>NC_137136.1:34859583-35562083 GCF_949319135.1 Squalius cephalus | reverse complement strand
GGTTCCTTGATTAGTAGTAAATCGCCTTCACCTGCTTTCAGATGGAGCGGCATTTACTACAAAGAGCCGTAGTTAACTGACAAGCTGAGCCATATCGCATTAATTATCGCTGGCGATACGTCCGCGATTTTAATGCGATATGGCTCAGCTTGTCAGTGAACTACGGCTCTTTGTAGTGAATGCCGCTCCATCTGAAAGCAGGTGAAGGCGATTTACTACTAATCAAGGAACCAGCTTTACTGACGAGATGCACATAACAATATCACGATTTAAATCGCCCAGCCCTATGAAGATCCTTAAAATACGCAGTTTTTACACAGGCCTGATACATGTCTTTTTTCCCCACAGAATGGAACAGTAGCCCTTTTAATCTCTCAAAATTTAGCAGCTTTCCAACCTGCCTGGTTTCAGGACAAACTCCAGGGCACCCACCTAAATCAGGAAAATCAAGATGTGTAGGTCCACCCTCTAGAGAAAGCTCTACAAACTGCAAAAGAGGAAACGGAAGAGCAGCTTTCAAACCTGAAATCATCCGCTCTACCACCCTCACAGACCTCAAATCCACCTGACTGGCAATATCTTCTGCTGATCTCCACTCTTTTGAGTCTACATTAATCAAGTGCCCCACTTTAGTAAAGCCTTTCTTCATGCATAACTTAACTATACTATTAGACACGCAAACATTTCCTAAAAAAGGATTAAAAAACAGTGGTTCATTCAAGCCATAATGATCATTTTCAGACCTATACAACCTAAACACTTCCCAAGATTTCAAAACCGATGCATAAAAATTTGCACCAAATGTGACATTTTCAATAAACGGTGACATCAAAAACAGTTGCTTATCAAGATCACTATTACAAAGGGATCTTAGTAAAGTTAGTCCAAAAGACACCCAAGGGATAAAATCTCTAGAAAAAATCAGCCTTTGGGCAAATTTTAGTCTCATGGCTCTGATTTTAGCTGATAGTTCAATCAGTCCTTGACCTCCTTCATTTACTGGCAAATATAGGATTCCTGAAGGAAGCCAATGGAAACCATCCCAAAAAAAAAATCCACAAAGTCCTTCTGTAGTTTTTGTAGTAGTTCTTTCGGGGGGTCGATAACAGTCAAGCGATGCCACAGCATAGATGCTGCTAGATTGTTAACAACAAGAACCCTTCCTCTGTATGACATTTGTGGGAGAATCCATCTCCATTTCTGTAAACGACCAGCCACCCTTTCATAAACGCCTTCCCAGTTTTTCTGCATGTATTGCTCTGTTCCATACGCGGATACCATCTCTGATATAAAAACGCCCGCCGTTGAAACTCCACAAAGTTGACGCCTCAGAACAGTTAGCAACGGTTCAATGGCTATGGCATATAAAATACCTGACATACTGCATCCCTGCCGTATGCCTCTGCCAACTGTAAAAGGTCTTATAAGTGAACCACTTATTTTTAAGAAACTATAAATATCAGTATACAATAATTTAACATAAGAACTAAAAACAGAACCAAAACCGAAAGCTTCAAAACATTTAAAAAGAAACTTATGATCCACACGATCAAAAGCTTTCTCCTGATCTAAAGATAAAAACCCACATTAACATTATTGTCTCTGGCAAATGAGATCAAATCACCAAGCAGAAACAAATGATCAAATATTGTGCGTTTTGGAATACAAAATGACTGGTCTGGGTGAATTATTGTCGATATATGGAGTTTTAATCTATTAGTTAATGCTTTTGACAGAATCTTATAATCCACTCCAAGCAAAGACACTGGTCGCCAGTTTCTTATACCCGCAAGATCACCCTTCTTGGGTAACAAAGTGATAAGTGCTCTTCGTAGACTCAGCGGTAAGGTGCCTCTTTCAAAGCACTCTAAGAAAACTGAGAACAAGTCTTCTCCAATCACTGACCAAAACTGTTTATAAAATTCTGCCGTTAAGCCATCCAATCCCGGAGCCTTTCCAGCAGACATGTCTGTAATAGCAGCAGTCAATTCACTTAAGTGCAAAGTCTGATCAAGCTTGGCCTTATCACTCTCCATCAGATGAGGTAAATCCTGTAGAAGTGTTTCTGTTATCTCGACATCACATGGCTCTGCTTTGTACAGGTTTTCATAAAAAAGCAGTGCTTGAGCAATTATTTCATGTTCATCAGTTGTTTCATCTCCTTCAGGAAGTTTCAGGCGACTTAAAGTTTTTCTATCAACAACTTTCTTCTCCAAATTGAAAAAAAAAGATGTTGGGGCATCCATGCAATTAAAAGATGTAAACCTTGCCCGAACCAGAGTCTCTTTTGCTTTCTCTTCCAGGAGATTGTGGAAAAGAATTTTCCTAGTTTCCAACACTTCAACAGTACTTCCATCATATTGTTCAATGTTCAGCTGCAAAATGTCCTGTTCAAGTTGTCTCATTTCGCTTCCAAGAGTATTCTTATTATGTGCAGTATACTTCTGTCAAAAAATCTTAACTTGAACTTTACTAATATGCCACCACTGACTCAGGGATTTATACTGAGACTTACTCTCTCTCCACATCTCCCAGAAAAGTGTAAAAGAGTGCACAAAGTTGTGATCCTGCAAAAGCTTATTGCTAAAGCGCCAGTAGGGGCATTTAAATGTGCTCTGTGCAGAAGTGATATTGACAGACACATAATGGTGGTCTGAGAAAGGAGTAGGAATAATAGAACTATCAAGAAACTTCTCACAAAAACTTCTTTGAACATAAATTCTGTCAAGTCTTGCTGCAGAAACCCTATTTGAATTTACTTTTGTCCACATATATTGTTTTACATCAGGAAAAGCTTCTCTCCAAACATCCACAAGATCATGATAAATTATCAATTTTCTAAAAACTTCTGCTGACGGCCTATGAGGTTCTTCATGATTTCTGTCCACTGTGTGATCTAAAGCAGGGGTTCCCAAACTTTTCCATTCCAGGACCCACCTAGACAAGAATAATCTCTCTCAAGACCCACCAAAATATAAAATAATTTTTAAGCATGAATGTGGGGTGGGAGGCGTTAGTTCTCTTTGGAGCAGTTTCTTTTCCTTGTTATAGTATGAATGACAAGTTTAATTGCAATACAAACTTTTGGCACATTATCAAAAATTGAGATCCTAACAGGCTGTTGAAATGTGAAGAATACTGAGTAGTTTTTGTCTGCTGCCTCAACTGATTTACCAGACATGGCAGAACAAATTTAAAGAAATGAAAAAAGATTTTAAAAGTAAGCTTAATCATAACCAAAGGTTTGATATGACAAAAATCAGAATATAAAAAAATATAATGGAGTAATAATTTGATTTGACAGTAGGCCCAGGACCTACAATTTCAATACTAATATTTATGCTGCGAGTGTTGTTAAACTCATTGCGTTGTTCAGCGCAGAAAACGCTTTCGTGCTCGTGTGTGTACACATGTGAAATACTTTTTATATATAGGCTATATTTTTTGCGTTGTAGCAAAATGCATGCAAGGGAACGCAAACAACGCACTCTTAAGACGACCATATCTCTGAAAGACAACAGTGCTGTGTTGAACAGACGACAGAGAAATCAGTGCGATTTGTTTCATGAAGCGCGCGCTTGCGACATGTTGTGTTAACAATTTCAGCGTCTCAGAGCGGCGCGGTTCATTAAGCGGTTCTGTGCGCATTATTAACAAGAAGAAACTCGTTTACTCCAATCACTGCTCTGCATTCTGCATGAGATCGCATTACACCGGATAATTCAAATGTCACGAAAGGCTGATTCAGGTCTCCGCTGCGTTTCCCAAAAGCATCGGGAGCTAAGCTGATCGTAGAGACCACAAGTGGCAACGGTTTTATGATCTACTTAGGCATACGATGCTTTTGGGAAACGCAGCGCCTTTCGTGACATTTGAATTCTCCTGTGTAATGCGATCTCATAGCGATTTTTATTTAACGTTGGTACATCGTGCAAAATGTTTGTGTGTGTGTCATTCATGAAACGTAAATTTAGCTGCAGCCAATAGTTACTGCGCGACCCACCTCTTCCCAATCTGCGACCCATAGTTTGAAAACCCCTGATCTAAAGTGCAGTTAAAATCTCCAGCCAAAACAATAATTCTCCCCTGTGGGACACTGTTTAATGCTGTATGAAGTTTCCCAAAGAAAAGTATACGTTCAGTCCCAATATTGGGGGCATATACATTGAAAAGTGAAAAATCGAGCCCATGTAACGCAACATCTACTCTCTGCATTCTACCTGGTAGAACATCAAAAACGCTCACATTTTGTTCCTTAAACTCAGCTCCAAGAAGAATAGCCACTCCTGCACTGTTACTTGAACCATGACTCAAAACAACCTGTCCATTCCATCCACTCTGCCACTGGATTTGATTATTAACATCCGTGTGAGTTTCTTGTAGAAAAACAACACTACTCTTTTTCATAAAAATATACTCAAAAAGACTAGTCCTTTTCAAAGCCTCACGACACCCATTTATATTTAAAGAGCTAAATTTCAAAGGTGCCATGAAAAAGAGTAAAAGATAACCACACAATAAAAAAACTCCACAAGGGTTATTTGACAACCAAAACATAGTCATTTTTTACTTTGCAATTTCAAAGAACTTCTAACGTTGCTATGAAGTTTCTTGAGACGGTACCGTTTTGGTTTATCAAGCTCATCAAAAGAAGCCTTCTTCATAGCCAAGGCGCCGGACAATAAAAACAATTTTACATCAGGGAAATACGAATCAATTCTCGGTTTACGTAGTCCTTTTGTAGTATCTAAAAAGTGATTAATCTGCTGAAGTGAATAAAGTTTGATCTTACCTCCAGAGATGAGCTCCGAATCCTCCCCGTAGTTACTCCGTATCATCATGCTCATTCTCAGATTCATCCATTAAATCCAACGAGGCTTGAGATGAAATGTCATCTTTACCCTGTTTAAACAATTCCTCAGTAGTAGTATCACTCTCCATTTTATCAGGCTACGCCTGTCCTCCATCGCAAATCAAATCAGTTTCGGGCATGGGCTGCAAACCCACCTCTCCCGAGCTCGTCTCCGGCTGTGTTTCGGCGGGAGCATGACTCGGGCCGGCTTCCTCCTCAACAGCCTCCTCTCCAGAGGCCTCCAGCACCCCAGTCCCCTCGGGCAGAACACCGGGCGCAGAGATCGCTCCGTCCTGCTGCGGTTCTGACGCCACAGCGGTCGCAGCATCATCCGCGCCGGCCGCCCTCTCACTGTTCTCCGCACCGACAGCCGGTACCAGAGCCGGAGCTGGTTTATCTTGCTTCGGGCAAGTTTGTCTGACATGTCCAAACTCACCGCACACAAAGCACTTCATTGACTCTGTAGCGACAATGGCATCTGCTTTTCAAATTAAGGAATCATGTGATGTCAAAACACATCGTCTGGTTAATAATTTCCCCAGAGGGACATTTGAGCCATAAAGAGGACCCTGTTTTAAGAATCCCTTGTAAAACCCCCCTAGTTCAGCATGGACTTCCTGTGACTTTACAGCCTCATGACATTCCAGAACACACACCCCCACACACACAAAACCTCCTTTGAATGCCACTTCATGTAGAAATATGGCTCTTGAATGTATACCTTCCGATATGTATGTGTGTGATTAGCTTTGCTTTATAATAGAGATGTGGGTTGCTAAGAGTAAAATCTTTAATTCTGACGGTTCATTGAAAGAAAATCACTCAATAGTGTCTTGTAACACGACCTCCACCTGGTCATAAACTTTTATGGCTCCAAAGCTGCAGATCATCCTTTTCCTGCAAGCCCACATTCCATACACTTCCACACAGGCGATCCAAGAACCATGTTTTGATATGTATTTTTATGTGTGTATAATTTCCATGGCAGATTGAGATTTTCTATGTTCTATCCTAAGAAATCAATTGACTCTTAAAATGCTCAGAATCCTACATTAGAAATGCATACCTGTATTCCCATATTCTGTACACCATGTCTGGTATCATTCTAATCGTAGTGATCTCACGGAATTACATATATGTATGAGATTACAATGAAATGTATTCTTACGGGTAGTATCTTGTCTGAAAGAGGAAATACGAATTCTACCTCTCACATGACAAAGTCAAAGTAGGCGTCTTCCTCTTCACACAAGGAAATGTTCCTGCTTCAGATAACAAAATCTGATTGGCTGTTGTTACAAACAGGGCGTAAAACAGATGTCTGTTAAAAGGACGAGACCCCCACTCTTCTCTCTCTTCTCTCATCGATCCCGCTGATCCCACTTCCTCGCTTCTCCGGTCCCTGACCTCCTCCTCCTTCTCCACGTGCAGCGCTGCTCCAGCTGGACAGGCCTTGCCTTGGCCTCTGGGACACATGGCCCGCGTCATGTAAAAGCCTGCCGTCTTTGCAACCAAGATTTGCAACCTCTCCCGCCCCGGGAGACGAATCTAACTTTCACGGTAACTTAAATTCAAGTAAGCCTTTACATCGTCTTGCGAAACGACCCAGAAGACGAAGCCAGACGCAAACCAGCCGGACCGCCTCTTTTATAGCATCGCACTGAAAGAGTACAACAGCTCGCAAGTATCTCTCAAATCTAAACGCTGAACTCCTGGTGTCTATCTTGTAGGTCTGTGAATTAAGTTACCCTTCTTCCTCTTCTCTTTCTTTCTTTCTTTCTTTCATTTCATTCTGATCACTTATGTTATTGTTTGGTTATAGGTTTGTTTGTTTATTGTTTGCATTTTTACGTACGTTTATATTCGTAGCTCATATAATCTCTAGTTTTGCATTTATTAAAATTCATAAATACTTTTCACTGTCTCTGTGTTTGAAAAATCCACCTTATAAGTCAATGAAACTTGAAAGATCCAATTATAAGCTACAAAGCTCGATATATAGACTACTTGAGTAGTTTTAATTAATAAACTCAGAAAGTTTGATGTCCGTGGCCAGAACATAAAACTCTCTTGGAGTTTGTGAATACCCCTTCTTAACTGTACTGATCTTACATTTACTCGCTGGACGAATTAAAGGTTGGTCAGACCAGTTACAGAACAAGGTAATCTTGATAATTGATAAAAATAAATGTACATGCGACTTATGAATTATGACCATGAGTCATAAATATTATTATTCCCAGAATTCCCCATATTCTTGAGCTAATTCACATTTAACAGAGTCGTATGCGCTACAACTCTGAACTTATAAATACAGTGTAATCCTTTCCCTCAATACTCAACTTCGCTGACAGATTTAATGGATCACTCTGAGAATTCAGAATCATTAAAGCCTGACGCCGAAAAGACATTACGTGTCTATTCTCCGGACTTTTAAGAGGAATAATTTTAATTGGACTTACTATTTTTCCATACCTCTGGAGTATTTGCTCTAGTTTTTCATTTTTTACAAACGGTGGTATGTTTGATAAAATTACTTTCTTGGCTGGGCTTGACAAAGGCAAAACAGGCACAAAGATGTCTTTGATTATCAACCCTGTTTCAATTAATTCGTTCACCATGCGGCTTTCACTGAGAAAAAACACAATTGCTTTGTTCATACGGGAGGCAGATTTAATATTTGCGCCACCGATTGCCGCACTCACAGCTATCAGACAATCCTCCACTGACACCGCGGCCTCAGGCATACACTTACAACCATGTTTGATGGTTAACTGTGAGAGATCCGCCATCTCTGACCCCAAAATCCTCCCTCTCTGACCGAAGTCAGGGGGGAAAAAAAAACAACCAAAACAAAAACTAACCTAAACCTAATATCTATAAATAAGTGAAAAGAAAATAAATAAAGAAATCTCACTCAACCAAGGAGACACTTTCACTCTGTGGGAATGCAAATTTATTAAAATGTTTAATTTAGGTTTACATTGAATTTAGCATGTTAAGGTTAGGTATAAATTATGATTATCAGAGTTTTCTAGCAAAAGACTCTGGTCAGTCCTGTTTTACTGAAACTCTTGGAGTTTGTGTTTTAGCAAGAAAGTCCAGCCAGTCCTGTACTCGGGTCTCAGTGTTTGAATAGATATGCTGAGTGGATTAGGGTGGGCAATGCTCTCAGTCTAAAACCGGTTCCTAAACCTGTCTTTTTCGGTTCCTGCCCCTAAATGTATATAAACTGTAAGAGAACATTCACGTCAGACTTGGTGACTGCAGCTACCGACAACAACTTGGTGCCGTGAACCCGGATGGAGAAAAAGGAAACTCAAAGAACTTCAAGCTCAAAGACCTGAATCCAGATTGAAACAGCAAGCTCAACAAAAGATCTGCTTTCCAGACTGCATCTTTTGGAATCCAGAGCGAAACTTCCAGCTAAACAAAGATTACCAGACTGAATCTTTCCAGCTTCCTCCAGATTGAAACTTCAAGCTCAAAGATCTCAAAGCCTGACTGAGTTCCAGAATCTTCCTTCACAACCAAGGGTTGGTGAGTTTCACTCCATTCAAAGAACGCTACAGACCAGTATATGTGTTTTTCCTCTGCGCCGTTCAGAGAAGAGTTAACCCCCTGAGGTCGACGGTATCGCCGGCGATACCAGCTCACTTTTGTTTTTTTGACTCAAATAACTCTATCGATTTTTGTCATAAAAGCAAGTGTTATACATATTTTAAAACTGTTAAATGTCTTCTTTTATTTGTGTACACTCATAATAAAAACAAAATGTTGTGTTTTTCGTAAAATAAAGAAAATAAACATGATGCGCGTTCTGCCGTCTCTCTCAATGAGAAACTCATTCTGAAACGCGACAGAAAATGACCTGTAATTCAGCGAATGTTTGTCACACAGACTTGAAACGCATGTCTATACAATGCTTGGAGTCTCTAATTTTAAAGTATGTAAATTATATAAAAAAACAAATGTTCTCTGTTTAAGTAATCCGTAAGTAAGCAGCGGCATGTACAGTTTCTCAAACGCGTCCTAATTAACTATAATGTGACCACACCCACGAGCGCACGTGCGATTGACATGCAAATGATCCACGCGGCAGAACGCAGACCTGTAAACGCCCTCATTACCTCAAAACAAAGAACCAGAGACTTCGGTGACTTAGCCTACTCCTCTCTGCTTTTCATCGAGTTTGGAAGACTGTGTTTGTGCTGTGCTGTGCTTTGCTGTTCACCTTGGATTTACCTCAGAAGAACGCGATTTGAAGATGAGAAGATTTTTAAGGTAAGACATGTTAAACTGGTCGTGCCAGATTAAAATGTATGTTATAAAATGAGTTTGGAGTAAAAACATGAACTAAGCCTAATATCATACATGCAAACAGAAACATGTTGAAATGTGAACTAGACTGATAGGCAAACTTTCAGGTGTTAAATGTATAGCCTATACTTCGTATATATTTCACTCAGTTTTGATTAGCTTATGACTTCCTTATGCGTAATGTAGCATGTTTGCAAATTTCTGCTTAGGTTATATAATGTGATTTAGTGCAAATATATTTCAGCCTCCGCAGGCCCAGATTAACACCGTGTAGTGCCCCTGGGTGACAACATTTTAAGTGTTAAATTTTCATTGTTATTGTTAATTACACATTTTCATTGTTAAACCACGTCATGTCATATTGTCAGCATGGTACTTATGAAGTAGATTAGTGGGTCAGAGATGTCTAATGCTTTTTGAAAACTTAATGCTTTTTGAAAACTTAAGGCTTTCTTATTCATAAAACGAGTTGGACATCATCACATTTTTGTATACATTTTTATTTATTTACATTAGTAAGCTACAGGACATCGTCTTTCAAAACATGACCTGCGCGAAAGAGAAAAAAAAAAAATGCGTCATTGTACCCAGCACTTCTGAAAATGCACTTCCGAATGCGTCTCTGTCCCCAGCACATTTCAAACCAAACTGACGCCAATGAGTGAGGTTGTCGGGGTTGTCTTAATCCATTGTCGGCATCTTTCCGCTTGGATCTTGGGCTTTGGAAAGGCGAAAAAAACGACCCCTCCCTCTAAACTTTTGGGGTACCTGGTGTCAGACTTGCAGGTGCCATAGGCGCATCGTTTCACCATCTTGCTAAAATCGCAATGTTTGACGGACACGGGGGTCCTTCTCCTTAGTTACAGTTGCTGAGCTAGGATTGGACGAGGACCGTTCGAGGACGGGGTTTTGCGAAAGGTCAATTCTTTATGGATATAATTAATATTCTCTCTGTATATATTGTATCATTAACTGTTCATTTTGTATCTGCATCTCTTCCAGCAAAATAATATATATACAAAACATGAAAAATATTTTAAAGTCTAGTCATTATCTTAATCACTTGGTGCCCCCCTATTGGCTGGTGCCCCAGGGCACCCAATCCCGTCTATGGATAATCCGGCCCTGAGCCTCCGGTAAAATATGTGATACTGTCTACATTATATTTTTATATAAATGTTCGGTTTTGGTTAGCCTGTGACACGCTTCAATACTGCCTTATGCGCAGATGTTTGTGAATACAGGTGTAAATGTTTGAAATGTAGTAATGTGTGTCGTTCGCGAACGATCCGTTCATTGCGTGTCACTATGCGTGCGGATACCCATCCACAGATACTCGCGGTGACGCGGTCTATGGCCCATAAATAGATATTTCTCCGTTCTATGGCCCATCATCTATACATTGTTCATCCATAACCATCACTTGCTCATCAGTTTACTTTGAATAATGTATGCTAACCGTTTTATTTTGTTGTTGTTTTTTAGGAATGTGTCTGCTTCACGCTCTCCTTCTCCAGCACCCCGCAGAGGGGCACGCAGGTGCGATCAGTTCTCAGTGCGATCGAGATCGAGAGTAAGTGCATAGACATACTATTTTACAGATGAAATGTAGCCTAATCGTGTTTACATCGTCATAATATAAAAGTAGCCTACTTATTCTTGTGTGAAATGACAAAAAACATCCATTCTGCTTATACAGGAGACACTGCGCAGCGGAGGGTGAAAACACAAGATACATGGAGGACAAAGACATTTCCATGCCCTGCACCTGTGACTGCATACAACAAACACATGAGGGGTGTTGACCTGTCTGATCAGCTGTTACAGTACTACACAACACAGCACATAACCATGAAGTGGTACAGTAAGATTTTTCTACTCTTGGACATTGCTTCCACCAACTCTTTCATTGTGCACAAAGAGCTGCATGGTAACTTGTCCCATAAAGAGTTTATGGAGCAACTTATAACAGAGCTCTGTGGTGTGTCACAGAAAATGGCAATGATTTTTAAATCAGTGTTGGAAACCGTTGTGCTGCTTAATATATTTTTTATAACCTGTAATAGTTTTTTCAGGATCCTTTGAATAAAATTGTTTTTTTTATAAAAAAACAAAAGTTTGGTCTTTTTTTCTTTCTTTTTTGGAAAGGATGTATTAAGTGATAGTAATAACTTTAAGTCTTTCCATTGTTAGAAAAGATTTCTATTTTGAATAATTGCTGTTCTTTTTAACTTTTTATTCATCAGTGAATCATTCTTAGTGATTCACAGCACCTTGATGGCCCATTAGCCATGGGGGGAGTGCCTTTAGTCACACCCCTGGTGTGAATCACATTAATATTCATGGCCCACGCATACAGCAGTGCTGACACAAAAACTGACATGCAAAATATAAATTGTTATATTGTTGTTTGTGAAAGAGTGGTCAGAATGATTTTCACCTCATTTTGTAGAAAAAATTCTAGCCTACAAGAATAGTAATTCCAAAGTCTTGTGGACAACTATTCAGTATGTGTAAAATGGCCTTATTGCAGTAACAATGTTTTTCCCAAAACATACTAACCACGCATAATATTTTTTTTCTATAAAATGCAAACATGTACATCCATTTTGTTCACATATTATTGTAGCAGAGTTTGTGTTGAATACAACAAAATTACATGTTGGCCAATAGTATGTTGTAATTAGCTGAAATAAGCGCAAATGTCAGGTCATGTCAAAACACCTCAAGGGCCCCAAAAACAACTCGGACCCCAGAGGGTTAACAGACAGCTGCAGGGTTTTGTTAACCAAGTTATCCTCTAAAAAAAGTTTTGTTTAGAGATGAAAGATACCCTCTGCCCGTCAGGGAAGATTAACATTACAGGTTAATATTGTGTACCCTTTGCTTTAGGCAGAGAAGAATTAGCATTACGTGCTAGTTATTTCGGTTGATCCTCTGTTTTTGTAGGCAGGGAAGATTTTAGCGTAAATTGCTAATATTTTGGTTTATCCTCTGTTTTTTTGTAGGCAGGGAGGTTAAGTGTGAAGTGTTGGTCATTTGGAGAGTTAACAATAGTTAAGCTGTGTTAACAAGTGTATCCTCTGTTGATCAGGGGAGTTTTTTAGTGTTTGTTTGTGTGGTAAAGATATTCATGTATTAAGAAATAGGGAAAGAAGGAACCACAATTAGCAGATACAGATTGAACAGAGGATACAACCCTAAAGTTTGTAGTCTTTACAATGAATACTGGTCTGTTGCAGTTGTTCTTTGTTTGTTTGTTTTTAACCATATGCACTGACCTACACACCTGCATATGAAGACCCAACCTCCAGAAAACAACTAGACCAACTGCAGAGACTACAACCAACACAGAAGAAAAAAAATACACAACGCAGACTCACCTATGGGAACTTCAGTCATCCCTCATCATGATCAAGATTGTCGTACTACTACTAACCATCATGGACATCGCACAAAGTGTGGACCCCAGAAACAACATCTTCTTAGAGCTGATGAATATGTCAAGAAATGCCTTGTTTGCTGGAAAGCACGTTTTGCATGCCACATGCACCTTCAGTAGGAGCCGGAATCCCATGGGTTGCACACCCTATCTCTGTCTACAGCATCCTACCCAGCCAATTCAACGGCAGGTGCACCCTGGTTTATGTTCTACCAGCTATCAGAGAAAATACACACTCCACCCCAAGCTCTCCACAGCTACAAAATTCAGCTCCTTCTATCAACAAAGATGGCTGCATTTCAGGACTCACTTGTGTTCAAACGTGGTGGTCAAGAACTCTTGGAGCATAAATCCCATCGTATGGTGTACCTGAGTGCTACACCGGGTTAATGGATCCACAGAGAACTTGAACAAAATCCAACAAGACATTCTTGATCTTTCAACAAAATTACACCAGATCACTGAAGACAATTCTTCATGGTTCCGGAAACTTGATTGGTAAACCCTAGCTGTGGATTAAAGAAATAGCAATGCTGCTGTTATTTCCCCTACTGGCGTTCTACGTATGCTTCCACAGTACCAAGTGTTTCATTAAACAAATGACTCACGCCTCTCACGAGAAAATGACTGGTCCAACCATAAAAGAATATAACCCGTAAGAACTTTACGGACCCTAATTGCATGTTTTGTTTCTGTGTCAGCATGCAATTACAGATGAACAACACAGATCATGCTTTGTGCCTGTAACTTACACAAGTTACAAGATTGAACTTGCTATGTGCCTGTAACTTACACAAGTTACAAGAATTAACTTTTAAGTGTCTAAATTTGTATTTTGTGAGAGTTTTTAAGACTCTCAAAGGGGCAAATGTGGGATTCCAAATTTATTAAAAGGTTTAATTTAGGTTTACATTGAATTTAGATTATTAGCAGAGTTTTCTAGCAAAAGACTCCGGTCAGTCCTGTTTTACTGTAACTCTTAATGACTCTCGGATTTTGTGTTTTAACAAGAGAGTCCTGCCAGTCCTGTACTTGGGTCTCAGCATTTGAATAGATATGCTGAGTGAATTAGGGTGGGCAGCACTCTCAGTCTAGAACCGGTTCCTAAACCTGTCTTTTTGGTTCCTGCCTCTAAAATGTATATAAACTGTAAGAGAACATCTCACTGATTCAGATTTGGTGACTGCAGCTACAGACAGCTCGTGTTCTCAATAAAGAATCCTGCTGAAGAAACAACCAAGTCTCCTGGTCTTCTTCGATTCTAAGTTCACAACAACTCCCAACAAACGGCTCCTTCCACACTCCTTCACACTGCACATGCGCACAGAGAGAGAGAGAGAGAGAGAGAGAGAGAGAGAGAGAGAGAGAGAGAGAGAGAGAGAAAGAGAGTGTGTGTGTGTGTGTGTGTGTGTGTGTGTGTGTGTGTGTGTGTGTGTGTGTGTGCGCGCCAGGGTTTCTGTTGTCCGGTAATTGCCGGACATTGGCCGGAAAAAAAATTAAATGTCCGACAAAATTAAATCTCTCCGGTCAAATTGTACGATTAAAATTGCCTAATAATCCCGTCCACCTAACACAATCTGAATTTGAGAATAAGCCTAAAATGTATAAAGCAAAAATACACCAGGGTTTATACAGAGATTCTTAAATTGAATTTACTACCTTTTTACCACCTATTTTACTACCATCACAATATTTTTACTACCAACACGGCTTCAAACTTCAACTGTAGCAGTGTTAAGTGTTAAGTAAAGTGACAAGTAAAGACATGAAATATCTTTCCATCCATATTTTTTTCCAAAACGCTATAAATCCATCCATATTTTTTTCCAAAACGCTATCCAGATTTTTTTTTCAAAACGCTATAAATCCATCCATATTTTTTTCCAAAACGCTATTAATCCATCCATATTTTTTTCAAAAGCTATAAATCCATAATTTTCCCCAAAAATTGATGGTTTGTCTTTTTAAAAAGTATTTTGTCTTTTATTTCGTGTTTGCATTTGAGGAAAAAAACATGTTATGTAGCCTAACCGTTCGTTCTCCATTAAGGATGCTTTTAAAACTTTCACAGAGACATCAAACAGAAAACACAAAGCCTCTCTTTGAAACGAATTTCGTTTTGTATTAATTTTATCTTAATTTTAATCCATGTTTCATTATTTTGTATAATCACAACACGTTCAGACATGAACCGAAACTCAGCGTATAGGTAACCTAGGCTACTCGCCTCAGAGACCTAAACTAATTAGAAATATCCCATATCTATTATTTACAGAAAGCTTGAAATTTCTACTTTTAAACAGAACCATTCAAAACTAAATAAAAGTAGGCTATAGGCTAATCCGTAAGAAATCCATTTTTCTCCGGCGCGTTCACTACTGCGAAGATCGCGAGTCAGTGTCAACTTCATCTTTGCAGCTGACACAGAAACACTTGTTTATTAATAAACAATTAAAATGTCATAATATTTTTTTTTACAGCGTTTAGGTGCCGTTTATATGAACGCGTCACCACTGCATGAGAGAGAGAGAGAGAGAGAGAGAGAGAGACACACACACACGCAAGGTCTCTCCCTCTCTGCCGTGCGCTCGCTACACGGTTTGCATGCGCGCTTTTGCTCGCTCGCTCGCTCGCTCTAGATTCGCAGGAGATTTGAACTAATTTCCAGGCATCATAACATTACAAAAGGCAATTGTAATATTTTTTTATTACTATTTTGGTATGATGAACATTCACCCGCCAGTGTGGCGGATAGCCTTTTGAGATTTACTCGCCAAACGGAAAATCTAACCGCACTTGGCGCTTGTTAATTTCGGACCCTGGCTGCGGGCCAATAAAAACTGGCGGCCTGCGGGCCGTAGTTTGGACACCCATGATATAGACCCAGTTAGATGGGGCTTCGAAAATTTACTACCTCGTCAGATGACGTTTACTACTTTTTACTGGCCTTAAAGGGTTAGTTCACCCAAAAATGAAAATTATGTCAGTAATTACTCACCCTCATTTTGTTCCAACTGCGTAAAACCTTCGTTCATCTTCGGAACATAAATTAAGATATTTTTGATTAAATCTGAGCGTTGTCTCACTCCTCCATAGGCTTCTAAGGGACCGAAACTTGCTGGCCCAGAAAAGTCATTAAAGAGATAGTTAATATAGTCCAAGTGACTACAGTGGCTTAATCTTAAGTATATCAAGCGGCGAGAATACTTTTTGTGCGCAAAAACAAACAAAAATAACGACTTTATTCCACTATTCATTTCCTTCTCTCTGGGCCTCTAGTTGGTTCACGTAGTGTTTTTGCGTAGCGCGTCTGTGTTACACGTCACCACGTAGGCTCACAATTGGCCGAAGCTGTGTGTGATGCGTGATGACGTGCAACACAGACGCGCAGCGCAAAAACACTACGAGGCCAAGAGAGAAGGAAATGAATAGTGGAATAAAGTCGTTATTTTTGTTTGTTTTTGCGCACAAAAAGTATTCTCGTCGCTTGATACTTAAGATTAAGCCACTGTAGTCACTTGGACTATATTAACGATCTCTTTAATGACTTTTCTGGGCCAGCAAGTTTCGGTCCCTTAGAAGCCTATGGAGGAGTGATCAGCTCTCAGATTTAATCAAAAATATCTTAATTTGTGTTCCGAAGATGAACGAAGGTCTTACGCGGTTGGAACAACATGAGGGTGAGTAATTACTGACAGAATTTTCATTTTTGGGTGAACTAACCCTTTAATTTGGCATAATTTAATTTACTACCTTTTACTACCTTTTACAACCCCGCGGAAACCCTGTACACCGACCTTTGGCTATGTTATAAAGGAACAGGCTCTACCGTTTGAAAGTTATTAAACAACATCGCATGCTGCATTTCAAATAAAGCGCACGCCTAAAACGGCTGTAATATAGACCTAAACAATGAACGAATGAGTGAGACGTTTCAAATATGGCCAGGCCCAGGCAGGCTAGCCTTAAAAGCTTTTTTCAGAGGCCAGACGCGACGGACGATGGTGAATCAGGAACACCTGAAGCCTCAGATGTCCAGACAGCTCCACCACCACCGGAGAAAAAGCCGAAGTGTAGGGCGTATCGGATGGAATGGAGTGACAAGTTCCCATGGCTAAGATGTGAGGTAGTTGATGGTAACGAAAAAAATGTTCTGTTCGCACTGCGAAAAGGCAGGACAACGCAATGGATTCACAAGAGGGTCGAATAATTTGAGAATGTCTGCTCTCATTGAACAGTCAGAGCAATGACCATGTTGCGGCGCTCAATTTAATTTGTTTGTTCCAGTTCATTTGACAAGGAGTCATTTCACGGTGGCCAATTTAAATGTTACCAGCTAAAATGAGACATACTGAGAGTGTATAATTAAGTTCGCTTGAGTAAAAACAATAGGCTACTATTCAGATATTTTATGTGGGGAAGGGGGATTGGTTTGTTTAACTATGAATGTGAAACCATAGTAAAAACAACTGGCGTTGATTGACACCAATCGGACGTTTATGTTTTTTTTCGTCTATTTGAAAGTTAGGCTAATAAACATGTTGCATTCTATACGGCCTGATTATGTCATTTTTTCAGTTACATAGCCTGCCTCCAGTTTTCCTCAACTTGACTAATTAAGAGGCGATATTTGACCGGCATATCATAAAAATGTCCGGAAAACGAAACCTCTGCTGGTCACGTTGACCGGCACCTTTTTTTCTAGCAGAAACTATGGTGTGCGCGTGTGTGTGTGAGAGAGAGAGAGAGAGAGAGAGTGAGAGAGAGTGTGTGCGTGTGTGTACACAAAATGTTCCTTAATGACATTTTATTATTTTCCGTGACCTAATCTAAAGTGAGAACTATTTATGGTTAATACGTTGTTAACAAAGCATTATCTAACTCTTTACAGAAGAGCTAATTAAACAATAATACTTGGTTAATTACAGTGACAGTGAACAAAGATTTCGCTATTTGTATATAGTCTCTTAATACTGTATATTAACTACAGCTTATATACTATTATATACTATTCATTAACTATAAACTAATAGTTTAAAATTATTTATAAGCGCTGTTACTGTATACTTGTGATAAAGTGTTACCATTATTTCAAACCGGTCGCATTAAGTGTAATTGTTCCTTTTGTATGTGATGGAGTGATTCTTCTTTTTCAAAAATAACACAAAATAAACAAAGCTGATATGAATTTGACTGATACCATTATCATTATTATTTTCAAGATTTCCATAGATATGGTGATATATTGTTATCGTGTGTTATTTTGGCCATGATAATCATGTAGTGATAAAGCTGATATGATGACAGCCCTGGTTCAGGTGAAACACAAACCACTTCCCTCTTTTCAGCTGCACACACACACATTTTGAGGCAATGCTCACGCTTTTACAAGGGTCTGTTTGCACAAGCATTACAAGGCAAGTTGATTTACAGCAAACATTTGTAGTTTAGAAAACCCTCTTCACTGTATCCTGCAACTGTTGTCTGGTTTGTAGTTCGTCCGGTTTATTTAACTGTTAGTTTTACTTTCTTTTGGGAGATAATAATATAGTAAGATGTAAATGTTCCGCTTCAGGGAGACTCCTCACCGCTGCCTTCTACCGCCGGCAGGATCTGACGGCTCAAGCTGGAATCTGTCGCTGAACCACCGGATGGGGCTTACACCAAAGATATACTGTATACACACTGTATACACTATCTACTGTACATATTAATCCTTATTCACTCCGAGTCTTTATGGTAGATATGATCTTACCACAGTTCCTCCAGTTTACAGTGAGGATTCGCCAGTACAGCAGAGAACAGCTTCACTCCTGAGTCTCCTAGTTTATTCCCAGACAGATCCAGTGTTCTCAGGTGGGAGGGGTTTGATCTCAGAGCTGAAGCCAGAGCAGCACAACCTTCATCTGTCACACCACACTTACTCAACCTGTAGAGAACAATGACACACATTAAGCCTATATCCAGAGATAAACATGACACTTGAAAAATAAATAACGTAATGCTGTCAATATGAAATATATACAAATATTCATTAGAAAAAAAGTTGTTAAATTACATCAGTTAGGATAAGGGGATTCAATATACAGTTTGTACAGTATAAAAATCATTATTTCTATGGAAAATTCCCATAAAACATGGAAACCCCACGTGTGTGTGCGTGTGTGTGTGTGTGTGTGTGTGTGTGTGTGTGTGTGTGTGTGTGTGTAATGAATTATTTGTAAGCATTTTAAGGAACTTGTGTGTTTTAGGACTGGGAGAAAAAAAATCGACTATCACAATATTTTGGGTCACGATTTTAAAATAGATTTTTTATTATTCC
Source organism: Squalius cephalus (assembly GCF_949319135.1). Lineage (NCBI taxonomy): Eukaryota > Metazoa > Chordata > Actinopteri > Cypriniformes > Leuciscidae > Squalius > Squalius cephalus. The sequence continues at coordinate 35,543,147 of NC_137136.1, read as the reverse complement.
AGAATCAATATTGATTCAACTTAAATTGCTTTAGTTTTATCCTTGCTTATAGACGAGGTTGACAGAAGTTAGCCACTTTTGCTCTAACAGAGGATGAAATGTGTCGTTATCTATGAGTGTTGTAATATCCATTTCAAGTGGACGTGTGGAAGAGACGTGAGACTGAAAGCACTGAAAGCCCTCGCGCTGCTCATGTGCTGAGAGAGAGATAAGACAGTAGAGCTGCACGATTCATCTTTAAAATACTGTGTTCTCCATTCAAACACACACACGATCTTCTTCTGCATTCTCTTGGAGAATTTGGGACCTCTCCTATAGCTTACAGTATCTCCAGCAGTGGAGAATACCCTCTCAGAAAGGGCAGAATATGCTTGAACACACATGTAAGATCCAGACAGGATCTTAGACTTCACTTGTTTCACTACTGGATGAATCAGCGTTCTATCAGTTAATAAACTTCTCTCTGTTTATGTCTATGACGCGGTGAGTCACGCAGGCGTTGGGCTAACGTTACTCCGCCGTGGTGCGACCCGACCGGTGTAAAGTAGCCCCGAGTCTAAATGTTTATTACAGGCTTACCGTAGTGATTCAGGATAAGACAAAAACACGGTTTGAAAAAAGGCATTCATGATGTATTCGCTTATTGTATAATACAATACCATCATATTACAGACAACTGCTGGTGTAATTATGCAGTTGTGGAGACGAATGATGATTCCAGAGCAATACATGCATATACACTACCAGTCAAACGTTCGGGATCGGTAATATTTTTAATATTTTAATATTTTTTATATTCAAAAATAACAGTAATATTGTGAAATATTATTCCAATGTAAAACAGCTCTTTTCTACGTGAATATATAGTAAAGTGTAACTTTCTATTCATCAAAGAATCTTGATTGAAAATTGTACACGACTGTTTTCAACACTGATAATAATAATAAAGACTGTTTATTGAGCATCAAATCATATTAGAATGATTTCTGAAGGATCATGTGACACTGAAGACTGGAGTAATGATGCTGAAATTCTGCTTTGATCACAGGAATAAATTACATTTTAAAATATATTAAAATAAAAAAAACATTTATCTTAAATTGTGATAATATTTAATAACATTAGTTTTTTTTTAGTTTTTTTAAATCAAATAAATGCCGCCTTGGTGAGCAGAAGAGACTTCTTTTAAAAACATGATAAGTCTTACCGATCCAGAACTTTTGAACGGCAGTGTGTGTGTTGTGATTTGGTTGTGGACAGCACTGAGCACAACGATTGAGGAACCAAACAGTTTATTGAGAGACAATCCAAAGTCATAGTCCATTAAAACAGGCAGAAGGTCAGAGCTCAGAAAATCAGTCCAAACTAACAAACAAATCCAGAGAGCAAGACAAGAAGGAGAAAATCAGGGGGTTATTCCAGAAAGCAGGTTGTGTGACAGACCCGGGTATGTTTAAGGGTCAGTAAGCGGATAACCTCAACTCTGGGTTCCACAAACAGAGGGAACTTACAGGGTATGTCAGTAGCCATAGCATCTCCGGAGCAGGTTCTGTTCCAGGGTCAGTTTACTCCAGAGGTGTTCAGCGCATGCGTGCCCTATTGATGAGGCTCCGGGGCCTGAGAGTTATATCTATATAAAGCGCTTTTAAAACAAGGTAATGTTCATTTTATTATAACGTCATTTTATTATGTTGGTTATGAAATACAATTTGAAAAGTAGTCAGATTTAAATGATTATTAAAATATACGATCATATTTCCATAAGAGTGTTATAAACAATCAAAGGAGGATTCTGTCCGTTGTCCTTACTGCTGCTAAAAAGGTTATCTTAAAACTTTGGTTGGAACCAACTACCCCAGCTATGTCTATCTGGATGTCATATCTACTGGACATTGCCCTTCTGGAGTGTACCACAGCTAAAGTGCTCGGAGCCAATAGAAAGACAATACAATTTTGGTTGGACCTTATTGAGACTTTATCAAGAAGTTTTTGAGATCCTTCTAAGTTTTGGTCAATTTTATTTTAATTTCTTGTCAAATTTATCTATTCTGTGTATTTATATTTAGTCTTACGGTTATGGGCAATCTTGGGCTTTGTTGTAAATAGTTAAATACACAAAATGTTTAATAAATAAAGAATCACAAAAAAAAGAGTGTTATAAACACTCACTTCCAGCCAATGGTCACACACGGGTTAATGATATCGTCATGAAGTGACACAAGTGCATTCTGAAGCTCACATGAGAAGTGATGTGGAAGCGCAGATGAGCGGCATTCCTGTGAGTTTCACAATTCGCTTATATCACGCTTCAGAACGTGCTGACGTTTAAGTCAAACATGAACTGTGTGTGTGTGTGTGTGTTGGCCGGAAGCAAAGGTTTATATTGTAAAAAGTTTTAAATATTTCTTTCACTTCAGAAGCATGATTCATCAGCTGGGGTTTATGGATTACCGTCATATGTTCACTTTGTGTGGTTTTTGAATCCACTTGCATTACATGGACTCACAGAGATGATTATTATGACCGCCGCTAGCGTAGCTAGCGAAAGCGGTCATATAGGGATTGTCAAAGTTTTTTTTTTTTTTTTCCCGTCATCTACTGAATTTTTCGTCAACGATACCAGGGACACCGAAACACCGGGGAACATGAAATTTGGTGGGCATGTAGCCCCACTAGACTTTTACGGAAAAATTTCGTTTGGTCCCCGGGGGCCACTCCCCCCCCCCCCCCCCCCCCGCGCTGGGCCCCCCGAAACCCAAAAAATGCAGTTTTTCCTAAATAACTACCTGAACCGTGGCACCGAGGATGAAGAAATTTTTATAGTATGTTGGTCTTAAGGGCCCACATCAACCTAGCCCATAATCGATTGTCAAAGTTTTTTTTTTTTTTTTTTCCCGTCATCTACTGAATTTTTTGTCAACGATACCAGGGACACCGAAACACCGGGGAACATGAAATTTGGTGGGCATGTAGCCCCACTAGACTTTTACGGAAAAATTTCGTTTGGTCCCCGGGGGCCACTCCCCCCCCCGCGCTGGGCCCCCCGAAACCCAAAAAATGCAGTTTTTCCTAAATAACTACCTGAACCGTGGCACCGAGGATGAAGAAATTTTTATGGTATGTTGGTCTTAAGGGCCCACATCAACCTAGCCCATAATCGATTGTCAAAGTTTTTTTTTTTTTTTTTCCCGTCATCTACTGAATTTTCCGTCAACGATACCAGGGACACCGAAACACAGGGGAACATGAAATTTGGTGGGCATGTAGCCCCACTAGACTTTTATGGAAAAATTTCGTTTGGTCCCCGGGGGCCACTCCCCCCCCCCCCCCCCGAAACCCAAAAAATGCAGTTTTTCCTAAATAACTACCTGAACCGTGGCACCGAGGATGAAGAAATTTTTATGGTATGTTGCTCTTAAGGGCCCACATCAACCTAGCCCATAATCACTCATTTGTGATTTGCACCCCTTCCCATAAAAAATGAAAATGCAATATTATTCTGCTTTAATCGCCCCTATCTTCAGTTGAGATGTTCAGAACTGCACCATATTTCAAGTGTATGATTAACTTGACATCCTCTGGGGATATGCTAAGTTTCGTAGAATTTCATCCATGGGGGGGTATAAAATAAATTCATTTATGTGCACATTTAGTGACTGTACACTCATCGACCTGTAGATGGTGGTGTTGAGCGAAGGGTTGCTGGTTTAGGATGATACTGTCACACACACACACATGCAGGAATACAAACAAACGCAAGCATGCACACACACTGACATCCACACGCACAGACACACACCCATACACACACATACAAATCCACATGCACAGACACACACACACAAACACACACACGCACACACATGTAAGCACGCATACATACACGCACAGACACACACACACACACAGACACACACATACACAAACACACACACATACACAAACAGACAGACATGCACATACTACTACTTTTTTTAGGTATATATATAAACACGCAATACAGCCAAATTGCTCCACGTCATTTATTTTTGTGGAAAGCCAGTGCAGGCCTGAGCGGCGGTCATATTTTGTACCGCCATGCGGTACATCTAGTTTGCTTACACTACAATAAGGTTTCATTTGTTACACACTAGTTAACTACATTAGTTAACATGAACGAACCATGAAAGATTCTTCTACAACCAGGGACGTGCACAGGGGGGTTGCTCAGGTTGCCCTGGGCAACTGCCCATATGCCCTTCTCGACTCACGTTGCCCTTCCGAGGGGGGAAAAAAATCAATCAATAAATCGTACAATGAATGCAGAATTTCACGTAGGCCTAGACAAAAAAAAAAAAAAAAAAAAAAAAAAAAAATCGCAAAGCCTCATTCACTTCCATTCGGGCACCGAAAGTGAAAGTCAGTAGGGGAAGGGCAAACTCTGTTTACGTGGCTGCAGCGCTGCACGCGACTGGTGTAGCAGTCGATTCTGTTCCCTACCGGAATTGCTGTTCCCTTTACGCAATCATACTACAAATCATGTGTAGTTGCCCAGTTACCATACGTACCATCACTGAACTGAATACGAGCAAGAAGCACAAATGAATGTACGGGAAGCCAAAAGGTTTAAGCGGTTTTTAAATGTTTTATTATTATTAGAAGCAAGTTTTTTCCCATCTGTCAATTCAATCCAGATTATTTCTTTTCAAATTTAAAACAATAAAAAATAAAAAAAAAAATAATAATAAAAAAAAAAAAACAATAATATGAGGAACTCTTTTTTTCATGTGTATTTTGGTGACATTTAACATATTGTTAATACATTTTGTATACTGTTTACAAAGTTGTATATCATAAACCTGTCATCTCTGACGTTTTGCAATCTCTTTATAAATAATAATAAGACCATAATATGAGGCATTGAGTATGGACATAAACATGGTCAGATAAGGCAATTTGTATGGGCAAAATTCAACTGAATATATTCAGACATAATACAAAAACTATGAACAAGTGCAAGATTAATTCAATTCACAGAAATATTACTGGTGAAGTTCTAGTGAAGTTCTCTGACACATGACATACATCACCAGTAGGGGGCAGTCCTGTTTCTTTCTCAGTTATAGCGTGCACTGAAGACAATAATGTGCAACGATGTGTTAACCTCTCTCTGGTGCGTATTGACAGCAAGCGACGAGCTCATAAACGTGTGAGAAACACATTTTTAAGTAGACTATCTTGTTTATGAACAGCTCAAATAGAAATAAAATATTAATGATTCAGTTATTAATGGTTTTTACATGCTTGTCATGGGCATTTGTAGCATAAAAGAGTGTTAAAATAACTTTTTAGAGAACTTATACTGTAAGTGCAAATATTGCATCCCATTTTAGCAACCCTAATTCCCACATTGTGGAATTATTCACACTGTGAATTTAACACATTTCTTTGACATTTAAATAACCTATAAAAGATATTTTGCAAGGACACAATGACGAAAATGTGACTTATGTAAGTCTAACATAAAATGATATTGCATTTTAATTAGGGCTGTCAGTTAAACGCACTATTAACGGCGTTAACGCAAACCCATTTTAACGGCGTCAATTTTTTTATCGCGCGATTAACGTCTAGCAAACTTTGTAGGTTTTTTTTTCACATGCTTTTGCAACAACTAGTAACGTTAGTAAAACTACAACACCACCGGATCTAGCTTGACCAGAAACAAAACAGGCACGCCGCACACACTTGTTTGGGCTTGCGAGCCGGCCAAAGAGTAGACAAGAAGCTACGTCTAGGACAACTAGTATCGGACGCGCACTTTCTCAGTTTATGGCCAGCAATAAAATCGCCGAATGGCGCCGCCGGTGTTTGTACACTCATAGAGAATAATGTGTTCGAATTTTAAATACGAGGCACTGCGCCTCGCTTCTCGTGTGCGACCCCCTTTAACGTTACGTTTTGAGTGGATGAATGATAAGCACGAGACGCCGAAATGGATGGCAATAAGATTCTGAATGGAAAGTTTAATTTTAAAAATGTGGCCAAATGGTTCCATTGACAAGACCAAAGTGATCTGTGTGTTTTGTCGTTGTGAACTGAGCTATCATCGCAGCACGCCCAGTCTGAAATACCACTTGATGGCCAAGCACACACACAGCTGATGCGAATTCTCCGCCCCCCGTCAATATCAGGACCTCGTCAGTATTTCTTTCACCCTTTTATTGATGGACAGTGTTACATTGTGTGAGAGATTATTTGCTCCAAGTGAGAATGTTAGTGTGAAATTGAACACTACAGTATATGCCAATGTTGTTTTCAATAAAAAACATTTGCACAAAGCAAGCCGATCCACTTTTCCATATTGATAAGAGCATTAAAATGAGAAAAAAATGCAAAGAGACATTTAGAATAGATAAAAATGTTGATTAATTGCGATTAATCACGAGTTAACTATGATTTAATGTGATTAATCGTTGTAACGATATTAGCTCAAAGGGGAAATATTAATAATAATCCATAATTACCAATTATGATTAATTATTAATATTTGGGTCAGTTAATTAGATTAACTTTGAGGTAAGCCAAATTAATATTACAATCAATTAATCAGTTCCAACGAACTCTTTGATTATTCATTTATTCTAAGAAAAATGTATCTTTCAGGGTCACTGACAAATGATTATTTCTTATCGTGTACAGCAATTAGAGCATGTAACAGGATCAAAATCGTAAAAGGGACTTTGTATGCAAACAGAGGATCAGAAATCAAATTCATAATTGTGCACAAGTTTTATTAACTAAATCACAAACATAACTAAACAAACAAACAAACAAACAAACATACATACATACATTCATCCATACATACAAGCATAGGTAAAGTGGTGAGTGTTATGGAACCGGAAGCAGGTAATAGAACTATGGAGCAAGATCTATTTCAGTATGAAAAGAACCATCAGCTTATTTCAGAGCACCTCATGAAATTTATACTTGCATGGTCAATTCTTGAAGTGGTTGAAGATTGAATTCGTCGTTGGGTCCTTGAGTGTCAAATGTCACTGTATGAGTTGCATCCTTTCTTCTCCGTTGGATGAAGGAGATAGGATGAACTTGTATTGTTCTCATGGCTGGAGTGCAGATTCTGGCCTACACGCTCTGGGCCGGCAGGACACAAAGAGCACATGGTGAGAGTTGCAAGGGACTTCGTCCGTGTTGAATGAAGTCACTGAACTCCTGAAGTTGTCCTTGATGCTGGAGTGAGCACATGTCCTGGATGCTTCGAAGCCTCCTGCCCTGGGCCTGTTGAGGCCACGCTGGACCGCACGGCATCTTTAAGGCAAGAATTGTCCGTTTTCTTCTTTGTTGGATTTAAGAAAGGCAGTCTGACTCGGCCTGGAGGTTGAGGAGGTTCACTTGGAGCTGCAGTTTAGGTCCGAGGACAAGAGCTAAGAGGGCCGGATCTTGTGGTCAGTGACTTTTAAAGCGTGAAGATGGCACACCCATTTGGAGGTATAAGAGCCAATAAGAAGTGTCTTCCTTTGGAGGGAAAATGTCTTTTTTATGACCTTTGTTCAAGAATGCTCATTTGCAATGTGTACTTTCATTGGGTGTTTAAGAAAAGAATCTTCAAGATTCTTTTAATTCTAATGCGTAAATTAACAAATTGGGGACGCAGATTGGAGTGTATAGAGACCAAATACGCCACACATCTAATTTTGGTAAACCATAGTATGCAACAAAGTCTGAAAATCATGAGGTGGGAGAATTAGATACATGTCTACACATTTCTCAAGAGGTTATACATAGAATACATATGATTAATAGGGTTTATCTCTCCTTCTCAGTGAGAATTAAGTGAGAGTCCCGTTTTGGTTGTATAATCAAATATATATCAAAGTATATACATAATAGTACCCAAGCCAGTAAATCATTCACAAAATGTTCTGGAATGTATGTTAATTTCATGTTAGTCAGTTCATTGCTAAATGAATGCAGGAGAGTTTGTTTTGCAGATTGTTTCTGTAAAAAATGTTTCATTATTTGCGAATCAAGCTGAACTATTAGGCCTATTATGTAGGCTAAGCTTTGTACTTGGCATTATTTTGATTACATTGACTACAACTCACAAGATTTGGAAAAAGATATAGACCCGGACAATAACTTCTTCTACACCATCAATAATAACTGCAGATACTACACTGATGATCAGTACATTAAAATGATTAAATCAAATGGTAAATTATCAATTATACACTTCAATAGCAGAAGCCTGTGTGCCAACTTTAATAACATTAAGTATTATTTACATAGATTTTCAGAAGCATTTAAAATTATAGCTATATCTGAAACATGGATCAACTCGGAAAAAGGGATGGACTTTGAGCTGGATGGTTATGAACTTAGATATAACAATAGACCAAACAAGACTGGAGGAGGAGTAGCAATATATGTAGATAAAACTCTGAACTTTAAGGTGCTGGAAAATATGACAGCTGTGGTTGATAACTTATGAATGTATTAGAATGTATTCCAATAGAATTATATGTGGAAAAATCTAAAAATGTCATCATAAGTTGTATATATAGAGCACCAGGCTCGTACAATTCAAGGACTGGATGGAGTGTATGTTTACAAAAAAAAAAGCTATAAAAACATTTTTATATGTGGGGATTTCAATATTGACCTGTTGAATCCTAATAAACATAAAATTACTGATGAATTTATTAATACAATGCATAGCATGAGTCTATTTCCGTTAATGACCAGACCAAGTAGAATTACATCTTATTGTGCCACCCTAATTGACAATATTTTTACTAATAACAACACAGTGAATGGTTTATTAATTATTGATATCAGTGACTATCTGCCAGTTTTTACAGTTTATGATTGCAACTATAGGATTAATAAGCCCGACAAGCAAACAGAATTTAGAAGAGTGAGGTCAGAGGAATCTATTAACAAACTGAAAAAAGATCTGCTGGCACAGAACTGGGATATAATATATCAGGAAAAAAACATTAACAATGCATATGACATATTCTTAGAACTTTGTAAGTATGTATATGACAAAAATGCCCAATAAAAGAATATAACAGAAAATTAAGATATACAAATTGCCCATGGATCACAAAGGGAATACAGAACGCATGTAAAAAGAAAAATACACTGTATAGGGAATTCATAAGATGTGGAACCATAGAGAAAGAAAACAAATATAAAAAATATAAAAATAAGTTAACTCAAATTATAAGGGCCTGCAAGAAGGAGTATTATAAGAACAAAATAAATAATAAAATAAACAATATTAAAGGAATATGGGATACAATGAATATTAAAGGAATATGGGATACAATGAATAGTATTATAAGAAATAGTCCTAGACAGATAGGCTATCCTAAGTATTTTATTGACAACAATAAGGAAAATTACAATATGGATGATGTGGCCAACAGTTTCAATCAGTTCTTTGTAAATGTGGGACCTGACCTAGCCGGAAAAATCCCTGATCCTGGGTCATCGGAAGATCATTGTAATAAATTAATAGAGAGAAATCAAAGCTCAGTGTTTCTCAGGCCAGTGGATGAGAATGAAATATTGGAAATTGTGAGCAAATGCAAGAACAAAAAGTCTACCGATTACAATGACATTGAAATGACTATAGTGTCATCGAGGAGATCTCAAAACCATTAGCATATATATGTCATGTATCATTTCAAACAGGTTAATTTCCAAACAAAATGAACACAGCCAAAGTCATACCTCTGTATAAAAATGGGAGCAAACACAACTTCACAAACTACAGACCTGTCTCCTTACTTCCACAATTCTCCAAAATTCTTGAAAAAGTCTTTAGCAACAGATTAGATACATTATTGGATAAACATCAATTACTCACTGACAGTCAGTATGGATTTAGATTAAATAGATCTACATCCATGGAAATAATAGAATCAATTGAGGAAATCACAAGTGCTTTAGATCATAAAAATTATGTAATAGTATTAGACTGGGTGAGGATTAATTTAAGTAAGAGACAGCAGTTTGTGAAGTTGGGAAGCTCCAGGTCAGTATGTTTGGACATTGCTTGCGGTGTCCCCCAGGGGTCAGTGTTGGGACCAAAACTGTTTATTTTGTATATTAATGACATATGCTCATTATCTAAGTTGTTGAAGATGGTTTTATTTGCAGATGATACAAATATATTTTGTTCAGGTGAAAACTTACAGCAACTAGTAATGGATGTCACTAACGAAATGAACAAATTAAAAATATGGTTTGATAGAAATAAATTATCATTAAATTTAAATAAAACTAAAATAATGTTGTTTGGGAATTGCAATATGAATATTTAGGTGAACATACAAATAGATGGGATTATAATTGATAGAGTTTATGAAAATACATTTCTTTGGGTAATTATAGATGACATAATCAGTTGGAAATCACACATTAATCATGTACAATCCAAACCTTTAAGATCAATTGCAATATTAAACAAAGTAAAGCAGGTTCTGGATCAAAAATCACTCCACATATTGTACTGTTCACTAGTTTTACCATATTTCATTTACTGTGCGGAGATTTGGGGACACAACTACAAAAGTTCATTACATTCACTATCTGCTCTCCAAAAAAAGAGCAATAAGAATTATTCACAACACTGGGTATAGGGATCATACTCACTCATTATTCTTACACTCAAAAATCAGGGTTACACTTTATTTCGATAGTCCACTTTAGACATTCTACTAACTATAAGTAACTTTTCAACTACATGTCAACTAACTCTCATTAGAGTATTAGTAGGCTGTAATAGACAGTCAATAGACTGGTAGGTTAAGTTTAGATGTTAGGATTCGGGTTAGGAGAATAAGTTGACTTGTAGTTGCCAAGTAACTTATAGTCAGTAGAATGTCTGTTAGGGGACCAACAAAACAGAGTGTTAGCAAATATTAAACAGACAGTCTACTTATCCTCTAATGACAGATAGTTGACATGTAGTTGCAAAGTTACTTATAGTTAGTAGAATGTCTAAAGTGGACTATCGAAATAAAGTGTTACCAAAATCAGTCACAGATCTTGTGAAGTATCAATCAGCCCAAATAATGTTTAAAGCTAAAAATAATCTATTGCCGAGAAAATATTCAAATATTATTCAGAGCGAGAGAGGGAGGTTATAATTTAACCCTCTGAGGTCTGGGTTTTCTTCACATTGTAGCACAATAAACTTAAATTACTCCGTCATTTGTGGTCACACAGAAAAAGGAATCTGTGAGATGTCTACTTTTATATGTGTCCACTTACAATCAAATCAAAACATTGTGCTTTTGTAAAATAAAGAAAATAAACACGGTGTGGCGTGCTTTCTGCCTCTCCGTCGCGGTGAACTTTTTTTTCTTGAGCACGTCTATAAACTGAGACAAAACTCAGCGAATAATTGTCACACATTTATGAGCCATATATCTTTATAAACATTTAAGTGTGTACTTTTAAATTATCGGATTCAAACTGAAAACAAATATTCTCTGTTTAGAGATTCACATGCAAATCGTCCACGCGTCACGCGAACGCGCTCGTTACCTCAAAAACAAAGCACCAAACTTCATAAGTCAGGGCCCAGATGCCACTGAGTACTGCTGACTTCAACATTCACATGAGTCTCTGTATATGAACATGGTAAAGTGAAAATCAAACATCTTGGAAATGAAAGGTATGTACAATGTTTTTAGGAATGGCACAAAGGGATCTGTCTTTGGATCATTCTTTTCAATAGTGTGATTTTTTGTCATTTGTTGTGTATATTTGGATTATGTTGTGTTGTAAATAAATCCAAACAATCAAAAATCCATTCTTTTTTAAATCTCCTCATTATTTGTGCAAGGTTGCTCAGAATGACAGGGCCTGATAGCTCCTAATAGGGGCATTAGGGAGAGTCTTTGTCTTTCTCAGGTGTGAAAACAATACATATTAATGATGTGTTTACACCTCCCGCATAAAGCTTTCTTACACAAAACACGTCTTACAAATTTTAAATCAATATTTTGTCTTATCTGAATGAGCAGGATGATTTTCACATAGTTTTGGAGCAAATATTCTAGGCTACGTGATACAATTTTCAAAAGTCTTGTGAAGAAATAATCAGTATGGGTTTCATGGCCTTATTTCAGTGACCATTGTTTTTTGTATTTTCACAAACCACGCATAAATGTCATTATCTCAAAACTACAAACTTTTACATACATGCAGTTTATATATTATTGTAGCAGAGTTTGTGCTAAATACAGTGTAAATCAGACTTTAGCCATGTCAGAGCATGTCAGAACACCTCCAGGGCCCAGAAAACACCTCAGACCCCAGAGGGTTAAGGGGGACACATCACTTCAAAACTAACAGGATTTGGACAACCAGGAAAAGTTTTTGCATTTCAAGCTCTGGAGTAAGGCTATGGAACAGTCTCAACGAGGAACTAAAGCAATGTCCAAACATAAATCAGTTTAAAATCAGGTATAAAGATATGGTCTTCAAGGGATACAGGGATGAAGAAGGGGGTGAATAATCAATGAGTATTTTTGGGGCTAGTAATAATCTTCAGTTTCATTGTGTTGTTATTATTACTTTTTAAGGACATGTGTAGTCATGTACAAAATATGCCTTTATCCACATAAAATGTATATAGCCTATCATGTCTTTAGCATGTCTTTATCATACTTCTACGTTTGAAAAGCTGAAGCAAATAGTAGCAGCCCCCAATTGATACTTTGCACGTGACGTCAGTTGTACTGGCTGGCGGGCAAGAACGTCATTCTCTAGCAACGAAAACCAGTAAACTAATCAAGGATCTTGCCAGGACGTTGCCAGTTTTAATATACAAAAGTTGATGTTTTGAGGTGTACACGACATGCCAGATAATTGTTGCGCGATTGGATGCACTAAACGCGTTTGTTGCCCGCCAGATATCACGTGACTGCAAAGTATCAATACAGGACATTAACGCTTATAACGTGAAAAACACTTCACGCGGCTTAATGTACTAAGACAGTCATGTTAAAAGATCAAATTCTGTACACACCTTATTAATAAAGCATATGTAGCCTACAGAATAGCAGATGAGCCCAGATTATGAACGCATTGTGTTTAATTACACGTTAAGCGTCTTCGGGAGGGGGGGTACTGTCACGTGTAGTTGTAGATAACGTGTCCGTTCATGTTTGGACTTTCAGTTTGTGTTTTGATTGGTTCCTGTTTTCCTTTTCTTTTCCCGCCACTCCTTTGTTTCTATGGTTACTATCATTGAGTTCATTTGTCCCAGCGGTGTATGATTAATTATCTTGTTTCTGTTTGCTATATAAGATGCTCCCTTTCCTTCAGTCTTTGTCCGATCTCCGTTGTGTTATGTGTGTTTTCCCTGTCAGCTTGTTCCAGAGTACTATAATTAAAGCTTGAGTTTGTACCTATAATCGAATGGATTTTCTTTTGTGCCAATAATAATGAACGTAACTTTTCAAGAAACTAATGAAAATATAAATTGAAAACTGAATAAAATATCTTTGAAACTGAAAAAGAATAAATCACTGGCAAATTTTTTGACTTCGTTTTTAATACACTGCATATTTTGCTAACTATTTCTCATATTTCTTTCGCTGATCTGAACTTACAAATGCGCTTCCAGAGTTTTCATTTACGCTTCTTAAGTTCTCTTACGAGAGGTCTCTCGTACTGCGTAAGGTATCTTACGCTAGGGGAAAATCCTTTTTCCGCGAGATATTGAAGCCAAAAATTATCCTTAATTTTGAAATAATGCAAAACGCGTTGCAGCAGCATGCAGACATAGGCGAGGCAGCTCGCGCGCCTATTGGCTGGTCTGCGGCAACTGCAGCAGCCTATCAAGCGAGGCCTGGCGTGACGCCAGACCCAATGAGGGTGCTTCGCGCCCGCTGCGTCACGTCCCGCCGAAACAGGCGTGGTCTAGGCCTATAAATACCGCTCGCAGGCAGCTATTATCTGATTTTTCATCCTTCAAGCGAAGCACACGCATCGCTGGAGCTGGAGAGAAGCTGCGCCGTCGAGAGAGAGCACCTTCAGCGGGACGAGTCACTGAAGCCGCTGCCGCGCCGCCTTCCTTGCCTTCCTGCTGCGCTTTCCGGCGCATATATCCTTTTCATTCTCTGTATTGTGTGTGTGTGTGTGTTGCTAACGCGACACACATTCTAAAAGAGCAGCGTCTTTTTAAAGATGCCTTCCTGCGGCTCGTGCAGAGCCACACTCAGCGACGGGGACCGCCATGTTATCTGCGTTTCCTGCCTGGGTGAGGATCATGCAGCTCTCGCGCTCGCTGACGGCAGCTGCCCTCACTGCGAGCTACTGCCCATGGCGACTCTGAGGACTCGCCTGGCCTTCTTCGCCGAGACTGCTCCCCCGCTCACCGCGGCATCGTGCCGTAAAAAGCGCCGTGCCCAGCGGGTCCCGGAACCTTCCCCCAGCCGCCAAAGCTCGCCGGTTCGCCCGCCTGCTTCACCGGCTTCGTCAGCCTCTCTTCCTGACGGACAGAGGCCGCCGTCCGCCGCCGCTTCCGTCGATATCGCTGACGAGGAAGCCCTGATGGGAGAGGAGGATTCCTGTTCTATCCTGGCGTCCGGCAGTGAGGATTGGGCGAGCTCTGAGGACCTCGTGCCCCCTGCCCGCACTTCGTCAGGCAAGAAAGCATCCATTGAGATGGAGCTTATGCGAGTACTCGCACAGGCCGCGGCGAGCCTCGGCCTCGAGTGGTCTTCGCCCGAGCAGCCCGCTCACAACCGGCTGGATGGCTTTTTCCTGCCTGGGGATCGCGCTTCGCCTGCTTCCAAACGAGCGCCTTTTCTTCCTGAGTTACATGAAGTCGCTAAATCCTGGAACGCCCCCTATTCAGCTAGAGTGCATCCTTCTGTTTCGCTCCCGTGGCCAGTGCCAGTGAGGAGAGACCTCCTCTCCCAGGCTTGCGGCTCGATATGGCATCCTCACCCGGAACTGTGGTCCCTTCATGTCTGGGCCATCAACGGGTACATGCTGAGCTCCCTAAGGGAGTGATAAACACGATCACACAGGCTAGAGCTCCGTCTACGAGACGCCTCTACTCCTCGAAATGGTCAGTGTTTGCGGGCTGGTGCACAGCCCGTGGCGTGTCACCCACAGCTTGTGGAGTGACGGAGGTGCTTTCCTTCCTACAAGAGCTGTTGAAAAAAGGTAGAACCCCTTCCACGCTCAAAGTTTACGTGGCGGCTATAGCAGCGTTCTCTAGGACAACGCTTGGTCAGTCAATAGGAAGGAACGATTTAGTCATCCGCTTCCTCAGAGGAGCTAAGAGACTGAATCCTCCCAGACCTCCCTCAGTCCCTGTGTGGGACCTTTCTACGGTTCTGGAAGCCATGAAAGGTGGCCCATTCGAGCCTTTGCAGACGATTGATCTAAAACATCTGTCTTTCAAGACCGTGTTTATGCTGGCTCTCGCTTCAGTGAAGCGCATAGGGGACTTACACGTGCATGGAGTTTGGGCCGAATGACTCGAGGGTTATACTCAAACCTAAGCACGGTTATGTTCCAAAATCTCTCAACACACCGTTTAGGGCGCAGGTCATTTCCCTGTCAGCCCTACCGGTCCCTGATGAGGAAAGAGATGCGAACCTCCTTTGCCCAGTCAGGGCGCTGCGAGCTTATGTGTCTCGCTCGTCTGCTTTCAGGCAGACAGAGCAGCTCTTTGTTTCGTTCAGTGGGCGCTCTAAAGGACTAGCCGCGTCGAAACAGAGCCTATCCAGATGGATAGTTGATGCTATTGCGCTAGCATACGCTTCCAAGGGCGAGCAGTGCCCTTTGGGTGTCAGAGCGCACTCCACGAGAGGCATGGCCTCTTCGTGGGCCTGGTCCAGTGGGATTGCCTTGCAAGATATTTGTACGGCGGCGGGCTGGGCCTCCCCGTCTACATTTATAAGGTTCTACAACCTAGAGGTTCCCGCCCTGCAGGCCAGGCTGCTGTCGGTCTAGTTACCAGTATTGTCTGTTCTGATGCTATCAGTCCAGAATGCTGTGTCTGCTGAGCGCAGCTCAATGATCGACAGTGTAAAATATCAGCACTAAACGTGTTTGGGCAGACTGTGTAAGACCCACTTTTTCCATCAGTTCAGGCCGTACCCCGCCCTGTCTGTGTGATGTAATTAGCGTCTAAGCGACGCTGCTATGTGTGGAAGAGTACGGTTTCACCCCTCCCTCTTCCCGGACTCCCTGTGAGTTCCATGGGTGATTGTGCACTTTATGAACCCTGGGCGTTCGCCCTTGGGTCTATGGTGTCAGATCCCTGCACGCACAGCGTTTTGCATTGGGTCCCCTAGCGTAAGATACCTTACGCAGTACGAGAGACCTCTCGTAAGAGAACGTACTCGGTTACTAACGTAACCTCGGTTCTCTCTCTAGAAGGTACTGCGTATCTTGCCGTGCATGCACACGCTCTGGTTGCTTCGATGATGAAAAACCAGATAATAGCTGCCTGCGAGCGGTATTTATAGGCCTAGACCACGCCTGTTTCGGCGGGACGTGACGCAGCGGGCGCGAAGCACCCTCATTGGGTCTGGCGTCACGCCAGGCCTCGCTCGATAGGCTGCTGCAGTTGCCGCAGACCAGCCAATAGGCGCGCGAGCTGCCTCGCCTATGTCTGCATGCTGCTGCAACGCGTTTTGCATTATTTCAAAATTAAGGATAATTTTTGGCTTCAGTATCTCGCGGAAAAAGGATTTTCCCCTAGCGTAAGATACCTTACGCAGTACTCGTTCCCTCTTCTAGAGAGAACCGAGGTTACGTTAGTAGAGGTCGACCGATATGGTTTTTTTCAGGCCGATGCCGATGCCGATCTTTTGAAAACCGGGTCGGCCGATGGCCGATTAATGCTGCCGATTTATTTTGGCCGATATTTGGCCGATTATGTGCTTGTTTTTAACCTCTATTTGAAAGATAAAATGTAACACAAATAATTACTTAAGATAGACAAAATTTCTCAACAAAAACATTTATTGAACACTTTACCAATCTGCACTTGTACAAAAGACAAAAAGACCTTGAGATATGTTTGGTAATTGTACCTGAATGAATTGAAAATTAATTTGCTACATTTCAGATTAATATATTTGTTTTCCTTAACATTTTAATTAACAGTAACTTAAACACTTTGCAGTTTGAATGATGTCCTGATAAACAAAATGACGGAGTATGTTTTTATGTTTCCACTGTTCGATCGCGCCCGTGCCTCACACACACACGCGCGCGCGCACACACAAATATAAGTAAACACTTTGCGACTTTAAACACACGCGCCTCTCTCTCTCTCTCTCTCTCACACACACACACACACAACATATTCCAGCACTGCAATCTTTACATCGCAACCGGAGCTAAAGCGGAGCTACAGATTAGGTGTCCCTAAAGAACCCGCGTATCTAACAGTAGTTCCGCATTACTTTGCACGCGAGTTTTATTTATTTTTATAGCGTGTATTTTCCGTGGAAATTTATACACCGAACCGTGACGCCTGTACCGTTTCGGTTCAATACGAATACATGTACCGTTCCACCCCTAGTCTACAGTGAAATACAGTCACACATTACACTACTGTTTGGCCAGCATTTTAACCGTGTTTAATCCAGCTACTAGCTAACGGAATGCTAAAGTTAACTGCTGACTAGTGTCAAGTGCAGCGAAGTGATGTTTCTGTTATTCTAACGTCCGTTTTCAGAGCATCCAAGAGAAGCACAGACATAACAGTAGCACTGAAATGAAGCACAGAAATGCGCGTTGAAATTCGGTCCGGTAAATAACGGTCGTTAAGGCACCAGTGCCGTATTAGCTCCGGGTCTGTCTGTAGCTACCCAACCCTAGCGACAACGACGCTAGCAAACCAAAGCCAGTCCTTCATTAGCATATAGTTGGTCTCTTTTTTTATTACTTATTTCTCTGCATTGAGTGACAACCCTCTCAAATATAAGACACACAAACAGAACAAATAAAAGTCTTAGATTCACTGTCTGTAAATTCTTGCTTACTTATTGTGACATGATAGCAACCCTTCTGCTGTGCTAATGCAACCTCAACTACGCTATCAATTTCAAAGTAGCCGAACGTCATGTCGCCTATTCATGTTTTTTCTCTAAGTTGGCAGTAACATATCAAAAGTTTTTAATTAAATATAAAGGAGTTTTCTCCAAGGAACTTAGCTCCTTCCTTAAGCACTGGATGAGGTCTGCTCACTCTGCTGGAGAATGACTCTAGGCGCAGCGTGCGTCGAACGCGTGTTCCACAACAACAACAACAACAACAACACTAGGCTGCCCACAGATGCGCCTGCCTAATAATCGGCTTGATACACCTGGATATTGGCCGATGCCGATTATGTTAAAAATGCAAAAAAATGAATCGGTCGTCCTCTATACGTTAGTAACCGAGTACGTTTTCGTTCGCCGTTCTGACATTTCTCTCGTGGGGACGGGGCTAGTAGCAGTGTGTTATCATTGGCTACTGAGTTTTTGATTGACAGCTTCTTCACCTGGAAGTGAAGACGTCAGTGGTGTGTTTATGTGTGGATGTGAGCGTCTGCAATCACAGCTTTCTATTTCATTTTAGTGATATTAAGATTATATCTGTATTTATTTGCTGCTACACTATATTGTTGAGATGATTTCTTATAGAAGGAATAGTACAGACGAATGATATCATTATCATTAGTCATCGTTGCTATCAGGATACTGGATAGCCTAACTTACTTGTGGTAAGTCTGATTTGAAAAAAAAATGTTTTTATTAATACTATACTTATACTATTTATAATACAGTACTGGCTTTTTTCTGGTGGTGAGGCATTTTTTTAGAGCTCAGTGAGACCCCATAACATTATACAGCTGTGTTGTCTTGATTTAACTTAGCCCAATCATTACATGACTTGTTTTTCTTCGATTAGATCATATTTCCCCCCAGCCACTCCAAACAACATTGGGCTAGAATACTGTACAGTATCTGTGCTGTAGTCTACAGTACAAAAAGTATTGTATCAGTCAATGACCGATGCCATAGGACCAGAGTGCTGTCAATCACTGCCTGATTCAACTTTGGCAATGTAAAGCCTTTTTTTACCATGCCAATAAATCTATTTAAACCTGAATTTCTCAATTGCTGATTAATTTGCGATGCAGAGTTTTTGAAAGAGGAGAGACACGACTTGACCACAGACACGTCTCTGTTCATAATATGTAAACACTTCATTAGTTTGAAGTATCGCCCTGGTCGCAATATTTATTCTGATTACTTTTGTGTGATAAACATGACTGATAAAGCTATTATATGTAGCTAGTATGAGAAACAAAATTATTTTTCTGTGTCCATATTTGACTAATAATAATAATGCAAAAAAATTGCACTTCAAATGAACATTTCTGAGAAAAATGTTTAATCTTTAATAGTCTTTAATAATACATATATGTCCAAATTAAAAACTTAATACATGCAAGTAATTATGACTGAAAACATCCAGCAACTAGGGAATACACAGCCATGGATATATGTTTATATATAGGGCTATACAGCCATCTACTGGTTACACAACCGTATTACAGATGATAAATGCTGCATGACTCCGAGGTAAATATTTAGTACTGTAAAATCCCTTAAAAAATGTATATAATCTGTTTGGAATAAATATTTTAAGTTACTGTATGTGGGAGTTAAAAGCAACTTTTCCATAAACAAAATTCTGATGCTGACACAGAGGATGGAGTGATAGTACCAGAGATCCACTGTCCCTATCAGACAATAATCTTACTTTGTTTAGACACATCACATTTGAATGACTGGGATCTTGACCTTCAGACACCTGATTTATTTAATTTTGATATAAAATAGCAAATATTTCAATTTCCTCTAGATTAAAACAAACACAGTTCACAAGTACACAAGAGGTTGCACTTTATTCTTATTAATCTATGCTGATCTTGGATTAGCATACCAACAGCATATGAATGTTAAGGGGATAGTTCATCCAAAAATACAATTCTCTCTTATTTTACTCACCCTCATGCTGTCCCAGATGCGTTTTACTTTCTTTCTAAAGATAAACACGAATTAAGATTGTAAGGAAAGTAATCCATCTCTGCGAGTCCTAAAGACGCTTTAAAAACCACACAGTGAGCGTGACGGTAATCCATGCGACCTCAGTGGATGAATCAATGCCTTCTGAAGTCAAACAATAGGCTAGATAAAATAATTACTAATAATGTAAACTGTTTTAACTATTAAAAATCACTTCCGACCATCTGTCTTACGTACATGGGTCACAATCCACTTGTATTATATGGACTCACAGAGATGGATTATTTCCTTAAAAATCTTTGTCTGTTTATGTAAAGAAGAAAGTCATATACATCTGGGATAGCATGAAGGTGAGTAAATGATGAGAGAATTCTCATGTTTTTGGGGGGACTATCCTTGCACTGCTTGTGTCCAGTCACTGCTTTGTTACTTGTACTGCAACAGGAACTGTTCAAAGACTCATTGCATCATTTAAAATGTATATGAATTGTATTCTGTATTTGTAATTGTGCATTTTGTATAGTAATGTATATCATGAGAATACTGTGCATTACATGTATATTATGCAGTTAATGTTTTGTGGATTCTGGTCTTTCCTGTCACAACATAATTGCATCCAATACTTTCACTCTGATACTTGTGTATATGCTTTAGTGACAATAAAGAATGTACATTTATTTGAATTCATATTTTCAATTACATTCATTTAACTGGTTGTATAAGTCACAATTGAGACGGTTGATGATTGTTAAAATATATTTACTATTTTAAATGTTCGAAGATCTGATAGCAGGCCACGATTGTCATTTTCATATTGTTTAAATTCCTCTTATTTAAGTGATCATTAATTTTGATGGTGTAAATGTATATCACGCTAACAATGAGTAGTGTGATGGCCATGGCTGCCAACCTTGATTACCTGAAGTGAAACTTTCTTGACGGCTGAATATATCACACACGTTTGCTATTCTCTTTAAATTGTAACAGCTCAACCTAATCAGAGCCTAACATGCAAAATAATCATCAGGAATAAACAAATATTCTCCGAAAACATTGGACACTATACAATATTTTAAGTATTATATACAGTACTTTAATGTACAATTACACATGACAGACTGAATAGATCTCTTGTGCTCCTAAAAGCTTCTGTCGACATAGTAGCAGCAGGTACTGTAAATACAGATTATAAAAACAAATAAAAAAACAAACATAACTTAATATCACTAAAATGAAATAGAAAGCTGCGATTACAGATGCTCACATCCACACATAAACACACCACTGACGTCTTCACTTCCAGGTGAAGAAGCTGTCAATCAAAAACTCAGTAGCCAATGAGAACACACTGCTACTAGCCCCGTCCCCACGAGAGAAATGTGTCAGAAAGGCGAACGAAAACTCCAGAAGCGTAAACGAAAACTTCAGAAGCGTAAATGAAAATTCTGGAAGCGCATTTGTAAGTTCAGATCAGCGATTGAAATATAAAAAAATAGTTAGCAAAACATGCATTGTATTAAATTCGAAGTAAAAAAAAAATGTATATTTCAATTTATATTGTTATTAGTTTCTTGAAAAGTTACGTTCATTATTATTGGCACAAAATAAATTCCATATAATCAGAGTCTTCAGTCTGTTCCTGAGGAAACCACAGTGTGACAACATTGTTTGTAGTTATTTGGAGTTTTGATTTAAAAAATTAAGTTAATCAAAAAGATTGTGATGATTTGTGATTTAATCATGTAAAAAACATCTTTGGTTCAAAGAGTATTTTTAGTTTCAACTGACCATAGAAATTTGATTTGTTCAAAAACACTTGAGAAAAAGTAAATCGATTACTTGTAATAAGTTGAAGTTATTCTTTTTTACTTTGATCCGACACATTTTTTTCAGTGATTATATAAAAGCTGATATAACAAATTAAAACTGTATATCACATAAAAATATAGATAAATTGTAAAAGAAGAGGTTAATGTAATGAACAAAGACTCATGAAACCCCCTCTTTCAGCTCAAGTCTACTTCACAATCATTCTGAAAAATCATCTTAAAGTGTAAATTGCAGGTTACATTTTTCACGAAGATAATGCAATGTGCTTACTAAACATAAAGATAAGAACCGCCCACCATTGTTTTGTATGTTTTTTATACCAAAATGCTGAATATAATATGAAAAGTTGGTACTTTTTACAGTGGTTTTAAGCACTCCCTCTCCATTCCACTAGGCTGGGTGTGACGTCATAAGAGGGACTCCAAGCCTAGAGTTAGCCTACTATTAGCAAGTGGAGACCTAGCTAGCAAAAATGGTTAACTATTGTGTTTGAGCGGGATTTACGAATACATCAAAAAACAGGGCAGAGGCTCCACAAGTTCCACCAAGAAAAAACGTCTGATTCGTGCCTGGGTGAGGTATGTAGCTACGAAGCGGGCAGATTTTACTGCTGCCTCTGTGACAAAGTCAGCCGTCATATGCGGCGAACACTTCACTGCCACGTTATGACCGTGGAGACATGCGTCGGTTCAGTATGGGTTTTAAACGCCGGGTAAAAACTTTAAACTTATTTCCTTATTTCGGAAATAATATAATAAGTCGGGTACGACTTATTTCCGATGCAATTCCTTCACGTCACTCATCGTACTGTATATGCGTGTATTAGGCCTAATGTATTCGGAGCAAACAACCCTGATGCTAAACCTTAAAAACGTACTTCAAATATGGTGTTTTCTTATTCTTTGGTGAAGTTCGGTATCTTGCAACCATCTCTTGTCCTCTGCTCGTCCGTTTGAAAACTGTGTGCGCGCCACGCTGCCAGCGAACGTAATAAAAAAAAAAAATTTAAATCAGCAACTGCCAGTAGCAAATAAAATTTTGGGGTGGCACCCGGGGTGGCCAATCGCATATCAGGGGTGTCACCCCGGACCCCAATCTGGCTCCGCCACTGGGCATAGCCCACACAAACACCTGTCAAACACAGCGATAGGGACATCGATCTCTCTTTTTCTTTCTGACAATGAGCATCGCTGATTAGTTGCGTTTTAGCACAGGCAATATCGCGTTCTGTCAGCAGATGCCGGCAAAATGGGTTGCTACTCCCTCTTATGACGTCATCACCCAGTTACAGTAAAAAACAGGCTACCCCAATAAATGTTATTTTAACGCATTTTAAGACGGAAATGTTTAAATATATACATATTGAGCACTTTAATTTACACATTAATTGGTCGTGGTGGTTAACCTGCAATTTAAAATTTGTGTGTGCGGCTGTGAGAAGAAGAGAGGGAGTGTGTGTGGCAGAGCAAGACAGAGGAGAGAGAGAGAGAGGGACGAGCAACTGTCATCTGTCAGCGGCCCATGCCGGCTCTCACTACATATCAGGGGGAAACTGGAGGATTTTACAGCGGACAGTGAAATTCCTACCAAATCATTGAACACAATCTGTATTTTCCCATTAACAGTATAAATGTTTGGGAAGCCTGCAACACACTCAACTCTTGCACTATGGACACACACACTTGCGACCCATGAATGCCTCTCTAAACTACTGCCTGATTTTACAGTTTGAAGCTTCTATCATAGAAAAACACCATGTGCTGTCATGAAGAAGAGAAATGTCTTCTCATAGGATAAGAACACACAGTCTCATTAATAATACAGACACTGACGTGTCATCGATGTACTATAGTGTTTCTCCAGGTCATAATCTGTGACATTGACATGATGTGGACTTTAAACCTGGAGAAAAATCTGCAGTTTCCAGTTTCCCCCTAAAATTAAAATGAATGGACTGTGTTAATCCTGACTGTGCTGAGATTGTGTGTGATATACATTAACCCTCTGGAGTCTGAGCGGTTTTCTGGGCCCTGGAGGTGTTCTGACATGCTCTGACATTTGTGCTTTTTTCAGTTATTTATAAACATGTTAATGGCAAAGGTGTAAATTCACTCTATATAGCACAAACAGGGCTACCAAAATATGTGATCACCATGCATGTATATTTTTTTAATTTTTAAGAGAATAATGTTTATGAGTGGTTATTGAAAAAAATAAAAATGAAAGTTGCTGAAATAAGACCACAAAACTCATAATAAATATGTGTCAATAAGACTTTTGACTAATGGATGTTGTTCCTTCGAGTTCTGGCTTCAAAATTATGTGAAAATAGTCTTGCTTTATCGTTCACATAAAACAATACATTGATTTAAATTAGCCTGGCTAACGTCAGACCCATGCGCGTAATTTGCACGGGGGTTACGGGGGTCATGACCCCCTCAAAAATCAAATCCACCTAATATAACCCCCCCAATATCATCACATCATTCAGATTAAAATAAATATGAAATATTCCGAATGAACACTTTTGTTCGTTTTCTTTATTAATTTAATTTGCCAGCAAGAAAGATAGTATTATATTTTAAATAATCGGTAATGTACCCCCCCACCCACCGCACCGACTACTTGGTATTACCCAACCCGCTTTCTCTGCCAAGTTTGTTCACTATTTTGCGCATGCGCAGTCACTGGGATAAAAGCTTGGAGAAATGTGCATGATGAAAAGGACACTGAAAGGCAGCCAGTCGAGCCAGACAACAATTTTTCATTGTTGGTCAACACCAGCCAAAAAGAGGAAAAATCCTGACCAAACGGAGGTACCCCTATTGCTAAATTAGCTGTTAAGTTAGCTCAGCGTTTCTCAAAGTGTGGGACGCGGGCACGGGCGCGGGCGCGGCCCACTGGTGGGGAATAACGTAGAGACATGACAAGTGGGGCGCGACAAACAGGTTTTGTGCCCATCTTTTTAATTCCTTTATTTATTGACCATACACTCAAAACAAAACAAAGACACATTTAAATGTAAGCCTTACTTAACCTTTTCACACGTAAGTTTAAAAGTTTAAAAAAAGTTTTTTAAAAGTGTTTCAAGGCGACCGTTATTGATCGTAGTATCACTTTATGGTTCCCATGGAGACGCGTCATTCATTGCTTGTCACACCGCGCTGAATGACTGATGATCTGCTTTTATTTCCTTTTTTATTCAAAATTTCACAAATTTGTTAGCTATTAGGATATATCTGATATTCCGATTGTCAATTATGTGCAAGTGGATGTGTTTTGTTGTTCAAACACCTTATAACGATCGCTTTAGTTGAGCTGTACTGTATGTGCAACGTATTTTAGGTATCTTATTAAAATAGCTATAAAAAAAAAACGTACATTATTAGGAATTTACCATCTCCGGCCCAATTTGAGATTATTTATTTATTTATTTATTTATTTAATTTTTGTTCTTTTTGCATGGAGTTTGCTAAGTGACAAAATGAATCAAAGCACAACTAACGTTAGTCCACACAATTTTCTCAGTTTCTGAATTTGATGTTATCAGAGGCTAAATGCAAACACAATTTTTTTTTTTATCTACTTTTGAGTCTTATTTCTTGCAAAGCGATAATATAATTGCACTCTCATTTTCTCTATTTGAACGTTTTAATGCTGTTATTTGATGTTAAGTTTTTAAAATGTGATGTTAATAAAATACATTTTAACAGTTAAACTTAAAGCCTAGTTTATTAACATTTTGTTGGGGTGATTGGGGACAGGTGTGGCTAGGAACCCTTTCCTACCTCTGAAGTGGGGAATGGCAGAAAAAGTTTGAGAAACACTGAGTTAGCTGATGATATGTTTTGTTGACTGGAGTTGGCTGGCTAGATGTTCGTTTGCCAGTGTCCTATGAGGTAAAGCCAGAGGGTGCCAGGGACTGTGTAGAACCAATGTCACTGAATTGTAACTTAAGTTGCTGTTTGCTCCAATACAGTCACACGTTTTGGGGGGGATTGCATAATTTACTTGTGACTAGAGATGTCATCCATTGACAGCTAGCTGCTATGGGCTAGTTCAGAGGTTACGCCACTCCTTTTGAGCGTGCACACCTGTACTGTACACACATACAATAAATTGACTACATTTGTTGCACACTTGAAACAAAATGTCTTCAAAAGTATGTAGAAGGTGGTTACATTTATTTCCATTCCAGTAACTTCACACATTACATTTCCGTTTGCACTTGTAGGCTATGCTGCTTTAATTTCTTTGTTCCTACTATTTCGTTTATTTTCTTGAACTGCTATTTCTTATCCTGGACTGCCACCTACTGGATAGAAAAGGCAACAGCCTAGTAATTATGTGAATAAAAATCTACATGTTTGAATGGCCAAAAAAAGGATAAATCATAGGTGGTATTCCACACATTACCTTGGTGTTAGGGTTGCCTACTCTGCACATGTCATTGAAAGTGAGTGGTAACTTCAGTCATTTGCATTTATCGTGCTAAAAATCTGACACCAGACACTATGCTGATGCCTGACCCAAAGGGAAAATTATAATAAAAGAGAGACATGTTGAACTTTAAAGTCTATAATGTTGGTTTGGCTGTTAATTGAAATGGATGCATGCATGTGATTAATTTAGATTAATTAATCAGAGTATGTAATTCATTAGATTTTTTTTTAAATCGATTGACAGCCCTAAATATTATTATTATTATTTTGTGGCAATCTTAATGTGCTAGTAAGTGGGCAAAAGGTGTTTAAAATGCTTTCCAACTTTTTGGTGAGGGAACATGCATTCTCCAAAACTGATTAGGATATACCGCCTTTCTCAAACCATCTGAACATTAACTGAGATTTTTATATATATCAGGAAGAGGGAAATGGCCAAGGAGGCGATAAGAGAGAGACAGATGACCAGAGAGAGAGAGAAGGAGGCGACAGAGGAGGTACAGAAATTGTAGAAGGAGATAGAGAAAGAGGCGACAGAGGAGATACAGCAATTGAAGGAGAGAGAGAAGGAGGCGACAGAGGAGATACAGCAATTGAAGGAGAGAGAGAAGGTGGTAACAGAGGAGGTACAGCAATTGAAGAAGGAGAGAGAGGAGGAGGTGACAGAGGAGGTACAGCAATTGAAGAAGGAGAGAGAGAAGGTGGTAACAGAGGAGGTACAGCAATTGAAGAAGGAGAGAGAGGAGGAGGCGACAGAGGGTCAGGTGACCAAAGTGAGGGAGAGAAAGCACAGAGACAGGCAGCGCAGGAGGCACAGATGACCAGGTAAGAGACCTTAAACAAAATTGTGCATGCAAACATACACTGTCAGAACACTGATGTTCTGTGAACTGCGTGTTAATGGTGTCAAGTACCTTATAAAACTCAACTCTGTAGTATTGCATAAGAGTTTTAGGACTGAAACCACTTGATTCTCCACTATAGCGCTTGGGTGGTTGTCAAACTCTTGGCATTGTTATGGGTTTTAAGTCTAAAGAATTCACAACTGTAGATGCTCTCTGAAAAAGTCTTGACTTAGGGTGCTTTCACACCTGCCTCATTTAGTTCGGTTGAATCGCACCAGAGTTCGTTTTCCCCATTGGTGCGGTTCGTTTGGGCAGGTGTGAAAGCGGCAATCGCACTCGGGTGCGCACCAAAAGCGGACCAAACAAGCGTACCGAGACCTGCTTGAAGAGGTGGTCTCGGTACGCTTTCAAACGAACTCTGGAGCGGTTCGTTTGTGGTGAGAACATGATCCGACCTCGAACAGAACCAACTGCCAAAGAACTGCGCATTTTGCACTAAACCAGTTGCCGTAGTCAGCTGTGCTGTGCATTATGTGATGAGGAGAAATGTTTGTTGACAGTTTGCACTTAAAGCATGGCAGCTTGCGGACAAACTTGGAGTTGTGAGGAGGTGCGGAGCCAGATAGAAATTATTAACATTATTTTCGAGCCGCATCCTGGCTTCATTCTCAAATATTATTGTTTGTCTAAAGTGGTGTAAACTATATAATAATATGACGAAGGATACAATCAGCCCACGCAGTCGTCTCTCCATAGTAAACATCGGCGCGTTGTCAGCCGGATTTTCCACCTCTTTGTTTACCTACGGGAGTTCTGTTGGAATTTTCCCGCACGTTAATTCTGACCAAACGAAGTGCAGTTATGGAAATGCGTTCAAGACTGGCCAACGAGCAATGTGGATGTTGTCACGTGACTGCATTTTGGTTCGTTTTATCAATTCATAAACTGATTCGGACCAGAGCGATCAGTGTGGTGTGAAAAGGAACCAAAACAGCTGAAAAATGCAACAAAGTATCATTTTTCGCCCTTGGTCCGGACCAAATGAACCGAACTACAGATGTAAAAGCACCATTAGGCTATCTTGACATTGACATTGCTCATTGTGCCTAGTATTTTGTTTTTAATGAGAGGATTTTTGTGAAAAGCAAGTAATTTGGTTCCTGTGGTTTCCTCACAGAGGGTCACATGATGAGGGCAGCAGTCAGGCAACTGAGCAGGTGAGAACGCAACATAATTTAGCTGTAAATAGTGTATAAATAGTGTTATTGATATGTACAATACATTCATTAGGATTGTTATTTCAGAGAGTAACACGTTTTCATGTCATGTTTAAACACATAATATTGAGCCTCATGTCATGTTTAAACACAGAATATTGAGCCTCATGTCAGGGACCAGTCGAACACAGACAACAGGGACAGAGAGGGATTTGATGTTTCAGACATCATCACCTGCACAAAGCCTGCACAACCTGATCCTAAGTTTATAGTAGTGCAGAAGTGAGCTAACTGTGTGTTGTCTTTTCAGCAAAAATGGTTCACAACTTTTCCTTGGTTGCATTACAGTGCCACTTTACAAGGGGTCATATGTTTTCACTGTGCCAAGGTTTTTTTGAATCAGTCAACATTTGCAAGCAAGTGTGACCCTGCCTTTGTAAGTGTAGGCTTTAGAAATTGGAAAAAGGCTATCCAGAGGTTCTCAGAACATGCAAAAAGTCAGTTGCATATCCATGCCATGAACATCTGTGCACAAAAAGGTAACACTGTGGCTTCACAGCTTTCTTCAGCTGTTGCCAGACAACAGGAGGAAGCAAGGTATGGATTGATGAAGATTGTAGGCTCCATCAAATACTTAGCTAGGCAAGGTTTAGCTCTACGAGGTCATGTGGAAGAGAAGGGTAATCTATCCCAACATCTGAAAGAAAAGGCAGAAGATGACCCTGCTTTTCAGAAGTGGTTAGTGACACACAAGCAGGATTACACAAGTCCTCTCATTCAAAACAAAATACTAGGCATAATGAGCAAAGACATAATAAGAGGAATAGCTGACACTATTCGATGCCTCCCAGTCACACAGTTTGCCTTGATTGTTGATGGGACACAAGACATATCAGGTCAAGAACAAGAATCTGTATGTCTTCGTTATGTGGATCATGACTTAAATCCTCATGAGGAATTCATTGGGATGTATTCAGTGCCTGAGACCACAGAAGAATCTCTTGCAAATGTAGCATTAGATGTAATCTGCAGACTAAATTTGCCATTGTCAGCACTGCGTGGGCAGACATATGATGGTGCAGCGAATATGTCCGGCAAATATTCTGGAACACAGGCTCACATTAGGAAGAAACAACCACTTGCTTTATATGTGCACTGTGGAGCACACTGTGTTAATTTGATAGCACAGAAGGCATGCACAGCTTCTATAGTTGTGCGAGATGCCCTTGACTGGGTTCATCAATTAGGAGTTTTGTGTGGACAGTCTGGCAAATTCAAACAGATGTTTCATCAGATTGCGATATCTGACCATGGAACCTCAAGTGCCCTGAAACCACTCTGTGAAACTAGGTGGACTGTTAGACACGGTGCCATCCATTCTGCTTTAACCCCCTGGGGTCGACAATCGCGCCGGCGCGATAGGCTCGCTTTTTTTCAGTTCAGTTCAAAAGAAATTAATTTTGCTCTGTGGACTTTGATATTACAAGCAAGTTTCATACATCAATCAATTCTGTTAAATGTGTATTATTTTTGTGTATACTCACAATAAAAACAAAGTGTTGTGCTTTTTGCCAAATAAAGAAAAATAAACGTGATGTGAGTTCTGCCTTCTCTCTGTCAGTGAAGACCATTCTGAAACACGTCCGAAAATGAACTGTAACTCAGCGAATACTCAGTCAAACAGGCATACAGACACAGGCATGAAGCTTGAATTATCTTCTTTTAAATGAGGTAATTTATATAAAAAACTAATATTCTCATCTTGTGAAATCTGTATTAAAAGAGAGCGATTCCAGTCGAGCTCATTAGAGCTAATTCAAATGTAATGTGACTCCGCCCACGGAGAGCGCGTGCTATTCAAACGCAAATTACTGAGGCAATCCAAGCAAACCTGTGAACGCCCCCATATCAGCTCGAGAAAACACAAGTTTAATCATATCATTGTAGGCTAACCTACGTGTTTACACCATCTGGCAGCGCTGTGAGGAATAATAATAATGGAAAATCTACCTCAGAGTGCGGGTATTGCAGGAGAGAGGATCCGAATATGTAGTAAGTTTTTTTTCCTTCTCAAGTTAATCGCGTTTCTGTGAATGAATGAACGGCAGCCGCAGAGATACGCGCTGTTTATCACAGCTCGCAAAAAGACAGTTTAAATTTAAATTACGTCTCTGTGTGAATGAATGATGATGTTTTAGCAAACTGTATTGCTATACTGAGTTGAGTAAAAATCGACAGAAATATGTTGAAATAAAATGTAGGCTATTTGTATAAGCAACGTATTAAACTGAAAATTAACATTTATATGCCCTAATATTTCATAAAAACAACGTTACAGTCAGGCGTTTCTGTTTGTGAATGAATGTTTCAGTTTTAGCAAACTGTATTGCTATACTGAGTAATCGACTGAAATATGTTGAAATAAAATGTATTTGTATAAGCAACGTATTAAACTGCAAATTAACATTTATATTTCTTATAATAAAAATGAAAGACCTATGTTACAGACATATGAAAGACAACATTTCGTTGATTAGTTTTGGATAGATTATACATTTTTACTGTAAAATATCTGCCACCTCAAATAAGCTTTTGTTTGCCAATATTTGCTCATGTTAAATATAGTATGTTTTGTCAAAAATAAAGTTATCAAATAATCAATCAAATCCTTAACTTTGAAATATGTATGATAAAATGTATACTTTAGTTTTTACAAAGAAAGATTACACTTGAATTGTTGTTGTAATTGTAACCTTTTTAATAAAAAAATATATTTACAAGGTAGATGTAAACAAACTATTAAAAGGTAAATATAAGCCTTTTCTTTAAATATTTTTTATTGTGTTTTATTAGTGACAAATTTGGGGAGAGGATAAATATTCCAAAACTGAAAATACAGTATGAGAATTAACTGCACAATTACTAGACATGTTTTCCTTGGATATTATAGGCCAAATTGCAAGCACAATATGTGGAAAAATAAAAAAGAATTGAGATGCTTCCAACTGTTGCTCTTGCATTCTTGTGGCTCAGTGACTCACCTGAATGAATGGCTAATTAAGTATGCAGGCCCCATTGTCTCCAGGTGTGAACCACTAAATATGCATGATCGTTGACGCCCACTCCGCATATTGCCTTTCCAAACAGAAAGTGCTTTGCAAAATTCAAATCAATGTATTGTGTTATGTGAATGATAAGGCAGGGTGATTTTCACATCATTTTGAAGAAAAAACACTAGGTGATGACATCCATTAGACAAAAGTCTTATTGGCACATATTTAGAATGTGTTTTATGGCCTTATTTCAGAAACTTTAGTTTTTAGTTTTTTCAATAACCACGCATAAACATTATTCTCTCAAAAATGCAGACATGTACATTCTTGTTGTTCACATATTATGGTAGCCCTGTTTGTGCTAAATAGTGTGTAATTTTTTTTTTGCCATTAATATGTTTATAAGCAACTGAAAAAAGCACAAATGTCAGGGCATGTCAGAACATCTCAAGGACCCCAAAAACACCTTAGACCCCAGAGGGTTAAAGGGTTAGTTCACCCAAAAATGAAAATTATGTCATTAATGACTCACCCTCATGTCGCTCCAAGCCTGTAAGACCTCCGTTCATCTTCGGAAGGAACACAGTTTAAGATATTTTAGATTTAGTCCGAGAGCTTTCTGTTCCTCCATTGAAAGTCAATGGACGGCATACTGTTCACGTCCAGAAAGGCAATACAGACATCATCAAAGTAGTCCATGTAACATCAGTGGCTCGATCTTAAGTTTATCAAGCGACGAGAATACTTTTTGTGTGCAAAAAGTAAACAAAAATAACGACTTTATTCCACTATTCATTTCCTTCTCTCTGGTCTCAAGCTATTTCACGTAGTGTAACTGCGTAGCGCGTCTGTGTTGTACGTCATACATGACCAGCGTCGGCCAATAGTGAGCCTACGTGTGAACAAATGAACATAATTTTCATTTTTGGGTGAACTAACCCTTTAACACAGTATGACTCTATCCTCACTGCCTTGGAGGAAATGGCAGGGACTAACTCTCCCACAGCAGCCACTGCAAATGGTCTATTTCAGTAGTTTATGAGAGGCAGTACTGTACTTGGTCTTGTGATGGCACAAGCAGTTATTGGAGAGATAGAGGGTCTCAACAGGTCTCTTCAGAGAAGGACACAGATTGTTTCTGGCATGCAGGCTGCTGTTTGTAAGGTTCAGTCTACTCTCAGTGATGATGCCTTCCAACACCTTTTTGAGAGGGCATCTACAGTTGTGAATTCTTTAGATTTAGAACCCATATGCCAATGCCAAGAGTTCGACAACCACCCAAGCGCTATAGTGGAGAATCAAGTGGTTTCAGTCCTAAAACTCCTATGGAATACTACAGAGTTGAGTTTTATAAGGTACTTGACACCAATCACACACAATTCACAGAACGTTTCCAGCAGGGTGGTCTTCTTACCCTACAAAAGCTGGAGAACACCTTGCTTTCTGGAAAGATTGATCCGGTGGTTCATGACTACCCAGAAATTAATGCCCAGCTGCTGGAAATCCAGCTACCTATGTTCAAACAAAATTACATGTATGGTTCCTGTGGAGAGGCAACAAACATTCTCAAAGATTTGCCAGTAGAGGTGCGAGGCTTGTTTACTGAAGTTGAAACTCTGATCAGATTACTCCTTGTGGTACCAGTCTCGTCCTCTGAGGCAGAGAGGAGCTTTAGTGCTCTTAGACGATTAAAGACTTGGTTATGCACAACTATGACACAACAGAGGCTGAACCATGTTGCAGTTTGTCACATCCATCAGGACAAATTGGACCTCTTAACTAAGAAGTCAGTGTGTGCACAGTTCTTTTCTTTTGCACCGAGACGTAAACAGGTGTTTGGTGCTTTTATCTGAATGGTATGTGTGTTAAGTTGCAGCCTTGTTGTAACATACCTTAAAATGTGATTTACAGATAGGCCATCTTTTGTATTTACATGCTTTTGTTTAGATTTTGTTAGTGGATGGTGAGTTTTGGTGATGCCCACCAATATGTGAAATCTGTTCAGAATAAAGGTGCAAGCTGCACTCCAGTGTGCCACCCTGTATTGTGTAATGTATTGAGAGTTGAATTGTGCATAATACATTTGCTGCATGTAGGTGCCAATACAGTGATGCAATTGATTAATCTTTAAGTTCTTTTTTTTTTTTTTTTTTTCATAAGATATTGAACACACACAAAAAATCAATTAAATGGAAGCTGCCACTGCTGGCTAGTGCTTAAAGACTTAATTTAACTACTGTGTCATTATGGCATAAATAGTCAAGTGAACAGCTGCATTTACATTAAGTAGCCTAAATCAGTAAAAGTATCACAATGTTTCTAATACAGGAATGGCAAATTAGCATGTTACCTTTTACACAAGTAAATTATTCAATAAATAAATTAATTGATAAATATGCCGCGAGTTTAACCCCCCCAATGTTAGAGCCAAAGTTACGCCCTTGGTCAGACCTCTTACTCTTTGAGACGTGGTCTGGAAACCATATGTTCATTTTCTCGTATTTGAGGCGTGGTTTACGAATGCCCAGAGCTGTTTATTGGGCGCTACAAATGTCTATCAAATGCGCCTGTACGTAGCTCATAGCCAATCGTTTCAATTATACCAGATGACTTATGTAGAGCGACAGATATTCAACGAAGACGACGACGATGGATCAGAGATTTATGTGTACACCAGAGTCCTGCACGGGTCCGATTTTGTAAATCCGCACCCGACCCGTTTTCCAACAGCAGCACTAATTAAAATCTGCACCGACCCGCTTAAAATAGAACCGACATTCGACCCCCAGCCGAAATAAAATCAGTTTAGACTATCACATTATAGACACACTTACAAAAATGTTTATTGCCAGGTCATACAGAAGTTATTATTACACGACAATTAACACAAGGACAACTTCAGCCGAAGCTGTCAACAGGCTGATACATGAAGAACATGGCAAACGTTACCACAAAACTGAGTAACGTTAGCCTTATAACCTTTTACCAATCGAACAGACGCGGCTACAACACTACTGTATATGCCACGCAATTTCGTCTAGCCTACATCTGACAATTTTGGGTTCAAACACGCCCTGCACACCACACATACTTAACAGTGTTAAATTAGAAAAATACCGTTCAATAGAACTGCTTTGTTACCACAGTTTCTGCGTGCTTCCTCAGGGATGAAGTTCCACATCTGCGGCTATCCAACACGAAAATGTTTGCAGCAAAGCCTTTCGCAATATTTTCTTCAGATAACTCCAAATTTCTCCCACACACTGGACTTGATTTTTGATGACGTATTGTCGACAACTTTACAATCTCCACTAGCTATTCTTTTCTTCAACTCCTCAGCATCCATCTCGACGACTGCAAGCAGATCGCGCGTGCGGTTATGATGCATTTTTAAAAGTGAAAGTAGCCTAGGTAACGTTATAGATCCTGGGAGGGTGTGGCGCGTCGGCACAAATAAACTGATGTGGATTTTAAATTATTTTATCAACTTGAAATACAGGCATATTTTTGTAGATGTGTTCCTAAAAATATGCATATATTTTTACGTCTGTCATTTTGGATCCATAGATAAACAAACTGCTTCGGTGTGTCGCATAGACTTCGTCATCGTCTTGCTGCTCCCTCCCCGTTCTGTGATTGGTTCCCTATTTGAGGGGAAAATCTAGTCCATGGTATCCAGACTGCCTAGCAGCGTGAATAAAATCGCGCTGCGCTCAAGGCAGCATGGGGAAACCCA
Source organism: Squalius cephalus (assembly GCF_949319135.1). Lineage (NCBI taxonomy): Eukaryota > Metazoa > Chordata > Actinopteri > Cypriniformes > Leuciscidae > Squalius > Squalius cephalus. The sequence goes on along the minus strand of NC_137136.1, from coordinate 35,507,946 downwards.
GGCTAGATTTAAATTGATGTAAAACAGGTTTTGCTTGGAAAGCCAATATGCGAGGGGGGCGTGAACGAGGAGTGGTTTACACCTGAGAATACAATGTCCCACCCACTCTGCATAATTAGCCATTCATTCAGGTGTGACACTGACTGAGCCACAATGCAAGGACAAAAGATATATTTAGAAGAAGACTTATATTGACCATTTAAGATTTTGCTTACATCTATCTTGTAAATATGTTTTGCTATTTTATTAAAAAGGTTACAATTACAACAATAATTACAATTTCAACAATATTTTAAGTGTACTCTTTCTTTGTAAAAAAAAAAATGATTATAGGCCTACATTTTATCTATGTATTCATTAGTTTGAATATAGCCAACATTGGAACAGCTAACATCTTAGTTGATGACTTTATTTTTGACAAAAATAGTATTTTATATATATATAGAAATTGCTAAACAAAAGCTTATTTGATGTGGCAGTATATTCTACAGTAAAAACTGTACCCAAATCTAGTCAACAAAATGTTGTCTTTCATATTTCGCCTGACTGTAACGTTGTTTTTATGAAATATTAGGGCACATAAATGTTTAATTTTTACTCATCTCAGTATAGCAATACAGTTTGCTAAAACATCATCATTCTTTCACACACGCAATTTAAATTTAAACTGTCTTTTTGCGAGCTGTGGTAAACAGCACGCATCTCTGCCGTTCATTCATTCATAAACAGAAACCCGATTCACGTGAGAAGGAAAAAAAAAACTTACAGTATTCCTCAGCTCGCTCCTCGATATACCCGCACTTCTGAGGTACATTTTCCATTATTATTATTCCTCACAGCGCTGCGAGACGGTGTAAACAAGTAATGATCTGAATAAACTTGTTTTCTCGAGCTGATATGGGGGCGTTCACAAGTTTGCCTCAATCATTTGCGTTTGAATAGCGCGCGCTCTCCGTGGGCGTGTCACATTATTTTTGAATGAGCTGTAATGAGCACGACTGGAATCGCTCTCTTTTAATACAGATTTCACAAGATGAGAATATTTGTTTTTTATATAAATTACTTCATTTAAAAGAAGAGAATTCAAGCTTCATGCCTGTGTGTCTGTATGCCTGTTTGACTGAGTATTCGCTGAGTTATTGTTCATTTTCGGACGCGTTTCAGAATGGACTTCACTGGCAGAGAGAAGGCAGAACTCGCTTCGTGTTTATTTTTCTTTATTTGGCAAAAAGCACAACACTTTGTTTTTATTGTGAGTATACACAAAAATAATACACATTTAACAGAATCGATTGATGTATGAAACTCCTATGGAAAATCAAAGTCAACAGAGTATTTATGAGTTTCTTTTACACTGATAAAAAAAAAGCAAGCTGGTCTCGCCGGCGATACCGCCGACCTCAGGGGGTTAAAGGGTGTTTAATGTATATCACGATATCAAAGGGTCAGAGATGGGAAGTATAAATACTTCATTACTGGACTCAAGTAGATTTTTCAGATATTTTTACTTTACTATTTATTTTTGTGCCGACTTTTTACTTTTAATCCTTACATTTTTAACACGAATATCTGTACTTTCCACAAGACGACCCGACAGAACCTCATCAGAAATTTTAGCTGATGATCAATAAAATGCAGCTCATATCTGTTGCTTTCGGTGACGAGTACTCCATTAAATCGGCATATATCGCGGGAATTGAAGATCGGATTTAAATCCGTTTTGCAAAAACACATTTATGTCACCAGGTGTAAATGGAATCGTTTTGATAAATCAGATAGCAATCCGATCTGAGACAACGCATGAAGTGGCCAGGTGTAAACAGCCCATGATCTGCTTCTGAAGAAATATGGTAGTATCGCGCTACAGCGCACGTTCATTCAGCTGCAGTTCTGGCGCCTTAGTCCCAATACAGTAAAACCAAGCGGCAACATTCTAATCTGAAAAATGAAGCCTACCCGGAAGTGCGAAAAACTGCAATACATCGAAAATCCGCTAGGGAAAGGTCCCAAAAGGGAGCAAATGTCCATAGCCCCCATGTTAAAATGTCCGTTTTCACAGCATAAATTCATGTTTTTACAGGTTGGTCCCATGGACTTTTATTGTATTTTTCGTTAGGTTGCGAGTGCCTGACAACGGCGAGGGTAGTGAATTTTTTTCTAACTCGTTAGTTTAGATAGTATTTAGATATAAAATGTATGACAAATAAGGGCATGGTTAACTTTGATTGACAGCATGATTGACAGCTTAGGCTGCGCCAAGGAGAATGACAACATAAGAAGCGCCAAATTTTTTTTTTTTTTGATTTTTTTAATCATCACAGTTGAAATATAATACTACTGTTTCTGTATCATGAAATGTAGTTTTAAGAGTTTTTCAGGTGAGAATGTAACTTTGTTGAAAGCTCAAATCTGTGGTTTATTTAAAGATTTATGAAAATTTTATCCAGTTGTAAGATCCAGCGATGACCGGGCGCTCGGCGCTCATGTACCCCGCCTGGAACAGCCTTTCCTCGGCTTGTCGTTCTGACCTTCGCAGCTTTCTCTGGCGTCTCTGTTGTGGTTAAACATGAGATATAATTCGTCTTATGTATATCTAACGGGCGATTTTTGGTCTCCTGAATCTATCATTTGTTCCCTGGCCAATCGTTTTGGCTGAGGGGACGTTTCATAACTTTATAAGCTATTTAACTTTACCGTTGTATGGTTAGACTAGAGCGCTGACTTTGTATGTTTGATTGAATTGTTTGTTTGCTTTATTTGTATAGCTTCTTATACCTTTTACTTATACTTTTATAATGGCTAATATTGATAAAAGTGAAATTTAACAAAAAGAGACTGGGTTGAGTTTTGTCATTTTAAATTTTAATAATTGTATTTAAAAAAATTTAAAACTGTAATGTTGTTTACTGCAAAATCTGTTGTTTAGTACAAATGCACATATTGCTTGGACCATATTAAAATGTTTAATATTTTTATATTATATTTAAAACGAAAAGAGGCAGGTTTGTGTTTTATATTTTGTTTTGTTATAAATAGGCAAACGTTATGTGCAGTGAATATAATCAATACACGTTGCCTGAACCACATTTGTGTGGCTATCATGTTTAAGATTTCTTTAAATGAAAACGAAAAGAGTTAGTATGGTGTTTTATAACATATTTCGTTGCCTAAAATATACACAGAGATAACCGGAGTAGCAGAGCGAGCTGAGTGATGCGCGCTGCGTCAGAAGGTGGGCGGGGTTAGGATTTCCCAAGATTTTCCAAGATGGCGCCGCCCATACCCCCCATAAACGGCTTCAGAACCGTTCTTCAGAAAGTCTATGGGTGACGTCACAGACGCTTTGTCCATATTTTTTACAGTCTATGAGTAAAACTCAACGTACATTCACACCACATGTTAACGCAGCGGTAGAGTTACACTAACAGGACTCTGCACTTATTCACAATCAAAAAAGTTCATTATTTGCTTGTGCTTTAAAGCTTTGCCGGGTAAACACTTCACTGGCTTTCTGTTCTGATATGATGTACTTTTTCTGAGCATGTACGCCCGAAGCGCACGGCCACTGTCAAACAGCACCAAACTGGACTTTTGATGGGTCAGACCCATCTGCTAGCAATGGGGGGGGCGAGACTGAGAGAGCTACATGGAGATACATGGAAAAATATGCACCAAATGGGTGACCCTCCCCCTAGACTAAACAAAGTTGGATGACCCTCCCCTCAACAAAGAATAAAAAGACATGACCCTCCCCTATTTTCCTCCGGTGGTCCATTCCATAATTACCGAACGGTCCCTAAATGGTTGTCATTCGCAAGGCTACTTTTACTTTTATACTTTAAGTAAATTCCCACAATGTGCCTGTACTTTGTTACTTTTACTTGAGTAAAGAAGTTAAATCAGTACTTCTACTTTTACCAGAGTATATTTTAACACAAGTATCTGTACTTCTACTTGTACTTCTACTTGAATATGGGAAGTGAGTACTTCTGCCATCTCTACAAAGTGTGTTTTTCAGTGTGACTATCAGCACTGCAGAATCACCTTAATGAGGAGCAGCTCATGTGTTCAATCATTTACAGATCAAACAATTGAACTCACAGCGGCAGGAGAAATAGAGCAAACGCTTTAAAAATATGAATTGTCTTACATCATATGAACAGACGTAAAAATAATTTGATGAATTTTATCATGTTTTTTTAATAGCTTTGCTTTTAATTAATGAAATAATAGTTATTTTCCTGCATTTTATTCCATTTTGATTATACTTTATGAATTCGCAGTGACAGTTTCATGTGAGAGTCATGTTTGATCTTACCACAGTCCCTCCAGTTTACAGTGAGGATTCGCCAGTCCAGCAGAGAGCAGCTTCACTCCTGAGTCTCCTAGTTTATTCTCAGACAGATCCAGTTTTCTCAGGTGTGAGGGGTTTGATCTCAGAGCTGAAGCCAGAGCAGCACAACCTTCATCTGTGACACCACACCTATACAACCTGTAGAGAACAATGACACACTCTTAACTCTCAGATCAAAACAGAAATCTTTTTCTTTTCTTGATTGTGTTTATAATTTGTGCAATATCTCTTTTTTTAAACAATGAATTCAATATATCAGTAAATTTAACTGTTTTTCTAAGAGATGATATCTCTATGTAAGGGAGAATGATTATATACAACTGATCAAATGGAATACATTGAAGACATTACATACATTAAATATAAATGTTTATATGCATACATTACAAATGGGTAAGTGTACCCATTAAGCCCACCAAAATCTAAGTCTAGGTTTTTTTCATAGATATTGACAGTTTATAAGAAAAAATATTTGTTAAAATGCAAGAGTAATCTCTCATTTGAAATTGTATTAATTAGTTGATGTACATTTTAAAATATAAAATTAAGATAATTTAGGAATAAAGTCAGAAGTCTGGCATGGGCTTTAATTGGTACTTTGGCACCATTTAAGCCCGCATGTGTTCCAAATAAGCCCACATCATCTTTGATTCACAAAATATAAAAAATGTTTTGATTTTAAAGAAGTAAAACATCAATATATTTATTCAGTGACAGGGAATAATAAAAAAAAAAAAACTTTTTCTAATGTTTGATTACAGCCCTGGGTGGTATGGGAAGGTGTTAGTTGCCGGGGCTCTGGAGCTTTAAGTCGGCTTGACTGGAGTTGTAGCTGGAGTCAAGCTGGAAGTTTGACTGGGTGTATCTCGGGAGCCAAGCCGAGTTGGGGCTTCATACTCTGGGCTTAGGGGGGCCTCCTAGTGGGCCCGCCTCACCGGGAGTCTGGAACCTTAAGCCGGTTTGGCTCTCAAGTTATGGCTGGTCAAAGGTGGAAGTTAAACCGGGTGTATCTCGGGAAGGAAGCCGAGTTTAGGCTCCAGACTCTCGGGTTGTGGGGGGTCTCCAAGTGGGCCCCCCACACCGGAAGTCTGGAGCCTTAAGCCGGTTTGGCTCTCAAGTTATGGCTGGTCAAAGGTGGAAGTTAAACCGGGTGTATCTCGGGAAGGAAGCTGAGTTGGGGCTCCAGACTCTGGGGTTTTGGGGGGTCTCCTAGTGGGCCCCCCACAGCGGGAGTATGCAGCCTTAGGTTGGCTTGATTCTGGAGTTATGCCCGATCAAAGTTCCACAGGAAGTGACCATATCTCTTTTGAATGAATGTGTGTAATTTGTGTGTAAATAAGGTAAGGTTAAAAGGTTAGTAAGGTAAAAGCACACGTTATCATTAAACACTTTCAGAAAATGTATCGAAGTCTGCAATTAGAGGGATTCCTCACTGAAACACATAAGGTGGGCTTAAATGGCTCCACAGTGAGTAATGGTGAAAAAAGAGAATGTTTTCCTTTAAAAATGTAAGATATGTTTATAAATACATGCATGGAGCTTAACCCTCTGGGCGCCACGGTCGAGTTTACTCGACAAAATGCGGCACTGAATAAAACAGCCGATTTTGTCAAATAGGGTGTCAAATTTCGTTCGACCTCCCCTCCACTAGTTGGCAGACATGTCATACTTCATCCCGACTCAAAAAAAAGTCATGCTTTTATACAAAATCTTCGAGCTAGAGCGCATTGAATCAGTGCGAACAAAAGCGGAGCTAGTGTGCGAGTGAGCCATTTTATCAGAGCAATATTGTCAACGTCAGCGAGTATTTGCATTAGATTATTATTATTATTATTATTATTATCTAATGGCATCAATAAAGCTTACCCGCAATGAAGTGTTGGGTCTTCTATTCGCGGACCCTAATTCTGAAGGGGAATAACGTTATCTGCCTTCAGAAAATGACGGTGATTCTGAAAGTGAAAGTATAGCCCTACACCAAGCACAAACGGTGAATCCTTTGCCCAATATAACGTTAGATGGTCCTTTGCCCAATGTCAGTGGTGGGAACAATGTTTCCCGGGGTCGGAGTGTTCATCGCGAAGTTAGCAGGCGTGTTAGTGTTGTGGGGAACGAGGCGGCCGCGGGAGATTTTTACCGCGCTAGCCATGGTGACCGTGTGCCTCTCCGCAATCGCGGCGACAGTATTGTGGTGGAGACTTTGTCTAATGCCACTGGGTATGTTAGACGAGGTCGAAGTATTCATAGGACAGTTAGGGGGCAACGTGGAGGCAGGGTGGGGAGTCGCAATGACAATGACAGTAGTCCGAGCTGTGCACATACGCTGCTCGTAGCAGGAGAAGAGGCGATGTGACACGGGGCAGAGGGGCTGTTATGCATAGTCTATCGCAAGACCACACCATGAAACACTACAAGAAATGTCACCTGGATGAATAGGGAGTCATTATCTCTACAGCAAAAGCCCTGCAACAATTGTTTTTGTCTGACATTTATTACACTGTTGATTTACTATTTATTTCCCTGACCATTTAGTAGTGTACAATATGTGTTCTTTTTTGTGTGTTCATGTCCTTGTGATGTGTGCGTCTTTGTCAGCTAAAAAAACAACAACAAAAAAACAAATAAACATCAACAAAAACCATAAAAATTCTATAATCCAAGATGACCGCCACCATATGATGTCATAATATGCAAATTAGATGGGAAAATGTAATCCCTACATAAACTTTGGGTCATCCTTAATATTTCTCTAACTTACAGAAAGTCTCTATCTTTTATCACTTTTAAGATATAGCCTTTTGAAATTAAGATGTCAAAATCGAACGTTTTAGGAAAAAACCTCTGGCGCCTAAAGGGTTAAATATACTGTGGACTAGTATCATAGTAAATTTCATTGTGCCCACATTGAGAAATGTTAAGTCTTTTTCATTCAAGGTTAGCTTGTAATGGCTATAGTTTGCATGCATTTTGTGGCGCTGTACCATTTAAGCCCATCTTAAAAAAAAGTTAATTTATAAAAATAATCTCCTCTACAAAACAATTTATGATGGATTTATTTGTAAATTAATGTAAAATGAATCACAAAACATTTATTGTTTGCAGTTCACGTGCTTATTTCTTTGGCAGTCTACAAACCTGATTCCAAAAATGTTGGGACACTGTACAAATTGTGAGTAAAAAAGGAATGGAATAATTTACAAATCTCATAAACTTATATTTTATTCACAATAGAATATAGATAACATATCAAATGTTGAAAGTGAGACATTTTGAAATGTCATGCCAAATATTGGCTCATTTTGGATTTCATGAGAGCTACACATTCCAAAAAAGTTGGCCATGTTTACCACTGTGTGGCATCCCCTCTTCTTTTTATAATGTCTGGGGACTGAGGAGACAAGTTGCTCAAGTTTAGGAATAGGAATGTTGTCCCATTCTTGTCTAATACAGGCTTCTAGTTGCTCAACTGTCTTGGGTCTTCTTTGTCGCATCTTCCTCTTTATGATGCACCAAATGTTTCTATGGGTGAAAGACCTGGACTGCAAGCCGGCCATTTCAGTACCCGGATCCTTCTTCTACGCAGCCATGATATTATAATTGATGCAGTATGTGGTCTGGCATTGTCATGTTGGAAAATGCAAGGTCTTCCCTGAAAGAGACGACGTCTAGATGGAAGCATATGTTGTTCTAGAACTTGGATATACCTTTCAGCATTGATGGTGCCTTTCCAGATGTGTAAGCTGCCCATGCCACACGTACTCATGCAACCCCATACCATCAGAGATGCAGGCTTCTGAACTGAGCGCTAATAACAACTTGGGTTGTCCTTGTCCTCTTTAGTCCGGATGACATGGCGTCCCAGTTTTCCAAAAAGAACTTCAAATTTTGATTCGTCTGACCACAGAACAGTTTTCCACTTTGCCACAGTCCATTTTAAATGAGCCTTGGCCCAGAGAAAACGCCTGCGCTTCTGGATCCTGTTTAGATATGGCTTCTTTTTTGACCTATAGAGTTTTAGCCGGCAACGGCGAATGGCACGGTGGATTGTGTTCACTGACAATGTTTCTGGAAGTATTCCTGAGCCCATGTTGTGATTTACATTACAGTAGCATTCCTGTATGTGATGCAGTGCCGTCTAAGGGCCTGAAGATCACGGGCATCCAGTATGGTTTTCCGGCCTTGACCCTTACGCACAGAGATTGTTCCAGATTCTCTGAATCTTTGGATGATATTATGCACTGCAGATGATGATAACTTCAAACTTTTTGCAATTTTTCTCTGAAAAACTCCTTTCTGATATTGCTCCACTATTTTTCGCCGCAGCATTGGGGGAATTGGTGATCCTCTGCCCATCTTGACTTCTGAGAGACACTGCCACTCTGAGAGGCTCTTTTTATACCCAATCATGTTGCCAATTGACCTAATAAGTTGCAAATTGGTCCTCCAGCTGTTCCTTTTATGTACATTTAACTTTTCCGGCCTCTTATTGCTACCTGTCCCAACTTTTTTGGAATTTGTAGCTCTCATGAAATCCAAAATGAGCCAATATTTGGCATGACATTTCAAAATGTCTCACTTTCAACATTTGATATGTTATCTACAGGTGCTGGTCATATAATTAGAATATCATCAAAAAGTTGATTTATTTCAGTAATTCCGTTAAAAAAGTGAAACTTGTATATTATATAGACTCATTACATGCAAAGTGAGATATCTCAAGCCTTTATTTGTTATAATTTTGATGATTATGGCTTACAGCTTGTGAAAACCACAAAATCAAAATCTCAGAAAATTAGAATATTACATGAAATCACACAGTAATTACACAGTAATACCATGGTCATTGAACCAGGTTTTGGTTCTTTTGGCAGTGTGGGCAGGTGCAAATCCTGCTGGAAAATGAAGGAAGCATGAAGTGCTCTGAAAATGTCCTGGTAGACGGCTGCGTTGACTCTGGATTTAATAAAGCACAGTGGACCAAAGTCCTCTTTTCTGATGAGAGCAAATTTTGCATCTCATTTGGAAACCAAGGTCCCAGAGTCTGGAGGAAGAATGGAGAGGCACACAATCCAAGATGCTTGAAGTCCAGTGTGAAGTTTCCACAGTCTGTGTTGGTTTGGGGAGCCATGTCATCGGCTGGTGTTGGTCCACTGTGCTGTCCACTCAACGCAGCCGTCTACCAGGACATTTCCAGAGCACTTCATGCTTCCTTCAGCAGACAAGCTTTATGGAGATGCTGACTTCATTCTCCAGCAGGATTTGCACCGGCCCACACTGCCAAAATAACCAAAACCTGGTTCAATGACCATGGTATCACTGTGTAATTACTGTGTGATTTCATGTAATATTTTAATTTTCTGAGATTTTGATTTTGTGGTTTTCACAAGCTGTAAGCCATAATAATCAAAATTATAACAAATAAAGGCTTAAAATATCTCACTTTGCATGTAATGAGTCTATATAATATACAAGTTTCACTTTTTGAATGGCATAACTGAAATAAATCAACTTTTTGATGATATTCTAATTATATGACCAGCACCTGTATATTCTATTGTGAATAAAATTTAAGTTCATGAGATTTGTAAATTATTCCATTCCTTTTTTATTCACAATTTGTTCAGTGTCCCAACTTTTTTGGAATCGGGTTTGTATCTTTCTGTAAGGCTAATGGTTTGACCTAGAGATTAGCTTTGAACGCAAGCTAATAAAACTCATCTTTCCATTTAAAGGAAAATAATATAAAATGGTAAAGTACTATTTGTTCATACACAAAAAACAATAAATTTATCTTACCAAAGAAATGGCTGAAAATTGCAGAAATGTGTTGTTTTCTGAAAGGTCCCGAAACACCAAAGTTTTGGGGTGACTTTGTGTGAGGTCCCCTGAGACAGCATGCACATGGGTGGGGCTAACTCAACACTGCCAAATGTGATTGGTATGCAAAAAAAAATGCCAGGGAAGTGGCTGGATTGGTTAAAATAATAAGCAGCATAAAATATTATTTTCTCTTTTTTTAATTTGACTTTAGAGTTGAAAGTGGGCTTAAAGGGTACATGGGCTTAATGGGTACACTTACCCTGCATATATTTGAATATAACTTTCTCAAACAAACATAAAAAATGGTTAAGTAGATTACAAATCAGATCAGATAGGTGGAAGGTTTAAGAGCTGAAGTGTGACTCATTTTTTTATTAAACCATTCATTTATAATGTTTAAGTAAGAACTGTTATAATGTTTTAACAGTGATGCTTGTTCTCAGTGTTACTTACAGAGCGAATCTAGTTGCTGAAACCACAGGCATCAGCTTCTGAAGAACTTCATCTGCAGTGTTCTGTGTGACACTAATTGAAAATAAAAAAGTGAATTATTCATGCTAACAATAATAATAACAATAATAATAATAATTCATATCATAAGTAAATAATATAGTATACATTCCTAAATACCCTCAACTATTAATTAACTTGTAATTAACTATTAACAACTATTAATTAAAACTATTATTAACTTTTAATTAAACACTGCTTTATAAAGAACATGTGAAAAAGTAGTTTTAGTATCTATAACTGTAGAAGCCTTGTATTCAGCCATCACAGATTTGTTTTTTCTTCTTGTTGATGTTGCTGTGGCAGGTCTATTAGTCTGCATTTACACTACAACACTATTTGGACATATCAGATTTGTTTGTCCTGTCCGTTGCTATGGTTATCACCATGGAGACATTTAACTCCTGAGTTGGGAGTAAGAAAAAAAGTATTTTTGTACCTGCATCAGCAAATTGTTTGTAGAAATAAAGCACACGAGTTTGTTTGCTTGTTACTTGTTTATTTAATAATTTACTTAGTTTTATTGTCACAGGAAATGATGCGCACAAAATGTGAATCATTGTCCATCATTTTGCCAGCAACTGTTGATAAAGAAAAATGATGATGAGACATTAATCTAATTTATTTTCTAAAATACTTCTGTTGTGGCCCCTAGTGAAAAAATGCGTATTTTCATGAATCAAGAAGTGTTTTGTGTTCAACAAGTTGTCTTTGTAAGTAAGCTAATCTAATCTTTTATCCTCACAGCACGTCAGTTATGCGGTGATGCGCTATGAAATTATTGCGGGGCAAATAAACTGTAATATTAATGATAAAAGTAGCCTAATAATAATAACAACAGTAATGTAATATGCCCTGTGTGCCCGTCCGCTACGCCACTGTGAAGAGCTAAACACCACCAGGAACGGCATCAAGGCCATTAACTGTTTTATCAAGTTTACTTTGGCGTCCGCGTGACGTGATTCTCATCATCAGGAGGATCCGCTTGCAGCCCAATTTTAGTGATGGCGCAGACGGTGCGCACACAACGCTCTTTGTTTGTAAACTCAATGAGTTTACTTTGAAAGGCTTATATTAACTGGCTTTTTTATTAATGCAATACAGTAAATGACGTCTGTGTCTTACATTATTGTCAGTTTAGTGTTCAGTGATTAATTTACACAGAAACAAAAGATAACATGTATGCCTTCATCTCCGAATACATTATCGGTGTCTTACACTTCATAATGAACTCAGATAAACTCAGTGCCGACTCATTTTCCATCAGTTCTTTTACATGAATTAGAATGTGTGCAAAGAATTGTGGGAGACTGAAGAACACAAAGTATATACTTGATGCATCCTTCAAAATGAGCTGAATTAAAGACACAAAATGAAGTCTGTCTTCAAAACATCCTTCAAACTGAGACGGCCTTCAGAGGTGCTTGATGACGTGGCAGTCGAGATATGCAGCTTTACTAGCACACAGCCACGGTTTGAGAAACACCCGCGAATTATGTACAACATCCCAGAAATCAATCTGTGCCCCGTGATTTAAACACTTCTGATCTCTTAGTTTCTCTTTGTTCATAATGTTTTAGACTGTAATGATTGCACTCAGTGTTACTTACCAATCATTTCTGTCTCCAATTAATCTGTTCAGGTTAAACTCCTGCAGTGTCTCCTCTGAGGACAACAACACAAACACTAAAGCTGACCACTGAGACGAGGAGAGTTTCACATCACGTAATCCTCCTGAGCTCTTATGAGGTTCAGCTTTTTTCACTAGAGAAAGATCACCCAGTTCATTCAGACAGTGAAACAGATTGATGTATTTCTCTGGAGAGGGATTCTCACTGATCTTTTCTTTAATATAGTCAACTGTTCTCTCATTGTTGTGAGAGCGGTTTGCTGTCTGTGTCTTTAGTTCTTGTAAGAGACTCTGATTAGACTCCACTGACAGACCCAGAAGGAAACGAAGGAAAAGGTCCAGATGCCCATTTTTACTGTGTAAAGCCTCATCCACAGCTCTCTGATGGAGATCAGATAGGGAAACTCTGTCTCCATTAGTTGGTTTGGTAGTCTGGTCAAACACATTGATGTTATTGTTGATAAAGGAGAGATGCACATATAGAGCTGCTAGATGTTCCTGAATGCTCAGATGAACAAAGCAGAAGACTTTCCCCTGACACAAGCCCAACTCCTCTCTGAAGATCTGAGTGCACAATCCTGAGTAAACTGATGCTTCTGTCTCATCAATGCCACACTCGCTCAGATCTTCCTCATAGAAGATCAGGTTGCCTTTCAGAAGCTGCCGATAAGCCAGTTTCCCCAGTTTGACAATCATGTCTTCATCTTTCACTTTCTTCTCATAGTCCTTCTCATGTTTGATGTTGGTCTGAATGAGCAGGAAGTGTGTGTACATCTGTGTGAGAGTCTTGGGAATCTCTCCTCTCTCTGCTTCACTCAACATCTTCTCTAGAACAGTGGCTGAGATCCAGCAGAACACTGGGATGTGGCACATAATAAAGAGGCTCCTTGAGGACTTCAGGTGGGAGATGATCTTGCGGGCCAGACTCTGATCACTGATTCTCTTCCTGAAGTATTCCTCCTTCTGTGTGTCACTGAAGCCTCGTACCTCTGTCACTCGATGGACACACTCAGAGGGGACGAGATCCGCTGCTGCTGGTCTGGAAGTGATCCAGATGAGAGACGAGGGAAGCAGATTCCCCACAATGAGGTTCGTCAGCAGCTCGTCCACTGAGGCTGATTCAGTCACATCCCACAACCTCACATCGCTCTGAAAATCCAGAGACAGACGACACTCATCCAGACCATCAAAGATGAACAACACTTTATACTCATCACTGGATATTTCCATTTCTTTTGTTTTAGGGAAAAAGAGATGAAGAAGACCTGAAAGACTGAGTGTTTTGTCCTTCATCAAGTTGAGCTCTCTGAAAGCAAGTGGAAATATGAGCTGGACGTCCTGATTCTCTTTCCCTTCAGCCCAGTCCAAGATGAGCTTCTGCACAGAGACTGTTTTCCCAATGCCAGCGACTCCCTTTGTCAGCACAGTTCTGATGGGTTTGTCTTGTCCAGGTAAAGGTCTAAAGATGTCACTGCATTTGATCGGTGAGTCCTCTGTTTCTGCTCTCCTGGACTGTGTCTCAATCTGTCTCACCTCATGCTCATTATTTATCTCTCCACTTCCACTCTCTGTGATGTAGAGCTCTGTGTAGATCTCATTCAGGAGTGTTGGGTTTCCCTGCTTTGATATTCCCTCATACAAACACTCAAACTTCTGTCTCAGATTTGATCTCAATGTGTTGAGGACTTCAGCAGGATTAGAGTCATTGCTGTAAGATTAAAATACCACATTATTACACAAGTCAGAGAAGTAAATAGCCATAAATTACAAAACTATTTATGGCACACAGAACATCATTAGGTTTCTGAAACGTGTTAATCATTAATCATGTGTTTGAGTGATTTGTGATGTGAATTTCAGCACCTAAAATCAGGGCTCGCAAAATTTCTAAATCGCTGGTAGGCCTTCGGGCAGGCACTCTTCAGATTTTGGTAGCCCGAAAAGAATTTTACTAGCCCAAATAAAAAGACCATTTTTAATGTAGAAAATTGGTTTGGAGTCAAAACATGAATCAAAAACTTTCAACACAAATATCAACAATTGGATATAAAATAGTCAAATTAGATTAATCAATACAAATATACATCTGGTTCTAACTGAACTGAAATTTGTGTGACCAGTATGGAACATGAATCAGTCTGTGTCTGTGGCTCAGCCCCCAATGAGGGTAACACTTTAGTTTAGGGTCTAATGCTCACTATTAACTAGTTTAATAGTGAGCATAGTATAGAAACTAGTTTCCCGAAAGTGAGGTAGGCTAGTTTTGATTTAATAATAGAAAATTTTGATTTCTCTGATCTACATACGTGTATGTGCATTTTAAGATGTTTTGAAGGCCAAAAAATTTGATAACAATAGCTTTAAAACCATGTCACGTAGCTGATTATTTTTCTCTCCTCATCAGCATCACACTATTTTTCTCTTTGTTTTTCTCTTGCTCTGTCTGTTCTCCTCCTAAAGCTGAGCTTTGACTGATTTAGGCTTTCCATTTTTGTCTGTCAGTGAAGAAAGTAAACATAGGGTCAACTGATCATTGAATCATTTTCTCAGACGAGTTCATTTACTGAAAGCTACTAGGAAAACCAGGTAGCCTAACTAAGTTTATTAAATTCATTCACAATATGTACAAATTCATTATTGATATTATTCCTAATACAGGGCCGTAGACAGGGCTTTATAATCAAATAGGTGCTAAATTTAAGGTTGTTAGGGGGTTCAAATTTTTTATTTCTCTGATTATGTGCTTTTCAAGACGTTTGAAGGCCAAAAAAAAAGGATAAGAAATAGCTTTAAAACCCATGTCAGCGGGCAGTAGATTATGTGTCAATACCTGCTCTCACTTCTTATCCATCACTCTTTCTTTTTCTCTCAGTCTCCTCATCTTGCCCTGTCTCTTCCCCTCCTAAAGCTGAACTTTTTTAATTTACTGAAGGCTACAAATTGTATTGTATTAATTCTCAACATGTACACATTCATTATTAATCTTGTGCCTAACATGATGAAAACGGTTTTAATGTTTCTTGTCCCCTCACAATGTCAGTAAACTAATTATTACATTACATGAGTCACGTTATATAGGCCTATTTTCAGTTCAAAATGGAGGAATTAGACAAAAGAATATTCGTTTGTCTGATTATTTTTGTCATTCGTTTTACATTTATGACCTAAAAAAACTGTCAAATGTGAAATGTTTAAGTCAAGTCAAGTCATCTTCATTTATATAGCGCTTTTAACAATGTAGATTGTTTCATAGATAAGCGTATAATTTAAGGTAACAGAGATTGTTTTGGCTTTATAGCAGAGTTAAGTTATTTCCATCTAAAGTTAGTTTTGATTGATTTGCTTCCGTCGCAACGATCATTTGTTATTAAATTAGGGGCCGCTAAGACGACACCATTCCCTCTACACAGACTTTAAACGCGAACCTGTGAGAAACGCTGATGGTGTTCACATGCGCATTTAGAATGGGTTCTATAGTTATGTGCGTTTGAATATACGCAGGTTTGGAATTCCCTACAAGCCAAGCCTAAACAAAGTACTTGTCTTTCCTTATAAATTTTGATAAAGAATTTTATTTTATTTTGTTGCTTTGGGGTAGGAACGCGAAACAAATTTTCCCGACAACCCTTATCTGTATAGTGGTAGTGGGATCCTCCATAGGGAGAGACTAGTTGGCACTTCAGCACTGCGTTGTCATCGGTCCAGGCGAAGGTCCTTCGTCAGATCTGGATACGGCCTGGATCCGGCAGGCTGCAGGAAAACCTCGGGATAAACACAGACACTAAAATTAGCGTAGATGCCATTCTTCTCATGATGTAACGAGTACATCAGGATTTTTGGGAAGTGTTCCCGGTTCCGGCTGACCTAATATATGCAGCCTAACATTAAATTATAGAAGTCTATAATGTATTATGTGAAAGCTAGGTCAAAGAGATGTGTCTTTAATCTGGCTTTGAACTGACAGAGTGTGTCTGCTTCCCGGACAATGGTAGGAAGACTGTTCCAGAGTTTTGGTGCTAAATAGGAAAAGGATCTACCGCCAGCAGTCAACTTTGATATTCTAGGTATTAGTAACTGGCCGGAATTTTGAGATCGCAATAGACGTGACGGACTATAATGCGTTAAGAGCTCGCTCAAGTACTGCGGAGCTAAACCATTTAGTGCTTTGTAAGTGATCAGCAATATTTTAAAATTTATGCGATGTTTAATAGGGAGCCAATGCAGTTTTGACAGAACTGGGCTAATATGGTCATACTTCCTGGTTCTGGTAAGAACTCGAGCTGCTGCGTTTTGGACCAGCTGTAGTTTGTTTATTAAGCGTGCAGGGCAACCACCCAGTAGGGCATTACAATAATCTAGCCTTGAGGTCATGAACGCATGAACTAATTGTTCCGCATTTGTCAATGAGAGCATATGGCGTAATTTAGATATATTTTTAAGATGGAAAAATGCAGTTTTACAGATACTAGACACGTGACTTTCAAATGAAAGATTGGTATCAAAGAGCACACCCAGGTTCCTAACCGACGATGAAGACTTAACAGAGCAGCCATCAAGTGTTAGACAGCATTCTAGGTTATTACGTGAGGAAGTTTTTTGTCCAATAATTAGAAACTCTGTTTTTTCAGAATTTAGAAGTAGGAAATTACGAGTCATCCAATTTTTTATATCCGCTATGCATTCCGTTAATTTTGTGAATTGATAAGTTTCGTTAGGTTTTGAAGAAATATAGAGCTGAGTATCATCGGCATAACAGTGAAAGCTAATGCCATGTTTCCTAATGATATCTCCTAATGGTAGCATGTACAGAGTGAACAGCAGCGGCCCTAGTACTGAGCCTTGTGGTACGCCATACTGAACTTGTGATCGATGAGACATCTCATCATTTACTGCTACAAACTGATAACGGTCAGATAAGTATGATTTAAACCATGCTAGTGCATTTCCCGTAATGCCAACATAATGTTCTAATCTATTTAAAAGAACGTTGTGGTCAATGGTGTCAAATGCAGCACTAAGATCGAGTAACACTAATAGTGAGACACAACCACGATCAGATGATAAGAGCAAATCATTTGTGACTCTAACGAGAGCTGTCTCGGTACTATGGTACGGTCTAAATCCGGACTGGAAATCCTCGCAGATATCATTTCTTTCAAGAAAGGAACACAGTTGTGAGGATACTGCCTTTTCTAATATCTTTGACAGAAAAGG
Organism: Squalius cephalus; assembly: GCF_949319135.1. Classification (NCBI taxonomy): domain Eukaryota; kingdom Metazoa; phylum Chordata; class Actinopteri; order Cypriniformes; family Leuciscidae; genus Squalius; species Squalius cephalus. The sequence continues at coordinate 35,490,418 of NC_137136.1, read as the reverse complement.
TAGATTTGAGATCGGCCTGTAATGGACTAATTCTGTAGGATCAAGTTGAGTTTTTTTAACAAGCGGTTTAATCATAGCCAGCTTAAAGTTTTTTGGTACGTATCCTAGAGACAAAGACGAATTAATGATATTAAGAAGAGGATCTATGACCTCTGGAAGTATTTCTTTCAGTAGCTTAGTCGGTATAGGGTCTAACATACATGTTGTAGATTTAGATGATTTAATGAGTTTAGTAAATTCTTCCTCTCCTATAGCAACGAATGAATCAAATTTTTCCTCAGGGAGACTACAATGCACTGCCTGATGCGATACTGTAGTAGACGGTTGCATAGTTATAATTTTGTCCCTGATATTATCAATCTTATAAGTGAAGTAGTTCATAAAATCATTACTGCTGTGTTGCTTGTAAACTTCGGTGCTTGAAGCTTTATTTTTCGTTAGTTTAGCCACCGTTTCAAATAAATACCTAGGATTATGTTTATTTTCTTCTAATAGGGTTGAAAAATAAGCAGATCTAGCAGCTTTTAAAGCCTCTCTGTAAGTAATTGAGCTCTCCTTCCATGAAATGCGAAATACCTCTAGTTTTGTTTTCTTCCAGTTGCGCTCCATTTTTCTGGCTGCTCTCTTAAGGGCCCGAGTGTGCTCGTTGTACCATGGCGTTGGACTATTTTCTTTAATCTTCTTTAAGCGCAACGGAGCAACTGTGTCTAAAGTGCTGGAAAAGAGAGAGTTAAACGTTTCTGTTGTAATATCTAGTTCTTCTAAGCTATCTGGGATGCTGAGATGATGAAACTGATCAGGAAGATTATTAATAAAGCAATCTTTAGTAGCAGAAGTGATAGGTCTCACATATTTGAAACACGGAGTCGGCTTTGCAGCCTTGGCTAAATGCAAATTACACGAGACTAGGTAATGATCTGAGATGTCATCGCTCTGCTGCAGAATTTCAACGGCATCAACATCTATTCCGTGTGATAATATTAGATCTAGAGTATGATTACGACGATGAGTAGGTCCTGACACGTGTTGTCTAACTCCAATTGAATTTACAATGTCTTTAAATGCCAATCCCAATGCATCTTTTTCATTATCGATGTGTATATTAAAATCACCAACAATTAGTACTTTATCTGCAGTCAATATTAATTCTGATAGAAAGTCCGCAAATTCTTTGATAAAGTCTGTATGGTGCCCTGGTGGCCTGTATACAGTAGCCAGCACAAATCTCAAACGTAATTTATCGTTTACACTATATATTTTTACATTAAGCACCAATGCTTCAAAAGAATTATATTTAAAACTTGATTTCTTAGTGGTTTTGAAACTATTACTATAAATTACAGCAACACCACCCCCTTTGCGTTTCAGACGAGGCTCATGTTTATAACAATAATCTTGCGGGGTTGATTCATTTAAAGTAATGTAATCGTTTGGTTTTAGCCAGGTTTCTGTCAAACACAGCACATCTAGGTTATTATCTGAAATCATATCGTTAACAACGAGTGCTTTTGAAGTAAGCGATCGAATATTCAGCAACCCAAGCTTTAGCATTTGCTCATCTGTAATATAGCTGTTTTTTATTTGTTGAACATCAATTAAATTTTTAACCTTAGATGGGTTTAAACGTTTTTTGGATTTCCAAATTCGGGGAACAGACACAGTCTCTATATGATGATAGCTAGGTGAAAGAGGCTCTATGTGATAGGATTTATCTGACCTTGGTGACGCGAGGCCGCTAGCAGACAGTCGGTTAAGCCAGTCTGTCTGCTTCCTGACCTGAGCCCCAGATTGTCATGTTTGAGCTCTAAGACTATGAGCCATATTACTAGAGAGAAGAGCAGCACCATCCCAGGAGGGATGAATACCATCTCTTTTCAACAGGTCAGGTTTGCCCCAAAAACTTTTCCAATTGTCTATGAATTCTATATTATTAAGCGGACACCACCTAGACAGCCAACCGTTAAGCGAACACAATCTACTAACTATCTCATCACTCCTGCGAACAGGAAGGGGGCCAGAGCAAATTACAGTCCTTGACATCGTACTTGCAAGTTCACACACCTCTTTAATATTAATTTTGGTGATCTCCGACTGGCGGAGTCGAACATCATTAGTGCCGACATGAATAATGATCTTAGAGAATTTACGATTAGCATTAGCCAGCACTTTTAAATTTGCTTTGATGTCAGGCGCTCTGGCTCCCGGCAAACATGTGACTATGGTGGTTGGTGTCTCTATTTTCACGTTCCGTGTAATAGAATCGCCAATAACTAGGGCACAATCATTCTCAGTGGGTGTTTCACTGAGCGGGGCAAATCGATTTGTTATGGTAATCGGAACGGAAGAGTGGTTTTTTGATCCGCGACTAGAGCAATCCCTCACTGTCACCCATTTGCCCGGCTGCACAGGCTCTACTTCAGCCGGAACCGACTCATGTAAAGTGTTCACTATGCTATGCGCATCCAAAACATCTAAAGCACTCTTACTATCCTCAATTAAAGTTTGGATGCGTGTTTCTAATTCTGAAATCTTCTGTCAACCTAACTGTCTCCTTACATTTATCACATATAAATCCTATATTGCCGACAGAGAAGGCTATACTAAACATGTGACATGAAGTGCAGGTGACAATAACAGGACAAGACATTACTCACCGTGTTTGTTGACTGATTCTTACTCCCCTGAGCTTTTTATGAACTCAAAGGCGCGGACGCGCGAGAGAAAAATAAATAAATAAAAATAGCTGAGCGCACGGGTGGCGCGTTAACAGGCTAGTGAATTACTAGCGTTTTGTGCTAGTAGTACTAATAACAAAAGCTAGCGATGTCAGGTTAATCTGAGATGTTGGGTAAAATGTAGTAGTATAAACAACTAGAAATGGTAGTAAAATGATGGTTCAAAACAAAGAAATATAAGGCTAAGACGGAGCTTACAGCACCGAAGCAAACAAACACACTCACAGCAGGCAGCGAGGCAGACAGGAGCAATCGAAATTAGAAGTTTAGCTACTTAAATCTTATCTTGCACTTGACTGTAAACTGAAGCGTCGAGTCGCTCTGCTCAAATTCGCGCTCAGCAGCTTCTGTGAACATAAATCCCGCCTACTTTGATTTGATTGGTCATCTCAAATATTCTGACATTAACGAGCAGTGACAGACCAATGAGGCTCAGATGAACACACACACACACACACATCCTCTGTTTCTGATGTGCGCTCTGGTCGGCACCGCTGCGGATTGAACAAGACTGAAGTGAACACTATTTCAGATAGCCCGTCAGGCAGGCCGGTTATGCATTTTGGTCGCCTGACTGGAAAACACTATAGCCCCGGGACGTCAGGTTAGCGATTTTGCGAGCCCTGAAAATTAAACAACAACAACAACAACAAAGTCCTGCATATTACCTGAAACCAGGATACATGCTTTCATTAAAGTCTTGTGGTTGAATCACAGGCTTGTACACAGTTTTGTTTTGAACTGGCCTGGATAGAAGGTTTGACCTTAAATCAGAATGAAGAGGGTAAAGAATCAGACACACTGATATTGATGTAATTGTGTCATTAACTGAGTAACAGACCAACAGCTTTTACAGTGTGTGAATGTATTAACAATTAGGGATGGGTACCGAAACCCGGTATTAAACGGGCACCGGTGCTGAATTTTGAAAGACCGCTGGATCGATAAGCTCGGACGTTATCGGTTCTGCTGTCGGTACTGGAAAAATTAAGAAAGTAGGCTACACGTGCTATATATTATTGCTATTAAGAAATTATTATCTTGCAAATTTAATCTCACCAGCCACTTCTATATATAATAATATTGAACCCTTTGTCTGTGATGCATTTTTGCTAAAGAGAGAGAGTGTGTGAGAGAGAGAGCGATCTTTCACGCGGAGCCACGGCGCGCACATCACAACAGCCCTGCTTAATGAGTGACGATGAGGACAGAACTAAACATTCAAACGGTTACACTTTAGATCTTTGATATCAAACTAATTTTATTTTAGATTTTGTCTTCCAATGATTATAAAAAAGAAGATACTTGAGGTATAACCATTAAAAACTAAAGCCGCATTCTCTCCAACGCAACTTCCTTCCCTTCACAGCGGTGCGCTTTCATTTCTCCCTAAAACCCAAACGTAACTTCAGAATCTGCACGATTGGTGATTGTTGTAAAATGTAGTCTATACTGTTGCTAAACTGCGGGACGCGTTTGATAATAAAAGGCTATTAAAAGTACCAAAATTGACGCAATAGACGCTGTTCCAAATGCGGCGCGCGCTCCGAAACCATATCCGAAACACACCGCAACGAGAAAAGCAACGTATATTTTGGGCTTCGTGTGCGCATCTAAACGATCAAATATACACACAAATATGTAAAAATGGCTTGGAGATTCACTTAAACAGTTTATTCACTTAAATACAGTTTATGTCTTAAATGGGCATAAATGGTTGGGAGAAAATATGATGCGTATGAATAGATCTGCATTTGGTCTTAAAGAGGCAGCAGTCTAATAAACCTGCTGACGATTGCTCCATTAATGTGAATCAAACAACAAAAGGCAAAGAGAAAATCAGTCACAGCTCTTGGATGAATAATTTTGGCTTTTATAAGCTTTAATCTATCTATGACAAACTATGCAGTGTTATTTTACATCTGACTTTATTATGTGTCTTTTTAGCCCATATTACTCCTGAACAGTAATGTCAGTAGACATTAACCCTCTGGGGACCAAGCTGTTTTTGGGGTCCTTGAGATGTTCTGACATGCCTTGATATTTGTGCTTTTTTTTCAGTTATTTATAAACATGTTAATGGCAAAGGTGTAAATTCACTCTATATAGCACAAACAGGGCTAACGTGTATGTAGATGTTTGTAGTTTTAAGAGAATAATGTTTATGCGTGGTTATTGGAAAAAAATTAAATGAAAGTTGCTGATTTAAGAACACAAAACACATTAAATATATGTCCACAAGACTTTTGACTAATTGATGTTGTCCCTTTGAGTTCTAGCTTCAAAATTATGTGAAAATCATCCTGCCTAATTGTTCACATGAAACACTACATTGATTTAAACATTGTAAAACAGTTTTTTTGTCAGAAGAGGTTTATGCGTGGGAGTGGTAATGGGTCATCAATATTAATGAGATTCAGACCAGGGGTGTGACATAGACGCTCCCTCAAGTGCTAATGGGCCATCAGGTGAGGCAGCCTGAACAAAGAATTAGGAGATTCAAATGTTTGGTTTTTCAATCTGTTTTATTGTAATTTTGTAAAAACAAAAGTAAAGGCAGGTATCTCACAGTAAATGCTTATGCCCCGTTGATGTGAGCTCTAAGCAAATCAAATGTGACCAAAATAAATAATCAGACTACTGGTTTGTTTTGGTGCTACTTTCTGTGACACACCACAGAGCTCTGCAATAAGCTGTTCCATGAACTGTTTATGGGTCATGTTACCAGATAGCTCTTTGTGGATAAGGAAAGCATTGGTGGCAGCAATGTCCAAGAAGTGTAGAAAGATCTTTCTGTACCAGTTCATTGATTCAATGTTTGTCTTGGCCCTCTTTGCCACATTCCTATAAAAATAATAATATTAATAAAGGTTAATAAAGGTTGATCAAAGTACTATCAGCATGTCAGGGCAGGGCAATCAGCATGTTGATAAAACAAAAAATATATAAGCTCTTTTATATTAACATTACCAATCAATAATTGTAATATTGTGCATGCATAACACATTTTTTGCAAAGCCACAGTAGTAGATAAAAAAATAGTAGATAAATATGTACTTACTCTTTTTGATTTCCGTTGCTCCGTGTCCTGCGAGTTGCAGTGGAAGGCGAGAGTGAACAAGCTACATTCCTTTTAAAAAAAGTTGAAAACTATTTTTATCATATATTTTACAGAGTACTATTCCAGCACATGCATAACTGATGGACATTTAGCAATGCTGATAAAGCAACACAATATAAGCTCTTTTATATTAACATTACCAATCAATAATTGTTATATTGTGCATGCATAACAACACATTTGTTGCAAAGCCACACAGGCACATATAGGCTGATCTAAACATATCATTTAGGCTACACATACAAATACAAATTTCCTAACCAAGGGGTGTAGCATACACAAAAAAACAAAACAAAACATTTTTGACGTTGAAATGGTACGAGATATTAAATTCATGGTATAGATATGCACTTTCATTAGATCGTGTTGAATATAGGTAGATATCAAATGTCAATACTCTGGATGGCAAGTCCACCCAGTATAATATGTAAGCTCATGTTTTGAATAGCTTGTCAACTAATGCAAGTAAGAATAAATACTTACTCATCCGAAATTCTATCCACGGCTGCATCAATTCGCTCTTCAAAATACAAACGGTCATCAGAGTAGTCGCGCTCCTCTTCTGATGAAAATCTGGACTCTTCGTCGCTAGTATCCAGGACGAACTGAAGGGCTTCCGCACCGGTGTACCGTGTCATCTTCCCAACGCGCAGGTGACGAAATGATGAAACTTGAAGCATTTAATGCATTTGCTTGGGGGCGTTTACCTGTTTTGCATAGATGGCTTAGCACATCATCTTGTGAATAGCGCGCTCCGTGAGTAGGCGTGAACGAATTAAAGTCAATGAGCTCGTAATGAGCTCGACTGGAATCGCTCTCTTTTTATACAGATTACAGAAGCTGATAATATTTGTTTTTTATATAAATTACTTCATTTAAAAGATGCAATCTCAAGCTTTATGCCCGTGGGTCTGTTTGCCTGTTTGACTGAATTTTCGCGGAGTTATAGATCATTTTCGAACGCGTTTCAAATGGGAGTTTACATACAGAGAGAAGGCAGACATCGCATCATGTTAAAGTTTCTTTATTTGTCAAAAAGCAAAACACTTTATTTTTATTGTGAGTATACTGAAAAAAAATAGAAACTGAACAGGATCGATTGATGTATAACACGAAAATTAAAGATCAAAATTAACAGAGCATTTTGTGTTTATTTTTCATTGCTAAAAAAAAAAAAAAAGAGCAAAAGGCGCGGGTGCGTTTTTGGTCCCCAGAGGGTTAATGAAATTAAAGCACTGGGTATATAATTTGTATTTTTGTTTTATTGTATACTTTTTTTTGTTTGACCATGTGTTTGTACTGTGTTTTTGGTGTCCTATGTCTTCTGTATATAAAACACAAAAGCCTGCACCCTTCTGCATAACATACATGTTTTATTTGTTCAGTTAAAGCATTGCTTTTTCTTTTGCTATAGATATTTATTTAACATTTCAAAATATAAAGCAATATTAATTATGTTCTAAATTATTTTTTTCCCTTTTTTTAATATAACAAAAAGAACCGATAAGAATCCCGTTAAAGTACCGGATCGATAAGGAGTATCGGTAAGAGTAGTAATACCGTTAAAACCTTAACGATACCCATCCCTATTAACAATACAAGACATAGAGCTTTACACAAGAGCACAATGATAATCATTAATAGACTGAAACTTACAGGATTTGAACTTAGAATTATTCGGTTCCAATCTAGATCATTAAACTGCTGTATATTAATAATTTTATAAGAATCAAATACTATAAGAATAACTATATAGAAGTGATATACCTGAGATCAGGCCGCTTGTCTCCACTCTTAAAGTTTTCTGGCGGATTCATAAAGTTGTCACTCTTCACAGACACATAGCTGGACTCTGGTTTTGATCTCTTCTGCTGGACTGAACTGGATTCAAAACTAAGTAAAATATAAAGCAGACAGACTTATAAATGTTGTGCACTTTTACTGGAATCTTCTGTCTTAGGAAAGACCAGGGTATGTTGTAACAATTGTAGTGGCAAACAATTTTACATCACTGAATAAGAGACAAACAGGTATCAATTGTTTTCAAAAATTATTTATTCCCTTGCAAGGAAAGGTCAGCAGTCATACAGTCATTACAAAGTGCCTGCAGAGTGTGACAATGAGTGGGGGGTATCCTTCATTCTTTATAGTTGTTCCTCCCCCAAGGTTGTTTTCCCTATGCTACATCAAGACACATCCCAGCCACAACTAACATATTGTTTAGATTTGTCTATCTTATTTAATCATATTACACCCTTGAATGGAGACTCTCTGTCTCGGTCATACATTCAGTCACATTAACTTTTGTACAGTCATATACAAGGACATACACATGCGTATTTTCATAAGGGTATGCATCAACACTACATTCATCTGATTATCATCATATTTATAAGATTCTATGAATATAAGAAAATGCAAACATATAGAACATATTACATTTCTTCCACACACTTTTGCTTTAACGTCTGTAACTCGGTGTTTTACACTGTGTTTCAAACTTTGATTACAATTATTTTGAGAAATTAACTTACTGTTTTGCAAAATGTTAAGCATGATTAAAAAAATGTATTAAAGCGACCGATAATATTAGGAATTTTGAATTCAAAACAAACAAATTGAAAACAACTATAGAATTATAGAGCACAATGGAGGACGAAGGCTCAACCGACTAAAGAGACCAATGTTTAGCTGACCTTTAAAGATAAACCACCTTACTGTACTCTAGTAACAGTGCTCTTGCTGTGAAACATCACTGTTCTGACCAGACACTGTGAAGCTTTCAACAAATCTAGACCAGCGGTTAGAAAAATCCACTAAATGTTACACCTACTCCACTATATAAAGGTGGAAAAAATCTCAGCTTAGTCTTACTTGATGTCATTGCTAGTATTAAGGCCCGTTCACACCAAGAACAATAACTATAAGGATAACTATATTCGCATCCACACCAACGAACGATAATGCTCTTTTCACTCTAAGCACTCGCGCCCGCTGCAGTTTCAAAGTAGTGAAAATGGATGACCTGCTTCTGCTTTACGTCACACAAACTGAAAAAGAAAAACAGGTGCTTTTGGGTACACTATATCCTTAAAAGACGAGAGGAGTCCATCGTCTTTTGAAGACAAATTTTGTTCATACTTTGGAATGAATCAATATCAGTTTGCTGCATTTACACGTCTTTTACCAGCAGATGTCCTCAGAATGCCCGAGCGCATCTAAACAGTGAATCTAGCTAGTCTAGTGCAGACTAATCTAACAGTGAATTTAGCTGACGAAGTCAATAGTGGAATAAAAACAACACCTCAACACCTATATATATATATATATATATATATACACACACAATGCCTTTTTCACTGAAACTTTAAAATGAAGCAATACAATGTTGTGGAAACTAGATACCTCCCAGCCAACACGTTTATGTGGGGCCCATATGGGTTACAAATGGGCGACAGGGGTACAGAGTGGGCATGGGCTCAAAATGGGCTTCTTATCTGGGGCCCATATGGGTTACAAATGGGCTACAGGGGTACAGAGTGGACATGGGCTCAAAAGGGGCTTCTTATCTGGGGCCCATATGGGTTACAAATGGGCTACAGGGGTACAGATGGACATGGGCTCAAAAGGGGCTTCTTATCTGGGGCCCATATGGGTTACAAATGGGCTACAGGGGTACAGATGGACATGGGATCAAAAGGGGCTTCTTATCTGGGGCCCATATGGGTTACAAATGGGCTACAGGGGTACAGATGGACATGGGATCAAAAGGGGCTTCTTATCTGGGGCCCATATGGGTTACAAATGGGCTACAGGGGTACAGATGGACATGGGATCAAAAGGGGCTTCTTATCTGGGGCCCATATGGGTTACAAATGGGCTACAGGGGTACAGATGGACATGGGATCAAAAGGGGCTTCTTATCTGGGGCCCATATGGGTTACAAATGGGCTACAGGGGTACAGATGGACATGGGCTCAAAAGGGGCTTCTTATCTGGGGCCCATATGGGTTACAAATGGGCTACATGGGTACAGAGTGGACATGGGCTCAAAATGGGCTTCTTATCTGGGGCCCATATGGGTTACAAATGGGCTACAGGGGTACAGATGGACATGGGCTCAAAAGGGGCTTCTTATCTGGGGCCCATATGGGTTACAAATGGGCTACAGGGGTACAGATGGACATGGGCTCAAAAGGGGCTTCTTATCTGGGGCCCACTTGGGTCAACTAAGTAGGTCCAACATGGGCAAACCCAGATGGGCTCCCTATGTGAGACCTAGTCAGTTCACTAATGGGAAATGAGTAGGCTACATACCCAGCCAGCACATGACCGACCTTCAACGTTGAAATATGGTTGAAATAATGTCAGTTTGTTGTTGAAAAAGATTAACAAAAAACATTCTAAATCAACGTTGACATTTTTACAAGATCCCCAGCCAACACATGTGGGGCCCAAACGGGCTGCAAATGGGCTGATATCCGGGGCTCACCTGGGCTACCCAACTGGGAACCCAGCTAATTTTGGTTTTGTTGGCCACGGATTCACGCGCAAACATTTACATCACGTTTCCCAGCTCAACGTGGATTCATCTGCAGACACCAGAGGACAATCTGGACAGAGCTTGCCCCAGCTAACACACCCATGTGGGGCCCAAACGGGCTGCAAATGGGCTGATATCCGGGGCCCACATGGGCTACCCAACTGGGAACCCAGCTAATTTTGGCCGCGGTTTCCGTGGTGGCCCCACATGTGTTAGCCCAGATGGGTTGATGGGCTCCATATCGGGCCCATGTGGGTAACCTAGGTAGCACCCATTTAGGGCCTACAGGAGTCTGCCCAGATGGGTTGATGATGGGCTCTTGATGGGCTCCATATCGGGCCCATGTGGGTAACCTAGGTAGCACCCATTTAGGGCCTACAGGAATCTGCCCACATGGGTTGATGATGGGACCCATATAGGTCTTATCTAGGGCTCTTATGGGCCACAACGGGTATATATATGGGCTACCATATTTGTCTGTTTGGGTTACCTTATTTTACAGTAAACCCCTAAATACAATCATTACATGTAATCCACTAAACTATACTAAAATGTTAAAGGTATTCAATGAACAGAAACCAGTAGTTCACTTTTAAAGTTACTTTATTAAGCAAATACAAGTATCACAAAACAAGAAAAGAAAAAAGTAAAAGATTTAAAACACTTCTAAATCAGCGTTGACATTTTTACAAGATCTGTATGTTGAAACAACATACAGCAGAAATATCTGCCTTTCAACATTATTGTGACAATTAATTAGCATTTCATAATTTTTTTGATATAACAGCTCTTCAGTATATGTTAAAATATAATTATCATTATTAACAATAATAGTTTCAAACCTTTTGCCTTTTTTTGTGATTTTGTTTGAATTTACAATTTTGTCTGCTTGCCTAACCGTTTACATTGCATTATTACATTTGTATTCATACACTGTCATGTCATTTGACTAATTAATTAAATAATAATACAGACTGCAAATAAAACTCAATACACCGCTATGTTAACTGTTATTAAACTATTGTTATTGGTTGTTTCGCCGTTTTACTTTGAGCATGATTGGTTAATCTGTCTGTCTTCCAGGAAACTGTCCAATGAGAATGTGCGCGGCTCTGCGTGGCTCAGTCACCGACCGAGAGTAACGGACGTATTTTCAAATTTAAAATAGGCGCGTACTGATCTGCTTGCATTGATTAGCCTACTCGGTCAGACCTGGATTATTTTATATCTGCCTGTTGAATTCTTAAATTTTGAGCGAATTTAAGTTGATATCAATGAAGAACAAAGGCTGGAATGTGAACAGAGGAAGGGTTCGTACGTGGTCTGTAAAAATACTGGCGATATCAGGTAAGAAAACATTTTTCAGTCCTTATAGCAGTCAGTTAAATTAACGTTAACGTTTATGGACATGAGAAACGTTAACAGTCATAGGCTTAATGCAACCTTATACGTTCAATAAGTTATCTCTGTGTGTGTTTTTGTACTGCTGTAGCAATATAAGCACGTATTTCAATGTAATTTAGTACCATCTGACATTGCTGTGTTTTGTTGTTGGTAACGTTGTGTGTTTAATGTCAGCTAACGTTAGTTTAAAAACGCATGAGAGGTAAAAAAGCGTTGGAATGAGTAAAGTGATAAAACAGTCATTTATTCGTTAGAAGTATGTTTACATAACCTCTTCAAACACTGATAACAGTATTGGAAATATATTTGTTTACCTTTTTTTTTTTTTTTTTTTTTTTTTTTGTGTGTGCTTCCCTTGCAATGATACACATTTCTGATGGGATTGCCATGCTTAAAGTTTATGTTTACATTTTTAATCATCATGTAACAACTAACAGTCTCAAAGATGACATTACTAGGGCTGGATTTATTGGATGGGATGCACGCTACAATGTTCCATTCATTCATCAACTGAAAACAGGTTGACTAATCGATTCTTGGGATTTAAGAATTGAAATTGTTTCGTAAAAATGAGAATCAAATAAAATCGAGAAATCAATATTTTTTACCCAGCCCTTGACATTACTCAGTTCATGTAGTGTGAATGTTATAATGGCAAACGTTTTTTTTTTTTTTAAATTTAAGATTGTTTGAAGGAATGATATAAGAAAATACTGCTTTTTAAGGACTTTTCATTGAATAATTTCTTCTTTCCCCCTCTTCAGATTCGCCAAGGACCAGCTGATTACTGGCAATTTGGTGGAGGATTATTCTTTAGCTGCTACATTGCACTATCACTTCTGGTACAGATTCATTGGCCTTTTGTGTTATTTTTTATTTTACTTGATTTAATAAATTACTTTTAATTAGTAGCCTACAATGTATGGTTAGGATTCTGAATTAAAACAGTGTAATGTTTCTCCACAAATATTATCAGAAATATACGGAGCCCCCAGGGGTCAGGCAAATTGTTGAAACAATATAAACCTGCATTGAAAGATATAGGCCTAATTCAAAGAGCAACAGACCACAACCCTCTCAGCTCAACACCACAATTTGTTGATTTCTTCATCTGTTTTAAAGATGAAATCATGACCTTATCATTATAGTAAACGTAACTGACACATGGGAGTAATATTAATTTTTTTACAATTCCATGTTGGGGCTCTGAAGAATTGCTTGTGTGAATACATAAAATGTGTTTTAGAATGGATAGTGTTGTATACTTTGTTTTCTACCCGACTAATTGAACTGTAAAGTGAAAATCTTGTACATGACTTATTTTGTATTGAGTTTTTCTTGCTTTTATTTATACAGGATAGTACAGACAGCAGGCAAGAAGTGAAGAGGAAGTGATGGCATCAGGAGCAGCACAACCAAAAGCTTGTGACCCCATGGAAGTTGTCCGAGTGCGTGGAAGAACAAGTGTAAGTGCAGAAGCCGATCTTAGGATGTAGTGGAGGAAGTGTATATGAAGAAGATATAAAGGAGCCAACTTGTTTAGTTTTTAAAATTGAACTAAGAGCCAGTGCAAATGTTGTAAAACAGGAGAAATATGTTCTGTAACATAACATTAGAGCGAGTAGACTTTGTAAAGTTGCTACTACTTACATGTCAAGTGATAAGCAATATTTGAGTTGGATGAATGATGGGCAAATATTTGGTTTTCTAACTTGTCCTGGGAACCCTCAGTACTGCACACCCACTTCAGATCTTGCAGTTTCTATAAATGAGCTAATGTGATGAATCCGGTATATTAGATGAGGGAAACGTACAAAGTCTGCATCTGAAAACTTAGGCAGCTGACTCATTGCCTCGCTGCCCTATCAGGCAACGACTTAGCAGGCAGCGTTTACACACTAAGGTGCCTCACAAAACCGATTTAGTTTAGTTTTTATTTATTTGAGCAGTAACCATTCTGATTTCAGACAGACTTATGAGGCAGCATAACGGTTTAATGATCTTCAACACTAATTATTTTTTAGAAATTACTTCAAAGTGGTAAAAGTTGGTCAAAATGTACATTTTGTGCTTCCAATAATTGCAGTGCAGGGGGTGTTCCAGGACAGGTTTGCAAACCCCTTATCTAGATACACTTGATGTGGGGCACCAAAAGGCTAACCTGACACATCTGATTGAACTGTGAAAAGGAATTAAAAAAGTGGCATAATGGTTGACTGATTTATTTTCTCTTTTCAAAGGGCCGTTGGGAGAGCGACAACAGAGGAGTGAGAAGCTGCACGGTTATTGTTTTGTTTGTGAAATGGTTAATTTTTTCAGATATGCATATATAACGTGTGCATATATATATATATATTACTTTTTTCTTTTCTTGTTTTGTGATACTTGTACTTGCTTAATAAAGTAACTTTAAAAGTGAACTACTGGTTTCTGTTCATTGAATACCTTTAACATTTTAGTATAGTTTAGTGGATTACATGTAATGATTGTATTTAGGGGTTTACTGTAAAATAAGGTAACCCAAACAGACAAATATGGTAGCCCATATATATACCCGTTGTGGCCCATAAGAGCCCTAGATAAGACCTATCTGGGTCCCATCATCAACCCATCTGGGCAGATTCCTGTAGGCCCTAAATGGGTGCTACCTAGGTTACCCATATGGGCCATATATGGAGCCCATCAAGAGCCCATCATCAACCCATCTGGGCAGACTCCTGTATGCCCTAAATGGGTGCTACCTAGGTTACCCACATGGGCCCGATATGGAGCCCATCAAGAGCCCATCATCAACCCATGTGTGCAGACTCCTGTAGGCCCTAAATGGGTGCTACCTAGGTTACCCATATGGGCCAGATATGGAGCCCATCAAGAGCCCATCATCAACCCATGTGTGCAGACTCCTGTAGGCCCTAAATGGGTGCTACCTAGGTTACCCATATGGGCCAGATATGGAGCCCATCAAGAGCCCATCATCAACCCATCTGGGCAGACTCCTGTATGCCCTAAATGGGTGCTACCTAGGTTACCCACATGGGCCCGATATGGAGCCCATCAAGAGCCCATCATCAACCCATGTGTGCAGACTCCTGTAGGCCCTAAATGGGTGCTACCTAGGTTACCCATATGGGCCCGATATGGAGCCCATCAAGAGCCCATCATCAACCCATGTGTGCAGACTCCTGTAGGCCCTAAATGGGTGCTACCTAGGTTACCCATATGGGCCCGATATGGAGCCCATCAAGAGCCCATCATCAACCCATGTGTGCAGACTCCTGTAGGCCCTAAATGGGTGCTACCTAGGTTACCCATATGGGCCCGATATGGAGCCCATCAAGAGCCCATCATCAACCCATGTGTGCAGACTCCTGTAGGCCCTAAATGGGTGCTACCTAGGTTACCCATGTGGGCCCTATATGGAGCCCATCAAGAGCCCATCATCAACCCATGTGTGCAGACTCCTGTAGGCCCTAAATGGGTGCTACCTAGGTTACCCATATGGGCCCGATATGGAGCCCATCATCAACCCATGTGTGCAGACTCCTGTAGGCCCTAAATGGGTGCTACCTAGGTTACCCATATGGGCCCGATATGGAGCCCATCAAGAGCCCATCATCAACCCATGTGTGCAGACTCCTGTAGGCCCTAAATGGGTGCTACCTAGGTTACCCATATGGGCCCGATATGGAGCCCATCAAGAGCCCATCATCAACCTATCTGGGCTAACACATGTGGGACCACCACGGAAACCGCGGCCAAAATTAGCTGGGTTCCCAGTTGGGTAGCCCAGGTGGGCCCCGGATATCAGCCCATTTGCAGCCCGTTTGGGCCCCACATGGGTGTGTTGGCTGGGCTGAGGTAATTTTGTTACACTATTTGCTGCTAGCCTGCATAATGATCTCATCGTTAATACTTCTCGCCATTTATTCCAAGGGTACGACCGATTGCTTTCCATATATCCATTTATTAACGTATCCTCGAAAAGGGGCTTGACTTGTCAAACAGTGGTGGATTTTTCTGTACCTCGGCGATTAACTTCTCCACAATGTCGTCTGTCATTTTAAATGCACAAGCCCTTTAAATTAGAATGGATTCTGATTGGCAAGAGCACAATGATAATCATTAATAGACTGAAACTTACAGGATTTGAATTTAGAATTATTCGGTTCCAATCTAGATCATTAAACTGCTGTATATTAATAATTTCATGAAAATCAAATACTATAAGAATAACTTTTATAGAAGTGATATACCTGAGATCAGGCCGTTTGTCTCCACTCTTAAACTTTATTGGCGGATCCATAGAGCAGTTACTCTTCATAGACACACAGCTGGACTCTGGGTTTGAGCTCTTCTGCTGGACTGAACTGGAACAGAGAACAGATTCAGTTTAATCCTTCAGATTACTGTGTTCATTCTTTATGAGAGGAACCATATTAACATAAACATTCATCTTTCAACTAAAAGCACTTTATAATCTTTTTATCTAACATTTATGTTAGTTTCAAAATAAAAACAGGCAAAAAAATTATATTTTTTTTGTGTAAACTTTCTCTAGGTTCTGTGATGTAACACTATGGGCCCTATTTTAACGGTCTGAAACGCAAGAATCAAGCGCGAAACGCAAGTAACTTTGTGTGCGGATCTAAAATGGGTTGGTCTGAAGTAGCTTCATTATTCATAGGTGTGGTTTGGGCGTAACGTGAAATAAACCAATCAGAGCATCATCTCACATTCCCTTTAAGAGCAGGCGCACTTGTTTCATGGCGGATTGCTATTATTACGGCGGGTTTGCCAGACGCGCGCCAGGAGCGGTTCACAGCCGAGGAGACCGACGTTCTCGTCACGGCCGTAAAACACAGAGAAGTGACATTGGGGATGGAGAAACACACACAAATTAGCTTCGGTTAAACAGGCGTATTATAATTTGGGTAAATGTGTAAGCTAGATTTATGCCTATTTTTTCACATCTTCATAGACACAACAATGATTTCCCTCGTGTGTTAATATTTTTCCTTGTAATAATGTATGGTTTGCAAAAATGAAAACTGTTGCGTCTGTGTGTAGATGAGAGAATCGTTGTGCACACACTACATACATTGATTATGGCCAAGCATGCGCCCTTAAAATAGCATCTGAATAACATGCGCAATGTGCCACTGACTTTAGACAAGGTTTTTCCTGGTCTATGAATTTCCGGAATTGTTTTCTAAACCTGCAAAATAGCACCTGGGAACGTTTGCGCCGAAACACGCCTCCTCTTTGCACTGAACCGCCCCCGGGAGCGCAAGTTCATTCCCTGATTTACTGACGTGCGTCTGTGGAGGGAAAAGTCCGCTGTGCGTCGGGTGCAAAATAGGAACAACACATGCGGTGGTGTACAAAGTCAATTGCACTGGGTGCAAGATAGGGCCCATAATGTTGCATTATTCTCAAGAAGTCTGAAAATAAAACATGAAGGAAAATATTTAGCAATGACTGACTGACTGAGAAAAATGATGATTCTAATTCAAAAGTGTCATACTATAAACACATCTTTTATAGAAATGATATACCTGAGATCAGGCCGTTGGTCTCCACTCTTAAACTTTATTGGTGGATCCATAGAGCAGTTACTCTTCATAGACACACAGCTGGACTCTGGGTTTGAGCTCTTCTGCTGGACTGAACTGGAACAGAGAACAGATTCAGTTTAATCCTTCAGATTACTGTGAATACATTTATCCTGCATCAAAAAGTACTTTGAGGAAACAATTATCTTTTTAATTAATATTTCATGTTAGTTTCAAGACAAAAATAGGCAAAAAAATCATATTTTTTCTGTAAACTTTCTTTGATGTGTGTGTGTGTGTGTGTGTGTGTGTATAGGGGGTAATGTAACATTTTTGCAACCTGTCACGCAGAAACAAATTTTTCTGTGAGGCAATGTTTGTTGAAAGTACCTGCATCCTGGAGAACAATCTCCATCTCTGGATCCTTGTGAATCAGCCATGATGAAGCTGCAGGAGAATCTGGTGAGTTTGATCTCCTCCACTGACTGTGAATGATGAAACATTCAGACACTAAATTAAATTGTTAAATTAAACAACATTCATAATTTAGCTCAGGGATGGGCAACTTCTGTCCTGGAGGGCCACTGTCCTACAGAGTTTAGCTTCAACCCTGATCAAACACACCTGAACAAGCTAATCAAGGTCCTCAGGATTAGTAGAAAATTACAGGCAGGTGATTTTTTCAGGGTTGGAGCTAAACTCTGTAGGACAGTGGCCCTCCAGGACCGAAGTTGCCCATCCCAGCCAGTGTTGCCAGATTGGGCGGTTTTGACTTTGATTGTGCGGGTAAAAAAGGGTTTGGGCGGGTGGACAAAATTTGGGCTGGTTTGGGGTCAGTTCGGCGGTTTTCAAACATCTACATTTTAAAGTCTAATTGGTTAAAACAATAAACTAAAGTGTGCATGTAGTCCATAAAATCAGTCATCATGACATTACTGTACACACACGCCCATGCAGAGTCAGCTGGTGTTGGTGTTGACGTCACCGACGAGCACGCACTTTTAGCCAATCAGCGATCAGCAGGCAGATGCGCTTTAGCGCGATAAGTTGTAGCTGTATGTTCAAGTGATCACTAATGCCAAAGTAACATAACCTACTATACAGTAAGTTGTATCTACAGTAAAGAGTGAGATAGTGAGCAACTCTATAAACGTACATGTGGTGGGAGATAAATCGATGGTGAATATAACTCTGAGAGGAGAGAGCACAGTTGAATGACTTGAATTGAAATCAAATATGGGACGACTCCTGTCCATGGTCATGTGCACACTAGCCTAACCTGACATCTACAACTTTTACACCGTCCAGGCTGCATGCACTCTACTCGACCCTGACAGCTGCTGAAAAAGGTTTGAATCAACGATGAATCAGTTTTGACTGCTAAATTCTGTGTTATGTTCTGCAGTGTGTACTTCCGAGGGTTAAAGTCATCGGTTCATTTCTTGATTGACGTTTTGACAGTGTTCACCTGGTAATGGGTGTATTAAATTGTATGAAATAATCCTGCAAAAAAGCACAAAACACTGCAGAGGTGGCAAGTTCAGCAGCTAACATTTGCTGAGGTGAAGTGACTGCTAGTAACAGCAGACAAACGGCTAGCATTGACATCAGCAGCAATCCACCTGTCACTCAAGTGGCCACACCCTTAATTATGCAGAACTTTAAATATTAATCAACTAAACGGATGAGTTATAAAAAAACAGTTGTTATGAAGGGCAAAATTAGCTGTATAGACCAAAGCCACATAGAGATCCAGGCTGTAAACATGTTTTTTTCTGCTGTAAAGTTGGTAATTTTAACATGGGGGAGATACAGATTTGACTCACTTCTGCAGCCAGCCTCAAGCGGCCAGTCAACGAATTGCAGTTTAACTCACTTCCGTGTTGGTTTCAAGAGAGAGACGGGGAGGTTGCCGCTTGACTGAACATGTCAAGTAAATGTCTGACTGAACATGTTCGGGTGAAAAAGAAAACAAACCCCGACACACATCGACACACACTGATCGATAAATAAATCAAAAACAACAAACGTGTTTGTTGACGTTTGTCTGTGAGGTGTGAATTGGCCTATACATGTTTACACATAAAATGTTAAACTTCTGGAGAATCACAAACATCACCAAACACAAAAGAAACACTGAGGTGAAAGATTTGATATCAAACAATCACGTAAATCACGTAAAATATCCTCCAGAGATTCATATTAATATTAGAAAGTCACACATGAACACTCACCTTGATCAAACTTTTACAAGATACAGGATCTCAAATCCTTTAACATCATAAAACTACACGTAAATTCCTCCTTAAACGTTGATAAACACTTGCTCTGTTTTTTTCGTGTCGTATTTCGCATTTTTCCTGCTTAAAATGGCGACAGGAGAACTTACTTTCACTTTAGGTATACCCAGAGCCATAGAGAGAGAGCCTCTCTCTATGGCTCTGGGTATACGGGAGAGTGGGGTGAGTTGTGCCAGTTTTTACTCAAAGTGACTTTAAAGGGAGGCCATGGCAGTAATGCCTTCAACTTAAGGATGTACATATATTTCAGGATGTTGTGCATCCCTGAGAACAATAACTTTGGATCTGAAATAAATTGTTTCAGAAATATAGCTCTTGGAAAAAAAGTGGTCTCATGGCACAACTTGCCCCTGGTGCGGGGGAAGTTGTGCCTTTGGGGGAATACATTGGGGGTAAATTGTGCCAGTGATTTCTGAAGTAAAACTGAACATTTTAATGTTATGAACCATAATGCTATATGAAAGCAAGATAAATTCAATACAAAATTAATCATTTAAGGTTTATTTAGATATTTTCACCCTGGAATACCATAGCATGCGTTTTTCCTACTATGGTCAATTGCATAGGGATTTTGTGTTGAACATAACTCTGGATCACAGTGTCATAGAGACAAGGAGGCAGGCTCATTTTACTCAGACGACCAATCAGTCTCTCAGGATCATTGTGAAGCTATCAAGCTACGCCCTAGCAACCATTTAGAGCACCATAGCAACACAATATATGATATTTGTGAATCATTTCAGGCAAAAAGGCTTTGGCAATAGATGCCTGTTGACATAGCGCTGTCTGTCAATTATGTAACATATAAGAATAAAGTGACTAGGCTAATTTCTAAACATCCTGACATAGGCCACTTAAAAACGGAATAAAACTTCTTTTTAATAACATAGAGCAAACTCAAAACTGAAATCACTGTTAGCTAAATTAAACAAATAGCAGGCAGGCCCAAGTCAAACACTGATGAGGCATGCCCATCTCCTCACTTCTCAAGATTATCCCCTGTGAGTATGTAGGTCTAGGTGGTCTGGATCTGGCACAACTTACCCCAGGCCCTTTGGCACAAATCACCCCAGACCCACAAGTTTGAAAAACTAGCATGATCCAGCAGTTAAGAGCTAACATCATGCTAACTGTATAGACTCATTGTGTAGCCTACTAAAGCACTAAAACATGTGTGAAATGTTTTCAAACTTGTCTATAATTGTTCAGACACTACAATAAAAAAACCTTAATCATAGAAAATTTACTTTGAAAGGGAAAAAACAGTTTTTTGCACTAAAATATGCTTAACTCTCATGCCATGTGTCTCCCGTCTTTGGAGGACGAGTAAAAGTGATTGCTTTTCAAAATGATGTGGACACATGACCAATTTCTTCTATGGTTTTCCAGAAAAAAGGGTGGAACTACTTCCCCCCTGGCACAAATCACCCCACTCTCCCCTATACAGGTATATAGGTATATGTGTGATGAGAGAGAGAGAGAGAGAGAGAGACACGTTCATGAGAGCACCACGACGCATGCGTGTGAGAGCAGACATTGTTGAATGTAAAAGTGGTAAATTATGTGTTTTTTCGCAAACAAAGCACTTTTCAGTTTGTTTTTGTGTTACTTTATTTTTTTAATATTATTTGGTTTATTTGTTTGGTACTTGCGATTATCAATCTATTAAAGTTATGCTGTTAAATTATTTTACTATTCATAGTAACTATTTAACTTATTTTTTATTGTCTATATTCTGTAATTGATATTTCATATTCTATTGCTATTATTATAGTATTATACATAAACTATATGCTATTATCAATATATTATTATTATTATTATTATTATATTAGTACTTATGATATTGTATAATTATACTTTTCATTACTATTTTATTTTCTGTATACTGTTTGTTTATTTTATTGACTAAACTATTTACTATTAGCCTACCTCTCACTTTATCTTATATTTACTATTTGCATTGCACTGTAGTTGTACCATATGTATTACCATAAAGGATCCATCAGTTATCTTTGTAAATCGGGTCAATGACAGAATATGCTTTTCCCTCAATAAGAAAAATGTATTTAATTTAATGTGAAAATTAAATTATATCTCAGTATGGGGGTGTTCACAATTCTTATCCAAGAATGAAAAGCCAAATACATAACAAGCCTGAGCTTTGGCCATTCCTTATTAAAAAAAAAAAAAAAAAATTAAAAAAATAATAATAATTATAAGTCTAACTATCCAGAGTTTAAATAACTACAGATGGAACTTTTTTGTACACCACATACAAACCACCGAAATCGGTTGTTAAATGTAATTTTGTTTGTTTTTTATACAGAAAAACCGCAGCTCACCTGTTTACTTGCATTTGATTACAGCGCAGTCTTGCCCTCCGCAAAATGGCGGACGCGTTGACGTATCGCAGCAACGTTCCAAAGCGGCCAATAGGGCGTCTATGTATTTATTATGTCTATGATCGAGACATATCTGATGAGAGGAATAAAGGCTGTGGAAATCGATTGTTTGGCGTTTCAGAAATGACTATATGTCGTCGAATGCGAAAATATGGATTAAGGTAAATCACGTAGGCTATGCACTGTAAAAAATAATCTGTAATTTTTACGGTAAAAAAAAAGCCGGCAGCTGTGGTTGCCAGAACTTTACCATCAAAAATACGGCAGCAACGTTATTGGTTTACAGACCTAACTTAAAATTTACAGTAGCCTAATAAACAGTATTTCCTTATCTGATATAATGTTAATTTACCGGCCTATTGAAGTATTAATATCTGTTTTGTACGATTATAATACACTGACAACCATCACAGCAGTGATGCGTCACATGATCAAAGCTTATCACAAGCAGCTCTTCTACAAGTTAACAGCCTACGGCAGTGTCATTCACACAAACATTAAACACGATCATGGTAATTAACACACATTTAATTTTAAAAATGTTATAAACATTAATTTAACATTAAATATAACATAAAACCTTAATGTACAATGTAAAAAAAAAAACAATTTGTTGAGTCAACTTAAACTTTGTTACCCCGCTGCCTTAAATTTTTATTGTCAACTTCACTCTCAGAAAAAAAAAGTACAAAACGGTACCTTTAAGGAACAAAAGCTTGTCACTGGGGTGGTACCCTCAAAGGTACATTATTGTACCTTGAGTCAGAGGAGCACATTTGTACCTTACTTGTTTGTACCTTCTAAGGGCCAATACCCTTTGAGGATCAATAAAGTACCTCTAGAAAAAAGGTACAATTTTGTCCCATTAAGGTACCGCCCCAGTGACAAAGCCATTTTGTACCTTTAGGTGGCAAAAAAGTTCCTTTTTATTCCTTAAGCAGTGAAAGGAAATAAAGGCAAACAACAACTAACTGAATTTTAGACATGTATTTTAGTCCTTAAAGGGTCATTTCACCCGTGGAGACATGAATGTGTATTGAAAGTGGGTCATTTATGTAGAAGAAATGTAAAAATTATTTTTGAATTTGGAGCTTTCTAGACTGAGAAAAGCCAGAAAATTTATTTTTGGCTTATGTGGATGAAAGACAACAACTCCCAGAATGCACTTGCTTCGCTGCCCTACAAGGCCACTCCCAAGCCACGCCTACCGGTAAGACAGCGCAGTTGAAAACAAAAACATCAAGGCAAGGCTAGGCTACGAGTGAGTCTCCGTGACGAGTTTGCCCAAAATGTCCGGGATTCGGCTTTTGCGTTCTACAGTCGCCATTCATCATGTTTACTGTGGCGAGCAGGACGAGGCTGAGGGGCGCGGGAGAACGGCGCGAGGCCGGTGGCGTCATTACTGACGACCGACACCTGTGAGGCACTGTTCTCGTATCTCGCACGGAGGAGCAGGTATTTTCTTAGCAATGGTAAAACACACATCAACCGATCACGCCACCGGCCTCGCGTCTTTCTCCCGCGGCGCTAGCCTCGTCCTGCTCCCTGTATTACTGTGATTACTGATGAGCGCGCCTGTGAGATGCACCGGTCTCATGGGCTATCTCTCACGGAGGTGCGGGTATTTTCTTAGCAATGTTAAAACGCAAATCAACCGATCACTTGTTTAGCATTCATGTAAACATTACATTCAGATTCACCAATCGGGGTGAATTCAGTTAGATTGAAACAAAAGGTGAGCATGTAAACAATGGATGGCGACCGCAGAAAGCAAAAGCTGAATCCCGGACATTTTTGTCGATCTCGACGGCCGGACATGTCCGGGAAATAGAGTATGGTAACCCCTACTACTCAGCTTTCTTCGTCCCTGTTTTCTGCAGGTTTCTGCCGTTGAAATCAAACGCACTCGCACTGATCTGTGATAGGTCTGTTAGCGCATTAGGTCCAACCCCCTATGGGCGGGTTTGAAAGGGTGGATCTAGTGCTTGTAGTCTTAACAGAAATCCCCCCCTCTTACACTTCCTCCTACAATGACGCAAAATGACGATTTTTGCGTCATTGTAGGAGGAAGTGTAAAGAGGTAAATACAGATTTCTCTCGTCTCGGGGGAAAATGAAAAAATGTTGCATGACCATTCAATAGTATGACTGGGTTTCTAACAATGCAAAGCTTAATGCAAATGGGTGAAGTGTCCCTTTAAATGGAAAACAGTTTAATTCACAGATTCAATAATAATTCATCTCACAACCATACAATGTAACATCACAAAATAAAATGCCACAATGTTTAGGATGTCATGTCTGATATAAAAAACATAAAAAAATGTCAGAGAATAGATGCATGGCAGGGAATAAATACAATGGAACCATTTATCTTTTCCTTCTTTTAATTTCATGAACATCACTAATAAGAACAGCAATATAGTGCAGAAAAAACATAAGTTTATTATCAAAGACCAAGCAAAACACTTTAGCACACCACACCAAAGTAAAGAGAGTCACTTAACGGATAAACTACATGACACTTGATGTGTTCTGGATTAAAAAACACAAGCTTTGAGCTCATCCACAACGCTCTACAACCCTCCCAACACAGCTTAACATAAATGCCCCATACTAACAAACAGTTTATCATCGACACAGTATGTATCCAAAGCATGAAAATCCATCACCTCAAAAGGGTCAAGGACAGTCCAGTCCTGTTCATATTTCACCAAGTAGGCGTAATAGTGATGACAGAAAGAAAGAGGAATTAATAGTTTTCCACATAACGCCCAATCTGTGTGTATGTTTAGAATATATTTGACCTGAAAAAACAAAGGTATTTTTTCACAGTGCAAATGACCCACAACAAAGACATCTCCCACACAGTATTTAACACTGTTAATCACAACCTCTGTTACTCGACTGAGTGTAATGTCCTGAAAATTGACATGTTTGTACCGCTCACTAACAGTTATGGAATGCCTAAGAGCTGAAGGAAGAGACTGTAACAGTGTGTTAACACTGCGTCCCATAACCCTCTCATACTCCCCAAACATATTAGTTGAGGAAAATTCCCAACACTGTCTAAACTGATGGCGGCTGCTTAAAGTTGATGTAAGTTGATGTATTGACAAAGTTCCTTGAGGAACTAGCTACCTGTTTGAAATACTGATGTTTCCCTTCAAATCTCATGCACCACAAAGACCGTAAAGGACCGTAGGACAACATTAGACGAGAATAATGGATCAAGTAATGACATTTTGGAGTTATCACATTTCCAAACTCTTTTTCCATGCCACACAAAAACTCAGAAACGAATTGGTCAAAAAGAAGAAGGGACTCTTTTTTTACAACCGGTGCCATTACAATGTCGGCAATTTCACGACACAATAAATAGATCCGCCAGTAACTGCAGCCTTCAGGTACCCATGTGTGCCATCAAGAAAGGAAGTAGGCGGAATAAACACCACTTGTGTGAAGCAGATCCAACAACACTGGATCCATGTAAAATATTTTCTGAGAAAGCCACAGGCTTATTTGTCTTATCATTTTGTCCAATGGACATCTTTCTTAGTTCATCATTTAGTTCTTGTATGGTTATATGTTTTTCTTGATGAGCTTTGCATACAACAAGCCTCAATACCAACGGTGCTACACCCTCCAAGAAAATAAGTAGAAGTAATCTAACTGGTCAAATACACATCCACCACGAACTCCATACATTCCTTTGTTTTCTGGATTTTGTTTTACACATTCTAAATGGTATCTGTGTACATCAACATTTCTTAAAACAAAATCAGATTCACTGAAGTTCTTTTTCATCTCAGAGTGAGTAGCCATGCAGTATCTACAGATTCGACCAGCACCTTAAAAGACATGGCAAATCCACCTATCATGTGAGATGACAGATTGTCTCCCAATATTGCAGCTACAGCTCCAAAAACATGTTTCTCCGTGCCATTAACAATGATATTAAGTCCCTCTGATGACAGTTTCTTAAGGTCATCAAGTAATGGCTTCAAAATTACATCTAAACCAAACTTTTTTACGTGAACGTAACGGACAAGCAAAGCTAGATGGATATGTTTTAACTGTGAGCAGTACTTTGAACCTACGTTTCCAACAGTGTAGTAGAATGCACAAAGTTTGTGCTTGTTGCGTTTAGAACCCAGCAGATTACACACCTCAAATTCATCCTCATATAGCTGTAACCTTAGAGCATCTGGATTATCTGCAAATACCTTGTGGTTCCTGAAATAAAATCCGTCTCTATAATCAGTTAGAACATGTTCATCTCTTTCACAGTTTCACTCTCTCTGCATAGAATCCCAAACATCTTCATGAGAGCAGTATTTCTGAAGTACATCACAAATGGGTACATCAGAGTAGCTTCCAACTTTACGACCACTTGGGTCTCTCAGTGCGTAGTCTACAGGTTCAGTCATTTCAAGGTTGGATTTGCAGTAGTTTTTCAACATATGCGGAGACCTAACAAGTTTTGATGCCTCTGAAAAAAAGTCAGAACACTGCAGAACTTCATAAAGTTCAGGACAAGATTCCACATTAAAGCCATTTTTTTCAAGATGATATTTTAGAAATGCATCAGTTTGCTTTAAAGAGGTCAAACAAAAAATTTACGTCATCCAGTATTTCTTGTTGAACAGTCTGAGGAAGGTGGTTTTTTTCCCTCGATTTCAGAATAAAGCCAAAAAGATTCTCTCTAAACTGCACTAACAGTTCATTCATCTCAGGAGGTTCAGGAGGATTGACAGCATCACTGGGCCCCTGATCCTCCTCGCCCACTACTGTTTCCTGGATATCATGAGCAGTGGCTCGTCTGGAATGTCTTAAATAAATGTCTTTATGCTTCCTGTAAATATGTCGTCGGAAGGACTCATATTTAGAAAATGTTGATTGACAGTTGTTAAGGCCACACGTTATGGTAAAATGTGGCTCATGTGCATGAACAAGTCCGATGTGCTGGATTAACTTCATCAATGTGAAGGCTCTTCGATATGGAGAGAGAATTGTGTCTTTTTTACATGCAAGAAAATAAATGATCTGAGAGAGAAAAAAAAAAGTTTGAGAGAAAAAGTTATTTCACTGATAGCAAAAAAGCATTTTATGAGAGAAAAAAAAATATTTGAGAGAAAAAGTTTTCATACCAATAGCAAAAAATAATATTTGAGACTAAAAAAAGTTGAGAGAAAGTATTTTCTCAGAACAAAAAAAATATAAATTTGATTTTTTTTAATTATTTCTGAGAAAAAAAATCTCTCTCAAAATACTTTGAAAAAAACTCTCATATATATATTTTTTGCTATCAGTGTGAAAACATTTTCTCTAAAAAAAAAAAAAAAAGTGTTTTTCTCAAAACGCTTTTCTTTGCTCTCCATGCAATTTCTTGCTCTCGTGTCAGGATTCTGCTTTGACTGTGAGAATTGTGTCATGGGCGGGGCCACATTCCTATTGGCCAGTCGGGTGAGCATCGTCTTGTCTTGGGAGTCGAACTGAATCATTATACCATTGTTCGGTTCACCGGCATAGATGCCGCCTCTGCCTTAGTAAGTTGAGCACGGACACTCCAATGTTTGGGTAAGATGATTCATGGTGATCTTAGATCACGGACGTATTGCCTGCGATAATTAATGCGATATTGCTCAGCTTGTCAGTGAACGACGACTCTGTGTTAATGCCGCTTCATCTGAAAGCAGGAGATGGCGATTTACTACTAATCAAGGAACCGGCTTTACTGACGAGATGCGCATAACAATAGCCGCGTTTCCACTGTCGGGCCAGGGCCGGGCCGTGCTAGTGCGTGCCAGGGCCAGTCGCGTTTCCACTGTCACTTCCGGGGCTGGATCGGGGCTTACTCGGGGCCAACGGCCAGGATTTCTGGCCCGTCGAATACCTTGTGCCAAAGCGGGCCAGCTCGGGCTAGAGGAGTGGTTACCAACAGAGGAGGAGTTTATAGTTGGGAGACGGCAGCGCCGGATGATTCTGTCAGCATTAAAGACTTAAAAATAAAATAATTTAACTCGCGTTCATGTTTGAATGCCTTCTGTTTGTGATGCAACCGTTGCGCACCGATGCGCGCTAACCGTTACCATAGTAAACATAGTAAACGCTTGAAGATACGCATAGTAAAAAAAAAAAACATAGCGAACGCTTGAAGAAATCAGACCAATCTTAAAGGCTATCAGTCATGTTTTTATTTTATAGCCTACGTCTCGTCTCTTTAAACCGGACTATCATAAAATAAAGTAACTTTTTTTTCGGGAGCTTCCTCTGTTTCTCTGACTGAAAATATCTGTATGGGAGTCGAGAGATTGCTAAAGCTCCTCAGGTCATGGCATATATTTGTAGAAATTATCATTTTTTTCTAAATGTGATGTAAATATGATAAAGAAACAGACGTGACTGAAAAAGTAAGTGTGTCCTCTTTCTTTTGTGAAATAGACCTAACGGTAATTTATTTCTGAGTGACTAATGTGCAATTTTGACATCAATTAATTCATTATGATCAATGTATCACTTTTTATTGTAAATCTGTGGTAAAACATCGATGCTTGGGTTTTAAATTCAAGTAAACAAACAAACAAAATTCTAGCAAACGGCCACTTTTATCGTGTTTGTTTTCAACACTGTTTCCAGTGATTTCTGAATAGTTTTCTGATAAAACTTCCATTTGTTGTTGAAATGATGGGTTAGAGTGACGTTGTTCCAGAGAGGCGTGTTACGGGCGTGTTTTAGTGAAGCGCTGTGGAGCTTCTGGCCCGACAGTGGAAACGCAGGCCCGGTGCTATTGGCCCGAGGCTATTAGCCCGGCACGGCCCGTTTAAAGCCCTGGCCCGGCCCTGGCCCGACAGTGGAAACGCGGCTAATGTCATCCGATATATCGCCCAGGCCCAGCCCTAGTTCATCATATACAACCTCCTGTACAGTTTTACTCGGACTCAGAATAAACCATTTTGTTTTAAGGTCAATATGATACATTTCCTGTTTGAACCTATAACTTAACTATAACCTAAAATGATTTTTATTCATGTGTTTAGCATCTGTATCTCAGATGCTATTGAGCACTATTGTTGTGCCTGAACGGTTCATCGAACGATAGTTCATGAACTCGTTCATATTTTGGGTGAACGTGAACTGAAAGTAGTCTACTGTATTACTGCCTGATGAACGATACTGTGAACTCGTTCATTCTGGTGTCTGTGAACGTCACGCTCTCTCAGTTTAACTTAGTTCAACAGAGTGTCAGATTTCTATAGAGCTTTCCAGGCGAAACCCCGGCATAACGGTCCTTGCTCGGTTCCGGGCGCCGGGTTCCGCCAAGAGTGACTATGTGAGTCAGAGTGAGTGCAGCGGATTGTGTGTGTGTGTGCGCGAGTGAGCGACAGCTGAGTGAGTGAGTGAGTGAGTGAGTGTGTGTGTGTGTGTGTGTGTGTGTGTGCGTGCGTGCGAGAGCAATTGTGTGTGTGCGCGAGTGAGTGAGCGAGCTACAGTGTGTGTGTGTGTGTGTGCGCGCGCACGCGCGCAAGTGAGTGAGTGAGCGAGCACTGTGAGTGTCTGTGTGTATTTGAGTGAGTGCGTGTGTGTGCGTGAGACGGCTCGCGGTGACTGGTCGGAAAGCAACGTGTAGTCTTGACATATTTCTTGTCCATCCACGACATGACAAGATTTTTAGGAGTCAAAATTTTTAGGAGTCAAAATCGTGTAATCTGACACCGTGACTATCGTAACAGACACAAAATTCTTGTAATCTAAACCAGGCGTATGATCACCGTGAATCATCTTACCCCCAAAAAAAAAAAAAAAAAAGTGTCCGTGCTCTACTAAGGCAGAGGCGGCATCTATGCCGGTGAACCGAACAATGGTATAATGATTCAGTTCGACTCCCAAGACAAGACTATGCTCACCCGACTGGCCAATAGGAACGTGGCCCCGCCCATGACACAATTCTCACAGTCAAAGCAGAATCCTGACACGAGAGCAAGAAACTGCATCGAGAGCAAAGAAAAGCGTTTTGAGATAAACACTTTTTTTTTTAGAGAAAATGTTTTCACACTGATAGCAAAAAATATATATATGAGAGTTTTTTTCAAAGTATTTTGAGAGAGATTTTTTTTTCTCAGAAATAATTCTAATTTATATTTTTTTTGTTCTGAGAAAATACTTTCTCTCAAAACTTTTTTTAGTCTCAAATATTATTATTTTTTGCTATTGGTATGAAAACTTTTTCTCTCAAATATTTTTTTTTCTCTCATAAAATGCTTTTTTGCTATCAGTGTGATAACTTTTTCTCTCAAACTTTTTTTATCTCTCTCAGATCATTTATTTTCTTGCATGTAATAAAGACACAATTCTCTCTCCATACTTCGAGAGCATTTAGGACAGCTGAATGGTGTAGGCATTGCGGTTGTTGATCAAGCTAAAATGTTGATTACCCTGGTCACACTGACAGGTAGAGGCTTATCACCAACCTCAGACATTTTTAGAACATATCGCTGAATGAAAATCAGGGTGTTCTTCAGGCGAGATGGATATACCACGTTGTAGATGAAGTAAGCACAAAAAGCAGCAATAACACCTTCCTCCAAACCAAGCGCCCTGCAGACTGACTGCCCATCCAGTTTGACCACTGCAGGGACCCTTTGAGTCAGCACACTCCTCCAGTCAGCGACAAGTTGTACAGTAGGATATGGCGATGGTGGCTGATCCTGCAAGAGATCATAAAGTAGTTAAAATGCAGAAATCTACCACAAACATTCATAAAAAAATAAATAAAAAAACAACAACAACTGTTCATATAAAAGAGTTCAGATGCAAAAGCCTCTAAGTGCCATCTGAAATTTTCTTCTAGAATGATCATTTTTATCAAGCTCGTATATTTAAGTTCAATAATTTCACTTAAATGGCAATGCAAATTACCTATTAATTGTCATTTAAGTGAAATTACTGAACTTAAATATACGAGATTGATAAAAATGATCATTCTAGAAGAAAATTTCAGATGGCACTTAGAGGCTTTTGCATCTGAACTCTTCATATATACACACATACATACATACATACACACACACACACACAAAAAAGGTCTACGGTAAGTAAAGACCTTAAAGCGCCAATATTATGCTCCTTTTCAGATTCATAACTGTATTTTAAGGTTGTACCAGAATAGGTTTACATGGTTTAATTTTCAAAAAACACCATATTTTTGTTGTACTGCACTGCTCTCTCTCATTGCTGCAGTGAGGTTTGCACTATGTGGCCCCCCATGTCCACACCAAGGCCCAGCATTGATAGCTAGAAACTTTGTATTATGAAATAAGACATCCAAGGGATGCATATAATTCTCCCAGTCTCCGTGGGAAGTAATGTAAACAAAACAAAAAAAGTATATGCAAATTACACACCTCCCCAAGTATGACGAGGATGTCATTTTTCTCCCTGAACAGGATCGGCAACAGCAGGATTGCAGCTCTGAAATCAATCCCTGAAAATTAAGTTAAAAAAAAAAGAAGTGTATTATGTGAATGTACAGTGTATTTTGGTTAGTTAGACCTTATCTTGTCTGAAGACAAATAGAAAAGAAATTAAGCTTAAATGGCTCCACAACACTAGGGGTGACCATGGCTGATCAGTGAGTCACTTACCAGGGACATCTTCGGTGAGGGCAGCCTCTCTTTCCTCCAAAGTCAGATCTGCAAGGGGAGATTTCCTTCGAGTCAATCTAAGCACTTTGGGTACTAGGACCTTAAAGCCATCTTCGAATCTTCGGCAGATATTCATTTCATCATGAAGCCGGCCCATTTCCTGAAATAGCTGCAACACAGCACAAACAAACGGGAAACATGTCACAACATTATCATAGGATTTTAAAATTAAATTTCAAAGAGAGCCTTTAGTAATTTAATATGAACTCCAACACAAATGTAAGGAAATAAATGTAGACAAACCCTGCATGGACTCTTAAGGAATGGATATTTGTTAATGGCTTCTTTGACAGTCATCCCATTGGCAATCTCTCGCCTTCTCCAAGCAAATGTCCTCATCATCCGTTCCTCCACCATTCGGGCATCTGGCTGTGTCTCCCGGTACTGGTCCTGCAGGACTTTCACATGGCTCGCTACTGAGGTATCATCCTCCCCAATAATATCCACCTTCTACGACACAGAGGGATGACAAACATTTGCTCATTTGAAGGGGATTCTCTAATTAAGCTCATTTGCTTTTCCCCTTGTTAATGTTTATGAAAAATGAGCCCTTAATAATAATTTATTACATTTTATATAGCGCTTTATCATAGCTACTTAAAGGGGGGGTGAAACACTCAGTTTCAGTCAATCTCATATTAATCTTGAGTACCTATAGAGTAGTATTGCATCCTTCATATCTCCAAAAAGTCTTTAGTTTTATTATATTTATAAAAGAAAGATAGGCTGTACCGAGTCTTTCCGGAAAAAACCGAGCGGCTGGAGGCGTGCCGTGTGGGCGGAGCTAAAGAATCACGAGCATACATACAGAACGCGTTTTTGCTTAGAAAAACGTGAGATGGGCAGTGAAATGGGGGAAAAACACAAGGTCTCGAGAGTTTTTTAAAAGTAGAAGTGATTTTAACTTGAGCGCAATGTTTTTAGAACACCGTGTCATGCGCGTTGTGTGTTTACTCGTGGTTTATGAGGACATGAATTGGTTTATGGATTATTGTATGTGACTTAGCAGTAGCAAGCGGAACAGTTTTGCACATCAGACTAGTATTTTCATAGAAAACCAATGGAATAGTAGCGCATTTCAATGAAGAAGCGCGCTTTGTGTGAACGGCTCCTAGGTTTATTATGAAATAATTCATTTATTTCAACAGATTTCCACACTCTTTGTGTATTGTTGTTTGGAGTGGTTTTACAATAAACAAACAGACACCTACAGTAGCCAGCTAAACAAATGTATTTAAACATACACACACCATACATCGCATGCTCCATAGATACATTAACTATACGTGATCATGTTGTTTACTTGCTGTGCTTACGCGCCGATAGCTAACAACACAGACATTTGAAGCAGTTTTACTCACCGCCTGCGGTTCCAACGCACGACCGTGAACCTTTATCGTTGGGACTGCTCCATCATCCTTAAGCATTAGACGATCTGCAAATCCGGCAAATACTTCCATAAAGCCGAGCACAGCGCTTTGATGGGCGTACTGCTTTCGCTCTCTTGCTCTGGTCTACGGGTGCGCGCGCCCTTCCGGGAGAAGTGCCCTTAGGACCCGTATAAGGAAATTCCGCCCCATCTGACGTCACACAGGCCCATACTCGAAAAAAACTTTCCGAAACTTGTGACAAACCGGAAGGAGTATTTTTGGCACAGAAATACTCAATCAAACGTACAACTTAATTTTTGAAACTTTGTCCATGTTTAGCATGGGAATCCAACTCTTAAACAGTGTAAAAAAACTCAGTATGCATGAAATAGCATTTCACCCCCCCCCCTTTAAAGCACTTTACAGGGGGGACTATTCTCTACCATGCTGGTTTATGGGGCTAACCATTGGGCCACACTGCTTGTGTGTAAAACATGCACACATAGATATACAGCAAACCAAAGAAGATGCTCTGACCTTTGATGCCTTGGCTCGTTTGCTTGTGTTTTCTTCCTGTTGTAAAGGCTTTTTGTGATGACCAAATTTCTGTTTCATTCTTCTCACCTCTTCATCATCTACCAGTGGCACCCGCTCATATTTGAACTTACGTTTGAGAGACATGTGCCAGGTATGCTATTTAAAAGAATATAAAATAGAACAATTAAATAAGCATACAAACCACTTGCAGAAAACTGAAAGCACAAGCATGAAAATACTTGGTGGAAAACAATGTGTGCATCAAAATGCAGAGAACATAGTTAATATGGGACATAATACTGCTAATGTTTTAACTAACTAGTTAACGTTAATAATGAATGTCCTTAACACAACTTAAAGTGTTAACAATTATTTGTCTGTTTCATTCTAATATAAATAGGGTAAAGGGTTTGAAAATCAAATTCTTCAATACTGTTTGTGAATATAAATGATTACATAATCCTCATTAACATGATTAAAAATGATTCAAAGGGACACTTCCTTCACACAAAATAACAAAAAACAAAAAAACATTCTGATTTATTTTGCCCATATCTCAAAACTTTACAGTTAATTTAGTTTGACAATTATTGAGTTTGATAGTATAGGTTAACTTGTGTTTCTATATTGAGAGATGACATTTTCAGCATCCACTAATTCCTGCCATTTTACATTTAAACATTAAGGTACAAATATGTAAGGGACAAATATGTACCTTACACCTCGAAAAGCCCACAATGTACAATGGAAGGTGTATAATTGTACCTTAAAGATTTTTGTACTTTTAAGGGTACATATGCAAAGTTTGTACCTTAGGGAACAAAAATGGACCTGTATTGTACCTCTTTTTCTAACAATGTTGACAATATGTATTTTTTTGGTTAAAGTAACTTCCCATTAGAGTGGAATTAACCAGTGTAGGCTACTGTACTTTAAGAGAAATAAAAATTGTAAGATATGCATAGCACAAATCATGAGAAAGTCAACTTTCTGCAAAAAAGTGCATAAAAAGACCATGCCTTTTAAAGAAATATCATATGACAAATGTTAAATACTACAAGCATAAAGGTCTGATTCTACATAGCATAGCTCAAATAAGACACAAGTTTAAACATTGAATATTAACCTTGCAAATTTCCAAACAACGAACAGACAAAACTATGTCTGCTAAATTCGCCTGTCAGGTGTTCAAGAGGTACCAGTGAAAAAAAAAAGTCCAATTACTTCAAACAACGTTTTCACTACTCACAAACAAAAAAACAAAATAGAAACAATAAAACTGTCTAACACATTTGCTTTCTAACTACTCACCAACAGCTCCACGAATTCGCGTGCACTTTCAACCACAAAAAAATATGAAGGTAAAACAGTAGCAAAACTCGAGAGCATGTAAATGTGAATTTGAGAACTTGTACAATAAATATTCGTACTTGTACATGAACATTTACACTCACAGCTCCAATGTGAAAACCTGTAAAATAAAAATCTGAAGCTGAATGTTGAAATTTGCACTCGCAAACAATAGTCACAAACCTGTATTCTGAATCTGAAGCTGCAGACAAGTAGACACAAATGTGTAAAATGCCATTCACAGAACTACAACGACAGACACAAACTTGTAATATATATTTTGCGTTTAATCTTACGTTCACATTCGCGGTACTTCCTCAATTAGGCACTTGCAGCTTCTCAAATCTGTCACTGCAATTTCAAATTTCGCGCCTTGACTTTTGCTACTCTTTTCGCGATATATCAGGTGCAAAACTAACTTGTGCACTTGAAACTCAGAGGCGGTGAGAGGGAAAGGGGGGCGGGAAAGGGGGGCGGGAGGAGGGGGGTCAAAGGGCACCTAGCCAATAAAATGGGAGTTCGATGATGTCACGAAACCCGCGTGCACTGAAACACTAACATGGCTTAATGCATTAGAGACTGATATTAAAATAAATAAACGAAATGATCAAACTCAGTAGACACAATGCTAATGCATACTACAGAAAAGCAGATGAGCACAGAATATGACGTAAAACATATGACGTATGCCATATATATATATGCCCTATATATATAGGCTATGGTATACCATAGACTGTAAAAGACACACACAAACACACACGTACGTATATATATATATATAATTTATTTATGTTTTGTTTGTTTTTGTGTGTCCAACAGTTAGGCTAGGGTGAATATTTAAAACATTTACATTTTTCCAAAGCGACTTACATTGCATATTAAGGTATACATTTTACATTCTTATCAGATAATTTAGGTGCATTTTCATATTGCAATGGAATTGGCACATATATATATATATATATATATATATATATATATATATATATATATATATATGAAGAGTTCAGATGCAAAAGCCTCTAAATGCCATTTGAAATTTTCTTATAGAATGATCATTTTTATCAAGCTTGTATATTTAAGTTCAGTAATTTCACTTAAATGATAATTAATAGGTAATCTTCACTGCCATTTAAGTGAAATTATTGAATTTAAATATACGAGCATCTGAACTCTTCATATATATATATATATATATATATATATAAGCAAATGTGTGTTCAGTGCAAATAAACTTGCTGCCTATGTTTTATTAATAAAGTAACAAATGATGTGTTTTTTTTATTGTTTTTAATTTTTATTTTATAACTGTTGGTCCATTAAGCCTCATTAAGCGTTTTCTTGGGTTTCGAGGAAAACGTACAATTAAACGCGTTGCGTTCATATTCTGTGCTCAATTTTTTTCTGTATAGGCTATGCTTTATGGTGTTTCCTGTTTGGTCTTTTAATACCACTGTCTCAATTAAACGCGTTGCGTTCATATTCTGTAAAACTATTCCAGTAAAACTAATGATATTTCATAAAAATATTTTCCAAGCGTTTTAAAAAATAGCTGATACATATGCATACAAATGTTTGCATTGTGGCTGGCGTTGTTCATTGGTGAGGCATCGACCAATAAAATGACTTCATTCCAACCCCAGCCCCGCCCCCGACTCTGCTCTCTCAAGTCTGCATTTACAAGTGCACGAGTGAGTTTTGCTACAGGCATATCGCAAAAAGAGTAGCAAAAGTCAAAGCGCTAGGATTTGAAGTTGTACTGCCAGATATGAGAGGTTGTGAGTGCCGACTTGTGGTTGTACAACGAAACTGAACTAAAGCACAAAGATAAATGTGTAGTACACAATTGTGCCTGTCATTTTGTTTATGTAAATGACACTTTACACATTTGTAACTATTAATCTGCAACTTCGAATTCAAAACACAGGTGTTCTGAGTATTGTCTGTGTGTGCAAATCGATAGATGCAGCTTTTCACATCAGAGCTGCAAGTATAAATTTCAACTTACAAATACAAATATTAATTTTACAAGTTCTCACATTCAAATTAGCAAGCTCTCGAGTTTTGCTACTGTTTTACCTTCATAAAAAAATGACGTTGCTTGACTGACTTGCAAAAGCTGTGTTTGTGCGTGCGTCACGTGGCGGGTTGGGGGGAAGGGGCGTGGTCAGTACACAAATTTAAACATTTTAATCCATTAAATGTAAAGTTTTCCACACATTCAAATATGCCTATAAAAGTAGTAGAATTCACTTACATTTTTATAGTAATGCATTTACAATTAAATAATTTAAGTATGCTGTAATTAAATTAATTAGATATAAAATCCAGGTTAACAGCCAGAACTTGGATATTTAAAGCAGCTTTATAAAAAGGCCTTTGATAAAACATTAAGTTACTGGTGTGCAGCTTGAGACAAAACAATGACACTGGCATATTTCAAAATGTCATTATATATCACTGTAAGTTATTTTAAACTAGAATTTGCATTTTAACATCGCATTTCACTGCATCATTAATTTAAGAAATGTCTATGAAACCAGCTGTAAATTTACTGTATTAGAGGCACTAGAAGTTAATGAAGTCCCATAAAACTAGCTTCAAATTGAATTTGAAACTAATTCCAGTCTTTGTGGCTTAAACTTGGTTTTTCGTTTAATTGCCATACCACTGTTTTCCCACTATTGCAGAGTGTCTGACCTATGCACAGACGTATCAAATGATGATCTGGACAGAACTGTGGCAGAAATCCAGAACCTTTACCCCAACTCTGGCTACCGTATGATGCATGGCCACTTGAGCTCAAGAGGTGTTAAAGTACAAGGTAAGACTTGTTCATCTTAATGTAAAATAATGATTATTGCATGCAATTGGTTATACTTCTATAGTAGCCTAGACACAATTAAATTAAAGGTGCAATATGTAGGATTTTTCGCCGCCAGGGGGTTGCTAACCTCTTACAATAACAAAGGCGTATATTGATGACGCAAAGCATAAGCGGAATTATGGATCTTGTCGTCAAGCTGATGGATCTAATAATGTTTATGGATGAGTGAATATATTCATGTTTTTAACATGACTGTGATATGAAGCATTTAAGTGTGTTGAATGTTGTTAGTTTGTTTGTTGGCTGTACGAGACTAGCAGTAAGATAGATTAACATTAAAATAACATACAGATCATATTCTAACATTTCATCATGTTGAACTAAATCATTTTGGTATATTGTAAGTAATCAACTAAACAAAATGTATGGCCCAGTGTTTTTTGGATATTGCACCTTTAAGTAACTCCTGAAACTAATCTTCAGTATTCAAATAATTTATACAGGTAAGATTAAGAAAAAAAAAGTTTCTCTTTTGTTATATTAGTTGAAAGAGTGCGCGAGTCCCTGCGGAGAGTGGATCCACAGGGAAGGAACACAGCTACGAGCCTTGTCGCTACGCACAATAAGGCGGCGACAGTATTCCGTTCCAGCACCTAATGCCATGTGGCATATAGATGGGAACCACAAACTAATTAGGTATGTTTTTAAGCAGTCGACTTTAGAAGTACAATTTCCTGATAATTAAGTCACCCACCCCCACGTCATCAAAGTAGTTTATGTCTTTCTTACAACCATGTAACTGAGCACATAATCAGCGCTTTCCCATGTTCATAGGATCACAGAACTATCACTGTAAATAGAACTGTCTGAATGCATGAGTTTTATCAGAGATGACAAGCTTTTTTTAACAGATGTCCACATGAGAAACGATTACTGCCTGAACAGGACTAATGACATAATTTATCTTTAAGTTTGCTGATATTTTGTTCCTTGATTTATAAACTTACTGGTCCGGCAACAGAAAATACTTACATTTTAATTATTATTTTTTTGCCTAGGTGGAGGATAGTGGTCCATGGAGGCATAGATGGCTTCAGCAGGATGATTGTCTACCTAAAAGCTGCTTTGAAAAACAGTGCTTCTGTTGTGCTGCACAGTTTCATAGAAGCTGTAAATCGCTTTGGATTACCCTCCAGAGTGCGATCTGATAAGGGCCAATCGAGGGGAAAACCGACACTCCCACATCACAGGGCGCAGTGTCCATAACCAACGTTTTTTTGCACCCTTTTATTATTACTCAGAAAATCATATGCCATTAAAGGGATACTTCACCTCTGGGAAGATGAATGTGTATTTAAAATAGGTCATTTAAGGAGAAGAAATGTGAAGAAATTTTTGAATTTGGAGCTTTCTAGACTGAGAAAAGCCAGAAAATGTATTTTTGGCTTATGTGGATAAAAGACAACAACTCCCATAATGCACTTACTTCGCTGCCTTAGGAGGCCACGCCTACCGGTAAGGGAGCGCAGTTGAAAACAAAAAGGCGTGTTTTGAGTTAGATGCAGGATGATGCTACGTGATGAGTTTGCCAGGGATTTAGAGGTCGCCCAAAATGTCCGGGATTCGGCTTTTGCGTTCTACAGTCGCCATCCATTCATTATGTTTACTGTGGCGAGCAGGACGAGGCTGAGGGCCGCGGGAGAACGGCGCGAGGCCGGTGGCGTCATTACATACTGGGACGCGCCGGGTCTCGCATCGCTCACGGAGGAGCGGGAATTTTCTTAGCAATGGTAAAACGCACATCAACCGATCACTCGTTTAGCGTTCATGTAAACACTACATTCACATTCACCAATCGGAATGAATTCAGTTAGATTGAAACAAGAGGTGTGCATGTAAACAATGAATGGCGACCGCAGAAAGCAAAAGCCGAATCCCGGACATTTTGAACGATCTCGCCCGCCGAGACTACTTACTCAGCTTTCTCCTAATACTCAGCTTTCTCCACAGAACAAGAGCCTGCTAGCTTAGCTTCCAAAGAAAGACGGCTGACACTGTGTACATTCTGTGAGTGAGATCCCACCCTGTATGGGCGGGCTGAAAACATGCGGAACAACTCCATCTACTGGCTGTAGTCTTTAGCCTCCGGCCAGAAAATCCTCCGA
Organism: Squalius cephalus; assembly: GCF_949319135.1. Classification (NCBI taxonomy): domain Eukaryota; kingdom Metazoa; phylum Chordata; class Actinopteri; order Cypriniformes; family Leuciscidae; genus Squalius; species Squalius cephalus. The sequence goes on along the minus strand of NC_137136.1, from coordinate 35,450,403 downwards.
TGACGCAAAATGACGATTTTTGCGTCATCGGAGGATTTTTTCCAGACAAAAAATGCATAAATCTCTTGTCTCAGGGGGATATGAGGGTGGAAAGCAGGGTAATTCGAAAATACTACAGGTTTTCTACTAATACAAAGCTTAATGCTAAATCCTGAAGTATCCCTTTAAGTGATTAAATCTCAGCATCTAAAATTAAGACTCTGTGGGTTTTCTTTCCCACTGTAAAGAAATGCACATGTGGATTGAAAAGATTCTATAAATTTCAGCATGTTTGTGAGAAAAGCAGTAGTGCCAAGTATCTACGTTATCACAATATATCGGGCTTCTTGTCTGAGGTAGCATTTGTTATAATTACAGGATCGAGAGACTGTGGAGGGACGTTTACCAGCAAGTTTTGGACCTGTTCTCCTGTCTCTTCCTTGATCTGGAGGCAGATGGCACATTAAATCCCGACAATGAGGTGCATCTTTTTGCTCTGCATTGGGCCTATCTGCCACAGCTGCAAAGGCATCTCGGATTGGAACAATCGCATGGAACAATCACAAAATCAGAACAGCAGGCAACCAGTCTCCACTGCAACTCTGGACAAGGTTCCAAGACATTCAAGATCCATACCAGGTTAGTAAATAAAAATTAAGTTAGTTACCTGCTAATCAAAAATCACAAATGTAAGTGGTGGATGACAAACAAGAAACTGAACTACAAAAAATATTAAAGGAATAGTTGGGCAATTCCAGCGTTATGGACGTGACATTTGCAGTCAAAACTTGAATTTTTAATTCTCAGAAAATGCATTTAATACCAATATATTGTAAACATCTGTTTATATTTCCATACTACCTTAATAAAGGAGTCCAGACATTAGAAAAATATCAGTCTACGCATGCGTTTTATATTTAAAATGAGGGAAATACACATGCGTTACGGACGTGACAAAAAAAATCTCTAACTTTTTGTTACCAAAATATTTTTTAGTAATTCTGTGAATTACACTGCGCAAACCAAAAGTAATAGTACCCACCGAATGAAGAAGGGTTGGCTCTCCACAGAACATAAAATATTCATTTTATGTTATTTTTCGTTTTCGCATTTATGAGGAAAAAACAATGTTACGGACGTGACGTTACGGACGTGACCGCTCTGAAAGCGGCACTAAAATACTGCTTAAAACGTTCACAGAGACCTCAAACAGGCATTTAAAACACCAAATATTAAGGATTGGCATTATAAGCAAAAATAATATTCGATGTTTGTTCGAAAATCGTACCTCTCCCCCAACATGCTCACCGGTAAGACGCATTCACTCAAATCCAGCTCCAACATTACATTTGAGTAGGCATTTAGTCTCATATTAATGTTTAAATAAAATAATTGTATTTTTTATTTCATATGTTGATTATATGAAAGGATAACAGCATGAGTAAGATCATAAGATGCAAATATATCGGATACGGACCGTATCATACGGTAGGCTGTATCAGTGGGCAGACATGATTTTGACCAATTCTTTAGTTTTTTTTTAGTTTTTTTGTAGAAAGCCTTTCTTTAATGTGAATTTCGTTTTGTATAAATTGCATCTTAATTTTAATCAATGTTTCATCAACCAATTGCCTGGATTTTTTTAAATAAGAAGAAAATAGGCTATAGCAGACAATATAATCGTTGCAGGTTTGTTTTACAGGGCTTACAAATGTGCCCTTACACAATAAGGCTTTAACCCTCTGGGGTCGGCGCCGGCGATACCAGCTCACTTTTTTTTTTTATCAGAACAAAAGAAACATAAAAATAGACTGTTGATTTTGATTTTACATGAAAGTTTTATACATCAATCAAAACGCTTAAATGTCTTCTTTTATTTGTGTACACTAATAATAAAAACAAAATGTTGTGTTTTTCGTAAAATAAAGAAAATAAACATGATGCGCGTTCTGCCGTCTCTCTCAATGGGAAACTCATTCTGAAACGCGACAGAAAATGACCTGTAACTCAGCGAATGTTTGTCACACAGACTTAAAACGCATGTCTACGCTTGGAGTCTCTATTTTTAAAGTATGTAAATTATATAAAAAACAAATATTCTCTATTTAATTAATCCATACGAAAGCAGCGGCATGTACAGTTTCTCAAACGCATCCTCATTAAATCTAATGTGACCACACCCATGCGCACACGAGCGATTGACATGCAAATGATCCACGCGGAGAAACGCAGACCTGTAAACGCCCTCATTACCTCAAAACAAAGAATCAGAGACTTCGGTAACTTACTCTGCTTTTCATCAAGTTTGGAAGATTGTCTTTGTGCTGTGCTGTGCTGTTTCACTCGGATTTACCTCAGAAGAATTAGAAGAACGCGATTTGAAGATGAGAAGATTTTTAAGGTAAGACATGTTAAACTGGTGGTGCCAGATTAAAACGTATGTTATGAAATGAGATTGGAGTAAAAACATGAACTAAGCCTAATATCGTACATGTATATGTATCTATAAATAGACAACATGTTGAAATGTGAACTTGACTGGTAGGCAATACATGTCTGACACAAGGAATTTTTTATATTCTATAATAAAACACAGCATGATAAAAGTAGACCGTTACAAGTGTCCTTAAACGTTAGACTGTTAAGGAGTGAAAAATGTTTTCTTACCTGATATCACCAGTATTTTTACAGACCACGTACGACCCCTTCCTCTGTTTACATTCCAGCTTTTGTTCTTCATTGACACATATCAACTCAAATTTGCATCAAAATAAGAATTTAACAGGCAGATATAAAATAATCCAGGTCTGACCGAGTAATCAATGCAAGCAGCAGCTGCTCACACACCGACCGACAGTAACATGTATTTTCAAACTTAAAATAGGCGCGCACATTGTCATTGGACAGTTTTCTGAAAGACAGACAGGTTAACCAATCATGCTCAAAGTAAAACGGTGAAAAAACCAATAACAATAGTTTCAGTGAGTTAACAGCGAAATGTGCAGTGTATTAAGTTTAATTTAAAGTCTGTATTATTTAATTAATTGGTCAAATGACATGACAGTGTATGAATAAAAACCTTTTTCAACCATTTAGCATTAAACGTTATATAAACGTTGTTTCAACGTTGAAACAACAACTGACATTTCAACCATATTTCAACGTTGAAGGTTGGTCATGTGCTGGCTGGGTACAGACAAATAACAAGTTTGAAAAAATATTACTGACTTTAATGCGTTTGATTGATATTTAAATTATCACAAAATTAGGCTATTTATTTAGGATTTTGTGTCACAATTACGTCAGTATAGGTGTCCGATTAATCTGTCAGTCACTACTCTCAGGTGTCGTGATAATGTCAGTGACACATGCCACTATCCACTGGAACATGCCAATGAAGACCGAATGTGCCACCCAGCAAACACATTTACGTTGTGGCAACGTCTGTGGCACGTTGCATTTCTGCTGTGGCAACGTCGCTGTCTACGTGCTCGCAACATTGTAACAACTGAAGGATTCCAAATTTAAGAATCTATTTCAGATATGCTTCCTTACATAACATCACGGTGAAGAATACTGATTTTAGCATTTGAGGTTTTAATTTAGATAGTATATAAACTGAGAAAGTGATTATTGAGTTTACAGCAAGATATTCCTGCCCGACCTGTTTTTTTCCTTTGTAAGTTAAATGAGTCAGATCACGGAGACGCTAACCTATTGTCTTTAATGGCTCTTGGAGCAAGAGCCACAGTCCAGACGTTGAATCGTTTGGCTGATTGGATTAGCACATATGCATTTGAGTGGTTATGCTGATTAAATTGAGACTGCCGGTCTGGGGCAGGTTCCTTAACCTGTATACTCATTTACTTGCTTTGTTTGAATTTGTCTCCACCTTCAAAAGTCCCTCCTCCTAAAATGCCTATAAGACACCATGTAAATTTATATACTTTAGATAATGTTGGAAGTACTGCAGCCACGTACAGCGGAGTTCTCAATAAAGAATAACTTCTGTTGAACGTGATCCCAACTGTCTCCTGGTCTCTGTTTCGAACAAAGACAAACTTTACAACACAACGTAGAATTGTAGGACGCGACAGGGCTGTAGCAACGTTGTTGCGCGACATTAAGCAACTGAGAGACGACGTTCTGGACATTTTTTTTTTAATGCTATGCTAGATAGGTCTATAGATATCCCCCATTTAGCATTTTATGTTTTACTTTTGAGGTTAATTTTTAATTAGTCAGATGTTAGATAATTATATAGTTTTTTTTATATATATATTGTTTATCCTTATTATTATTTAATGGGGCTATCAGTAAATTAGATTAATTATAATCAACACCTGCAAGTGTACACCTTGAAGAGTAAAAATTACAGAAGGTTACATTAATTCAACTTTATTAAAACTAACTGCATATATGGTAATCAAATTGCACTTCCAAAAGTCATACATTTGTGAAAAAAGAAAAAAACTAAATAAATTCATATACAAATTTATTTTAATTATAATAAATAAAACATAAAAAGTAAAGATCAGAACATTTAATGAATAAAGTTCGGTAAACGGAATCACAGTAAGGGGAAACATCCACAAATACAGAGGAGCAAAGAAACGAATGAGACCAAATAGCAGACAAATGAAATGAAAAACTAAACAGTGCAAGCGAGGCTACATTAGTCACATTAGAAAATTAAGTTGTAGGTTGTGTTTGAATAATTACGTATCTTATTTAGCTGAGGTAAATAAAACGCAATACTCACGTATCCTTGCTCAATGAAGAACGAGACAACACAATGAGCCCATTGGGCGGTTGAAATTTAAAAGGCTGATTTTCGCGCTTCAGGGCAGTGACGAGTACATATGTAGTCCAGTGGTTGTCAAGCCACCGTTGGCACAGCCTTAAGCAATGGCCCTGAACGGTGGTTTAATGTCAACATTGTGACAACGCTGTAACAACCTTCACCGAACAACGTATTTATAGCAACCTTTTGGCCATGTTGATAAAACGTTGTTAGAAGTTTGGCTACGTTGTGCCAACGTTCTGTGTTTGCTGGGCAATACCCATAGTGACGTGCCATTGGCTTCTGTGCGACAGATGGAATAAACTTTATTTCAGACCCAGGGGGATCCATAACACAATAAAACAGAGAGTAAGACATAAAAATACAAAACCTTCCACAATGTTCAGTGTCTAACATACTGACATGTTCGCCAATGGTTCCACAGTCTGGAAGAAAATCTGACAGGGTACAGGGTTAGCCAAAACAGCGATTAAATCATTTTCTGACTCAGATACCCTACACATAAATCTATACATCAGGTTACGTAAAACTGCAGAGCAGGTCGGTACCCCAACACTGACACACATATGCCTTGCACTTGAGCTTCTTGGAGCTCTCATGCTGTCATTATAAGACACTATGAGTTGTCTAACGCTGCCTTGCTTATAACGACACCACAGGTAGGCAGTATACAAAGGTGTACAATACGCTCTAAAGAGTGAGATCTTCACAGGTACAGAGCACATGCTAAACTTATGGCATAGCATGTTCGCTTGAGCATACAGCATCCGACGCTGCCTATAGATATCCTTATCATCAGACAGGTCATTTGCAATAATATGGCCCAAATATGTAATCTCTCTGCACACCCCAAGTGCAGTGCCAGGCAGATAGAAGTCAGGGAAGTTTGACTGCCTATCTTCTCTACTGCTGATAATCATGACCTTACTCTTTTTTGCATTGTATTTTATATCAAAATGAGCACCATACTGTGTGCATATTATCAGAAGTTGTTCAGAGCTACTGAACATCAGCTCAACATCTGTGTGTCCAGAGTTACTGAACATCAGCTCAACATCTGTCTGTCCAGAGTTACTGAACATCAGCTCAACATCTGTGTGTCCAGAGCTACTGAACATCAGCTCAACATCTGTGTGTCCAGAGTTACTGAACATCAGCTCAAGATCTGCGTGTCCAGAGTTACTGAACATCAGCTCAACATCTGCGTGTCCAGAGTTACTGAACATCAGCTCAACATCTGTCTGTCCAGAGTTACTGAACATCAGCTCAACATCTGTGTGTCCAGAGTTACTGAACATCAGCTCAACATCTGCGTGTCCAGAGTTACTGAACATCAGCTCAACATCTGTGTGTCCAGAGTTACTGAACATCAGCTCAACATCTGCGTGTCCAGAGTTACTGAACATCAGCTCAACATCTGTGTGTCCAGAGTTACTGAACATCAGCTCAACATCTGCGTGTCCAGAGTTACTGAACATCAGCTCAACATCTGTCTGTCCAGAGTTACTGAACATCAGCTCAACATCTGCGTGTCCAGACTTACTGAACATCAGCTCAACATCTGTCTGTCCAGAGTTACTGAACATCAGCTCAACATCTGTCTGTCCAGAGTTACTGAACATCAGCTCAACATCTGTCTGTCCAGAGCTACTGAACATCAGCTCAACATCTGTGTGTCCAGAGTTACTGAACATCAGCTCAACATCTGTCTGTCCAGAGTTACTGAACATCAGCTCAACATCTGTCTGTCCAGAGTTACTGAACATCAGCTCAACATCTGTCTGTCCAGAGCTACTGAACATCAGCTCAACATCTGTCTGTCCAGAGTTACTGAACATCAGCTCAACATCTGCGTGTCCAGAGTTACTGAACATCAGCTCAACATCTGTCTGTCCAGAGCTACTGAACATCAGCTCAACATCTGTGTGTCCAGAGTTACTGAACATCAGCTCAACATCTGCGTGTCCAGAGTTACTGAACATCAGCTCAACATCTGTGTGTCCAGAGTTACTGAACATCAGCTCAACATCTGCGTGTCCAGAGCTACTGAACATCAGCTCAACATCTGTGTGTCCAGAGCTACTGAACATCAGCTCAACATCTGTGTGTCCAGAGTTACTGAACATCAGCTCAACATCTGCGTGTCCAGAGCTACTGAACATCAGCTCAACATCTGTGTGTCCAGAGTTACTGAACATCAGCTCAACATCTGTGTGTCCAGAGTTACTGAACATCAGCTCAACATCTGCGTGTCCAGAGTTACTGAACATCAGCTCAACATCTGTGTGTCCAGAGTTACTGAACATCAGCTCAACATCTGCGTGTCCAGAGTTACTGAACATCAGCTCAACATCTGTCTGTCCAGAGTTACTGAACATCAGCTCAACATCTGCGTGTCCAGACTTACTGAACATCAGCTCAACATCTGTCTGTCCAGAGTTACTGAACATCAGCTCAACATCTGTCTGTCCAGAGTTACTGAACATCAGCTCAACATCTGTCTGTCCAGAGCTACTGAACATCAGCTCAACATCTGTGTGTCCAGAGTTACTGAACATCAGCTCAACATCTGTCTGTCCAGAGTTACTGAACATCAGCTCAACATCTGTCTGTCCAGAGTTACTGAACATCAGCTCAACATCTGCGTGTCCAGAGTTACTGAACATCAGCTCAACATCTGTCTGTCCAGAGTTACTGAACATCAGCTCAACATCTGTCTGTCCAGAGTTACTGAACATCAGCTCAACATCTGTGTGTCCAGACATCTGTGTGTCCAGAGTTACTGAACATCAGCTCAACATCTGTCTGTCCAGAGTTACTGAACATCAGCTCAACATCTGTCTGTCCAGAGTTACTGAACATCAGCTCAACATCTGTCTGTCCAGAGTTACTGAACATCAGCTCAACATCTGTCTGTCCAGAGCTACTGAACATCAGCTCAACATCTGTCTGTCCAGAGTTACTGAACATCAGCTCAACATCTGCGTGTCCAGAGTTACTGAACATCAGCTCAACATCTGTCTGTCCAGAGTTACTGAACATCAGCTCAACATCTGTCTGTCCAGAGTTACTGAACATCAGCTCAACATCTGTCTGTCCAGAGCTACTGAACATCAGCTCAACATCTGTCTGTCCAGAGTTACTGAACATCAGCTCAACATCTGCGTGTCCAGAGTTACTGAACATCAGCTCAACATCTGTCTGTCCAGAGTTACTGAACATCAGCTCAACATCTGTGTGTCCAGAGTTACTGAACATCAGCTCAACATCTGCGTGTCCAGAGTTACTGAACATCAGCTCAACATCTGCGTGTCCAGAGTTACTGAACATCAGCTCAACATCTGTCTGTCCAGAGTTACTGAACATCAGCTCAACATCTGCGTGTCCAGACTTACTGAACATCAGCTCAACATCTGTCTGTCCAGAGTTACTGAACATCAGCTCAACATCTGTCTGTCCAGAGTTACTGAACATCAGCTCAACATCTGTCTGTCCAGAGCTACTGAACATCAGCTCAACATCTGTGTGTCCAGAGTTACTGAACATCAGCTCAACATCTGTCTGTCCAGAGTTACTGAACATCAGCTCAACATCTGTCTGTCCAGAGTTACTGAACATCAGCTCAACATCTGTCTGTCCAGAGCTACTGAACATCAGCTCAACATCTGTCTGTCCAGAGTTACTGAACATCAGCTCAACATCTGCGTGTCCAGAGTTACTGAACATCAGCTCAACATCTGTCTGTCCAGAGTTACTGAACATCAGCTCAACATCTGCGTGTCCAGAGTTACTGAACATCAGCTCAACATCTGTCTGTCCAGAGTTACTGAACATCAGCTCAACATCTGTCTGTCCAGAGCTACTGAACATCAGCTCAACATCTGTCTGTCCAGAGCTACTGAACATCAGCTCAACATCTGTGTGTCCAGAGCTACTGAACATCAGCTCAACATCTGTGTGTCCAGAGCTACTGAACATCAGCTCAACATCTGTGTGTCCAGAGTTACTGAACATCAGCTCAACATCTGTGTGTCCAGAGTTACTGAACATCAGCTCAACATCTGTGTGTCCAGAGTTACTGAACATCAGCTCAACATCTGTGTGTCCAGAGCTACTGAACATCAGCTCAACATCTGTCTGTCCAGAGTTACTGAACATCAGCTCAACATCTGTCTGTCCAGAGCTACTGAACATCAGCTCAACATCTGTCTGTCCAGAGTTACTGAACATCAGCTCAACATCTGTCTGTCCAGAGCTACTGAACATCAGCTAAACATCTGTGTGTCCAGAGTTACTGAACATCAGCTCAACATCTGTGTGTCCAGAGCTACTGAACATCAGCTCAACATCTGTGTGTCCAGAGTTACTGAACATCAGCTCAACATCTGTGTGTCCAGAGTTACTGAACATCAGCTCAACATCTGTGTCCAGACATCTGTGTGTCCAGAGTTACTGAACATCAGCTCAACATCTGTGTGTCCAGAGTTACTGAACATTAGTATTGCTGTGTCTCAGTCAGAAACCAGGTTAAATCAGGATAAATCAGGTTAAATTAGGTCAAAGGGTCTTTGAGGATGGAAAAGTACCCAACAAGCTCAGAGAACAGATGTGTATTGGTAGTTGATAAGATGGATAAGCACTGGAACACTGTATGTGCAGAGAATCATGTTACCTGAGATATTTTTTAAAAATGGGTGTGGCCAAAGATTTTTCCACCAGTAGAAAGATGTCTCTGGGAAAGATAATTCTAACGGTAGCGAGATCTCGAGGTGGAGCAAAAAGAGAAAGATAGCTGATTGGCTACCTAGTAATAAGAAAAGGTATAAGACCTGAAGTTCGACCTTTGCAAGTCAGATGAATAGCTGCATCTCACTTTGTTGCTTGTCAATAAAGTTCATTCTTCTGAAACCTGGAACTTCGACTCTTGAGAGATTTCTTTGAGACCCGATTTGAGGACTTTGAATTTGCTACAACACTCACATGTTTGTTCACGCGTGGATATACTGGATCGTGGTCAAACTTTCAGTATGTTTGAGTGCGTGTTCGCATGTTACATTTATTTTACACACTTAAAGCATTATCGTATCGCATATCGAATATCACATTATTAAACGAGTTATCGCATTTTTCTTCAACATCATACATCCCTATTAGTATTGTGCATAGTTTATAATTAGTCCATGATTGATAGTGGGTGTAGAGTAATTGTTTTTTTTTAATTAAAGGAATTAAATAAAGGACTAAAAAGAGATTTAAGTAGTGTAGGCCTAATTTAAACTGTTTGCAAAAAAAAATATTATATGCACATTCACTCTTCGTATGTCTAATTATGTCGAAAATGCAAGACATTTCTTGTCTCGTCACATTCAGTTATGAATTACATGAACCATGTAAATTGTGGCGCATTTTCACTTCAAAAGAGTGATATTTCATTAAAATTGTTTTACTTATTACTAGGAGTGTAACGATATCCTCATGTCACGATTCGGTACATCACGATACTGAACTCACTATTTGATATTGCGATACTCCAAAATGTGATGAAAGGTTAGGCACATTGCAGTAATATTCCATTTCGCTTGTATTTACACACTGAATTATTTTCAAATGTCTTTTGGTGCAATAAACAATCCTCAGCAGTTTGTCTTCCTTTTCCTTGTTCAAGACCATTCTAGAAAGTTTATTTTAAAATAATAATAAAATGTTAAAATTAAATCTTTAAATGTATATTTAAATCTGATTTAATAAAGCAATAAGCCCCAAGAAGCTGTGGTTTACAGTGAATTTATAACAGCTAAGGGGTTCAAATATATATATATATATATATATATATATATATATATATATATATATATATATATGATCAATAAGTTTTGACAACATGTTTTTAAATTGATTTAACTCAAATAAGTTAAGCAATTTTAAAAAAATGTTGTAAGTTATACAAGATTCAACTAATTTTTTGAGTAATTTTGATGTATGATGTAATAATATAACATATAAGTTGGAATGATTTAAACATCCAAGTTGATTGTGTTGAAGTGTTGTTAGGCACAATGCGGAGTGGTTTCATATTTTAATATGAAATATAAGGAGATGGAGAAGAAAACTCCTGTATGGTGTTAAAAAAATTGATTTAGATCAATTTAATTTTTAGATAAAATTGAATAAAAATAAATAGTAATAAAAACATTATAAACATCCTTGCTGAGCCTAAGATGGACGCGAGAAATTTAAAAGTCGCTCTTCAATTTGAAACCCGCCGCGACTGTGACGTCACACTAGAGACTACATCATAGGGTTTCAGCCGTTTATATACTGTCTATATATTTATATATAATTCAACAGAAACTCGTCTTCTGAAAGCCGGCAAACATACAGAAAGTTTGAAATACTGAAATACGGAAAGTTTGACAGCTATATAGTAGCCTATATTTACACGCGCTCAAACACTTTTTTTTCACACAGAGTTTGTCAGCGGTGCAGTTTGTTCTCGCGCTTCTCCTGCGATCGAGTCTGTGGAGCTCAGAACCAGCCGTTCAGATTCAGCAGATGCTGATGTTCAGGGACTCTGGACGCACAGATGTTGAGCTGATGTTCAGTGACTCTGAACACACAGATGTTGAGCTGATGTTCAGTGACTCTGAACACACAGATGTTGAGCTGATGTTCAGTGACTCTGAACACACAGATGTTGAGCTGATGTTCAGTGACTCTGAACACACAGATGTTGAGCTGATGTTCAGGGACTCTGGAAGAAACACCGCCGATCCAACATCAGCTTCTCCCGAACAAGAGGAGAACAGCCCGACCGGTGAGAGACTCAAACTAACGGTCAAAAGCTGAAAGGAAAACTGTAGTAGCCGTAGAGTTACAGTTCAGCCGTAGTAATAACAATAAAGAGTGTAAATTGAACTTTTTTCATATACGGATTTAATCTTGAACAATATAATCCTAAAAACAAACTTGCAAAAATGCGGCTTGTTATTTTTCTTTGCTGATAGTTCTGTGATTGTTAGTAGCTTTTGTATTTAAACATGAACAGTAGTGGCCAAAACTGATGTCCAGAGGGGTTATTTCCTCAAAATATGAGAACATTTATATTTTTTAAATTAGCTGGAAAATAAAATAAAAACAAAATTTGGCTCAGGTTATTTATCTGTCAAAACTATTTGGTAATAAAAGGCAAACTACAGCTACAGGTTTTATTTTACTATGCAAAAAAAAAAAGATAGAAAAACAAAAATCTGACAGGAAAAAGTAAACATTGACTAGGCCTACAACAGATTCTGTTATTAATATTTGGTCGTTGTCTCTTGTTGTTGTTTTTTTTGTTTGTTTTTTGCATGTTTTCATCATTTTTTTGTATGACAGCCTGGAAACATTTTATGTCGCACAATTTGTCATGTTTCAGTGCGTTATTATCAGAAATGAAAGTTGACTCCAAGCACAACTATGCAAAATGACTACAAAATCTTAATCTTATACACATTTATAATAATATTTAATAATGCAGATTTAAATTTTCCTGGGCCGGACGTCACTTGTGGCCACTACTGTAAATCTGTAATTGTTGGGATTGTTAGGGAGAAAGGAAAAAGAAAGCATGTGTGTGTGTGTGTTTGTGTGTAATCGGAGCACTGGGATGATTTGGGATGAACATCTTTAACTGTTTTCTCATCTAAACCTTTTTCATCCCATGTTGTTCTTTATTCATGATGTCAAGCCTCAGTATTTACGGTTTCTTGTGGGAATGTTTTTACCTTTCTTTAGAAAAGCCAAAGAACAAGAAGAAGAAGAAAGGCACCGATGCTTTCTTACGGGGAATAGGGAAGAAGAAGAAAGGCATCTGTGCTTTCTTTCGGGGAATAGGGAAGGCTATAGAGCTTCCCACCCTCGGTTGCAGTGAGGTCGATATAGTGCCCTACTGCGATCCCACGGATGTCCAGCAGGATTTATCCGGGTTTGACTGGGCATCACCAGTCGACCCGTGTCCATATGGAGTCGAGCTGCCGGTTAATGCAGATCTAAACGATTCTGAGACGTCATCGGTCTCCGATGAATCCCTCATGGAGTTAATGTCCGTCTCAGATGTATACAGTTTTGAGATGTCACCTGAGAGCCATCCGGATGATCCAGAGCCGCCATCATCTGTCTCCGTTGAATCCCTCTTAGAGCTGATGTCAGTCTCAGATATAATGAGTCTCGATCTGCCATTTAATGCAGATCCGGATGATCCCGAGCCGCCATCTCTCTCCGGTTCTGTCCTGGATCCAGAGTCGGCACCAGATCAAGAGCTGATGTCTGTCTCAGGATTATCCAGTCTCTCCAGTATCGAGCTGACACCAGACTCCAGTCAGGACGATCCCGACCCATCATCTGTCCCGGGTCCATCGGCTCCGGATTCTGAGGTCCCAGATCCTTCTGGTTTAGGGACGGCTTTTGGTGAGTCTATGGTCATTATTATTACTGTCAGTACTTTCATTATACCGAGTTGTGTTGTTTTGTGTGCCTAATTATTAAAGTCCCCCTGTAGTCAATCATTTCATCACTTAAACTCGTCTTTTATCATCAAAATGACATAGGCCTATGTAAAAAAATCTCCTTGGAAAAATAATCCGTAGTTTATAAAATATCTTGAATGTAACTCGACACTCTTGCCTCATTTAGTATACGCGTTCTATGAATATCCAAATGAGCCCCGCCTCCACTCACTCCCTCAGCTCAGAGATCCACTGGTTGACGATCACACGTTGATCTGATTGGTTACAAGGTCGTTTGTGACGTCAGAAACACCAGCGATTTCAAAGCGTGTTTTTGAGACTGTCTTTGGTTCACTGCAGTTTTAAGGAGGAAATACTCAGCAATGCTGTCGACTTATGAACTTACACATGGTTTGTCTTAAAGCAGATTAAAAACACCACATAGACACATAAACAACATTAAAGGCTTATATTTCACCACAGGGGGGCTTTTAGTGTTTATGCTTTGGGCCGTTTCACACCTTCCTTGTTTGATCCGAATCAAAATTACAGGTGTGAAACCTCTCCCGGACCGCGGTCCGCACCAAACAGACGAAATTTGGTCTGACGAATAGAGGTAGTCTCGGTCCGGATCAAACTGAGCAAAGGTTTGGTTCGTTTCTAGTGTGAAAGCATTTTCTGTATGGTTCGGACTTTCAGAAGATTTACAGGAAGATCCGGTGGTTCCCGTATAGCCTAACAACTGAAGAAGAATATTTATGTGCAGATCTGTCAGTCCTGCCCACAGTGTTTCTTCCAGCTGATTCACACACACACACACAGACACACACACACACACACACACACACATGTCCTGCATCCTGTCGGCGACGATAAAATGTTCGCACAAAGAGGACGTTCATTTGGCGAATGTGAGCTAGCCTCGAGTATAGCTGGAGCTGCAGGGAGTAATGCCGTAATAATAAAAGTGTAGTGGCGACGATATGCGTCTGTTCATTCATTCTTGTCAAAGTTATCCACTGAATCGACAACACGCTGAAGTCAGACGCACGTCTGTTTACAAACCAATCAATGTCAAGATGCAGCCCACAGAGATGATGACGACAGGACGCGAGTACGTCATGTAAAGTTCTTTAGTGCGCTCGCATAATTGCAATGTGAAACCAAACCAAAACTAACCGAATGTGTACAATGTATCTAAACATGACCTTTGGTGCGGACTCTCAGGTGTGAAAACGCCCTTTGTCTAAGCCATTTTTTTAGACGATTAAGCTTCATGTCCCACTTTTCCAGTTGTCTCACCTAACAATTGTATTCTTTCTTCATGATGTCTTCCCTCAGTGTTTGACTTATGGTTTGCTGAAAACCGAACAAAGAAGAAGAAGAAGAAAGCCATGGGTGCATTTCTCCGCAGAAAATGGAGGGCTATAAAGCGCTCTGTCCTCGGCTTGGACGAATGGTTTGCCGAAGAGCCGGTGGCTAATCAGGATCCAGCAGATCTCGTGCCAGTTTCAGTCAGCCTCGGTTGCAAGACACTGAACTCTAATAATCAGACGGATCCAGAGCCATTATCCCTCCCCAGTCCATCCACACTGGATTCTGGGATAACGCCAGCTGTTGGTAAGTCTATTATTAGTCTACTGTCATTCTTTTCATAGTTGTGTTTTTACTTTTGCCCTAGTCTGCTGTTTATATTATTTATACATTTTTTTTTTTTTTCAATTAATATTGGCTATTTATCAGGCAGGCCTGTGCTCTGTCAGGGTCTTCTGGGTTAAAATGTAATTACAGGTTATTGTCAGATTTTGTTCAAACCTTGTCTATATCAAGAATGTGTCCCAAAACCATGGCCTGTACAATATTTCTGTTCAAATCCTGTCTTCATATTTTCAGCCCTTGAAATTACTTCAGTTTTACAGCCTTAAAATCACATTATCTGGGAAGTAATATTTGGACATTAATATAATGAAAAGTATTATTCATAGGCATTATCTACTTAGACAGTGATGCATTTTGAAAAATAAAACTTAAATATCTGATCCTTCTGCTATTACGAAACACAATTTTGGCTGTTTATAGCATTATCTCTTTTAATGTGATTAAAACACTAAATAATAATAATTTTGACTGTATTGGTTTGCAATTTACGGTGGTGTAAGGTGCTGGAAAAAGCTTTAAAATGGACCTTGAAAGTGCTTGAAAAGTGCTTGAATTTGACCTTGGAAGAGGTGTATGAACCCTGAAGAAAGCATGTGTGTGTGTGTGTGTGTGTGTAATCGGAGCGCTGGGATGATTTGGGATGAACATCTTTTAACTGTTTTCTCACCTAAACCTTTTTCATCCCATGTTGTTCTTTCTTCATGATGTCAAGCCTCAGTATTTACGGTTTCTTGTGGGAATGTTTTTACCTTTCTTTAGAAAAGCCAAAGAACAAGAAGAAGAAGAAAGGCACCGATGCTTTCTTACGGAGAATAGGGAAGAAGAAGAAAGGCATCTGTGCTTTCTTTCGGAGAATAGGGAAGGCTATAGAGCTTCCCACCCTTAAGGCTATAGAGCTTTGCAGTGAGGTCGATATAGTGCCCTACTGCGATCCCACAGATGTCCAGCAGGATTTCTCCGGGTTTGACTGGGCGTCACCAGTCGATCCGTGTCCATCTGGAGTCAAGCTGCCGGTTCATGCAGATCCGGATGATCCCGAGCCGCCATCTCTCTCCGGTTCTGTCCTGGATCCAGAGTCGGCACCAGATCAAGAGCTGATGTCTGTCTCAGGATTATCCAGTCTCTCTAGTATCGAGCTGACACCGGACTCCAGTCAGGACGATCCCGACCCATCATCTGTCCCGGGTCCATCGGCTCCGGATTCTGAGGTCCCAGATCCTTCTGGTTTAGGGACGGCTTTTGGTGAGTCTATGGTCATTATTATTACTGTCAGTACTTTCATTATACCGAGTTGTGTTGTTTTGTGTGCCTAATTATTAAAGTCCCCCTGTAGTCAATCATTTCATTACTTAAAACTCATCTTTTATCATCAAAATGACATGTAAAAAAATTTCCTTGAAAAACAATCCGTTGTTTCTTTGATTTCAAACAAATCTCTTTACTAATGCTGTAAACTAAGGGAGTCAGTTGTTGCCTATAGGCTTCATTAGCCTACTATAATACTGAAGGTAAAAATTAACTGATTTGTATAAACACTTAAATTACACTTATTTATTTTTATAATAATACATTTATATGAAATATAAACATTTAAATGGTGGCTGTCATAACAACTTGCCAGATTTATTCAAACATGCATTAAATATCGAAGAACATTGTATTCTTTCTTCATGATGTCTTCCCTCAGTGTTTGACTTATGGTTTGCTGAAAACCGAACAAAGAAGAAGAAGAAGAAGAAGAAAGCCATGGGTGCGTTTCTCCACAGAAAATGGAGGGCTATAAAGCGCTCTGTCCTCGGCTTGGACGAATGGTTTGCCGAAGAGCCGGTGGGTAACCAGGATCCAGCAGATCTCGTGCCAGTTTCAGTCAGCCTCGGTTGCAAGACACTGAACTCTAATAATCAGACGGATCCAGAGCCATTATCCCTCCCCAGTCCATCCACACTGGATTCTGTTGGTAAGTCTATTAGTCTATATTAGATTTTTGTTATAGTTGTATTTTTACTTCTGCTGTTTATGTTATTTATGTTCCCCTTCATTAGTGTTCAGCATTGAGCATGTGGGGATCTAGTTCTGTTTTATTTTTTCAATCAAATTTCGATTTGATATGTGGATTTTGAATGTAGTTTACTGTTTTGTGTTACTTTTCTTATTTGACTGCGGTACAGTTTAATAGGTCTAGAAGAAAATAAAATCCTACCGAATTAAATGTGAACCTTGAAATGATTTAGTTTTTCTTCCTTTTTTAGTCCACCCAATATTATAAAACAAATGCCCTTTAAGCTGACTACAATCATTACACAGTCTTCTAGTGTTGTCAGAAGACCCGATACTTCGGTACCAAGACGGTACTAAAAAAATTAAACCGTTACGGTACCAGCTTTTCTTAAGTATCGGTGGTACCTAAGTACCGGGTTAATCCGGTTCTTGATGCGCTGTCCGAAAGGTGCACGGTTGCGTCCTCTTCATAAAAACACTGAGAAATGGCGACCCGCATTAGTCTCACAGGTGTCGCTCATCATTAATCACGCCACCGGCCTCATATCATCTCAACAGGTCATGTGACAAAACCAACCAATCAGCTTCGGCCTTTCCGTAACAGCAGGAAAAACCGTACAGGGCGGCTTTTTATTGTTTATTGTTAGGTCATTTTATCTATTGTTATCTAACAAATGGAATCTTATTGTAAAGTGTTTTTAATAGTTTCTATCTTTGTAACAGTGATATACACTTTAATCTATCTATAAATTACAGAAACGTCTGTCTGTCTGTGTGTCTGTTAACCACATATCTCTCGAACCGTTAGTCCGATGGATTTCAAACTTGACAGGTGTCTCGCTACGGTCACGAGTAAGTGCAGTGCCAAGTTTGACGTTGTTTGGATGAGAAATGCTAAAGATATCGTTAAATATATCATTTTTAAAAGGTTGTGGTTTAAAAATAAACATTCTGACATAAACACTCTGTCAGCTGCACTGTTTACTTCTGAATATTATAGTTTGGTTCCCGAACGTGATAAATCCATCTATCTATAAATTACAGAAACGTCCGTCTGTCTGTCTGTGTGTTATTCGCATATCTCTCGAATGTGAGATAACCACTAAATGTGTGAAAAGCACTATTTTCTGTTTCAAACTTTCACATAGCATCTTTAGGTTATAACAACATTGAAAATCAAAATCTGGATTTGAATTTTTTAAGATTTATTATAAAAACGGATTATTTTTTCCCAAAAATGCAACAAATTCATGACTTTTTTTTTTCCTTTTCATCAATATAAAGTTATTTTTGATCATATTGCCATCGCAAGAAATATCTCCTGAACTTTTTTGACGGCGATCAGCTCACAAAAACTGATTTTGCACGGGCACTTTGCACTGCTCCCTGAATCGAGGTGCTTATTCATTTGTGGATGTTAACTGAATCTGTAAGTCAGCTATTGTTTACTTCTGAATGTTATATTTCATTCTGGTGCGCTTAACGCTATCGCTACTGTGTAATAGTAGCCTATGCTATTCACCAACTAAACATATCCTATTCAATGCGTTCACAGTCTCTTTCACGGGCATCATTTGTAGTGGCCTATACACAAACTGTTTCCTCAAGCATAGCGTTTTCTCAGAGTTCACTGTGTGCTTTTTACCATGCACAAATAAAAATGTCACTGAACTTTTGCTGTGTAATTGTAACAATGAGCACTCAAACACACCAAACCAACAATTACTAAAAACACACACAAAAACTGATTTTGCACGGGCATTTTTTGCACTAGTATATGTAAATTTAATCTAAATTAAGCTTTGGTATCGAAATTGGTACAGAGAACCGTGGATTTTCACTGGTATTGATGCCGAATACTGAAATTTTGGTACTGTGACAACACTACAGTCTTCTGTATTAAAGCAAGGCAGGCTTTATAATTTTTTAGATTAAAAATAATAACAAAGAAGCAAATTACAAACAAGGACAAATAATAGAAAAATATACAAATTAAATAAACTTACAGTTGCCTATGTTTATTAAACATGAAGTAAGAAATACTACCGAAATTGAATAATCAAATGTAAAAATAAAATGACTTAAAGTAACTTTAAGTAGTACTGCGAAGTTAAAGAAGTCTAACACAAAATCGATTTATGAAATAAAGAAGAGGTAGAAGATAGAATCGCGATTTATATATTAATCGATTTTTTCCCGCATTATAATCCTTTTTTTTTTTTTTTTTTTTTTTTTTGTACTCAATTTTTATTGTCTTGTTAGGTAACAATATCAAAGAGGTATTGTGACAGTACAGAAATACATAACAGTACATTCACTAGGAGTAAGATATGCCCTATGAGATATCTTCATATGAATAAACTGATGATTGGGATTATGAGAGGAGCTACATATATTATCCCAGCTTGTGTTCCAGTCTATTTCTCTTCGTCTGAGTGCCATTGAGCGATCCCAAGCTAATGTACTAGGCTTAGGAGATAAATATGAAAGAAACCTGGCATACAGAAAAGAGACGACACTTTTTGGGGCCACCTGTATCCAGCCGACTACTGGATGCTCCTTCATCTCTGAGCCCCATACAACTTTGTGTGCTTTGAGAGCTGACCTAAGTCTGAAGTAAAAGAATAAGGAATGTCTAGGGATACCATAAAGTGAAACCAAGTCATTAAAGCTTAGTAAAGAGTCTTCACCATTCAAGTCTCCAATGACCAATATACCCTTCTCTGCCCATACATCATGAATGAATGGCTTATTTCCAGACAATAACTTGTTATTACGCCATACAGGAGATGATTTATGCCATTTTGATGTAAGACCCACTAATCTCTCAGCTTGTCTGATGATCTGAAGCATGTATGTCAATACTGGGCCACTTATTTTATTTTTAAGGAACAATTGAAAAGGCATTTTTGTGTGTGGGTTGTAGTGATATGTTTACAAAGGGATTTATTAATATGAAAATGATTTTGTGATTCTCTACTGTATCCCATGACACAATCACAAGCTCTTATAAGTCCATCACTTTTTTCTGCTTTATTGCCTTAAAATGGTTTGCCTTAGATCAAATTGTTCTGTCCAAACTTGCCGTGGCGTAATTTAATTTACTTTTCCATTTCTTCTTTTCTTTTTTAGAAAATCAATCAAAAAGGAGGGTGAAGAAAGACATCAGGGCATTCATCCAACGAACATGGAAGACTATAAAGACAGTGGACCCGGATCCACCAGATCTACAGCCACGAATATCTGTCCTCTCCTGGGACTTAAGCGATCCAGGTCCATCTTACTTCAAGAGCACATCTGACCCGTTACCCGTCTCAGGTCCATCTTACTTCAAGAGCACATCTGACCCGTTACCCGTCTCAGGTCCATCTTACTTCAAGAGCACATCTGACCCGTTACCCGTCTCAGGTCCATCTTACTTCAAGAGCACATCTGACCCGTTACCCTTCTCAGGTCCATCTTACTTCAAGAGCACATCTGACCCGTTACCCGTCTCAGGTCCATCTTACTTCAAGAGCACATCTGACCCGTTACCCTTCTCAGGTCCATCTTACTTCAAGAGCACATCTGACCCGTTACCCGTCTCAGGTCCATCTTACTTCAAGAGCACATCTGACCCGTTACCCTTCTCAGGTCCATCTTACTTCAAGAGCACATCTGACCCGTTACCCTTCTCAGGTCCATCTTACTTCAAGAGCACATCTGACCCGTTACCCGTCTCAGGTCCATCTTACTTCAAGAGCACATCTGACCCGTTACCCGTCTCAGGTCCATCTTACTTCAAGAGCACATCTGACCCGTTACCCGTCTCAGGTCCATCTTACTTCAAGAGCACATCTGACCCGTTACCCTTCTCAGGTCCATCTTACTTCAAGAGCACATCTGACCCGTTACCCTTCTCAGGTCCATCTTACTTCAAGAGCACATCTGACCCGTTACCCGTCTCAGGTCCATCTTACTTCAAGAGCACATCTGACCCGTTACCCTTCTCAGGTCCATCTTACTTCAAGAGCACATCTGACCCGTTACCCGTCTCAGGTCCATCTTACTTCAAGAGCACATCTGACCCGTTACCCTTCTCAGGTCCATCTTACTTCAAGAGAACATCTGACCCGTTACCCTTCTCAGGTCCATCTTACTTCAAGAGCACATCTGACCCGTTACCCGTCTCAGGTCCATCTTACTTCAAGAGCTCATTTGACCCGTTACCCGTCTCAGGTCCATCTTACTTCAAGAGCACATCTGACCCGTTACCCGTCTTAGGTCCATCTTACTCCGAGAGCACATCTGACCCGTTACCCTTCTCAGGTCCATCTTACTTCAAGAGCACATCTGACCCGTTACCCTTCTCAGGTCCATCTTACTTCAAGAGCACATCTGACCCGTTACCCGTCTCAGGTCCATCTTACTTCGAGAGAACATGTGACCCGTTACCCTTCTCAGGTCGATCTTACTCCGAGAGCTCATTTGACACGTTACCCTTCTCAAGTCCATCTTACTCCGAGAGCTTATTTGACCCGTTACCCGTCTCAGGTCCATCTTACTTCGAGAGCTCATTTGACCCGTTACCCTTCTCAGGTCCATCCACTCTGGATCCAGCTGATTCCCAGTCAGGTTCAGTCAGCCTCGATTCAAGTCTATCAGATCTTGTTTCAAGTATATCAGATCTTGTTTCAGAGTTATCGTCTATCCTGGGACCATCAAGTCACGAGGTTACGCCTGTTCCCAGTTCATCCAGTCTCAAGCTGGCTGATCCTGAGCCCAAACCCGTCCCAGGTGCATCTGGTTTATGGTCAGATGTGTCTACTATCATTAATTCACATTTGTACCCAGATAGTAAGTATTTATGCTACTGGATTCTGATGGATCTGTTTTTTTTGAGCCACGTTTTGTAGGAATCATAATCTGATCCTTTGGCTTGTGATTTTTTTTTTCAGGAGCATTTTCCTCCTTTTATGAAGTGAAAGCAGTGCTGGGAACCGGAGGCTTCGGCACCGTGTATGAAGGGACGCGTAGATGTGATGACCAGAAGGTAATCTACTCTTGCTTTAATCACAAAACATCTGGTTTCTTGTTTCTTTTTTGGAAATGTAACACATAGATCATTGCTGATTATTTTGATCTGAAGAAACTGTTTGTTTTCTTGCAGGTTGCTATCAAATTTCGACCTAAGAAGTGCTCGGACACGTTTATTGATCTGGTAAGTTGGCAAGACTTGCATGCATCTTTACATGCTTTCATTAGTGGTGCAACAAATCACAAAATTTCAACATTTATATGATAATTTTTCGGATCAGCAAAAAATGACCCCATCAAAATACATCAAAACCCACTAGCCTAACTGATCAAGTTTGACCATTATTAAAAACAAGTGAACAATCAGTAATAAAACAAGAACAAATACACAAATTACAAGCAGAGATGAATACTAAATAACAAAGTTACAAAGCCTAACAGTAGAATTCAGGTTCATAAATTAATAAATAAGCCTAAATGTAAACTAACACTATTTGTTCACTGTAGAAATTAAATATAGTTTCATCTTTGTTAAAGCTGTATTTTGTTTTTTTATTAACATCAATGACAGAGACAACAGCAGGAATATTAGGCTGCTGTCACTTTAAGGGTGTATTCACACCAGGAAAGTCCGATAGTTCACTTGCTTTGGTCCGGACCAAATACAATGTTGATTTTTTTTGTTTGGTACTGTTCGCTTTCACACTGCTCTTTTTGCAAGTGAACCAAAATTTGTAAACAAAACCACACGTGTGCTAAGGTCGTTCATTCATTGGACAGGAACTCATCAAGCAGGGAAAAGCAGGAAGTGCAAAAACAGGCTCAGCATGGAGATATTTCGTAATGCAATATTTGTTCTTTGATTTGGTGTTATTCTCTACAAACGCAATATGAAGAAACTAATGACATTGTATCATATAATGCTCATCAATACGATGTTGTAATTAGGATTTTGAGAAGACGACGATGTGCTGCAAGACGGTTCCATAAGACAAAAGAGAACGCTCTGTCTGTGAATGTCCTGAAGCACACACCACGCGCAGAAAGACGCGCAACAGTATCGTCTGCACAGACAGCGTGCCGGAATTCTCTTTCACGCTTGAACGAACAATAACACACACCATTATGCCAAAATGTCCGTTTTGTTAAGTATCCTCATAAGAGCAGTCAAATAAAGTCTTAAAGGCGAAGTGCTTTCGGCAATTGGGTCGGTTCATGTTCACACCGTAAACGAACCGTACCAGAGTTCGTTTGGAACCGTACCGAGACCACCTCACCTCAGCTGGGTCTCGGTTCGGTTGTTTGGTCCGCATCCGAGTGCGATTGCTGTATTCACACCTGCCCAAAAGATCCGCACCAAGGGGGGAAACGAACTTCAGTTCGATTCAGTCGAACTAAACAAGGCAGGTGTGAATACACCCTAAGACTGAATAAACAGACAAATATGAAGTGTGGAGGAGATGAACCCATATGCAGACCGTATGCAATTGAACAATGTTTATTGAAGACAAAAAGGGAAAACAAAACCCACAAGGGGGCAAAACATGGACAGGACAAGGAGTGACTGAACTAGACTATGACTTGACAGATAACTAGACGATAAACAAACAGCAAATACAGAATCAGAACTTTCTCTAGACAATACTCTTGACAGGGTACTCACAAGGTTTCACTAAGTATGATAATGAACCGGCACAGGACAGCAAACACAAGGGGCCAGTTGTTCAAAAAGTTTAATCTGGATCAGAATGATCTGGATTTGGAAATCCCATGTTTTGCTATCTAGGATCAGGTAATCCATCTTACTTTTGTGCCGGTTTTTCAAAGCAAAATTGGATTGGATCACCCTGATCTGGATGTAAACTTTTTCCGATTACCAAATCTGGATTACTGGTGCTCTACGGCAGTGGTTCCCAACCTTTTTAGGGGACTGTACCCCCAAAACACTTTATCCTTCCTGAAGTACCCCCACAAGCGCATGTGATCGGTGTGATTTTTAGATTTGGTGTAAATTTTAGGTTTGCACAGTGTAACATCTCATTTACCTGTAAATAATAATATTTTTACTTCCTATAATAACTCATACTTGTCTTCGTTCAATATTTGTATGACTTTTATTTTCACATCTTCACATGTCCAGACCAATTATACAAAAACAAAGATCACATTTTATATATATAGTAGCAGCCTACTCTAAATATGTTTAGACCTGTGTATGACACAAAAGGACTCACCAATTAATGAGAAACTTGACCCTGTCTCTCACTCATAAGCTTGGTCAGTCTTGGGGGCAGTGTGGCAACAGCAGCTATCAGGCTTTTCTCCAAGTTGAGTCTGTTCCTGTGCTTGGACTTGATTACGGCCATGGATGAAAATGTCACTTCACATAAATATGTAGATCCAAATGGCAGGAGTTCATTCAGTGCATGTTTCCCCAAATCAGGATATTCCTTCTCCACATCACACCAGAACTGTGACATGTTTGTTTCTGAGTACCTCATCTTCAGTCCACGGTCTGAGGACACATCCAGCAGATTTTCCTGTAGTCTGGTTGGAATGTTGTTATCCGTACTTTCAGTCATGAAAGGATTACGGACCCAGTCAAGTTTGGCAGACTTGCTTTCAATATCAGGGAAGTAGTGGTTGAACTCACTGTTGAGTCTGGATAAATGTGTGCTTACTAGTTGCACTATAGGAGCTCTGTCAACATCACCTGCAGAAAGGTAGCTGTTGAGCTGCTGGAAACAACTTGTGTCCCCATCTTCACATTTACTCTCCCATAGTTTGATCTTCTTCATGAATCCACACACTTTATCATACATGTTTAGGATGTGTGTGTCTTTACCCTGCAAAGTTAAATTCAGGTTGTTCAGTTTGCTAAAAAAATCAGCGAGATATGCAAGGCGGGCTACCCAGTCTGTGTTCTCCAACATAACAACAAGGGGATGTGAGTGTTCTGCCAGAAAAGCGCTTACTTCGTTGCGCAGCTCCAAAAGCCTCTGTAGTGCTTTCCCTTTCGATAACCAACGTACGTCGGTGTGAAGCAGTAGCTGTTGGTGCTCAGCGCCACTGTCATGACAGAGCCTTTCAAACAGTCTGTGATTCAGAGGCCGCGATTCGACAAAGTTTATCACTTTCACTGCGTCATTCAAAACTTCATGTAACTCAGGACTCATTCTCTTACTGGCCAGTGCCTCTCTGTGGATGATACAGTGATTCCACTGAACGTCGGGGTTTACTTTCTTAATCTGCGCTATTAATCCTTTCACCCTCCCAGTCATTGATGCAGCACCATCCGTGCACACATGAATACAGGACTTCCAATCCAGATTGTGCTCTGAGAAAAAGGTGTCGATAACGTGAAACACATCTTTACCGGTAGTGCTCCCCGTTAGCTTCTTGCAGAATAGAATGTGCTCGTTAATTTCAGAAATGTCTTTGTATCGCACAAACGCAATAAGCTGGGCTTCCCCGCTAACATCTGTTGATTCGTCCAATTGCAGCGCGAATGAACCAGACAGTTTTAACTTTTCCACTACTTGATCGACAATATCAACGGCCATGTCATCAGTCCTCCGGCACACTGTGTTATTGGACAATGGTACCGTTTTCAGTGCATCAGCTGCTTTCTTATCAATCATTGTTTCTGCAAGAATTACAGCAGCAGGCAAAATTAGCTCCTCAGCAACAGTAAATGGCTTTTTGGATTTAGCCACAAGTAGCGACACAGCATATGAGGCCTCCAATGCTTTGGTTGACACTGCAGTCGCTTTCTTAAATTTTTCTTGACTTCCCTTAAATTCCGATAGTTTTCTTTGAAAAAACTCTGCTGTCTTACCGACACAGGAAAGATGCTTGGTATTTAGGTGTCGTTGTAAATGGGCTGGTTTCATGCTATTATTAGAGAGCACATCCCCGCAGAGGAAACACAGCGGCTGAGGCGGTTCAGTAGATGTGGACGTAAAACCGAAAACGACATACTGTTCATGAAATTGCTGGTACTTTGACTTATCGGCTTTCTTTCTTTTTTCCATTGGTTCACTTGAGCTGCCGCTAGCACTGCTGCTGCTTGGAGCGGCGCGTTTTTTTAGCAATTGATCCATTGCTAGCTAGTGTTTCTGTTTTACTCAAAGCTAGACTCTCTGCCTGTTGCTATGGTTACACTACCGCCCGGCAGCGCGTGCGCGGCCACGGACAAGCGAGCTGAGAATCAGTTGGCGGGAAGGACAGGGTGACTTAACTGAATTGTTTCCATATTATAACATGATTATTATAATGTTTTGAGAATCATCCCACGTACCCCCTGGGGACTGCTCACATACCCCTAGGGGTACACGTACCCCCGGTTGGGAAACACTGCTCTACAGAACCCCCAAAGGGACATGGTCATGTAAAAAATATGAGATAGGGGAAAAAAAAAAAAAAATTCAATGCTTTTGCATTCTCTCAGAAAAGATTTGTATAGCGTTCACCAAAAAAACTTTGTGTTCGCTTGCAAAGATCTTTTGACTGGTTCATCTCTCATGATTGTGCCAATGTAGTTTAGAAACATTGATAAAACACTTTGAATTAAATATAATATTTTTGTTTGATTTTTACAGCTGTTTGGGAATTATTTAATGGCGCCAAAATCTCTTTTTTACTTTACAGTAGGCTACCGAAAGGCTTAATATGTAGCCTAATGTCTACTTCTAATGTATAAGTTTTGATTCAGATTAAAACTAGGATTGGATTCCGTGATCTAATCTGATTTCAGATTCCTTCTTTCCCTTTTGAACAACCCATTTTCAAGATTTGATCCAATCCGATAACCAAAATCCGATCTGCTTACCTTTGAACAACTGGCCCAAGGGAATTAAATAGGGAGAAACTGATAATGACAGCAGGTGACACAGATGAAACAATAATATCTAATTATAGATATTCGCAGAGTTATTGTTCATTTTCGGACGCGTTTCAGAATGGACTACACTGACAGAGAGAAAGCAGAACTCGCTTCGTGTTTATTTTTCTTTATTTGGCAAAAAGCACAACACTTTGTTTTTATTGTGAGTATACACAAAAATAATACACATTTAACAGAATCGATTGATGTATGAAACTTGTTTGTAATATCAAAGTCAACAGAGCAAAATTAATCTCTTTTGAACTGATAAAAAAAAAGCGAGCTGGTATCGCCGGCGATACCGCCGACCCCAGGGGGTTAAGTAACGAGACAACACAAAACATGGGTCTGTCATGATCCTGCCTCAAGACTAGAGAAAATCAAGAACAAGGCGGCAGAATCATGACAAAATATCCGGTTTCTTTCTCAACCGTTCACTTATAAAATAACCGAGAGAATACTTGCCGAGACGGGCATTTAGACATCATTTTGTGTGTATGTGTCCATTCAAGAGCAAGGAAACGCAAAAGGAATCAATTCGGTGTTCGAGCGCTGTCTGAAACGAGTCTCTCTCTCTCAGATAACGTGCGAGTCCCGATTTTCGCCTCTTCTTCTGTGTTTAAAATTGTTTGAATATGTAAATTGCCAAGACAAAACGCATCCAAATGATAAACTTCACTCCATGATGGTTAAATTTAGCAGTTAATCCACGAATCACATGCGTGCCGAACCGTGTGGAGCTGATCCGTTGCACCTCTAGCATTCATGCATCTTTTAACACGTATTTAAAACACGTTTCTCCAGCCAGGATCCACCAAACCTCTGGTTACGGAAGTGGCTGTGAATCTGCTGATACGCAAACCTCCGAAAAGCCCGCACATCGTCCACATGTTGGATTGGTTCGATCAGCCGGAACAGTTCATCCTAATAATGGAGTATCCGCATCCGTGCGAGACCTTGCTCAAATTCTCCCTGCGCAACGGAGGATTCCTGGATGAACCCGTGGCACGTGGATTAATGCGCCAAGCGGTGCTTGCAGCCAAAAACTGCATTGACCACGGCGTCTTCCACAAAGACATCAAGACAGACAACATTCTGGTCAACACAGAGACGCTGCAGCTCTCACTCATCGACTTTGGCTGTTGTGAACTTTTTAAGACCTGTAAAGGTGAGTTAACCATTAGATATTGTACATGATGATTCAAGCTTATTGTTCCAGGGTTCGCACAAGGTGCTTGAAGTGACTTTTTGAAATTGAAGTCCTGGAAAACCTTTGAAAACAACCATATTTTTTAAAAGGTACTTTAAAAGTGCTTGAATTATTGAAATAAAATATATGTGAAATTAGTGTTTAATTTTATAGATAAAACAATCTTTTCGTGCAAAGTTAACGCTGGAGCCCGTCTCATATAGATATAGAGCCATTTCACATGGCTATGAGTGTGATATTGCTCATAAATATCCAAGTATATGATTCAGCTTTCATTCTTCAGGTCAGTCATATATTCATGCGGAAAATCAGTTTGAATAAGAAAACGATATCTTTTTCATAGTATCCTTTCAATTGATAAAGTTACCACTGTTATTGCATCTGCTGCACTTTATTTGTACCGTTTTGTTTTATTAGTTTATTTGTATTATTAGTTTAACTTTTTTAGAATTTGAAAGATAATAAAGATATTATTTAATAAGTGAAACCTCTGATTGTAGTCCTGCAAAACCAAAAAAGTAATCTTGAAAAGTCTTGAAAGTCCAGGAATTTTATTTTACAGCATCTGTACGAACCCTGTTGTTCCCACAATAAGCATGTGTTGGATTGGATGCCATTATCGTTTTTATAGGTTTGCTCAAATGTAATCTAAAAGTAGACTAACGGCTCACTGATGACTTTAGCAAATTAAATTATCTCTTTCTCCCAACTCAGGTCGTGAATGGGCGGTGAAATCGACAGTCTGGTCTCTGGGAAGAGTACTTTTAGAGATAGCGAGCGGATCCCAGCCCTTGAATCTTCTTCAATCCGGGAAACTTGGTCCACTGCGGCCAACTTTATCCAAAGGTGAGATCACAATAACACTGTTGAACACACACAAAATCAGGGAGTTAGTCAACTAAAATATAAAAGGGGAGAACTGATTGATGGAACATCTAAAAATGATCAATGGATATCTACTGTATTGATGACAAACTAACGAAGAAGATTGTCCTTGTTTGCTTAATGTTGAATACAGCACTAAATACTATACAGTAGGGCTGTCAAAATGGCTGAAAGGCTAAATTCGAATTTCTTTCTTAAATATTAGCCAAATTCAAATTAGTTTATAAGGCAACACTTAATGTTAGAGGAAAGAAGTACTGAATTGTCTTCTATGCCCACAAAAGGGTAAAATGTCAATTATAAATTATAATTTTTATTTGACAGCCCTACTATGCATTTTAGAAGCTATTTTCATACCTGACAACATTCATCGTCATAAAGAAGAGCGTCCATGACTAACCAGCTCTTTACTCTTTGAAAACTCGTACAGAATGCTGTGATCTCATAAACCAGTGTCTGGACATTTTTCAAAGCAAGAGACCAACGTTAGAGCAGATATTAGAGCATGCGTGGTTCGAGCAGGACTGAAGGAAGAGGTCAGAGGTCAGGTAGTGTAGCAGTGTGAGGGACGGCAGATAATAGGTAACTACAATAGACACTGGAAATCAGACCAAGGACCATCATGCACCTTCCATTCTTACTTACAGTGACCTAAAAATATGTACTTTATGTATGTAATATGTGCATTTTTAGTACAGGATACTGTTGGTACAGCGAGGAAGAGAAGGAAGGTGAAGCAGGCGTCCTCATGAAACTCTGTGTGTCCATCAAAGCGTTTCTTTCTCAGGGATAGCAGATTTTCCCAGTTGTTTTCAATGGGAACCAGTCAGCCACTCTATTGGAGGAGCGAGCAAGTGGTAACATCCGGTGGTCGTCCAGCCCACTCCAAAAAAAAAAAGCATTAATTTTCAACTCTTTATTCAAAAACAGAACTGACAGTGCAAATTCACAGTGCAAAAAAATCTTCAGCAAGTGCACAAACAGGTTTAACATCCCTGAGCTGTTAAGGGGAGACACGGCAGGCAAAAACATCGTTTTTTTTTTTTTTCACTGGTCAATTTTTAGATTTTGGGTCTTCTTTCAGACTTGTGGTGAAAAAAAGTCCAAAATACACATTTAGGTCTTTATTTTACTACACTTTGTCTATTTGCGTCTGTAGATTTCTCCTAAATTCAACAAAAGTTGGCGTTCTAAATCAACATGCTGCTCCGCGATCGCTGTCTGCACCCTGACATCACATACACCGTTTGAAAGTTCTCTCTCTCCTGTACAATGTTGTCAGATCCAAATATGGTAATTTCCCTTTTTATCAGCAACCAATTTTATGCAACCCTTTTATGCAAGTTAGCTATATGTAACTAGCATAACCTAACTTAGCCAAATAAAGTTAGGCTAGCAATAAATAACATAGAATAAAACATATTTTTACGCTTTATAGTTACAGATCAAACTAACAGCCATCATGGTTGTTATATTAAGTATGAAAATTATGTGCATAAATCCAAGAGATAATGGACTGTTGAATATTATTATTGCAACACACAAGCTGAGAAACAGAATATGCTCTAAATTGTTCAGATAACTTTTCTGTAATTCATAACATAGAATGGCACGCACTGCCGATGATGGCACCAGTTGTCGGCGCGACGGGAGGATGAACACCGAGGCGGGATATAGTCGGTTCGGCCCCATTCACCAGTAACAGCGGATTATCACTGAATCCCAGTTGTCTCCGACGAAAGTTTATGAAAGTATCGCGTGTAAAATGATCACTACAGAGGTGGTTTTTGGCAGTGATCCTCAGCTCTCAATCAAGGTGGCTCTTAACAAAATTAATCCACCTCTTCTTGATGTGATCGTTTTTCGGAAATTTAAATAAGGACACCGATCTGTTTTGTACGTGATCACATGCAGGTAGTACGCATGTACGTGTCCAGGAGCTCAGGGGCTTCAGTGCGTCATCAAGTAGGGGCGTGTCCAGAAGCTCAGGGGCTCCAGTGCGTCATCAAGTGGGGCGTGTCCAGTAGCTCAGGGGCTTCAGTGCGTAATCAAGTGGGGCGTGTCCAGGAGCTCAGGGGCTTCAGTGCGTCATCAAGTAGGGGCGTGTCCAGGAGCTCAGGGGCTCCAGTGCGTAATCAAGTGGGGCGTGTCCAGGAGCTCAGGGACTCCAGTGCGTCATCAAGTAGGGGCGTGTCCAGGAGCTCAGCGGTTCCAGTGCGTCATCGACAGTAGAGGCGTATCCAGGAGCTCAGGGGCTCCAGTGCGTAATCAAGTAGGGCGTGTCCAGGAGCTCAGGGGCTCCAGTGCGTCATCGAGCCCCCGTTTTAGCCCCGCCCAAAAAAAACTCCACAATTCAGTACTTCACAGTTCACAGTCATTATAACATTTATAATGTGTTTAGAATTTTTTTTTAGAATTGCCTTTACATCAAGTAGGGGCGTGTCCAGAAGCTTAGGGGCTCCAGTGCGTCATCAAGTAGGGGCGTGTCCAGGAGCTCAGGGGCTTCAGTGCGTCATCAAGTAGGGGCGTGTCCAGGAGCTCAGGGGCTCCAGTGCGTAATCAAGTAGGGGCGT
The DNA here is from genome assembly GCF_949319135.1 of Squalius cephalus. Taxonomy (NCBI): domain Eukaryota; kingdom Metazoa; phylum Chordata; class Actinopteri; order Cypriniformes; family Leuciscidae; genus Squalius; species Squalius cephalus. The sequence goes on along the minus strand of NC_137136.1, from coordinate 35,418,911 downwards.
GTCCAGGAGCTCAGCGGCTCCAGTGCGTCATCAAGTAGGGCCGTGTCCAGGAGCTCAGGGGCTCCAGTGCGTAATCAAGTAGGGCCGTGTCCAGGAGCTCAGGGGCTCCAGTGCGTCAAGTAGGGGCGTGTCCAGGAGCTCAGCGGCTCCAGTGCGTCATCAAGTGGGGCGTGTCCAGGAGCTCAGGGGCTCCAGTGCGTCAAGTAGGGGCGTGTCCAGGAGCTCAGCGGCTCCAGTGCGTCATCAAGTGGGGCGTGTCCAGGAGCTCAGGGGCTCCAGTGCGTCAAGTAGGGGCGTGTCCAGGAGCTCAGCGGTTCCAGTGCGTCATCGACAGTAGGGGCGTGTCCAGGAGCTCAAGGGCTCCAGTGCGTAATCAAGTAGGGGTGTGTCCAGGAGCTCAGCAGCCCCAGTGCGTCATCAAGTAGGGGCGTGTCCAGGAGCTCAGGGGCTCCAGTGCGTAATCAAGTAGGGGTGTGTCCAGGAGCTCAGCGGCCCCAGTGCGTCATCAAGTAGGGGCGTGTCCAGGAGCTCAGGGGCTCCAGTGCGTCATCAAGTAGGGGCGTGTCCAGGAGCTCAGGGGCTCCAGTGCGTCATCAAGTAGGGGTGTGTCCAGGAGCTCAGCGGCTCCAGTGCGTCATCGAGGTTTTTACAGAGGGGTTTGTTTATATTTCATTCAGATTCTGATTTATACGACATTTTATACCTAAAGTGAACATTTATTTTTTTATGGCTGTTAACAGTTTTTTCTGATTAATGAAGTGACAAAAAGAGATATCCAAAATCCCTCTGTAAAAACCTTTGACTCTAATATGTCAAAAAAATTAAACAAGAATTTTGAATCTGGCTTTATCCTATATTCAGATTTCTCTTCTGGAAATATATGCAAATCAGCGCATATTTAATGAGATACTACCTAATTTGCATATTTAAACACAAATATTCTAAAAACTTGTAATACAAAAGGTATTTATCTTAATGTCAGTAATCAACTAGGGAAATTTCATACTGATATCTATTAGTTACTTTAAAAACAAAAAAAACAAAAAAAAAAGTAGGGTAGTTCCCCCTCCTTGAACTGCCACCTTACCGTGGTGGAGGGGTTTGAGTACCCGAACGACCCTAGGAGCTATGTTGTCCGGGGCTATATGTCCCTGGTAGGGTTTCCCAAGGCAAGCAGGTCCTAGGTGACGGGTCAGACTAAGAGTGGTTCAAAAAAAACCTTTATGACTGATTCAAAATCAAGGACCGTGACGTCGCCACGCATGGCGCAGCCGGGGCCCCACCCTGGAGCCAGGCCCTGTTTACAGTGGAGATGGGCAGCTGTTGACCTCAACTGGGGATGTCATCTTCGAGGGAATACTTCGAGGATCTCCTCAATCCCACCGACACGTCTTCCATTGAGGAAGCAGAGGCTGGGGGCTCGGAGGTGGACTCATCCATCACCCAAGCTGAAGTCTCCGAGGTAGTTAAGAAGCTCCTCGGTGGCAAGGCACCGGGGGTGTGAGATCCGCCCTGAGTACCTCAAGTCTCTGGGTGTTGTGGGGCTGTCTTGGCTGACACGCCTCTGCAGCATCGCGTGGCGGTCAGGGACAGTACCTTTGGCCTGGCAGACCGGAGTGGTGGTCCCTCTTTTTAAGAAGGGGGACCGGAGGGTGTGTTCCAACTACAGGGGGATCACACTTCTCAGCCTCCTCGGGAAAGTCTATGCCAGGGTACTGGAGAGGAGAATAAGGCCGATAGTAGAACCTCGGATTCAGGAGGAACAGTGCGGTTTCCGTCCTGGTCGTGGAACACTGGACCAGCTCTATATCCTCTCCAGGGTGCTGGAGGGTTCGTGGGAGTTTGCCCAACCAGTCCACATGTGCTTTGTGGATTTGGAGAAGGCATTCGACCGTGTCCCTCACGGCATCTTGTGGAGGGTGCTCTGGGAGTATGGGGTCAGGGGCCCTTTGCTAAGGGCTGTCTGGTTCCTGTATGACCGGAGCAGGAGCCTGGTTCGCATTGCCGGCAATAAGTCAGACTGTTTCCCGGTGCATGTTGGACTCCGGCAGGGCTGCCCTTTGTCGCTGGTTCTGTTCATAATTTTTATGGACAGAATTTCTAGTTGCAGCCAGGGGCCGGAGGGTGTCCGGTTTGGGGACCACACGATTTCGTCTCTGCTTTTTGCGGATGATGTTGTCGTGCTGGCCCCATCAGACCAGGACCTTCAGCGTTCACTGGGGCGGTTTGCAGCTGAGTGTGAAGCGGCTGGGATAAGGATCAGCACCTCCAATTCCGAGGCCATGGTTCTCAGTCGGAAAAGGGTGGCTTGCCCACTTCAGGTTGGTGGAGAGTTCCTGCCTCAAGTGGAGGAGTTCAAGTATCTTGGGGTCTTGTTCACGAGTGAGGGAAGGATGGAACGGGAGATTGACAGATGTCTGTTCCAGATGCCTCCTGGACGGGAAGGTGTTCCGGGTGCGTCCCACCGGGAGGAGGCCCCGGGGAGGACCTAGGACACGCTGGAGGGACTATGTCTCCCAGCTGGCCTGGGAACACCTCGGTGTCCCCCCGGAAAAGGTGGAGGAAGTGTCTAGAGAGAGGGAAGTCTGGGCATCTCTGCTTAGACTGCTGCCCCCACGACCCGGCCCCGGATAAGCGGAAGAAGATGTATGTATGTATGTATGTATGTATGTATGTACTTTTTTCCTATTCACCTGGGGTGTCTCCCTTTAAAGTAATAATAATAAAAAAAAAAATGGACATACACATATGCTTTACATCTGCCAAATATATAGTCTTTTTTAAATAAAGTGCACAAAAAGATGTATGTTTTTGTGTAAAGGGCTGAGCTGTCAGAACAATAAATAATGTATAAAAAATAAAGAAAAATACAAATCAGAAAACTCAACGTCAGAACTTGTTCTCTACACTAAACTCACAGACGCACACACTCACAAACTCTCACTCTCACAGACCTACACACTCACAGACTCACACACTCACAGACGCACACACTCACAGACGCACACACTCACAAGCTCTCACACTCACACACTCACAGACGCACACACTCACAGACTCACACACTCACAGACGCACACACTCACAGACGCACACACTCACAGACGCACACACTCACAAGCTCTCACACTCACACTCAAAGACGCACACACTCACAGGCTCACAGACGTACACACTCACAGACGCACACACTCACAGACGCACACACTCACAGACGCGCACACACAAGCTCTCACACTCACAGACTCAAAAGACGCACACACTCACAGGCTCACAGACGTACACACTCACAGACGCAAACACTCACAAACTCTCACTCTCACAAACTGTGTGGATTTACTTATTGTAGAGTTAACGAAAGTTATCACGAGCATTGTAATGTTTAAAGCACAAGTCTTTTTAAAGATTTTAAAATGGGTAGTTCATTCATAAATACGTAAGATCGCTGTGGAAATACAAACTGGAAGACAAAAGACAACGAGCGCAGCGCTGAAAAGGGGCGGGGCTGCCTAAGGTCTATATGTCTGTAGTGTTTTTTCACAAAGTGACATCACCATCTACTGGTCTAGCAGCAGAATGCAGCATTTTTAATAGTTTTCGCGGATGAAAATTGAATGGGTATCATTTGTATGCGAAAAATGCAATTGTTGTCGTGCAAACGTACTCTTAATCATGAATATTGTATTGACAGTTTTTAAACTCTGTACATACTGTACATTCAAGAACAGTGTGTATTTGTGTTGTAATTATCTAAGTAGGCACTTACATCACGTTTGAAGAGCAAAGCATGAAGCTGATGTTCAGTAACTGGACACGCAGATGTTGAGCTGATGTTCAGTAGCTCTGGACAGACAGATGCTGAGCTGATGTTCAGTAGCTCTGGACAGACAGATGTTGAGCTGATGTTCAGTAACTCTGGACACGCAGATGTTGAGCTGATGTTCAGTAGCTCTGGACAGACAGATGTTGAGCTGATGTTCAGTAACTCTGGACACACAGATGTTGAGCTGATGTTCAGTAACTCTGGACACACAGATGTTGAGCTGATGTTCAGTAACTCTGGACAGACAGATGTTGAGCTGATGTTCAGTAACTCTGGACAGACAGATGTTTAGCTGATGTTCAGTAGCTCTGGACACACAGATGTTGAGCTGATGTTCAGTAGCTCTGGACACACAGATGATGAGCTGATGTTCAGTAGCTCTGGACACACAGATGATGAGCTGATGTTCAGTAACTCTGGACAGACAGATGTTGAGCTGATGTTCAGTAGCTCTGGACACACAGATGTTGAGCTGATGTTCAGTAGCTCTGGACACACAGATGATGAGCTGATGTTCAGTAGCTCTGGACACACAGATGATGAGCTGATGTTCAGTAGCTCTGGACACACAGATGATGAGCTGATGTTCAGTAACTCTGGACAGACAGATGTTGAGCTGATGTTCAGTAGCTCTGGACACACAGATGTTGAGCTGATGTTCAGTAGCTCTGGACACACAGATGATGAGCTGATGTTCAGTAGCTCTGGACACACAGATGTTGAGCTGATGTTCAGTAACTCTGGACACACAGATGATGAGCTGATGTTCAGTAACTCTGGACAGACAGATGTTTAGCTGATGTTCAGTAACTCTGGACACACAGATGTTGAGCTGATGTTCAGTAGCTCTGGACAGACAGATGTTTAGCTGATGTTCAGTAACTCTGGACACACAGATGTTGAGCTGATGTTCAGTAGCTCTGGACACACAGATGTTGAGCTGATGTTCAGTAACTTTGGACAGACAGATGTTGAGCTGATGTTCAGTAAGTCTGGACACGCAGATGTTGAGCTGATGTTCAGTAACTCTGGACACACAGATGTTGAGCTGATGTTCAGTAACTCTGGACAGACAGATGTTGAGCTGATGTTCAGTAGCTCTGGACAGACAGATGTTGAGCTGATGTTCAGTAGCTCTGGACACACAGATGATGAGCTGATGTTCAGTAACTCTGGACAGACAGATGTTTAGCTGATGTTCAGTAGCTCTGGACACACAGATGTTGAGCTGATGTTCAGTAACTCTGGACACACAGATGTTGAGCTGATGTTCAGTAGCTCTGGACAGACAGATGTTTAGCTGATGTTCAGTAGCTCTGGACACACAGATGTTGAGCTGATGTTCAGTAGCTCTGGACACACAGATGTTGAGCTGATGTTCAGTAGCTCTGGACACGCAGATGTTGAGCTGATGTTCAGTAACTCTGGACACACAGATGTTGAGCTGATGTTCAGTAGCTCTGGACACACAGATGTTGAGCTGATGTTCAGTAACTTTGGACAGACAGATGTTGAGCTGATGTTCAGTAAGTCTGGACACGCAGATGTTGAGCTGATGTTCAGTAACTCTGGACACACAGATGTTGAGCTGATGTTCAGTAACTCTGGACAGACAGATGTTGAGCTGATGTTCAGTAGCTCTGGACAGACAGATGTTGAGCTGATGTTCAGTAGCTCTGGACACACAGATGATGAGCTGATGTTCAGTAACTCTGGACAGACAGATGTTTAGCTGATGTTCAGTAGCTCTGGACACACAGATGTTGAGCTGATGTTCAGTAACTCTGGACACACAGATGTTGAGCTGATGTTCAGTAGCTCTGGACAGACAGATGTTTAGCTGATGTTCAGTAGCTCTGGACACACAGATGTTGAGCTGATGTTCAGTAGCTCTGGACACACAGATGTTGAGCTGATGTTCAGTAGCTCTGGACACGCAGATGTTGAGCTGATGTTCAGTAACTCTGGACACACAGATGTTGAGCTGATGTTCAGTAGCTCTGGACACACAGATGTTGAGCTGATGTTCAGTAACTTTGGACAGACAGATGTTGAGCTGATGTTCAGTAAGTCTGGACACGCAGATGTTGAGCTGATGTTCAGTAACTCTGGACACACAGATGTTGAGCTGATGTTCAGTAACTCTGGACAGACAGATGTTGAGCTGATGTTCAGTAACTCTGGACACGCAGATGTTTAGCTGATGTTCAGTAGCTCTGGACACACAGATGTTGAGCTGATGTTCAGTAGCTCTGGACAGACCGATGTTGAGCTGATGTTCAGTAACTCTGGACACGCAGATGTTTAGCTGATGTTCAGTAGCTCTGGACACACAGATGTTGAGCTGATGTTCAGTAGCTCTGGACAGACCGATGTTGAGCTGATGTTCAGTAACTCTGGACACGCAGATGTTTAGCTGATGTTCAGTAGCTCTGGACACACAGATGTTGAGCTGATGTTCAGTAGCTCTGGACACACAGATGTTGAGCTGATGTTCAGTAACTCTGGACACGCAGATGTTGAGCTGATGTTCAGTAACTCTGGACACACAGATGTTGAGCTGATGTTCAGTAGCTCTGGACACACAGATGTTGAGCTGATGTTCAGTAGCTCTGGACACACAGATGTTGAGCTGATGTTCAGTAAGTCTGGACAGACCGATGTTGAGCTGATGTTCAGTAAGTCTGGACAGACCGATGTTGAGCTGATGTTCAGTAAGTCTGGACACGCAGATGTTGAGCTGATGTTCAGTAGCTCTGGACACGCAGATGTTGAGCTGATGTTCAGTAAGTCTGGACAGACCGATGTTGAGCTGATGTTCAGTAACTCTGGACACGCAGATGTTTAGCTGATGTTCAGTAGCTCTGGACACACAGATGTTGAGCTGATGTTCAGTAGCTCTGGACAGACCGATGTTGAGCTGATGTTCAGTAACTCTGGACACGCAGATGTTTAGCTGATGTTCAGTAGCTCTGGACACACAGATGTTGAGCTGATGTTCAGTAGCTCTGGACACACAGATGTTGAGCTGATGTTCAGTAACTCTGGACACGCAGATGTTGAGCTGATGTTCAGTAACTCTGGACACACAGATGTTGAGCTGATGTTCAGTAGCTCTGGACACACAGATGTTGAGCTGATGTTCAGTAGCTCTGGACACACAGATGTTGAGCTGATGTTCAGTAAGTCTGGACAGACCGATGTTGAGCTGATGTTCAGTAAGTCTGGACAGACCGATGTTGAGCTGATGTTCAGTAAGTCTGGACACGCAGATGTTGAGCTGATGTTCAGTAGCTCTGGACACGCAGATGTTGAGCTGATGTTCAGTAAGTCTGGACAGACCGATGTTGAGCTGATGTTCAGTAACTCTGGACACACAGATGTTGAGCTGATGTTCAGTAGCTCTGGACACACAGATGTTGAGCTGATGTTCAGTAAGTCTGGACAGACCGATGTTGAGCTGATGTTCAGTAAGTCTGGACACGCAGATGTTGAGCTGATGTTCAGTAGCTCTGGACACGCAGATGTTGAGCTGATGTTCAGTAACTCTGGACACACAGATGTTGAGCTGATGTTCAGTAGTTCTGGACACACAGATGTTGAGCTGATGTTCAGTAACTCTGGACACACAGATGTTGAGCTGATGTTCAGTAGCTCTGGACAGACAGATGTTGAGCTGATGTTCAGTAGCTCTGGACAGACAGATGTTGAGCTGATGTTAAGTAACTACCATGGATGTCCCATGTTCTTCTTTCTTCATCATGTCAAGCCTCTGTATTTACGGTTTCTTGTGGGAATGTTTTTACCTTTCTTTAGAAAAGCCAAAGAACAGGAAGAAGAAGAAAGGCATCGATGCTTTCTTACGGGGAATAGGGAGGAAGAAGAAAGGCATCGATGCTTTCTTACGGAGAATAGGGAAGGCTATAGAGCTTCCCACCCTCGATTGCAGTGAGGTCGATATAGTGCCCTACTGCGATCCCACGGATGTCCAGCAGGATTTATCCGGGTTTGACTGGGCGTCACCAGTCGACCCATGTCCATCTGGAGTCGAGCTGCCGGTTAATGCAGATTCATACGATTCTGAGACGTCATCGGTCTCCGGTGAATCCCTCATGGAGTTAATGTCCGTCTCAGATGTATCCAGTTTTGAGATGTCACCTGATAGCGATCCGTCTGTCCCGGATCCAGAGTCGGCACCAGATCTAGAGCTGATGTCTGTCTCAGGATTATCCAGTCTCTCTAGTATCGAGCTGACACTGGACTCCAGTCAGGACGATCATCAGGACGACCATCATCTGTCTCGGGTCCATCAGCACCGGATTCTGTGATCTACACACCATTGTTTTTGCAAAAAAAATGTTTTACATTAAAGTTAAAAAAAAAAAAATCCTGTAAAATTTACAGGGATTTACTGTAAGACATTAAGTTTTTTTATACAAAAAAATGCTGGTGTTTTAAAATAAAAATCTGGCATCTGTGGTTAAAATAATACATTTAAAAAATGTAAACAAGTTTACAGTTTTAAACTAGAAAATCAGAAATGAACAAATCAGAAAATATAATAGCAATAAAACTCTGTAACACTCGTCTGTTACAATTTCATCTGAAAAGTGAACTTGCTTCTTAATCTTGAAGAACATAGGAGCTGAATCAAACCTTCAAGATGGAAGAGTTTCAGACGTCACGCCACTCATAATCTGTTCCTAAATCAGTGTAAGGACTCCTGGACGAGAAGACGGGATGTTTGTCTTCTCCACTTTAGTGCCTTTCTCTGGGTTGATGGAGGAAAATCACCTTGGAAAAGAAGAAAAACAGGTTGCTGTATCAATTATAAATGAGGGAATTTTTGAAGGGTATGAGTCTGGGGGAGTCTGAGTTTGAAAAAAATAATTAATCGCATAATTTTTCTCTTGAAAACGGGTCTGAACAACATACAAGGGTTAAAGGGGTCATGAATAAGAGAAATCTAATTTTCCTATAAAAATTACAATGAAAATATCCTGTAACCTTCAGAATTCAAAACAGCTTTTATAGATTTCAAGTTCAGAAAAGGACTCGTTGCGGATTTTGTCACATTGTGATGTAATAGTGCGATGAGTGACTCTCCAGAATCAAATCAACGCCCACTTCTACATCATCGTGTCTTTAGCCCTGCATTTCAATGTGGATTATTTGGTAAATAATAATTTCGGCGCAGAAGTTTAGCAAATAGAGGACAGTAATGCCACAACATGCAAGTAACCGTGTTAATTGTAATGCCTGATCTGCGAACAGTGATTTCTGAAATGTAATGATTCATGACAGATGTTCTTCGTCTCAAAATCGTTCATTGTCGTTTATGCGTCAGTAAATCAAGACAGTGACGAAATGGTCAACTTCACACAAATAACCAAAAAAGGCGATTAAAGCTGCGTCAAAACTGTGCATGCATGTCTGTATTTGTGTGTATGTGTTTCATGTCTCTGGAATAAAATATTCTGATATGTGAGATCACAATATAAGGCACAAGCTGATATGTAATTTTTTTAATGCAAAAATAAATGAGCACTGTGCATTTGTACTAGAATATATGCTCTAATTTTGCCTTAATTTGTTAAGTAAAAACAAAAATGGGTCATATTGGAATGCATAACTAATAAAATAACTAATTTTACATTCTGGCATTTATGTGCTGTTGACTTCCGCCATGATTCACATTCTTGCACATGAGGATTCAAAAGAGAATTTTTTTTCGTTGCAACTTTTTTGGTTGAGAGTTGATGGTTGAATAATCTTTGAACTAAAGTATATCGTTATCTGCATGTCTCATCCATGAAGATGCAACAACGGAGAACAAGCCGGTGGGTTTTGAGAACCAGAAGCTGACTGAGCTTTAGCTATAGCGTGAGCCCCTTTATTAATATCCCTGGAGGTGAGAAATAATACAACAAAAGGTCAAATTCACTCAGTATTCCATGACCTACTTCACTACTAGGCAGTTGTGTTGTAGGCACTAAAACAGTCTAGTACATTATAGTCAAACTCAATTTTATCTTGAAATAATGAAGATTTCTGTGTCACCCCTAAGAAAAACTCCTATTGTATTTAAATGTATCTTACCCGTGTCTCTCTGTTAGGTGTCCTATGTTAACAAGAGTTCTTCTCATCACACTTGACCTTAACCGTCTGTTCTGCATATTTCACAAGTGACTGCTTCCTCAGTCAAGCACAGCTCAATGCCATTTTTTAAAGAAGCTCCTCCTCAAAGATGCTGCAGTCCCTACGGTTCATAGTTTTACAAGTTTACCTTGGGCGTCAATTACAGCATGTTCTCGTGTTCTGTGGGCATCCTTGCAGATTTACCACAAGTACACCTTTTACAGAAAGTAACATTGTAAAAGAAATTGTAGCACATCAACTTGCTGTATCAGTAGGAAAGCAATAGTTACATAGCTTGCTGCATTCGGTATCTAAATCTGCGTGCAGCATTGATGTAATGGCAATCATAATACTCTAACAATAACGCCGAAAGTAAGGAGGTGTTTGTCTGCTGTCATCGCCGATTCGGGGTCTGAGTCCGGCTCGAACATATAAGGCCGGATAACATTTCCCACAGCAATGTCCATCATTACAGGTGTTTTATTTACCTTACTTGTGAGCATAACCAAGCCACAGCAGGCTACATCATAGAGACAGAGCGCAACGCGTCATAATCTGAAGACCACGCCCACCGGGGGGGAAAACAATCCAATGGTCTCCATTGACTTTGCATTGCGAGAGGCTGCCTCCTTGTTATTTATGACTTATAACAAAAGACAGAAAAATGCCTAAAAGCTGCTGTGTGACAAGGTGTACAGCAAACAAGCTAAAAAAACCCAGAAATACATTTTTATAAGCTTCCGAACCGTAAAAGCCAGCCTTTAAGGAGACAAAAGTGTATACCGGCAATAAGACGTGAAGCATCAGCAGGAAGAATGGGTAAATTGTGGGATCCTGACACTCAGTATGTCTACGTGTGCAGTAAACATTTTGTCACTGGCAAGTCAAATATCCAAATGTCAGTTTTATATATTATATTTATGTAAGCTAAGCTGTAGCATTTTGACAGTATGCAACTTTTAGAATGTGGATAAAGCAGAAAGCTATGCAGTAACGGTTATGTTTGCGAGTGCCTTAGCTACAGTAGTAGGGTTATGTTACTAAGAATAACGTACAGTGAGGAAAATAAGTATTTGAACACCCTGCTATTTTGCAAGTTCTCCCACTTGGAAATCATGGAGGGGTCTGAAATTGTCATCGTAGGTGCATGTCCACTGTGAGAGACACAATCTAAAAAAAAAAATCCAGAAATCACAATATATGATTTTTTAACTATTTATTTGTATGATATAGCTGCAAATAAGTATTTGAACACCTGTCTATCAGCTAGAATTCTGACCCTCAAAGACCTGTTAGTCTGCCTTTAAAATGTCCACCTCCACTCCATTTATTATCCTAAATTAGATGCACCGGTTTGAGGTTGTTAGCTGCATAAAGACACCTGTCCACCCCATACAATCAGTAAGAATCCAACTACTAACATGGCCAAGACCAAAGAGCTGTCCAAAGACACTAGAGACAAAATTGTACACCTCCACAAGGCTGGAAAGGGCTACGGGGAAATTGCCAAGCAGCTTGGTGAAAAAAGGTCCACTGTTGGAGCAATCATTAGAAAATGGAAGAAGCTAAACATGACTGTCAATCTCCCTCGGACTGGGGCTCCATGCAAGATCTCACCTCGTGGGGTCTCAATGATCCTAAGAAAGGTGAGAAATCAGCCCAGAACTACACGGGAGGAGCTGGTCAATGACCTGAAAAGTGCTGGGACCACCGTTTCCAAGGTTACTGTTGGTAATACACTAAGACGTCATGGTTTGAAATCATGCATGGCACGGAAGGTTCCCCTGCTTAAACCAGCACATGTCAAGGCCCGTCTTAAGTTTGCCAATGACCATTTGGATGATCCAGAGGAGTCATGGGAGAAAGTCATGTGGTCAGATGAGACAAAAATAAAACTTTTTGGTCATAATTCCACTAATTTATAAATGTATAAATTTACATTTTCATCTACACTAGAGAATCTTGGAAAAAGATTATACAAAGAATACATCATTCCAATAAAATGTCCCTTTCTCTGTGTGAGCGAGGCAGAGAGGGGTGATAAACAAGCTTTATTTACCACAGTAGATTGAGAATAATTGATGTCAACCTATTAATTTGTTGTTTTAAATTAAGATACTGTTACCTAGATGATTATTGTTGTTTCAGGCTCTAAAAGTGATGATGAGTCTCATCCAGACTACATTCCAACCTTACTGCCTCACAAAAGTGTAAACAAAGCCACTTCACTACTGAGGCTGCAAAACAGAAACAAGTGAAATCTAGGTGTCACCACCACAGCTCTGCCACAACCCTCCTGAACCCAGCCCAGATTCACCCGACCAGCCTACAACAGAACAACTTCACCAAGAGATTAAGCTTTAAAGAGAGGAAAGGGATGATGCTAGGAGAGAGAGAGGGATGACACACAACAGAGGTGTGTAAAGCAAGCATTTTGAAAGAGAATGATGAGAAGTGCAAATTAATGACCGGTGTTTCCTGGACAGTTTTTGTTGTAATTCATAAATTTCTTTCTCCGTTCATTCCATTCAATCGGCTCTGCAAATTGACCTCAGAAGACCAGTTATTTGTCACACTGCTAAAGCTGCGCCAAAACCCAACAACACCTGTACCGGCTGAAATGTTTGGGCTAAATAGAACAAAGTGGGTAGATGTCATGTATGCCAAAATGGCATTCCTAAATACGCTGGCCTGATAGAGAGTGCATACGAGATTCAATACCATCAGAAATGCGATTCCAGTTTCCCCACCTGACAAGCATCATTGATTGTTTCGAAATAAGGATCGAGCGTCCAAAGAAACTGAAAGCTCGGTTAAGTAGAACGACTTTTCAATCTATCACTACACCCCAATCTGATTTTCTTGCAAAAATGCATGTCTGTTATACAACTTACAATTTTGTCTATGATTTTTGTGTTTCAGTGCCAAGACCTACTCAAATTATAAGAAGTGGGACAACAGCTAAATATTTCATCGCCTGTCACCCATCTGGATGGATCACCTTCCTTTCAAAAAGCTGGGGGGTGGGGGGGCATCTGATGTCCATATTGTGAGGCAGTCTGGCTTATTATCTTCCAGCTACCACAAGCCAGGAGACCAGGGGCCTCATGTATCAATCTTGCGCATGCACAAAAACTTTGCGTACGCCAGCTTTCACGCTCACGGTCGGATGTACTAACAGTGAAATTAACGCGAGAATGTGCGTTCCTCCACGCCAATTTCATGTCTGGCGTACGTACATTTCTAATTGTTTTTGTCCGTTGGCGACTCTTACAGACAATGAAGTGAAGTTGCAAACATTACACAACGAATTGTTCTACAAGTCTATCGCACCACCAACCGTGGGAAGCATTGTTATTAATTTGCAATTTATTAAATAATTGACATATATTGTCACACGAGCCTTATGGGAATATCTTTTCAAAATGCTGTGTAAATATGTACCCGATTAAGGTGAATTAAAATGCAGCCTTATTAATGAGTGGCTGGGAGCAGATGTAGATTTCTTTCGTACCAACTAACATTTGGAAAATACGAACATTTTAATGAATCCGAAAATTTACGCCAGAACCACTTTACACACGATTTACACAAAAATTTGTTCTGCTCGTGTTTCATGAATGAGACCCATTATGCGTGGGATCCTTCGTACACAGAGATTCATACATCTGTTTTTTTTTGTGCGTACACACATTTACAGCTTTGTCCGTACGCAATGTTTTAGCATGAATTCAACGCAAGTCTTTGTACATGAGGCCCCAGGTATGTACTAGTTTGTGCAGATGTAGCTGGGAACATTACTTGTGAAAATACCCCTGACCTTTTTTAATCAATGAATTGTTTGTATGTTTGAATTCTCTATTACAGATACTGGCTGACAGGGGTTTTACTCTTGTGGAAGATTTAGCTGTTCTCGGTGCCCATTTGGTCATGCCAGCTTTCACTCGTGGCCGGAAACAGCCTGGGAAAGAAGTTGAGGAGTTACATGTGAAATCGAGTATCAGAATTCACATAGGTAAGAATTTTTATTTGAGATAATTAATTTGAATTACAAGAACAATAAAATACAATAACAACAAAAAAATATGAGATATGTCTTTTTTTTTTTTTTTAAGAAAGAGTGATTGGGGTCCTCAAGGGACGGTTCAACATCCTGGATGGTCCGATTCTGATGCGTTTGGTGAAGAGCCTAATGGATGAAAGGCAAAACAAAGAAGAGGCAACAATTGACTGTTGATTGTTCATGTGTGTGCAGCTTTAGTCAACATGTCCAGCAGTGTGCTAAGTTTACAATAAACTTTAGCATGAAATGTCTGGCTTTACAGGTCTAACTGTTCTATTGGGAAGTACCATCACTCTGCTCCTGCCCTGCTGGTCCCTGTCATGATGCCTGAAGTACCATCACTTCCTCTTCTGCTGCCCTTTCTCTTGCCTTCGACTGCACTCTTGTCATTTGCTCCACTACTCCCTGCCTCAGTGCCTGCAATAGTGGCACTACTACAACTGGCAGGGTTGTGCTCCAGTTCCTAATCATAGGGAAAGTACTTATATAAAAAAGCAATGATAGAAATGAAATGATAGATTAATTGTACGTCATAAAATTTGTACTGTGAGATTGATGATAATGTAGATACTGAATATTCAATAAAAAAATTGTATTGCCAATTTGAATGTTTGTTTTTGAATGGTGCTTAAATGAAGGTCCAATGTTAAAACATACTATGTGTATTTGCGGTTTCATAATCTGGCAAGTTCATGCAGATGATAGTCCACCGTGCGGTGTACCTGAGTGTTCAGGGTCAGTCTCGGTAGAATGTGGCAGGTCCAGAAGTCGGTGATGGTTCCCACAGCAGAGCAGATGAAGTCTTCACTTCTGGGTACCCGAAAGATGACACAACTGTGGAGTCCATGTTATGAAATCACAGTAGTAACTCTTTGTCACAAACATCTCCATCTGCGCCTACAAAATAATGACACATACTGTCCATCCATACTGTAAAGAACTTGCCCTTTCCCGCCTCTCTTCAGCCTTCAACATTGGGAAAATATTTGAGAGCATTTTGCAATCAAATGGCTGTTCATTTTTGTACTATATTGTATACCTGGGTAAAGTAGGGGTCAGAGGCGGCCTTACCTATGTTTCACCCGTTTCAATTGAAACGGGCCCCGCCCTCCAAGGGGGCCCCCAACAGAACAGGAAAATCTCATTCATTTTCTCCCTAGGATATTGATTTTCAGACATAATGTCTAAAGTGGTCTCCAACACATCGCTCGCGAGAGTAGCTCATGGCCTGATTGGAGGCAGCTCGCCAAGGGCCGTTCAATATTGCGTCTTTTGCACGCTCAAGTTCATTATTTCAAATAATTGAAGCAACGCGCTCATTTTTTCCAGGCGCAACGAGTCAACATGAAGGATGGGGGTGCATCCAAACCACGGGTGTTTTTTTCTTCTCCGTAAATAAATCTTCTAGCAGAGCTACAGCAAGCGTTTTTCGGTGGTGGAAATCCATTAGCTATTAAAACTTCTTTGTCGTTGTGGAGAGCGCATGCATAGCATTAGCAACGACAGACGCCACGGGAAAATCGGACCTAATTTTACTATTAATAATAAAAGATAAGCTAATGTGCATTGTAAATGTCAGTATTTTGTCTTTTTTGAATCATTCTTTTTATAAAAATGATTTAAAGGCTGAAATATGCGAGGTTTATCTTTTTATAAAAACTTTGTCAAAACTTTATTTGAACTTGTACATGTTAGTAGATAACATGTTAAGACACTCCGTACTTTTCAAATTTGGCCATCATTTTTAATGTTACTATTTTAATGTTTATTAAACCGTACTCACGAATTCTCAAACTGTTCCCTCGGTTTAACAAATCGTGCCCACAGATTAATAAACCGTTCCCACGAGTTTTTAATCCGCGCTCTCAGATTTGTAAACAGTGCCTTCAGTTTTTGCAATCTGTACCCACTAATTCATAAACCGTGCCCACGCTTTCACAATCCGTTCCCACGGGTTTGTAAAATGTACTCACGGATTTGTGGCTCACTCTCATATAGAAGAACACCATGAGGTACTTTGTTAACGAATCTTATAGTATATTGTTTTATTGTGTATTAAGTGGAATACATCGAATTGTCTTAACTGCGTCTAGTGGGTTTGGGTGAATATAGGCTACAATTTAATATGAATGGCGTGCATCAAAATCTTTTGTTTATTTGTGATAATCTTAACACTTTAGTATTATTGTCTAACCTGTATTATGACTGATATTTGACGAATTGCTTTGTTCCTTTTTTGTAAGTTTTGGACAAAAGCGTCTTCTAAATATGTAAACTGTAATAATAATAATAATAATAATAATAATTATTATTATTATTATTATGTGTTTAACTATAAATGAGTTCACTTAAGACAGTAATATGTTTGTCATAAAATAATTTATCAATGCTTTATTTTTATAGGCTATAACCTAACCTTTTACAGTTTGGGATAAAATAGGCCTACATTTTTTGCATAATTTTTGCTTAAATAAAGCGTTCATAAATTATTTTATGATAAACATATTACTGTCTTAAGTGGACTCATTTATAGCTATAAACTAATAATAATAATAATAATAATTATTATTATTATTATTATTACATTTTATAGGCTACATTAGAAGACGCTTTTGTTATTTTTGTTATTTAGTATTTTAGAATACTAAAGTGTTAAGATTATCACAAATAAACAAAAGATTTTGATGCACGCCATTCATATTAAATTGTATATTCACCCAAACCCACTAGACGCAGTTAAGACAATTTGATGTATTCCACTTAATACACAATAAAACAATATACTATAAGATTCGTTAACAAAGTACCGCCTGGTGTTCTTCTAAAATGAGTGTGAGCCACAAATCCGTGAGTACATTTTACAAACCCGTGGGAACGGATTGTGAAAGCGTGGGCACGGTTTATGAATTAGTGGGTACAGATTGCAAAAACTGAAGGCACTGTTTACAAATCTGAGAGCGCGGATTAAAAACTCGTGGGCACGATTTGTTAAACCGAGGGAACAGTTTGAGAATTCGTGAGTACGGTTTATAAACTGCATGGGCGCACGGATTGCAAAACCGTCGCCACGGATTTTTTAAAAATTATTTTTACTCACACAGGTGACTTCTCGGGCTCAGTAATACTTCAAGTTGAGGGGATGTTTGAGCTGTTTTTTTTTTTAAGTCAGCCCAGACAGCTGAAAATATACTGCGCAAATCAATTAAGCAGTGATGTTGCCCTGCGTGAGGCTTATTCCAACGTAAAACGCTGTATAATTGTATATAGTTTTAATCAAATAAGGTTGGATTATTTCTATGTTGAACTGCCTGTTCATGAAGCTGAAAGTGCGCGTAATAAAATAATATGATGCAAACCAACAGGAATCCTTGCTTTTTCTGCTCTATTATGTTTACATTTTATGTGGGCAGGGCCCCATTTTAGTTATTGAAACGGGCCCCCAGATGCTTAAGGCCGCCCCTGGTAGGGGTGATTGTTTTTCCAAACGGTTGCGCTCTCCTGGTGTCCTCTGAGGTCGTGGAGCCACTGATCTAGACCGCTGCCCATGTCTTGGCCCCAGTTGAAGGGACACTTGGCCTCAACAACTCCTGGCCCACACACATTACATAGCCATCACAAGATGCCCCAATGAATGGTTTGTCCTGTGAGAGCCGGAACCCAGCCCTCTTCACCTGCAAGTTGACATGTGATGTTCCCACTTGGTCATGCAGATAAATCTGGTTCGAAGTTCAGTGTTTTGGTTGGCCAATCCCTAATGCTATCTCATATGTTTCAAGGGCGTCACTCTCATGATTCCTACCCCAGAGGATACATGGGGTCTTAATGGCTCTGTTCTTAGGTTGACATATGGTATTAATGAGTGATGGAGCAGGAGTGGTGGGAGAGGTGTGGAGAACTCTGTGTGCAATTGATCCTGTGACCCTGCCAACTCTATGTCTGTGCCATAAGGCACTGCTCGCCTGGCTTACAGTTTCTCTATCAATGCTCAATATATCATCCTCTGATATGCCATCAAGATTGTGGAACCACAGCTTTGCTGATCTTGTAAATATTGTGTGTGTTTTAAGGCTCACTGCACTGGTTCCTGTGGAGGACAATATCTCCAGTAGTTGCATTTGCTGGGCTTCTGTAGCTGGAGGTACAGGTCCTTTCTGTTTGCATCTCTTGGCAGGTGGTCTTGCCTTAGCTGAGTCTCTATAGAAATGAATGTCTTTAATTAAGCC
This sequence comes from Squalius cephalus, assembly GCF_949319135.1. Classification (NCBI taxonomy): domain Eukaryota; kingdom Metazoa; phylum Chordata; class Actinopteri; order Cypriniformes; family Leuciscidae; genus Squalius; species Squalius cephalus. The sequence goes on along the minus strand of NC_137136.1, from coordinate 35,400,664 downwards.
TGGCTCTACTTGTTTAGTGCACACCTTATTCCACTGACATGCAAGATCAGTGCATGCCACTTTGTTGAAACCAAGATGGCCAGATGCTTCTAGCTTAAAAAGAACAGCCCCCACATGAGAACATGTCTCTCCAAGCCTAATAGTGAAAGAACGACAGTGAATTGGTACAGGTCTTAAAACAATCTAAAACAAAGTGTAAAATTCTACTTTGCTGGTATCTGCTTTTATCTTACCCTGCCATACAGTCACAATGGGCTGCCACAACGGTTCCATTTGTTATATCCTTAGTAAGAAGGAATGAAAGGCATTATTAAATAAGGAATTCTTTAATGAACAATATAAGTAGCAAAACAGAACAGCACAGATAGCAGCAGGTGCAACACTTCAGACTCTCTTATTCTTCTGTTCTCAATATCACATATCACGAACCTCTACCGCCACCTACTGGCCAATATGCACAGAAGAACACAACACACTACTCCTCACAGCAACCCATGTGTGATGGGTCTGTGACCCTCCAGGATGGCTTCACATCAGTCTTAAAAACTACGCAGAGTTAATTAGTTGGTTTGTGGTGGTGCACAACTTGCAGCCAACCACTGATAAAAAAGTTGTGGGCATCCACTGAACGGTAGTTTTTCATTGTTGTACGAGTATAAATTCCTATCAATAGGTAAGACAAATAACAAACAATCAGCTTTAACTCGATACTCTTCTCATGACAAACTTTTAGTAAATCTTTATTGGGGATGTAACTTTCATAAAGCTAAGGCTGTCTCTTGATGATTAATAAATATGTTAGAGGCTAAAGCTAAGCTAAATAAATTATGCATAGTGTTGCCAACTTCAGAAATATTTGTACAGTATCACACAGTGTATGTCATTTCAGTGTCTGCAGGTAAGCACTAGTAGCCTATGTTTTCAGACATAAACACATTTGTTTTGGTTAACCTATTTATGTACAATTTAATTCTAAAAATACTTTTAATGTCATACACTTCTTTTCTTTTTACAACAAACCATCGTTCAAAATAATAGCATTTATCTGACAGAAAGCTTAGACGAATAGGCTACCAATTGGCCCAAGCTACAGCTACTTGCACACATAGCTAATATATATATATAGCTAATATAGCTTTCTAATAGCTAACTTGTCCCATTATTTTAGTAACAGTGTGTGTTTTGATCGTAGGTGAAATGATGCTGTTACCTGGTGATTCGATCAAATAGTTGTAGATATCAGGGGATTTCACGTTGGGCCATTCAGTCGGATCATTTTTCCCAAAAAAAGGAAGGTAAGGAAAAGGGGCACTGACATAGACCAATAAAACGTAACTTCTCAATATATCTCCTCCTCTCAGGTTCACATAGGGTGGTGAAATAAGCAATCGACATGGTTAAAATTATGAATGTTTTTTTTTTTTTTTCACAATATCATGTCGCGTTCCAGTGGGCATAGTTGTAGTTCGAGAACTAGTTGCGCACTGTCTCAATTGATCCACTTTTATGTCCTGAAACAACTGTTTTTGGAGTCGACAGCTTACAAAAATGTATTTCTGGGTTATTTAGCTTATTTGCTGTACACCCTGTCACACAGCAGCTTTTAGACATTGTTTTGTTTTTTGTTATAAGTCATAAATGACAAGGAGGCAGCCTCTCGCAATGCAAAGTCAATGGAGACGGTTGGATTGTTATTGTAATTTTAATATCAATGTAGTTACCAAAGAAATGGCTGAAAATTGCAGAAATGTGTTGATTTCTGAAGGGTCCCAAAACACCGAAGTTTTGGGGTGACTGTGTGAGGTCCCCTGAGACAGCACATGGGTGGGGCTAACTCAACACTGCCAAATGTGATTGGTATGCAATAAAAAATGCCAGGGAGGTAACAAATCAGTGGATTGGTTAAAATAATGAGCAGCATAAAATATTATTTTCTCTTTTTTTTTTTTTTTTTTTGACTTCAGAGTTGAAAGTGGGCTTAAAGGGTACACTTACTTCTGGCGATCTCCCTGCTAAAAGCCAGTGAAGGAGTGGCGTCACTTCCATCTGCAGACGGGAGCACTCTCACCACCTAAGAAAGTAAAACTCATTAGCACACTTGAAAAGAAATGCAACCAGCTTAGAGGATGAATGATCATTGTATTAATGTTGGTTAATGTTAATAAATGACCTGGGTTGTGTGTGTCCACAGCACCCATGGACGGAGGAAAGATGCCTTGATATTTCAGGCTGTGAGGGGTATATGTTTTACGGCTTCTTCCCCACAACAAGATCGCCTCGCACCAGACCCATCCTGGAAGCCATGGTGGAGATGGCCATCTTCAGAGGGTTGGAGGATGTGTGTGTGGAGAATTTCTATCTCGTTTTCCCTGCAGTGTATGATTACATCTTTAGAGATGAAGGTCTCTCCTCAGGAGCATACGGGGTATCATCGCTCGACCGCCTCCACATCGACAGTGGCGCTCTCTCTCCTGCCACTCTCCTTGATGATCCCAGTTATCACAAGTATTCTGACTAGGGATCTTGTAACTGGGAAGCCATGGTCTGCCATCCAAAAATAAAAGAAATAAGGGGCTCTTCCTCTGTAGGTGTCAGGGCTGAATTAGGCTGAGGGCATTTATATATTACTCACTTCATTCACTAACATCTCCTGTGCGTACATCTTTTTCTTCCTTATCTTCAGCTTTAACGTTAATGACTTTCCTTTGAAATGATCATGTGTTATAGGTAATCACATTAACTTCAAATTATCATTGCAAAACTGTGTGAATAAAAACAATTTATAATCAATAATTTGATGTATGAAATCTTATTAAATATGTGTGAATATCCTATCGTGTTTAACTTTAAGTTAAATAACGCAAGTTACTTTATGAAATGCTGGCTATGAAATAACATCACAGTCAATTGAGTTATAGTTAATGTTTAATTTGTTAAATAATGTTAAAATATGCAATTCATGTAACGTTAACTTAACTAACTCTTTATGAATATAAACACAATATAAACGCAGGCTAATGGGCAAACAGCGTCTGTGATGATGGTTATATTCATAAAGGGTCAATTAAGTTGACCACAATCGTTTAAAAATTCCCATTTATTCAACAAAAAGGTAATATATTTAACAATTCGTGGTAACATAATATGCATTTCATAAAGACTGTAATACTGTGAGAGCCATAAATTAAATCGAAATGTACATTTTCGCTGCTCTAGGCCTCGTTCAGACTGTCAGTCCAAATCTGTCCGATTGGGATCTGATGTAAAATGATTGATGTCCACACACTGTGTAACTGTTCAGATCCGATGTGTGTGTTCGTGCAGCTCCGATGTGTGTGTTCGTGCAGGTCTGCCGTTTTCCGGAATATCTGCATTGGTTTCTATGGCAGCGACGTTGCGTCGGTAGGAATAAGTTACGCCAAACACAACAACAACCGCAACATGGAGGGGTTTGCAATAGAGATGTTGACTTATTTTGTATATGTACATGTTCAAAATGTTTCGGCAGCGACTTCAACATGTTTCCTATAACAACGTCTGACGGTTATGTTTTACGTGCCGTGAGAAAGTCTCATAAACCACGCAAAATCCGATCAGAGATCGTTCAGACCGACGGATTTCCAGAAATGCGATTTAAATAGGACTTCAAACCACATATGAATGTAGCTTGAAACTGATTAGTAAAGATCGGATTTCAGTGAGAACGGTTAAAAATCACATATCTAAATCTAATCGGATTTGGACTGACAGTCTGAACGAGGCTTGTCTAGTGTTAGTGTAACTAACCGGCCATTTTAAAAGCAGACTAACTGAAATCTCACTGGAACAAACGGCTGGGAGTCTCTGTCTGGATCGGGGTGAAAGAGGGAGAAATAAAGAGACACATATATATTTTGTGTATGACCTGGAAGTATTTATTCAGCGATCGGCGGTAAAAGTTCATCTGTACGAACATGGTTAGTCCAGAGTGAGGGGCTTTGGTTAGTCTACGTATCGCGAGTCAGAGAAAATGTCGTCTGTGAAAAAGTTTCGGCTCGTTTAAACGTGCACAACAAAACATATCGGTATAAATCAATATGATGTTATGAAATGCATTGGCTATAAGTGAGATTAAATACTTACTTTCGACGTTTCGCTGTTAAAAAGCAACTTCTCGTCTGCTCCGCACCGCGAGTCAAAGAAAAAGTAACTTTTAAATGAGAAAAGTGTAGCGCGCACACAGCACATAAATGTCGTTATACACCATGATGTTATAATATGAATACTGTAAAGCAGCTAAAAACACTTAATTTCGGTGTTTTCCGTCCTCGTATGATCCGCATCGCTTCGCGAGTCAAAGAAAATGGCGTCGCTTGTTTGAAACACTAACGTCACAATGTGAAGCCCCTATTATTATGTACATTTATACCTTAGTTGGTGTTGTTATTCTTTGGTTTATACATTTTGAATTGTATTTACAATGCCTTGTATTAATCTTGTTTTTTGTTGCATTGTAGCCTACTTGAAATGTTTGTAATTTAACTAAAAAAAAAAAAAAACACTGTGAAGCCCAGCCTTCTTTAATCATCTGGACATTGATGAGCGCGATGCAAAAACTGAATTACAAAAGTTACATAACATACAATAAAAATAAAAACCAAGCAAACTGAATAATAATAATAATAATAAAAAAAAATACAGCAATTAATTATACATGATTTTTGTATGATCGGTTGAAGTCCACAGTAGTCGATTGTCGAGTTCACGTGCATAGGTTATCACGCACGTGAACTCGACAATCGACTACTGTGGACTTCGACCGAAAACAGGATGTAAATACAGGTATGAGCGCTGGCTGAATTAACATCATTTTTATTCATATCTTTCACATCTACTGCAGTCAGATTCACTCGTGTTCACTCTGAAGGAATCACTCACATGGCTGGGCACTTGTAATGACATCAAGGACACATAGAGGCTAAAAGCAGGTTTAAAACTGGCCCCATTGAAGTCAACAGGGTGCAAATTTTAAAAAGAGGATAACACGGTGTAGGCAACACCGATTTTTGTCGTTGTTCTCTGTACTGACAGCACTCCAAATTGACAAAAAAATGAGCTCAATGTTAAAGTCCGCGTGAACCGGAAGTTGCAAACGACTTTTCTCCAGTGTTGTGACGTATTTCCCAGTGAAAAGGAATATTGAACAGAGGGCAGGGTTTTACTCTAGCATCTCCTCCTCTCCATCTCTCGCTCATTACAGACTAACGGTCTGAGGGGAGTGGTTAAGCGTTTTCCCAAACCAAGCCGTCAAACCTACGTCATCAGAGAAGGAACGCCATTCCAGACCGGAAGTAACTTTTCAGACTTTGATTAAAGATTACGACGGCAAACAATTTTTTTCTGTGTATTAACTTGCACGGATTAATTGTTCACCACAAGACTAGTAATATGCGCTAACAAAGTAAATCGGGTCAATTTGATTTCAGTTGGACTTTAAAATTGACCGGAGTTCTCCTTTAAGTGAGCTTGCTAATGTTACACACAAACCAACCATTAGACAGCTTCCTTCTAACTATCAAGCCCCGCCCACACGTGATGGGATTGGTCACATGTTTGTGATGCAGGAAACAGGGGCGTTTCTGAGACTGTCTTTGGTTCACTGCAGTTTTAAGGAGGAAATACTCAGAAATGCTGTCGACTTATGAATTTACACATGGTTTGTCTTAAAGCAGATTAAAAACACCACATAGACACATAAACAACATTAAAAGCTGGATTTCACCACAGGGGGACTTTAAATGACTTATGTATAATTCCACTCTGGTGATTTGGTTTTGCAAGAACAACTAATTCAGTGTAAATACTCCAGGTGCATCCTGTTAAGACCAATAAACATAATTAACTTGCTGATGTAATTAATTATGACTAATGAATAATCTATATAATTAAGACCGACCGCATCTAGATGTACAACCAAAACTAAAAATGGCATCAATTGCAGGTGAGATATTTTCATACATTTGAAGAACTATTTCATAGGTTAATCTATTTCTTCTAAATGTCCCGCTTCAGGAGAACCTGAAGACACTATTACCCAGGAAAAAGATCTACCCACAAATCAGGTAAATTGCATGTTTTTGCATTTATGTTAGAAAACCACATGCATTTAATCCTTTTTTTTTTTTTTTTTTTAAACAGTGTCCGTTTGAGAGAAATCTGGAGGCTCTCGATGCCAAAATCTCGGACAGAAAGGAGAAGATCTGGCTCTGCAACATGATCATGAACGACCTGCTGAAAATCCAGAAAATAGTTGCTGTAGGTTTTAATATTGTTTTATAGTTGGTTTTAAAGGGCTTTTTCATCTCCACTCATTCAGATGTTTATTTTGGTAGGAAAAAGGCCTTGAGAACACCTCATATCCAGGACCAGATAACTGAGCAGATTATGATTTGTAATATGTATGTGTGTGCGTTTTATAAATAAAGTCTTGATGTGAAAGTGTTGGGATGGAACGATTTCGTTCTGAAACAAGAAATAAAGTAACAAATCACACAGGGTTTTACTGGTATTGTATTGCTTTTTGATTCAAAAAGTTATTACTTTGCCATAATACTTTATACAAAACAAGCATATGAGAAATTTTCACATTATACATTCTTTAAAAATACAGATCTTTACAGTTTCCTCACACTCAGGGTATCAAAAGCAGTCATTATGGAAGCATTTGTGACTCGACTAACATGCCGGACCAGAAGATCAGAATTTCTGAATAAATATCTTCTATGAAAAGCAACTGTTTAATAAGCTATTTTTGTTGCACTGAAGGACCAAATCATAAGTTAATGCCTTCAAAAGACCCACGTGTGAATGAAAGCGTAATGATGATGATGATGGCACCTGACGAAGGTGGAATGATTCAGAAAAGCACGGATTCAACATGAAAAAAAGCTGATCTTGAAGGTCAAGCGAGTAGTTTTTCACCATTATTTTTCCAAAATTAAAACAAATGCATGATTTTTATGTCATGTGAGTGTCAAAGAAATTACATAAAGCAGCAAAAGTTCTCAACAGGAATATATATATATATATATGTATGTATGTATATATAAACATTGCAATGCCCAGATACAAAACAAAACAACAGATTAAGTCACATCAAACATAACTGTACACAACACAACATTTTGATGGGTTAAGAAAAAAAAGGCTTTTAAAAGTGAAATATTCAATGCAACAGGACAGTTTTACTCTATGATGACTTGCATATGCTAAATATGAACGCTGACACGAGATGTTTGCGTGTGAACATGTACAGATGGAGTGGTTTGGTGCTCTATGACACATTGCATAGTTGTTTTTGTTAGTTGATGAATAAAAATTGGCTTCAGTGGAAATTAATCTTTCATCCTGTAAAGTAATTAGTCCTATATGAAATGTCAACAAACAATAAGGTCAGAAGCATTATTATTATTATTATTATTATTAAGGTACGGTTGATCATGTTTATCGGCTGGATAAGTGCCGTTCATTAGGGAAAGAACTGTGTTGTTCAAACTGTAATGTTCCCGTAATAAGTTTGCACAGCTCATGGATAAAAAGAAAATGTAGTGGATAAATAAATCAAGGGATCAACACTGAGGGAGCGACGCACCGATTCTAGCGTAACGACGACCTCACGCTGTTATTTGGCACTGGACAGGAAAAGGCTCAGTGTTTCTCCAAAGCCGGTTCTCCGTCGGGATCTGAAACGGTGAGGAATGAAAGAGCTGGAGTTGTAAGGCAGTCCTCGAATAACAGGATCTGTGGAGAACTACACACTGTACACACAGCTGACAGTGAAGGCAGTGCAGAGGCTCGTCTCTCGTCTCACACACACACTTCTGTACAAAAATACAAATAAAATCTAATGGCTTAAACATTTATCATTTCAAATCTACTATATATTTACATTACGGTCAGCTAGAGTCTTTACAGCAGTGGTTTATAGGAGAGGGCGAACGAGCGCAGGCTGAACCGGGGCCGGTAGTGCACTGCACACACACACACACACACACTCACACACACTCACACACACACACACACACACTTACTAGCTCGCACACTCGCTCACTGACTCACAATTACTCGCACACACACACACACACACACACACACACACACACACACACACACACACTTACTAGCTCGCACACTCGCTCACTGACTCACAATTACTCGCGCACACACACACACACACACACACACACACACACACACACACACACACACACTTACTAGCTCGCACACTCGCTCACTCACTGACTCACAATTACTCGCACACTCGCTCACTCACACTCACACTCACTGACTCACTCACTCACTCGCACACACTCACTCACAATTACTCACACACACTCACTCACAATTACTCACACACACTCACTCACTCGCACACTCACTAGCTCGCACACTCACACACTCACTCACTCGCACACACACTCACTCGCTGACTCACAATTACTCACACACACACACACACTCGCGCGCACACACACACACACACACACACACACACACACACACACACACTCACTCGCACACTCACACTCACTCACTCACTCACTCACTCACTCAATCACTCACTCAATCAATCACTCACTCACTTACACACTCACTCACACACTATCAATCACTCACTCACACACACACTATCACTCACACATACTCACACACACACACTATCAATCACTCACACACACACTATCAATCACTCACTCACTCACTCATTCACTCACACACTATCAATCACTCACACATACTCACTCACTCCCATCACTCACTCACACACACACACACACACACACACACACACACACACACACACACACACACACACACACACACACACACACTATATACAGTATTTATATACTGCTGCTTGTTCTTCTGAATCCCTGAGCGGGTCATCACTCAACAGAGACTCGTGGGTGTTTCACGAAAGGAAAGTGCAGGAGACGCGACGCAGAAAACACTGCAAACTGTAACAACCAATGAGAGAAAAGAAGAGAAACCCAAGCACATGCCCGTCACAAAGGCAAGATGACAGTGTTTGATTCCATCACAGAGTTTCAAGAGTTCATATTTCATCCAACAATCAAGAGGACTTTTTTTGCATAAATAAAAAGAAAAATTTAAATCAGTCTAAATTCAATTCAGTTTAAATAATAAAAAAAAATGTACATGACATTTCTTTACATTAACATGATGAGGATCGCGGATGAAATGGTCATTAATAGGCAAAATATTCAAAACGTTCGTTTCTTTATGCAGAAAAACCCCAAAAACATTTCCTATCTTTCTTTTGATTACGGGAAATATGACCCAAAGAATTTCTAGACAGGTTTCGTGAGATCCACTTAAATATCTTTCAGGGGAGCGAAAATTGATTGAAAATGTGGGAAAGAGAGCTACATTAATCCAACAATTGAGTATTTTAATAAATTAACATGTATCAAATTAAATACTAAGTTATAGGCAGCCAAAACAAACCTCTAAATTACATTTAAAAGGCAGGTCAATGTTCATCGCAGTTCATCCAGACTGACAAACCGTAAAATAAAACATCTCAAAAATCACATTATCATCATAACCACTGCAGCCTTTCCAATAAATTACACATCATAAAATACTTCAATGTTTCAATGTGCAGGACTTTGCGTAGACGACTTCAAACCATGATGAAGACCTTACTGTTGAAGTCTCATATATATATATATATATATATATATATATATATATATATATATATATATATACCATATATATCCCATGATCGATCTAGTGGATTTTCAAGTTTAAACTCAAGTACAGCATGTACGCCTCTTGTTTTATACGGTGAATCTCTATAAGCAAATATTAATAATCCAGCGGGGTTAAAACGCTAATGAGTCTCAAAGCTAGCACTGCACGATTAATCGCAACGAAACCGCACGCGATTTGGCAAAGGCTGCGATTATTTAATGCACAGTTTGTGCAGCGGCTGATTGGTAGTAAATGCTTCTCCATCTGAACACCAGAGGGTGTCTAACACACACACACACACACACACACACACACACACACACACACACACACACACACGATGATAACGCACATCATTCCAGGAAATCCCTATGGGCATCATAGTATCTCTGTATCTGAATAAACAGAAGATTGAAACGCTTAACTAATGACTAATAAACACACGACTGCCTTATTCTCTTTAAGAAGCTCATCACCTCACAGAAGGAGGAGCTCAACTGTCCTTATGAAGTGAGTTTGGAGTAAAAGCATGTTAGTAAATGTTATCTTTTGTTGGACAAGAGCTTCATAAATACTTTTTTTGAAAAATGCATAAATGCTTTTGGTCTCATAAACGTTTGGAAAGATGTGTTGCTTTTTCAAATGCACGTTTATAAGTGACAGTGACTCGAACCCGCAGTGCGTTCAGACGGAGCAGCGTTTACAGAGCCGATCATCAATGACAAGCTGCGCATAACAAATAATCACAGCCTTTGCCATTTCAAAATCGCGATAAGCCAATTTGATTTAAGTGCGATTACATGTAAATTGCGATTAATCGTGCAGCGCTAACTCAGAGCATTGTGAGAAGCTGAACTACTCTGCCTGGTGCCCTAAACTGCTCTGCCTGCCTTAAAAGTGCACCATAAACCACTGGTTTGGATGGTGTGTGTGAGATACGCATCTGTACACGGTACAGATGAACCTCTAGGGGGCGCCGCTGGGGAACTGGTCCAGCAGGGCCTCGATGTTGGCCGTGGTCTCCGGGCTGAGCAGATCCAGGCCGTCGGTGGGGGGGTCAGGGGTCACCGGGTCGGGGATGGGCTCTGATGGAGGATCCTCAGGGAGAGATGGAGGAGCAGGAGGAGGTGATGTGGTCTTGGTCTTCTCCACTGAGGAGACAGTGCTCTTGTCTTTAGCCGAGTCTCTGCAGGCGCACTGACACTGGCAGGACTCCTCCTGCTTGATGATGATCACCGGCAGGCTCAGGCCGATCTGCTGCACTGCGTTCCCTGAAACACAAACACACCTAGCTGTGATAATCCACATTACTAGTGAAGTAAAATAATTTAAAGTTGACATATTGTGTCCCTTTTTCACAAGATGTCATATAAATATCTGGTGTCTCCAGAATACGACTGAAATTTCAGCTCAAAATTCACGACCAGATCATTTGTTACAGCTTAAAGCTGCCGTCGGCAAGATTTTTTTGATCCTATTCACTGAAACCGACACTATGCTCCGACAGAACAACATAAATCAGCCGGTTTTAGAAAAACCCTGCGCTTCTACCTCCACCTGGAGCCTGTTATTTGTTGTGCAAAAATCCAGCGCTGCCGGTTCCTCTGGTCCAATCAGCGCAGGGCTGTGCGAGATCTTTTGCGGGACAGTTCGTGCACACGCCACAGATCTCCCCTCCCCGCGCACGTTACTATATCACATGCACACGCCTGAAGTTCGCAAGTGTGTTGGATTGTACAAAGCGTGATGGCGGAGAGAAAATCTACTAACAAGCTTCCAATTCCTCGGTTAACAACCAGAGCTAGGAGATACAAAACAACCAAGGAACAGAAAAATTATGCTTCGATGGTGAAGAGACGGTGTGTTCACAGAAGATCTGGTGCACACGCGTGGTAGTGGGGGAGGGGCATGAGAGTTGTAAACATTAAACATTTTAAAAAAGTCCCCTCAATCTGCCAGACTTGCCGACTGCAGCTTTAATATTATATTTAATATTTATATTAAATGTGCCGTTTTTGTGTTTGTCCCTTTAAATGCAAATGAGCTGTTGCCCAGCCTTCGTTCAGAAGAGGGCGAAGCCTTTACACGAGCCTCAGATACTCCAGCAATAACAAAACAGGCCAATCTTACTCATCAAAATCTCAGAAATAACCAAACAAATAAACACAGCCAGCTGTGACAATCCGTATTACACTCTGTTATTGGGCTGCATCCATAGGCGTCGATTTCGGGGGGGACGGTGGGGACGCGTACCCACCAGATTTCGTCATGAGTCATTTTGTACCCACCACTTTTAACTTCCGTCCATATTAATTTGACTTTTGGTTAGAATTTTTTGACCGTTTTCAGTGGTTATGAGGAGCAATATGAGAGAAATGTGGTAATCATTGTCTGACCCAACAAAAAAACATTATAATATTAATTTTATTTTATTTTTCATGTTCGCATTTATGAGGGAAAAAACAACGTGTCAGTCCTCGGGTACGGACGTGAGCGCTCTGAAAGCGGCACTAAAAGACTGCTTTACAACTTTCACAGAGACCTCAAACAGAACAGCTGCCTTTCTTTAAATTTAATTTCGTTTTGTATTAATTATATCTTAATTTTAATCAATGTTTCATGAACCAATTGCCTGGATTTAATAAATAAGAAGTAAATATAGCAGAATCACGACATGGAGGCGCCGGCGAGTGAACTGGAGTTCGTCTCATAAATGAACCGAAACTCAGCGTATAATGCACATTCACATTCACAGCGTATTTAGACACATTTAGATGCATTCATAATCATTACTTTTACCGGTTCTTTGTGGCAAGCTTTATGCGTGCGGTCGTGCGCTTGAGTGCGGCTATATTACGTAAGCTCATTATCCTGTAGGCTATATAAGTAATTAAATTAATATAAAGGGGCGATTTGTCCACGAATGACTTAAATGAACAACTAGCCTACTAGTCGACTAGAAAAAAAAAAAAACTTTTAGTCGGAAGCAGCCCTTATTCCACATATTTTCGAACCAGGCAACAGGACATCTGTGTTGAGCGAGCGACCCTGCGGAATGAAGGAGCGGAGCGGAATATTCAGAAATGCGCTCTCCACTCACGAGCTCTGATCGGAACAAACCCGAACCTCACTGTCTGCTGAACTTGCGCAGAAACATCAAAATATAACCAGCTTTTTAAAATGTTTTTTTAAAACTAAACACTATTTTAGCACAAATTATGAGCTTATTGGCGATTTTTTTATAATTATTGACAAAATTAGAATGTAGTAAAAGTTTTTTTTTGTTTTTTTTTTAAAGTTTTGGGTGGGCCTGTTGAAAAGTGGGGCCGTGCCTGAGCTACAGGACATCGTCTTTCAAAACATAACCTGCGCGAAAGAGAAAAAAAATGAATGCGTCATTGTACCCAGCACTTCTGAAAAAGCACTTCCGAATGCATCTCTGTCCCCAGCACATTTCAAACCAAACTGACGCCCATGGTTGCACCATGATGATCTTGGTTATCGATGTATTGGCCAATGATCGGTATCGGCCAATTAAAGCTATTATTTTCACTATCGGCCATCGGCAGATTGATTAAAAACAGCCGGTGATCAGAGCCGATTATATCCTGACAATCAAAAGGGTGCGGAAAAACGTGAATTGGACAAATAAATGCAACAGAACGGAAATACACATTAAACAGTGTTTTAAGTTTTTCATGAAGATGTACCAACAGAGATATTCAGATAAATAACAGCCTATGGGGAAAAAAAGGAATAATCAATCAAATGCAAAATAACTGCATATAACGCTGCATAGTCTTACTGTGCACATTAAATATAGATGAATCCTTATTAAAGATTTATTTTGTCATTTGCTGTTTGATTATCATTAATGACAGACTGCAGCATATATTAGGCTGCTGTCACTTTAAGAGCTGCACGGACCTAATATACTGTTACACGCGTTTTCTTTCTCAACTCTGTACGTTTACTTAAGACGAAACCCCCTGTGTTTACATGAATACTCTACTATTTTTTGTGTGTACGCATTTAGCAGTGTATCCGAAGCCCTTTTGCGTATCCGCGTTCGGCTCCGACTTAGAGCGGAAAGCTGCCAGGGGAACAGTTTGCGCCTTACTGCGCTTTTAATAACACTGTTTAAAATCAAACACGTCCCACAGTTTAGCATCAGCAGACTGCATTTTACTACACTCTTTTAGGGTGTACTACTACATACTTATTAGGTGATTTGGATGTTAAAGGTGAGGCATGTGAGATTGACAACTAGCGGTTGAAATGGGTACTGCAGTCCAAATTAAAAATATGGGAGATCGTTGTTTATTTTATATGGATACCAAGGCTTATTAGGTCGAGTAGAATCTGCAATCTCTGACCAAGTTTGTTTGCTGGCTTCCATATGCTGTGTTTTCCGCCAATTCGCAACCTGTGGTGGCGAAATACTACTGGGTGAATTGGCAACGTGCCGTATCACAGACAAAAACAGACATTGCGACACGGAACGCACATTTCAGAGTAAAATAACTGGCTGTAGATTTGTTTTTTAGAGAAACGAATATGTAAACTCAGCATGTTTCCTAAATATCTGCAAACATATTATGGTGTTTTTATGCTTTAGTACAGTATAAAACTTACATACAGCACCTTTATATCAATTTTGATTAATTGCACAGCCCTAGCTTCGGCTTACATCACAGCACTGAAACTGCTCTAGTAAAGGTTGTCAATGACCTTTTACTCCTCTGGTGATTTGGGAAATATCTTCATTCTCTTATTGCTTGACCTCAGCTCAGCTTTTGACACTGTCTGCCACAAACTATCTCGCCTTTCAGAGATTGGCATCAGGCGTGGCATTATCCTGGTTCTCTTCATATCTCAAGGATAGGCAATACTACATCTCAATGACAATTACAAATCCCCCCACAGTATCGCTCAAACAGGGTGTTCCCCAGGGTTCAGTTCTCTGTCCGTTATTATTCACTATCTACATTTTGCCTCTTGGACAGATTATTCAGCGTAATTGTTTTTATCACTGCTGTGCTGACGATACTCAAATATACACGGCTTGCCAGTCAGATTCTATCCACCAGACTGGCTCGTTATCCTAATGTGTCAATGAATGGAAAGAGAGAGTGTGTGCACATGGTTGCCAGGTTGGGAAGATTAAGCAGAAAATGCATCTATTTAACAGAAAAACCCTGATTGGGGGATTTAAACCCTTGATATCTGGCGACCCCGAGCATGAACTCTTGGAGGCTTGTTACAAATGCAAGACAAATAAATAACCAACGGGCCAATATGGCAGACGATTACGCTTAATTAATCGAGAAAAGCAGAAACTAGAATCGCAATTACAAATTTCAATAGCCCTACTCAGTTGTCCTTTTAACTTTCAGTGAAATAAACAGAAGCAGCTCTGCAAAAACAGCACATAACATAGCAAAATATTCAATCATACCTGAATGTCCACCGACTGGTATGGCTGTTGTAAAAAAGACTTTCTCTACTTTTGGACCCTGAAAATAAAAACAGTAGTAATGTCAACCAACAAAAAAAATCAGAAGAATAAATTTGTGGCATTAATTCAAACAACTATCTGATAAAAACCACAGAGAAAAAACGTAAAGCTAAAGCTAAAGTAGAGTTTAGTTAAACCGCCGGACCTGTTGTTCTGGGTTCTGCTGCGCACTGGCGGCACTGCTGAGGATCCACTGCAGGTTCTGATCGGACATGACGATACTGGGCTGCAGGCCGAGGGTGGGGGCGATGGTGATCGTAGGAGGAGGAGGAGGAAGAGGAGGAGGAAGAGGAGGCGGAAGAGGAGGAGCCAAAGGCACTGTGTGTGTCACCTCCGCGGTCACGGAGACGCTAGTCGCGGTCGACCCCGGCTGAGCCACGAAGAGCGGCGCGACCGAGGGAGCCGGTGGAGCCGATGGAGCGGAGAGAGCGGGTGGAGCTGATGGAGCGATGGGCACTTCTGGCGAGAGTGATGAAGTGGGCGGAGTCAGTGACGAGCTGCCGGCGGCAGGAGGCGGAGCCGGCTGTGAGGTGGGCGGAGTCTGAGCCTCAGGTGATGTGATGGGGGATGAAGAGGGCGGAGGGAACACGTCTGAGGCTGACGGAGGACACGAGTCCAGGCCGAACACCTCACCGGGGTGATCTGGAGACACAGAGGCGGGACACACGTCAGACTGAGGGACGGCACATGGGATGATCGGTCATTCCTACTAGGCAGCACGTCACATGTTCCCTTCGTTAATATACTAGTTACAAATTTTAAAATGAAAAACATGTCATCAAAATATCACCATTTCATCAACTGTTTTTAAAAGTCCAAGCGCGTCACTAACACAATTCAATTAAACACAATCATGTTTTAATATGTCGTTACCATTCTTTAGCTTATTGCTAAAAATTTTTATGTTTCAACACATTGATATTGCTAGAATGTTGATACCATGTTTCTAATGTTTTTGCACATGGGTAGCATGTTTCAACACATTGTTAACATGTTTTCGCTTGTTGCCAGAATGATTTTTAACATGTATACCATATTTTAACATGTTTCTAACATTTCTTAGCATGTTCTTAGTGTCTTTTAACACCCTGACAGTGCTAATATGGTTTAAAATGTTGTTAAAATGTTTCTGACATGTTTTAGCATGTTGCTAACATGTCTAATGTTTTAGCACATTGATATTGCTAGCATGTTTCAACATGTTGATACCATGTTTCTAATGTTTCTGCCCATGGATAGCATGTTTTAACACATCGATAACATGTGACACTTGGTTACAATGTTCTAACATGTTTCTAGCATGTTTTAAAACACTGACAGCGCTAACACGTTTTAAAATGTTTCTAACATGTTTTAACACATCGATATCGCTAGCATGTTTCAACAATGTTGATACGATGTTTCTAATATGTTTTTGTGGTTACCATGTTAAAGCACCTTGCTAATATGTTTTACAGGCATGAAAACTCCTCACCTTTCGGCGAAATTCGAAATTCCAGTCTGACAACTGGACACACTGCCGAACAAAGAACCGCACGTCGGAAAGCAAGCCTGAGGTAAGTTAGCTTACAATGTTAACTGTCCTGTCAGTTACAGACAGCGATGTTGCCAATGTCATTATTGTTAATTTTGACATAGAAGTGGGCGGGATAATATCGCGAGCGGGCGCGGGCGCCGTGAGCTCTGAGCTAGCAGGAACGAGTAGTGAGTTGTCGTCGAAAAAGATGGATAACGCAAAAAAGCTGTCGGGGGCTAAAAATAGAAAAAGAAAGAGGGGAAATGAGATGGCATGTCAACTGATGCGACAGCAGCTAAACAAGTGGATGGTGAAAGGCATTTGTTGCATTTCAGTGCATTTGTTTTACAATATATGGCTATTACTATCATGGGATTAATATTATAACTATTATAAACTATAACTATTATAACTAACTAAAAGAGTTTTGAATTTTTCTTTGTTTAATTTGCACCAGATTGATGAATTTAACATTAAAAAGCACAACATTTTCTGACGGGGGAGCATGCCCCCCAACCCCCCTAGAGTGGCAGAGGTCCACTCACCACAGTGATCCAAAAAAACACTGGTATTACTATGCCAATGCAGCTTACAGATTTTGGGGGGGGATTCATCACTGTGGAGTATAGTTCAATTCTATTAATAAGTGAGATTTTTGTACTTATTTCATCTGTTTGTGTTAACTCTCATGCGTTCCTACTCTCATTACATTTTTTTTGGGGGGGGGGGGGGGGGTGTATATGCCGCATCCTTCTCACCTTTTTTACCCCTGACCTGTTTTCATGCCTGGTTTTAACAATTGCTAGCATGATTTAACATACTGTAAACGTTTCACCAAACTGCTACCACATTGCTAACATGTTTTAACTTATTGCTAACATTTTTAATGTTTCAACACATTGATATTGCTAACATTTTTCAACATGTTGATACCATGTTACTAATAAGTTTTTGCACATGGGTAGCATGTTTTAACTCATTGATAACATGTTTTCGCTTGTTGCCAGAATGATTTCAACGTGTTTTAAGATGTGGTTACCAAGTTTTTAACATTTCTTAGCATGTTGCTAAAATGTTTTAACACATTGACATGTTTTAGCCCATTTCTAAGCATGTTCCTAGTATGTTTTAACACACAGACAGTGCTATCATGTTTTAACACATATATATTATGTTTTAACACATGAGTAGCATATTTTAACACAGAAAGTTTTAACACATTGCTTACATGTTTTAACTAGTGCTGTCAATTCAATTATAATAATAATAAAAAAACAATCACACAGCATGTTATGTAACAGTAGCCAAAGGTTGCCAGGAAAAAAACGCACGCGTTAATTTTACTGTGTTAATTGCGTCAAATATTTGTAACGCGTTAAAATGAAAAAATTATTGAAATGAATTATTGAAAAATGAAAGCATTAATTTTGACAGCACATATTTTAATCATGTTCCTAGCATGTTTTAACACATTTCTAGAATGTTTGCTATGTTGCTAACATGTTTTACAATTCCAAAAATAAAAAAGTGCACTGTAAATACCTTAATGATGCACTTAATTAACGATAAAATGAAGAACTATGGACACTTCATTCACTCGTCTGTTGCAGACTCCAATACTGAATGACGACAAAACCTTATAATATTCATAACTACACGGTAGAGTACATAGTGCATTATTACAACTATTGTTAACAACCAAGTTTTAGCACATTGGCAGCATTTTGTAGTGCATTGCTATCATGTTTTAACACCTTGATAGCATGTTTTCAACATATTGATATAACTTTGTTAACGGGTTTCTAGCATGCTTTAACACATTGCGAATGTGTTTCGAGCAAGTCTCTGAAGGTCTGGCATACACAAAAATAATACAAAATTAATAATTCCCGCCCAAGGCACATGCTTAATAAAGGGCCTGGTTGAGTTAGTTAGTAGTGTGTTGAAACTGGTGGTAAGGCGAGGGACATTTCCAAAACACACTCGAAGCGCTCGACCAATCACAACACACTGCTCCAGCCGACCAATCAGAGCACAGTGTGCTTTTCAGAAGGAGGGGCTTCATAGAGACAGGAACTAAACAGAGCGTTACTGACAGACTGGGAAGAGAGGAGCCGCAACAATGGAGAATATGAGGAAAAATAATGAAAACCTGTTCAAGTGGAGCCCAACAACAACAACAAGACTTTGAAAAAGGTCCTCTTTAGCACATGCTTATCCATTTTTAACAGTTGAAAGCGTACTGCATAACAGAAGTGACTCGAGTGCCTTTGAACACAGTGAGCTCTAAAGGTTCTTGCCTGTGGTTTTGGGGTCGTCCTGGCTGACACTGTTCTCAGGACTCTGGAACATCAGCTCAAAGATTCGTATGGGGGTGACGCTGTTCAGATCCAAACCCTGAGACTGAGACATGAACATGTGCTGAGATGCACTCTATGTATCTGGGAGACGACTGAAAAAAAAAGCTCTGTGTAAAAAAATGAGGGCGCAAACTCACATTGTGGTTCTCCTGGAGCTCAGAGTCAGTGGAAATGAGGCTCAAATCACTGAGGCACAGCGAGTGATTCGCATCCTGCGGTTGAACAAGGACAACAGGACCAATTAAGTCCACGGCCACAAAGTGTTGGTGTAATAAAGGGCAGTGAGTGTGTGAGTGAGCACCTCTGACAGCGGATGAGCGCTCACGGTGAACGCCGGGCCTTTGTCGTGACCCCGGATGTGGCTCTTCAGGCTGTACTGAGAGCTGAAGGTCTTCTCACAGCCGTCGCTCGGACAGAAGAACGGCTTCTCTCCTGGAACAGGGAAAGAGACGGTAGAGGAAGAAATTAGGGATGCAATGATAAGAAAACTTTGTCCGATACCAATAAGTCTTTATATTTGAAAGCCGATAACCGATAAATGGCAGATAAATCTAAATCCAAAATTTATATAATAACTGTATTTTATATAATTATATAATTAACTGTATTTTCCTTTTTTCAAGTTTTTCTGATCATAATTCAAGAAATTCATAACCATCATGTTGAACGGTGCGCATCTGAAGTGTCTAATCTGGAGGAATAATCCATTATTTATCGGCTTTAATATATCGGTTAAATGTTCTTATCAGGCTGATCATGATAACATTAGACCGAACATACATTGTCCGATACCGATATGGTGGCCGATATATCGAGCATCCCAAGAAGAAATGGAGATTCTCTAATCTAAATAAAATTGTAATTTCAGCACAACAATTGTTTGTTGCAAACAAAGCCAGAATCAATAACTTTAGTACTGACTGAGGTGAATCTGAACAGACAAAAAGTGGCATAAGTAAAATATTGATATTTTTTTTAAATAGAAATATTGCTAATATCAAAGTTATTCTTACGTTTACTTTATAAAAATCTGTAAATATTTCACAGCAAAAATCAAATATCAAATATGATGCTGTAGTTTTTTTTGTGTGTGTGTGTGTGTGTGCGTTGCTTTGATTTTGCCTGTTTTGAGCAGTGTCTTACCAGTGTGTGTCCGTACATGTGTTTTCAGGTGATGACTAGCAGCGAAAGCCTTACCACAGCCATCATGGTCACACCTGCACACACAAACACAACAGTAGCCTCTAATAGTGCATCCATCTTTGCTAATATGCAAACACAGCACGTCCATGATTTAGCACTAGTGCTGGGTGTCGAGCTCAATACTTTAGGCACCGACCGAACTGCCATGACACCATAGACTAGAGTATCAAAAAATGTCTTGTCGTTCGGGACCAAATGTCTTGATACCTGAGGGGTTAATCTAGTCAACGTCAGTGAGCCAATAAGCACGCAGCATGTCTGATGTGCCCGAATCAAGAGCTGGTGATCAAGGAAAAACACTAGTTTATGTCGGCTTGATGGACACAGAGCCGCTCACTGACACAGACATGCAGGATTCATATTTACATAGTCCTTTTGCAGTGTAATATTCTCACTTTAACAACATTTTTTCATTTGAGAGAAACTATGATCTCATCACAGAAGAAGCTCTACACGGCAACCCGTCAAAATAAAAGTTTGGTTTAACTTAAAGAAACTGCGAGAGGAATATATTACTCTTGTACAGTGTAATGTACATCTCAATGTACTACTACTAATAATAATACAATTATTAAAACAAATATTCTTCCAGGTTATAATTTTAACAGTAAACCTCTGTTGTGTAGCACTTGTTTGCCAAAAAATTAAAGGGCTTGTTTAATTTTCATTTGAATAAACGATAAAGTAATGTTTTATGCCTTCATTTGATTACCAGAAAAATTTAAAAACACAACATAGAATTTAAAAAAATTACTACAAATAAATTTCATATGCCCTAATAATTGTAAACAAATTAATCAATTCAGTTGTTTTTATGAATTCAATTAATTAGATATGTTTTTGATATTAAACCATTAACATGGAATGCAGAGAAAATAAAACAGAAATCAAAGAACTGTTTAAGTAATAAATTGCTGTTAAACTAAACAAGTTTCATAATTACACATGCTTTTGAACAATCACATTTAATTTAGCAGGTCGGCTGCATTAACAGTTCAGCTTTCTTGTTTTTCCCCCTCTTCACATTAATGCTATACCATAAAATTGGTATCGGAAAAAGTATCGATCAGGAACCGGTATTGATATCGAATATCTTTGAACGATACCCAACAATATTTAACACGTGTATGGAAGTAAAATAATGCCAAATGTTTTTGAAACAAAAAAGCCTGTTGAATTGCACTACTTGAAAAAAATATGCATTGCATTAACCATGCTTGCATTTTAATGCATTGTATTTTTAGGGATTAATGCAATGCATTATTTTTACAAGTAGTGCAATTCAACAGGCTTTTTTTGTTTCAAAAACATTTGGCATTATTTTACTTCCATACACGTGTTCCAGCTCGACTCTCACTGGCAGTGAATAATACAATGGATGATGGTCAACATCATAGTAAACGTGATCGGCTGTTGATGCTGTAAAGCACTTCTGAAGTAAAGCTGGTGTGTGAGTGAATGGTGACCTGAAGGGTTTTTCTCCCGTGTGCGTGCGGATGTGCTTCCTCAGGTCGCTCAGCGTGGTGAAGTACTTGGTGCATCCCTCGGATTCACAGTTAAACGTCTTCCCCGTGTGCAGACGCTGGTGTGCTTTCAGTCTGTGAGAGACAAACACAACAACCATTCGCTGATCAGCAGACGCCTTCACACAGAGGACGAGTCAATCATGACACACTACAGGCAAAAACATCGCTTTCATGAGATTTACGGTTATTTTTGCTTCACTACATTGTCTTTGTTCAGACTAGAGGAAAGAAAACATCCAAAATACACATTTAAGTGTTTATTTTATTACACTTCTTCTATTTGTGTGCAAAGATATGTACTGAAATTGAAATCTTTGAGTGTAAAGGGAATAAATTGCTACGCCTCATCAGCTTAGTTTGGAGCGGCTTGTTTGTATGCGCGTGTAAGATAACACTCCTGGAGGACGCTCGACTCCCGATGGAGCAGTATGTGCTTATGATGCATTTGCAGTAAGCTTTGTTCTTGTTTGATTCTAGTGTTCATTTCGTTATGAAAAATATGATCCTTTCCTCGCAGGTCAAAATGACCTGAAGCCCTAAAATTATACTTTTGTTTTTTTGTCCAGAAAGCTTATATAATTTCATATTGATCATATTCGTTCTATTTTTCACAAGTATATTTGTGGCAATAGCCAACAATACATTGTATGGGTCAAAATGATCGATTTTTCTTTTAAGGCAAAAATCATTAGGATATTAAGTAAAGATCATGTTTCATGAAGATATATGTATCTAAAAAAATTGTGAGTGGATGCGAACATAAATGAACAACTTTAAAGGCGATTTTCTCAATGTTTTGATTTTTTTTGCTCCCTCAGATTCCAGATTTACAATTTGTTGCATCTCGACCAAATATTGTCCTATCCTAACAAACCATACACCAATGGAAAGCTTATTTATTCAGCTTCAGATGTTGTATAAATCTCAATATCAAAAAAATGGACCCATGTGACTGGTTTTGTGGTCCAGGGTCACATATATACACTGAGTAAAATAAGTATTTGAACACCCTGCTATTTTGCAAGTTCTCCCACTTAGAAATCATGGAGGGGTCTGAAATTGTCATCGTAGGTGCATGTCCACTGTGAGAGACATAATCTAAAAAAAAAAAAAAATCCAGAAATCACAATGTATGATTTTTTAACTATTTATTTGTATGATACAGCTGCAAATAAGTATTTGAACACCTGAGAAAATCAATGTTAATATTTGGTACAGTAGCCTTTGTTTGCAATTACAGAGGTCAAACGTTTCCTGTAGTTTTTCACCAGGTTTGCACACACTGCAGGAGGGATTTTGGCCCACTCCTCCACACAGATCTTCTCTAGATCAGTCAGGTTTCTGGGCTGTCGCTGAGAAACACGGAGTTTGAGCTCCCTCCAAAGATTCTCTATTGGTTTTAGGTCTGGAGACTGGCTAGGCCACGCCAGAACCTTGATATGCTTCTTACAGAGCCACTCCTTGGTTATCCTGGCTGTGTGCTTCGGGTCATTGTCATGTTGGAAGACCCAGCCTCGACCCATCTTCAGTGCTCTAACTGAGGGAAGGAGGTTGTTCCCCAAAATCTCGCAATACTAGGCCCCGGTCATCCTCTCCTTAATACAGTGCAGTCGCCCTGTCCCATGTGCAGAAAAACACCCCCAAAGCATGATGCTACCACCCCCATGCTTCACAGTAGGGATGGTGTTCTTGGGATGGTACTCATCATTCTTCTTCCTCCAAACACGTTTAGTGGAATTATGACCAAAAAGTTCTACCAAAAACTTTCTCCCATGACTCCTCTGGATCATCCAAATGGTCATTGGCAAACTTAAGACGGGCCTTGACATGTGCTGGTTTAAGCAGGGGAACCTTCTGTGCCATGCATGATTTCAAACCATGACGTCTTAGTGTATTACCAACAGTAACCTTGGAAACGGTGGTCCCAGCTCTTTTCAGGTCATTGACCAGCTCCTCCCGTGTAGTTCTGGGCTGATTTCTCACCTTTCTTAGGATCATTGAGACCCCACGAGGTGAGATCTTGCATGGAGCCCCAGTCCGAGGGAGATTGACAGTCATGTTTAGCTTCTTCCATTTTCTAATGATTGCTCCAACAGTGGACCTTTTTTCACCAAGCTGCTTGGCAATTTCCAGCCTTGTGGAGGTGTACAATTTTGTCTCTAGTGTCTTTGGACAGCTCTTTGGTCTTGGCCATGTTAGTAGTTGGATTCTTACTGATTGTATGGGGTGGACAGGTGTCTTTATGCAGCTAACGACCTCAAACAGGTGCATCTAATTTAGGATAATAAATGGAGTGGAGGTGGACATTTTAAAGGCAGACTAACAGGTCTTTGAGGGTCAGAATTCTAGCTGATAGACAGGTGTTCAAATACTTATTTGCAGCTGTATCATACAAATAAATAGTTAAAAAATCATATATTGTGATTTCTGGATTTTTTTTTTTAGATTATGTCTCTCACAGTGGACATGCACCTACGATGACAATGTCAGACCCCTCCATGATTTCCAAGTGGGAGAACTTGCAAAATAGCAGGGTGTTCAAATACTTATTTTCCTCACTGTATATCATATACTGCAGCCAACAGAAGCAAACAGGAAGTGAAATGGTGTCAGATCTGTGGCTTCAGGCCATGAGTTTCTGTGAGTTTCACACGCTTTCATCCACACAATGCAGTCGCTGTGTAACACCGTGTCCTAACGACACACGGCGCGGCGCGATAAAACACCTCTTTTCCATGTTGATCAGAGTGTCCTAACCAGCGACGGCAACACGTGACGAGCCTATTTTAGAAATGGTTTATATTTTTCTGCGACGTCGCGCTGGAACAACAAACACAAAGTGTGGCGATGATAATCTCAGGTACTGTTTATGTGCTTTATTTAATGTTAAAGGCGTGTCATGTGACTCTGAACATCATTTAGTGCTCCAGGTTTGTGGCTGTTAAAGCAACAGTGGATAATTCACCTCAGATCTAGAAATTAAACAAATGGAAACAAGAACGTTCAAACTGTGAACAAACAAGTGTATTCTTTGACAAAGACTGTTTCAGTAACTCAGTAGCCTATGTGTTTGAATAATGTTTAAATGGTGTAATATTTGTGAATATGATTTGATTTGATTTAATGTAGACTTATCCATTTTCTTGCGAGTGCCGTCAAGATTACTCTCTGGTGCCGTGCACTCGCCGCGAGACTCCGCCCACACACTGTTCTGATTGGCTGACTCCACCCACGCGCTGCTCTGATTGGCTGTGGGTTTTGATTGATTTTGACGCATCTCGCAGTCGTGTCGTGTCTAGTGTGGACAGACAAATGATTTGTCCCTGGAATCTTGTCGCCTCGCGTCTGGTTAGGCCACGGTGTGAGCGTGTTAATGCTATTCCAGCATGCTAACGTAAAACCCGTTCACCTGTAGAGTGTGTTGAAGGCCTTCTCGCAGCCCTGCACGTCACACTCGAAGGGCTTCTCCTTGGTGTGCACGCGCACGTGTATCTTCAGGCTGTAGGAGGTGAGGAAGGCTTTCCCGCAGCCCTGCTGGTTACACACAAACGTGTACTCGCCGCGGTGTGTCTTCTGGTGCGTGCGCAGGTTCCCCGCCGTGCTGTAGGTGCGCGTGCAGCCCTCGAACATGCACTGGTAGCGCTTCACCTGAGGCCAGCACAGAACACACAACAGTTACACACACACAGGCCTAACACACATGATCCGCCCGCAGGACACTGTGACCCTGGACCACAAAACCAGTCTCGAGTCGCACGGGTATATTTGTGGCAATAGCCAACAGTACATAGTATAGGTAAAAATTATTTTCTTTTTGATGCGAAAAATCATGAGGATATAAAGATCATGTTCCATGAAGATATTTTGTCAATTTCCTACTGTAAATATATAAAACATGTATTTGTGTGAGTGAATGCAGCACAATCGCCAACATAAATGAACAACTTTAAAGGAGATTTTCTCAATGTTTTGAATTTTTTGCTCCCTCAGATTCCAGATCTTCAATAGTTGCATCTCGACCAAATATTGTCCTATCCTAACAAACCATACATCAATGGAAAGATTATTTATTCAGCTTTGTGTTAATCTCAATTTCAAAAAATGTACCCATGTGACTGGTTTTGTGGTCCAGGGTCACTTATGTGTTACTGGCGTATTTTTTTCAGCTTTGATCACAGGAATAAATTACACTTTACTCTATATATTCACACAGAAAAACAGCTGTTGTACAATGTAATAATATTTCACTGTTTTTACTGTATTTTTGATTGAACACATGCAGCCTTGGTGAGCAGAAGATAGACTTAAAGAACAAAAAATCAATCAATTAAATGCAAAAGTATAAAATATTAAAATAAAGACATATTGGAGAGTAAGATCAAAGTCCAATCAAAAGGTCAAATTAAAGATCATAATTAATTAATATTAAGTAATTATTTTTAACATTCTGTATGAAGAATTTGAAGATGAAGAGTTTGGGAAACACTGAACACTATTCTGAGTCGTTGACGTGTGTGTGTGTGTGTGTGTGTGTGTGAGGTTTCTGTGTGTGTGTGAGTGACAGGTGGATTGCCGCTGATATCACTTCTAGCCGTTTGTCTGCTGTCTGTTAGCATCACGTCACCTCAGCTAATCCGCCTCGCTGCACATTTACGTTTATCCGGGAGTGACGCGCTAACGAGATGGCGACGGCGGCTCCGCCCACTTTGGGCTTCAGAAACGCTCTTCAGAAACGCTACGGGTGACGTCACGAACACAACGTCCATATTTTTATTCAGTCTATGGTTGAAACTGGCGGTTATGGGAAGGGACGGGACATTTCCCAAACACACTCGAAGCGCTCGACCAATCACAACACACTGATCCAGCCGACCAATCAGAGCACAGTGTGCTATTCAGAAGGAGGGGCTTCATAGGCTGCATTTACACTGCGTTCATTCATCAGTGTATTATGTTACCATTAGAGATCATCAACCGTCGCCGAGTCCGCTGTTGAAGCTGATGATCATCCAGTTATCCTCACGCGTAACAACACAGAATAATGACCATCGGGTGCGGATGCTTGAATCAGAGAAGATTATTGGTGCGGGCGAGGGGCGGGTGGATGGTTTGTTTTTGGCTGTGGATTCGGGTGATGTTGGAGCATCAAAAAATTACACCACTGTGCTGAGCCTTCGTCCTCCATCACGCCATTAATAAGTCATGTGATCGCAGTTGGTGTCCACCTGAGTTGACGTCCCTTTTTTAATGACGTACGACTCGCATTTACTGGGGAATATCCGATTTGTTTATTAGGCCTGAAACCGATCTGAGAATATCGGCATCCATGTGCTTTTTTCCTGCTTACACGTTCGCCGGTCATATCCGATCTGTGCCACATGAGAGGAAAAAATCGGAATTGGGTCACTTGAGCCATGCAGTGTAAATTGGGCCAGGACAAGAACTAAACAGAGCATTACTGACAGACTGGGAAGACAGGAGCCGCAACAATGGAGAATATGAGGAGAATAATCAACATTCAGTCATGAAAACCTGTTCTAGTAGAGCCTGAACACTTCATCAAGACTCTGAAGAAGGTCATAATCATGTGTTGAACAAGTATAACAGAATCCAAAGGAGAAACGAGCGGACAGAGCATGACTCAAATGAACAAAACATTTCCTTTTTTTCCACCGAACTACCACACACACAATACTCTCTCACAGACACCCGGCTCTACACTGAACAAAACACACTCTGTCTGGAATATGTGCGACCTGAAATGACTTGACAAATTTATCAGTTTCCATTTCTCTCTAATCACGTGTGGTTTTGCCACTGGTCAGAGGAGTGGCCTCTAGTGGTTATTAACTGGCATGCTGCTCATGTGAGCTCATTTCCCAGTCCTCCTCATTCCCAGTCACACTACTGGGAAACGGTTGCCGTGCGACCGGTGCTTCTGAAGGACTGTGTGCACACTGAGGATAGTCGGCCTAGGGAGATTTCCTGCATACTTAGAATATGAAATAATGTGCAAATACAACATAGAACATGGCATGGAATACTGTATCCCACAATGCAATGCGTTCGACTTGACCTTTCATTTCCAGTGTGAGGAGATCATCTTACAGTGCGATGAGAGCATTATAATATAGTCTCATTAATCTCTTTCTATTTATCATCTATCCAACATCAGAATGACTGTAAAGACTCCTGAAAAATAAATTTCATTGTTTCCACAAAAATATGACCCGTTTTCAACACTGATAATAATCATAAATGTTTCTTGAGCATCAAATCATCATATTAGAGTGATTTCTGAAGGATCATGTGACACTGAAGACTGGAGTAATGATGCTGAAAGTTCAGGAATAAATTACACTTTACTGTATATTCACATGGAAAACACTGTAGTAATATTTCACAATATTACTGTATTTATGATCTAATAAATGCAGCCTTGGTGAGCAGAAAAGTGACTTCAAAAATCATAGTTTAATGCAAAAGTAAAACAAAAAAATATAATAAACATATTGGAGATGAAGATCAAAATCCAATCAAAAGGCCAAATCAAAGATCATAATTAATAATCATAAGTATAATGTCAAGTAATTAATTTTAACATTCTAAGTCTCAGCATAAAGCTGCTTATATCATAACAAAGGCTCGATAAACTGTGTTTGGGAAATATTGAAGATTATTCTGAGTTGTTGACATCTGTGTGTGTGTGTGTATGTGCGTGTGTGTCTGTGTGTGTGTGAGAGAGAGAGAGAGAGAGAGAGAGAGAGAGAGAATGTGTGAGTGTGTGTGTGTATGTGTGTGTGTTTGTGAGAGAGAGATAGAGAGAGAGAGAGAGAGAGAGAGAGAGAGAGAGAGAGAGAATGTGTGAGTGTGTGTGAGAGTGTGTGTCTGTGTGTGTGAAAGAGAGAGAGGGTGTGTGATTGCGTGTCTGTGTGTGTGATTGTGTGTGGGAGTTAGCGAGAGAATGAGAGAATGTGTGAGTGTGTGAGAGTGTGTGTCTGTGTGAGAGAGTGAGTGAGGGTGTGTGAGCAGTGTTGGGGGTAACGAGTTACAAAGTAACGGATTACAGTAACGATATAACTTTTTTGGGTAACGAAGTAAAGTAACGCATTACACTAAAAATATCGGTAACTACACTACTTTACTAGACTATAGGAACGCGCTTTCCTGCGTTACCCAAGCCGTGTTTGCCTGCGTGTAAAGCTCTGATCTGTTTAAGTGGTGCGTGCATGCCTGTGTGTGTGTGTGTGTGCTTCCCTGGGCACCGTTGTCATAGAGATCGATTTGAGTGACGTCGCTGCTGGTGCGAAGGGGAGCGGGAAATGGAGATGGAGACAGGGGGTTTCGGCCAGTGGCGATATTCACATTACTTTCAGTTTATTGCTCGAAAGGACGATAATGCCCAGGCAGCAAGTACTGGCCATCGGGACTACCGGGAGATTCCCAGTGGGCTGACGTGCCTTTTGGGCCGACATCTCATTCTTTTTTTCTTTTTCTGTTTTTTGTCTTAACGGACCATAAAACTCGTACATCGGCGGCCCATTCGTTTTGCTTAATTGGCGGCGCTGGGTTAAGTGCGTGCCGGTGTAATGCATTAGTTAAAAAAAGTCTGCGTCAGTTTTTTTTCCTGATAAGTTAGCTGACCGGCCCATGAAACACCTTGGCCCAATAGAGCTGGTAAGTCCCGCCCATCCGTAAAACCCCACTGGACCTCTAGGTTGAAGCATGAGGTGGTTTTTCAGGCAATTCGAAAAAGGAATATTTCGCAAATCGGCAATGGAAACAGTTTTTGCGCATTTACAGGTCAGCTGACTTAGAAGGCGCGGTGTGTTTGGACAGAATACGAGACAGTTCTTGAGAAGAAAGAATGACAGAAATACTGGATTCTAAACCTCAAAGAAATGCCACAATCAAGACCTCGGAGCAGAAATGAGGGAGAAACACCCAAAAACTCCTCATATGTGCCGCTCACAGTTGCTTGGATAACACGCCTACGTTTCCTTCCATTAATAATAATAATAACGTCTAGTGCGGTACGTGGCTGTGATATATACATAAACTTACCAACGTCCGTTGCCATGATTTTTGGAATGACTTATCGCTAGAGGAAAAAATGACGTTTAGTCGCATAACATCGGTTAATGGAAACGCCGTCATTTCGCAATAGTTTTTTGTCGATATTTAGAAAAAATCGCAAAAGTTTTGCGCAAATCTTTAATGGAAACGCGCCTAGTGTGTATCTGTCAAAATAGTCTGAGAGATGGAGAAGAAACGCAAGGAATGTGCAGAGAAATAGCTGAAAAATAGACCCAGGCCCTTCAAGCAGACGCTGTAAAACGTGTCAAATGTTTTCTGCAGCAGCAGGACCTTCATCAGCTCCCGTGGCTGATGATGATGAGGATAGTGAGGAGGATCAGGACAGAGATGAGAAAGTGTAGAGCCTGCGGTAAGCAGAACTAACAGTTACTTTCAAAACACTTAGGCTTTGTCATGAGTGTAGGAACCCATTACCCAGTAACACATTATTTCCACATCTGCATAGTTGACGATTACCGTAATTTACTATAAATTTAATGAGACGCGTTTGTAAACCATGTTTTCCGCCAAAATAAAAGCTCGATGCAGTTTCCGTCAAAATAAAAGATCATGTGCTTATATCTCTTTCAAGTATAGAAATTAGTACAAAACTAATTATGAAAGTTTCCTTTATTTTTCAGTGCATTTGTTTTACAATATTTGTCTATTAGTGTGCTATTATTATTATGGGCAAAATGCCAGGGCCGATTTATTATTGTCCCAGTCCAGCCCTGATTATGTGTCTACCACCGCGGACATTTGTCCTTTATCCAGTAGTGAAGTTACTTTTCAAATGCAGTAACTAGTAAAGTAATCTCATTACAATTTACAGAAGTAACTAGTAACTAATTACTTTTTTTGAGTAACTACCCCAACACTGTGTGTGAGTGTGTGATTGTGTGTGGGAGAGAGAGAGAGAGAGAGAGAGAGAGAGAGAGAGAGAGAGAGAGAGAGAGAGAGAGAGAGAGAGAGAGAATGAGAGTGTGTGTGTGTGTGTGAGAGAGATTGTGTGTTTTAGCAGCAAACAGACTCTCTTTTACATCAAGCCAATGATCAGTATTCAGCAGCACAGATCCGTGATAATGCTGATCTCTCTCTCTTTTACCAGGCAAACACACGCACGCACGCACACACACACACACACACACACAGTAGACAAACTATATAAACACACATTAGTAGCTCAAATTTCACTCCTGCTCAACATGTCCAACTCACTTTAAGACTCATTACAGCTTACAACTACATTAAATCTGATGTTATCCTCATCACACGTCTACTGTCCTCACACTGACCCTCACACACACTGACCCACACACACACTGACCCACACACACACTGACCCTGTTACAGACTCCTCTCACCACGTCTTCGTATCTGACCATCTCCTCACATATAATAATGTACATAATCAATAGGGGTGGGAGAAAAAATCGATCCATCGATGCATCGCGATTCTCTCTCCAACGATTCTGGATCGATTCTGAGCTTAGTTTTTAACCAGATGTTAATGATGACGCTGAGAGGGGGAGGGGAGGGGGAGGAGTAGATAAAGAATCGTTCTGGAATCGGATCGGATCGTGAGGTGACTAAAGATTCCCACCCCTGACATTTACATACTGTGAATCGTTTTTTTGAATCGAATCTTGAGCCTAAAAATCGATATCGAATCGAATCGTGACATTTTCTGAATCGTGCACCCCTAATAATCAACACATTAACTTAGATCTCGTTAGTTGATTATTGTAAAGCAATAACATGTGTTAACCAATAGCACTGCTCGAACAAATTGTAATTTGTCAGTTTATGATTAATCATAATCAGTATTCACATTCCTAATCAACACCTGTCAAATCATCACTGTTATCCAGACGGATGTGTCAATTATTTAACATTGTTAGAAGAACTGGCATGAAAATCATCAATATTTTATGTCAAAATAATCCCCAAATGCTTCATTATGAAAATAATTAAATTTGAAAAGCTGAAATAATTGATATAATTATAAAATGACAGAAGTCTAGAGTTGGTAAGGGTTTTATTCACCAGGGAAGGATGTGTGACTGAACGTGACCGTAAAGACATTTATAATGTTACAACAGATTCCATTTCAAATAAACGCTGTTCTTTTGAACTTTCTATTCATCAAACAATCCTGAAAAATATATAATAAAAAACAATATTTATAATCAAATGTTTCTTGAGCATCAACTCATCATATTATGCTGATTTGTGAAGGATCATGTGACACTGAAGACTGGAGTAATGATGCTTTGATCACAGGAATAAATTACACAGAAAACAGTCATTTTAAATAGTTATAATACTGTTTTTGATCAAATAAATGCAGTCTTGATGAGCAGAAGAGACTCTTTCAGCAGGGTTGCCAGGTGCCAGCAAGGTTTTCCAGCCCAAAACCTCGTCAAAAACCGCCCAAAAAACCGCCCAATTTTGTGTGTGGCTTGTTTCTCGTTTAAACACATTAAAATCATTAACAAGCTTTAAAATAACCCATTTTTCGACTTAGCCTATCCAATTTTAGAAACAATATTCAATCAAATGAACGCAAAAGTAGGCTACTGACCTCAATCAGACTATTCTACTAAACTATAAGCTTATGTTACGGAAAATAATGCGATCAACTTATCGATGAGTCTCTTTATTGTCAATAAAAGTCACTTGGAAAAAAAGCATTCAGTAACATAAAAACAGTGGATATATGGACATAAAAAATAACCCACTTTAACATTTTAGTTGTTTCAAATGGCAACATAAAACATGCATATTAGGGCTTGGAGAAAAAAATCGATTTTTTTTTTTTTGTGTGATTTTAAAATCTATTTTTTTTATTACAGATATTAATTCAAATTAAATTTCTTTTTTTTTTTTTGCCCTTGCTTATAGATGAGGTTGACCGAAGTTATAGCCACTTTCGTTTCAACAGAGGATGAAATGTGTCGTTACAGAGCTGCACCATTCTTTAAAAGTCTGTGATCTCGATTCAAACACTCACGCGTTCTTCTTCCATTTCGTCTGTCTATTAAACCTTTGACAAAATCATATCGCAACATTCAAATCTGTGTTGGCGTGCGTGCGTCACTTTAAGGTAGTGGGAGGGAGTGTTGTGAGGTTAGGGGGCACATCAGCCAGAGTTGTAGTGTGTGTGTGAGTGTGTGTGAGTGAGTGAGACTGCTGCCTGCTGAACATTGGGTCGCAGGAATAAGGATCTGAAGTGCCGGTGTTTCGGGAACAAAAACCCGCCGAACTGATCCGAAACCAGCCCAACTTTTATCCACCCGCCCAAACCCATTTTTGCCCGCAAAATAGATTGCAAAACCGCCCAATTGGCAACCCTGTCTTTCAGAAACATTAAATCAATCTTACCGGCCCAAACTGTCGAACGTTAGCATATATTAATAAATTAAATTCAAAACTCATTTAAAAATGTAAAAAATTCAATTATTTCCGTGTTTGTTTGGAAGTAACCCGGTTCAGGAGGTCCACCTGTCAGATATGGGTCACGTGAAGAACATCTGATTTGAGCACTAAACTGCAGTCGGGATGATGCGAACTCTCGCACGCTATCCACATCAGCCACTCTATCAACACCAAGAGCTCGTGGCACACAGTACGGCACACACAAGCTCAATCATATCCATGCTTTCAGGATCATTATGAGACAAAGTGTGTGATGAATGACCTTTACATTTGTGTGTGTGTGTGTGTGTGACAGCGTGAGTGTGGTAATTGTAAGTGAGGCTATGAAATCTGTGTGTGTCTGTGAGGTGGGCTGCTGTTTTCACCTGTACATGGACACTTGCTACTATTCCAAACTATTGAAACATCAACCTCTGGTAGATCTCATCCTCCATCTTGGATACAACTGTAGATTAATAATTCTGGTATTTGGAAGTCTGGGCCATGTCCATAAGAGTGTGATCAGGGGGTGCAGTTTGGGGGACTGCAGAAAAAGGAGGCAAAAAGGCTTGCAAAATTGTGCTCTGTTTCAGCCACCACCGGGAGCGTGCAGATGTGGAGACGGAGGCGTTTTGTTTATCCTTAATGTGTTGAGAATCTTAAATAGAAGGACCTGTACAAGTGTGTGAGCCGTGCACTGCAGACCTGCCACCCTGTCTAAGACTCTTCCCAGTATTTGGATCTTGTTTTCTTTGTAATGTCTTTCAGATCCAAATAAAAGTATTCAAATGTGTGTGTATGACAGCGTGAGTGTGTGTGTGTGTGTGTGTGTGTGACTGCGCGAGTGTACGTGCATGTGCTTGAGTGTGCATGTGACAGTGAGTGTGTGTGTGTGTGTGTGTGTGTGTGTGACAGCTTGAGTGTGTGTGTGTGTGACAGTGTGAGTGTGACTGCGTAAGTGTGCGTGCATGTGCTTGAGTGTGCGTGTGACAGTGTGTGTGTGTGTGACAGCGTGAGTGTGCGTGTGTGAGACTGCGTGAGTGTGTGTGTGTGTGTGTGTGTGTGACTGCGTGAGTATGACTGCGTGAGTGTGAGAGCGTGAGTGTGTGTGTGTGACTGTGTGTGTGTGTGTGACAGCGTGAGTGTGTGTGACAGCGTGAGTGTGTGTGTGTGTGACTGCGTGAGTGTGAGAGCGTGAGTGTGCGTGCATGTGCTTGAGTGTGCGTGTGACAGTGAGTGTGTGTGTGTGTGTGAGTGTGTGTGACTGCGTGAGTGTGTGCGTGTGACAGTGAGTGTGTGTGTGAGACAGCGTGAGTGTACGTGTGACAGCGTGAGTGTGTGTGTGTGACAGTGTGAGTGTGTGTGTGACTGCGTGAGTGTGCATGTGACAGCGTGAGTGTGTGTGTGTGTGACAGCGTGCATGTGTGTGTGTGAGACAGCGTGAGTGTGTGTGTGTTTGTGTGTGTGTGTGTGTGAGACAGAGGGAGTGTGAGAGAGAGAGAGCATGAGTATGTGGGAGAGCGTGAGTGTGTGTGTGTATGAGAGCGTGCGTGTGTGTGTGAGAGAGCGTGAGTGTGTGTGTGTGAGAGAGCGTGAGTGTGTGTGTGTGTGAGAGACAGAGGGAGTGTGAGAGAGAGAGAGCGTGAGTGTGTGTGTGTGTGAGAGACAGAGGGAGTGTGAGAGAGAGAGAGCGTGAGTGTGTGTGTGTATGAGAGCGTGAGTGTGTGTGGCAAAATAGGCAGTAAGACTGTCATTTGCAAGTCTGTGTGATGCAAATAAAGCACCTGCTGCCTTTTGATGCAACCAGATCACTCAGTTTCTGCCTCGAGGAGTCGCGGTGATCAGTCCACAGCAGAAACACTAGAGCATCAGCAGATCTGAGTCTTCTGTTCAGCAGGAAATGATGACTAACATCGGTCAGTTCAACAGTCAATCTATCCCATAATCCCACACAGGCCGTAAACAGCAGCGTCCGGCTTTAGGCACGACAACACCAGCACACACACACACACACACACACGCACACACGCACGCACACACACACACACACACACACACACGCGCACACACACGCGCACACACGCACGCGCACGACACGCACACGCACACGCACACGCGCACACACACGCGCACACACACACACACACACACACACACACACACACACACACACACACACCTGAAGTGTGGTGATGCACCAGTGTTTTGGTGGTCGAAATAGTTTTGAGAGACAGAAAGAAACAGTTGTTACAGTATAAAACTGTATTTGTATAAGTTTACTACAACTGGTTTGAGCACAACATCCTGAACTACACGCTGAATTTCAATTAGTCGAAAACAGGTTTTTAAACGTTCAACTCGTGCGCTCTTGAGTACTGGAACCAGACTTTTGATCATGGTGGTCACAAGAACACAAGATCTCTAAAGAACACACACTGAAAACGGCCTGTGTGTGTTCAGGAGGACTACCGTGAGTCCTCGTGTGACTGGCAGATGGGGAAGTTCATAGGCACAGAGCACGGCTGGATTCTGATCTCTGATGTGAGATCATGTGGAAACACAGATCCTGTGGGATGAACAAACACAGGCCAGGAACTGAACAATCCTCTAGACCGGCTTATCTGATCTGCTTTCACTGAGCAAGCACATCTCTCAAACACGCGTGACTGACGGACACACATCTGGCCCTACCAGTCCAGCAAGATCAAGCACAGACTAAACAACATCTGCTATATGAGGGTCGGAGGACCTATTATGTCTTGCTGTTGTTTCAGGCTCTACTAGGACAGGTTTTCATGCCTGAATGTTGATTATTTTCCTCAAATTCTCCATTGTTGCGGCTCCTCTCTTCCCAGTCTGTCAGTAACGCTCTGTTCACTTCCTGTCTCTATGAAGCCCCTCCTTCTGAAAAGCACACTGTGCTCTGATTGGTCGGCTGGAGCAGTGTGTTGTGATTGGTTGAGCGCTTTGAGTGTGTTTGGGGAATGTCCCGCCCCTTCCCATAACCGCCAGTTTAACACACTACTAACTAATTCAACCAGGCCCCGCCCCTTTATTCTGCGCATGAATTATTTAAAGTCCCACTGAAGTGCCTTGGAACGCGCAGGTTTGTTTGATGCGTTGATGTAATTTCCACGGAAACAGGAAGCTAAGGCGGGACATACTGAATGGCTCCTCCCCCTTTTCAAATAGCCAATAGCGTTTAGTTTACCTCACAGACTGACAGCACCATGGAAGCGAATCCGAGCGCTGATGATACGCTGGATTCAATAGTAGATGTGTGAATAAATTCTAGCCATTTCATTCTTAACCAACGTACTGTTGGAAAACGGGATAAAACTCGAGCGTTTGAGCAACCGAACTCGCATCGCCATATTGCTCCGTGTCAACGGTCGCTTTGGTCAGGTGGTGTTTATAGCATAGGGGCGGAGCTTCAGATTCTAGAGGGCATTTGATTGGACAGACGATGTGATGAGAAGCTGAAGTCGGCGGTGATGTAATAAAAATCCCTGATCCATTTAAGCGGAAGTGAGAGACTGTAGGTTTTATATGCTTATATCTCCTAAATGCGAGTTTTGTCATTGTTTTGGAAGCTTATTCATACTTTAAGGCTAACATATTCATACTAAAAGCTAAAAAACTTAACTTTTGATTTCAGGGGGCCTTTAAACATAGGTGTGATTGGCAAAGGACAAAAAAGCAGGAAAATATACGGTGCACCAACCATGACCAAGCACACACGCAACTTCTACGGAAGACTGTATTCTCGTACTGTTTCGACTTTAATCTCAAAATGTTTCGACCTTAATCTCAATGTTTCGACCTTAATCTCAATGTTTCGACCTTAATCTCGAAATGTTTCGACCTTAATCTCGTACTGTTTCGACTTTAATCTCAAAATGTTTCGACCTTAATCTCTAAATGTTTCGACCTTAATCTCAATGTTTCGACCTTAATCTCGAAATGTTTCGACCTTAATCTCGTACTGTTTCGACTTTAATCTCAAAATGTTTCGACCTTAATCTCTAAATGTTTCGACCTTAATCTCAATGTTTCGACCTTAATCTCAATGTTTCGACCTTAATCTCGAAATATTTTGACCTTAATCTCTAAATGTTTCGACCTTAATCTCAATGTTTCGACCTTAATCTCAATGTTTCGACCTTAATCTCGAAATATTTTGACCTTAATCTCTAAATGTTTCGACCTTAATCTCAATGTTTCGACCTTAATCTCAATGTTTCGACCTTAATCTCGAAATGTTTCGACCTTAATCTCGAAATGTTGACTTTAATCTCAATGTTTCGACCTTAATCTCAATGTTTCGACCTTAATCTCGAAATGTTTCGACCTTAATCTCGAAATGTTGACTTTAATCTCAATATTTCGACCTTAATCTCAATGTTTCGACCTTAATCTCAATGTTTCGACCTTAATCTCGAAATGTTTCGACCTTAATCTCGAAATGTTGACTTTAATCTCAATATTTCGACCTTAATCTCAATGTTTCGACCTTAATCTCAATGTTTCGACCTTAATCTCTAAATGTTTCGACCTTAATCTCGAAATGTTTCGACTTTAATCTCGAAATGTTTCGACTTTAATCTCAATGTTTCGACTTTAATCTCGAAATGTTTCGACCTTAATTTCAATGTTTAAATCTTAATGTCAATGTTTCGACTTTAATCTCAATGTTTCGACTTTAATCTCGAAATGCTAGATTTTTTTTTTTTTTCGTAGCGGTTCAGGGCTTCTGTAGGCTATTGTGATCATGCTATGACATGGTCACAATATACAAGGCTTTATCATAGACATTATGATAAACATTATGATAATGTCTTTATCTTAGACATTATCATAGCCATTACAAGGCTATGATAATGTCACATGCCAGGTCATGTAAGAGGTAGACAACAGAATTTATTATACTTGTCAAAACGAAAATAGGAACTCCACTATGTCTCTCTTTACATTAATTTTGTCCCGTTGTCGGCTTCAGCTAAGAAAAGAAATAGTTCGCCCCACACGTCCAAAATTCTTAACACAGATAACCTTCCGCAGCGAGTGCATGCTCTTTCTCTCTGCTTTGAGGAAGTTCCATCGTGACAAATGAATGAACTAATTGCGGAGTGACATGAAGATATGAATCTGAGGCACAAAACACGTTGACAGCGGTGAGCGGTCATTATGTTTACCAATATCCGAACCGTGCTTTGAGCGCGACCCGCAAAAAAAAAAACGGATTTGCATGATTTACGAGAGCATCATTTTCAGGTCGGAAAAGCCGGATTTCCGGATTTATCCGGAAGAATCACACCCCTGTTTAAATGAGGAATGCTGTGACGTGTTCATTCCCGGAAGAAAACTCAAGACTACAGTGGAGGCGTTTCAGGAGTTCAGAAACACTGACACTGATATAGAGGAGAACTGAAGCTTCTTCATGATCAAACACACTAGGGATGCAACAATATAACGTGTTACAATATATCGCAATACAAAAATGCAACAATATGTATCGTGGATAGTGACAATATCTATTGTGCATAGTTCACCCAAAATGAAAATTGTGAGTGAAAAAATTCAGTTTCAGGGCTCCAGACTAACTCTTTTTACTAGGAGCGCTGCAGCCCCTGACTTACAGTTTTAGGAGCGCAAGCAGAAAATTCAGGGGCACACCTTAAATCACCTTGCAATGCAATTATTCACATTTTCCCCCCAAATAACTGTATTACTGACAAATGCTTTGATAATAAATAGACTTAACGTACAGAAATTACAAAGTGCAGTTTTATTTTATGTTTTTTTCCGCTTTCATTTTGTTTTGATTTATGAACATGTAACGGCTTGAGGCTGAGATTGTGTCTAACTAGCGTATTGTGTGTAAACTGCGAAGTGCCAGCACTGTCTGCAAACATCGTGTTGGGTAGCGACTGCAACATGCGCAGTTCATGGAGTTCGTCTCCTAACAGTTCCTCAGTCAGCTGAACTCTCTCAGCCAGTCTTCCCGGAGATGGTGGGTTCGGGCCTTTATCACCTCACAAACCTCTGACTCTGAATCATCATCCGACTGTGTCTGTGACATTGATATCTGTCTCCGTTTCCTTCCCACACACGTTTACGCGCGCCCGATTACCTCTAGGACCCTCCCCCCTCCACACATTAGCCAGTTACAGTGGCCATTCCCTATTCTTCTCACACTCGTCATCATTGGCCACACATTCCGGGTTCATTGACGCGCCCCTTCCACGTTTAACGTGTAAAAGAAAAAAAAAAAGGGGGGGGGGGGGGCAAATTTACAGTTCGCACATGTTTGACTGGATGTAAAATTCAGTCGTACACTCTCAAATTTTGGTTTGAGTTTTCAGAGTTTCAGTGTCAGTACTACATTAAACTACTATAATGTTGAATATAATGTATAATAATGCAATGGGGGAATATTAGTGTGTCCTGATAATGCCAGATGTCTGATGTTACCAGTAAAAAGTGGCTTACATTATTTTAAATAAATGAGTTCAGAATCGTGATATGTATAGTGACATGAGGGTCTCGTTACACCCCTAGTACACTAAAGACAGATGAACATCAGCAATATGTCGACGCTCTTTCTAACAAACAGCATGTAGTTCCTCACCTCTCTCTGCTTGGTCTCGGGACACTCGGAGTGTAGCGTGAGCGTGGCGCCCTCGATGTTCCGAGGCATAGGGGTCGACCCGGGGTTGATGATGAACTGGATCTGGTCCGGTGAGATGGTGTGGTGAATGTACCCCTGCGACATGCCGTCGGGGTCACACATGAAGGCCAGCGAGCCCTCGTCCCCCTCGCCCTCCCCGAACGCCATGTCCTCCTCGCCCTCCTCGTCCAGGCGGATCGGGTCCTGCTCGATCAGCACCGTCGTGCGGTCGTAGATGCGGCCCGAGGACGACGACGGGCCCGAGATCAGCTCGTCCTCGTCCTGCTCGAACCGGGGCATCTTGTCCTCGTCGTCCTCCTCTCGGCACAGTTTGTCCACGTCTTCTTCCTCGTCCTCAAAGAGCATGGCTGTCTCCGTGAGAGGACCATTCTCTCCCATGATCCTGAAGGAAAAGCTCAGTCCGGGGTTTGTGTCCACGCGCTTGCTTTTGTTGCGGCTGGAACGAGTTTAAAGAGGTTACAAACAACATTCGTTAGTCAAACTGAGAACAGGATTGGAATCATGGACTGAAATCTCCTGCATTGACACCGTTATATGAGAACTGAGCTGAGCTGGACGATTTTTACATTTAATCATTAATTTAAGAGTTTCATTCAAAAACACTGATTCATCCAGTAATGAAACAAGTGAAGTCTTTATGAGTGAGTCATTGAATCATTCATTCAACTGATTTTTTTTATATTCATTCTGATTAATTAAACATCATTTAATATTTTGTCAAAACCTCTTACATATTTTTTTATTGTGTCTGTTCAGAATCGTGATCCATATTTAAAAAAACAACAAAAATCATGATTCTCATTTGATCCAAAATCATGCAGCTCGAACTAAAACCAATACAAATTATATAATATAAGATATAATTTTTTTCTTTAGATTAGAAATATATATATATACATATATATATATATATAAATATAAATGAAAAAGGAACATAACTAAAGTTAAAATAATAGTTCATTCAAAATATTAATACATACTACAATAGTATATAACTAAAATAATAGTAATACTAAAATAACACTGAATCATTATAATAAACGCAGGTTATTATCATCGAGAAGTGTATCAGTGTTACGTGAGCACTTTCAAGCTAAATGTGTGTTAAAAATGCTCATTTCTAGGTACATCTAAATCAGTGTAAGCACTTTCAAATGCACAAATCCGCCACATAGTTGTACAGTTTGGTTGTAATAAATGGGGGTTCAATAAAACAACAACATAATGTGTTGGAAAATTGCTGATTCATACAGTCACGAGAAAGTAGGACAATGCAGGAAAACTATTTTTGGCCGGTGTTAGTCGAACTACTAAACAATCAGGGAAAAGGAGCATTTGTAAACTGAAACCACTGTTTTCATGTTACTATAACCAACACACACACACTGATCTGAACAAAACTAACCTAAAACACACAACTGTCCAGACACAAGGGCTGTGTCACAACACTTCGCTAGCTGACACATTATACACACCTATGACACCCCAATATTTCAATCAAATGTCTTGAGATTATGATGCTATACTTACTAGGTTATAATGCTGTCTAGAGAGTTTACTAGGTTATAATGCTGGAAAACACTGTCTGGGAGGGCAGCTGATATGATGCGAGACACAAGAAAGCTTTTCTCACACGACTAGACAGTTACAAAGAGGACATTATGTCTCAAAGTAATGGACAAACTGTGACAACAACAACAAAACCCGTCATGATGTTAACACAATAAGTCTTGAAGAAGGTGAGTTTATCAGGCTCTGTCATTCTGGACACTTTCTAGAAGTTTCCATGTTCACTTTGACATTGATGACAATCACAAGTCAAGCATGAACATGTTCACATTGATCAATGTAACCGCACATTTAGAGAAACCCGCGAACATATTAGAGATCATAATTACCATGCGGCCATTAATGACAAGCGGTCATGAATGCGATATATTCATTTTCAAATGTGTGTTTTCCATAAAAACAAACTGTCATGTCAGTCCTGCTAACTGATTAGCTCACCTGTGTATTGAAGCTCCAGTCATTAGTTCATCTGCTTCGGTCCGATCAACATGAATAACATCCCCAAGACAAAAGGGCTGAAAT
Organism: Squalius cephalus; assembly: GCF_949319135.1. Classification (NCBI taxonomy): domain Eukaryota; kingdom Metazoa; phylum Chordata; class Actinopteri; order Cypriniformes; family Leuciscidae; genus Squalius; species Squalius cephalus. The sequence goes on along the minus strand of NC_137136.1, from coordinate 35,358,507 downwards.
AATCAAGCCACACATATTTCATGTAATAATTAAAACGGTGGTGTTTTAATTAAGACTGACTGCACAGAAAAGCTAACAGGCTAAAGTGCTAGTCCCATCAATGACAGGCGTTAGCTTCATTAGCACGCCGTTAACACCAGTTTATAGACTATATTATTCGCTATCGTTAGACAAAAGCGCAGTTCACTTGTCGTTTAAACCCGTTGGAGTGTAAAACACTCTGAAAATAATGACTATATGATGGTTAAAGAACTGACATGTAGGGTATGGGATGAATGCTAACAGATTTAGCCCGTTAGCATTGAACAGAAACTCGAATGGTATCAAGACAGGCCATTAAAATATCAGAACGACAACGACACGCTCGTACAGCTTTAAATCAAGAGGATAAAAATGGTCTGATGGGGTTACCAGTGTTATAGAGACGCTCGAGGCCCGTGTAATGTTGTGTATCGGCTCCTGTCTTCATTCCTCAGAGGCAGCATCATGAAGAGCAGCAGCTCATACTGACTCCAGATCAGCTCAGATCGCTCGATTCAGAGTCACACACACTCACAGCAGCACAACACACTGCTAACGGTTCAACATACCACTTCATGTCCATCTACATCACTTTTTAATTCATTTAAATAGAAACAATAAAATAAAAACCCTTTTTACTGCTTGAATATTTCTCTCAAGCACTAGAATATGAACATCACTTTTACTGTCCCTTCTGATCATACTGCAATAAAGTGATGCCCTGCTCATGATTTCTGTCATGTTTTCCAGTGCAAATGTCTATATACACACATTTAGGGCCAATTGGGACACGTTTGCCATTGGGATGACTGGGAAAATGTCCCTACTTGAGAAGAAAAATGCAAAAATGTATAAAAATTCAGTGAGTTTATGATTAAAAGAGCAACAAATCCATTATCTGCCAATGGGCTCAGAAAAATCTACTTAATTCAAAGGGGAAACAACTTTTTATATCCCATTGATAGATATTTGTTTTTGTTTAAATCATAAACTCACTTCATTTTGATCAATTTCTCAGAAAACAAAACTACATTTAGCTTCTCAAGTAAATGTATCTTGATTTAAGAATGTTAAGATGTACTGGTCTGGAAAACAAGACACAAATACTGAGGAAGAATCAGGTTTTTCAGTGCATATAGCATTTAATGGCATTACATTAAGAATTTGAGACTTTCTGCTCTAATTTAAAACCTTTTTGAGGCTTTAATTATTATCTTCGACTATTATCTAAGACTTTGCTATATATTTATATTTACTTTTTTTTATTACAAATGATGTTATCAGCTAAGTAAATGCTCAATATTGAAATAATGACTGAGTGACTGAACTAATTATGATGTAATTGCATAATATTCTCTAAAATCAGTCATTATTTTAATGCTTTATTGAGATTGGCTGAGAAAAATCTTGAAAATGAGCATGAACATAAAAGACAAAGATATACATGGTAAAATAATCGAATTTTTAAATGAAATCCTGTATGTGATTTTGCATCCACACCCCTAATATGATCAAAGAAGAGTCAAACGCTGAGATTATTATGATTGTTTAGATTTAATATAAAAGAACAGCTGTATTGTATTTACAAACATCGAAAATACAAATATATTTCATTAAATAACCATTATTTTTCAAATAAAAACTCCCATCTGATTTGCAATAAAACCAATTATTTTCAATAACGGTTTAAAATGCTGTGAATTAAATGGCAACTACAAAATGCATGGACATAATTCTGCTGACACCTGGAAGAAACTAGGCATGTGAAATAAGGAGTCCATTATTGGGGTGATTTATCATGAAAGTCTCTGTCGGAGGGCGTCTGGACCAAGAAATGCTGGAAGAACTCCTTCACCTTCCTTTTCTCCGTGAGATCTTGCTTTGTGGGCGACCGCAGCAACAGGCCAGCGAAGATCGGGCCTGTGAACCACAGAAACTGATCAGTTTAACCTGGAACATCAGAACCTCATACTTTCTTCTTTCCTTCACCAAGCGCACATGAGCAAAGGTGTAAATAATGTTTTGATGACTAAGAATAACAGTGAGAATACAGAATGCAAAGTCAAAGTTTGAGTTCTGCTTTCCACTGAAACTGGCCTGCTCTCTCAAAATCTGCAGACAAAAATACACACAAAACAAGAAGTGAAAGCGCGTCGTCAACCGACCTAAGATAGCGGCGTCCAGCCGATTGTGTGCCGAGTGCTTCAGCAGCTCCTGAAGGAAGGCCGTCAAATAGTTAAACACATTCCTATGGCACTGAGGTAGAATGGAGATGATCTGCGGACAGAAAGAAAAATGAAATGTTACACGATTATATTGATGATAAAGCAAAAGCTAGAACATTTTCTGGTTTATTAAAGTTTTACCGCCACTTTGAAGATATTATTATTTCAAGTATATTACAAACTACATGAACAATAATATCTGAAAAAGCATAATAGGGGCATTTTATAACACTATATTAAACATTTCAGCAATCTATAATGCATTCAGGTGAAACATTCAAATAGAGATCGACCGATAATCGGTTCTACCGATACTTCTTCCGATATATAAGCATTTTCCCATAATCAGGTATCGGATTGTAATATCGGATTCACTGATAATTGGCAGCATCTTGCGAGCGTTTTGAGAATTGCATGACAGCCATTAAAGTCCCCCTGTAGTCCATCATTTCATCCCCTGAAACATCTTTAATCACCAAAATTACTTTTTCCTTGAAAAAAAAAAATCTTCATGCCTTAAAACATCTTGAATGTAACTCGACACCCTTGCCTCATTTATCCGAGGTTCTATGAATATGCAAATGAGCCCCGCCTCCACTCACTCCCTCAGCTCAGAGATCCACTGGTTGACGATCACACGTTGATCTGATTGGTTACAAGGTAGTTTGTGACGTCAGAAACACCAGCGATTTCAAAGCGTGTTTTTGAGACTGTCTTTGGTTCACTGCAGTTTTAAGGAGGAAATACTCAGCAATGCTGTCGACTTATGAACTTACACATGGTTTGTCTTAAAGCAGATTAAAAACACCACATAGACACATAAACAACATTAAAGGCTGGATTTACACCACAGGAGGGCTTTAAAGCACTCGAGGGGAGACGAGTCAACAACGGTGTTCAATGGTAAAATAACTTCTTTAATTAATAAACTTTATTCAACATAATAGCCGTTAATGCACAAATGAGATGTTACATAAATGCTTCACATGTAATATAAACTCGAGTCACGTAATCTGTCAAGACCTGTCCCAATAAAGACGTAACTTTCCATGAATGAAATAAAACAGGCATGAATGAGTGCATGTTGGATATAAAAGCATTGAATTGAACTTTATTTCGCTAATAAACATCTAAATAATTACAGTTCTGTGGAAATTAATTATTCTCTGTGTAAACGCAGATAAAAATAGTGCACTGTCAGGTATTTCATAATCTAGACTGATAAAAACTAATATTGAATTATTCTGGCAACATGCCAGATGAGATGAGACTTTTTTTCCTGATAATATTTGCGTATTCAGCGAAGGCATGCGTAATGCATATTCCATTCTCTTCACTCTTTAGTCTATTAAACAACACACAAACCTTTTAAAACTGTACTTTAAAACAAATGCTTATATTTATGCTTATATTTATAATATATAAATAAGAGTTGATAGAATCCTGTCATTTATTTATGTTCTCCATTTGAAAACACTAGACTTTGTAAGTTTATTTACCCTGTTGTTAATATTAATGTTGTTGTTATAAATAAGAAAATGCAACTGGTATTAAGATACACTGAAGTAGTGATGTTTTGTGTTTTTATTCAGGCGGTTTCGAATGATTTATTATTGTTTGGATAATTTTGACATGCTATATTCATTGTTTGTTTACTGAGAAAAGCTTTAATATAAAAAAAGACACTTTAATGACAGTGCACTAGATTTTTTATGTTTTATGTAACTGTTTTGTGTATCTGCCTCGACCCAGATTCCACTCCAAACTATATTTTAGAATGAGCTCATCCTCAAAATGAATGAATTATCATAGAGATTAAAGAAAGTCAAGTTATATTGTTTCTTCACCATTTGGGTTGATCACATCCTGAGCAAATGGTCAGTTGTAGGATGGGAATGTGTGCGGGACACAGCTTGATTAACTTACAGACCACCGCTGCTACAGCAGGAGCAGCTTCACTACATTAACAGTGGTAACCTGACAGGAGAAGGGTTTGAGGTGTTCTGGGTCATCCTGACGGCGGTGAACTCTGTGCTGTAACACACTCCACTCTGGAGATCTTACACGCCCACATCATTTCTCTTACAGCATCACCATAAACGTCCAGTCCAACAGCATGTGTGTGAGAGTCAGAGTAGCACAGGGTAGCGTCACACACACACACACACACACACACACACACACACACACACACACACACACACACACACACACACACACACACACACACACACACCTGTCTGCACTGGCTGCTGTCGGTGCTGATGTGTGTGAGAGTCAGAGTAACACAGAGAAAGGTCTCACACACACACACACACACACACACGCACACACACACCTGTCTGCACTGGCTGCTGTCGGCGCTGATGTGTGTGAGAGTCAGAGTAACACAGAGTAAGGTCTCACACACACACACACACACACACACACACACACCTGTCTGTACTGGCTGCTGTCGGCGCTGATGTGTGTGAGAGTCAGAGTAACACAGAGTAAGGTCTCACACACACACACACACACACACACACACACCTGTCTGCACTGGCTGCTGTCGGCGCTGATGTGTGTGAGAGTCAGAGTAACACATAGTAAGGTCTCACACACACACACACACACACACCTGTCTGCACTGGCTGCTGTCGGCGCTGATGTGTGTGAGAGTCAGAGTAACACAGAGTAAGGTCTCACACACACACACACACACACACACACACACCTGTCTGCACTGGCTGCTGTCGGCGCTGATGTGTGTGAGAGTCAGAGTAACACATAGTAAGGTCTCACACACACACACACACACACCTGTCTGCACTGGCTGCTGTCGGCGCTGATGTGTGTGAGAGTCAGAGTAACACAGAGTAAGGTCTCACACACACACACACACACACACACACACACACACACACACACACACACACACACACACCTGTCTGTACTGGCTGCTGTCGGCGCTGATGTGTGTGAGAGTCAGAGTAACACATAGTAAGGTCTCACACACACACACACACACACACACACACACACACACACACACACCTGTCTGCACTGGCTGCTGTCGGCGCTGATGTGTGTGAGAGTCAGAGTAACACATAGTAAGGTCTCACACACACACACACACACACACACCTGTCTGCTGTCGGCGCTGATGTGTGTGAGAGTCAGAGTAACACAGAGTAAGGTCTCACACACACACACACACACACACACACACACACACACACACACACACACACACACACACACACACACCTGTCTGCACTGGCTGCTGTCGGCGCTGATGTATGTGAGAGTCAGAGTAACACAGAGTAAGGTCTCACACACACACACACACACACACACACACACACACACACACACACACACACACACCTGTCTGCACTGGCTGCTGTCGGCGCTGATGTGTGTGAGAGTCAGAGTAACACATAGTAAGGTCTCACACACACACACACACACACACACACACACACACCTGTCTGCTGTCGGCGCTGATGTGTGTGAGAGTCAGAGTAACACAGAGTAAGGTCTCACACACACACACACACACACACACACACACACACACACACACACACACACACACACTCACACACGCACACACACCTGTCTGCACTGGCTGCTGTCGGCGCTGATGTGTGTGAGAGTCAGAGTAACACAGAGTAAGGTCTCACACACACACACACACACACACACACACACACACACACACACACACACACACGCACACACACACCTGTCTGCACTGGCTGCTGTCGGCGCTGATGTGTGTGTGAGTCAGAGTAACACAGAGTAAGGTCTCACACACACACACACACACACACACACACACACACACACACCTGTCTGCACTGGCTGCTGTCGGCGCTGATGTGTGTGAGAGTCAGAGTAACACATAGTAAGGTCTCACACACACACACACACACACACACACACACACACACACACACACACCTGTCTACACTGGCTGCTGTCGGCGCTGATGTGTGTGAGAGTCAGAGTAACACAGAGTAAGGTCTCACACACACACACACACACTCACACACACACACACACACACACACACCTGTCTGCACTGGCTGCTGTCGGCGCTGATGTGTGTGAGAGTCAGAGTAACACAGAGTAAGGTCTCACACACACACACACACACACACACACACACACACACACACACACACACACACCTGTCTGCACTGGCTGCTGTCGGCGCTGATGTGTGTGTGAGTCAGAGTAACACAGAGTAAGGTCTCACACACACACACACACACACATGTGTGTGAGAGTCAGAGTAACACATAGTAAGGTCTCACACACACACACACACACACACACACACACACACACACACACACACACCTGTCTGCTGTCGGCGCTGATGTGTGTGAGAGTCAGAGTAACACAGAGTAAGGTCTCACACACACACACACACACACACACACACACACACACACTCACACACACACACACACACACACCTGTCTGCACTGGCTGCTGTCGGCGCTGATGTGTGTGAGAGTCAGAGTAACACAGAGTAAGGTCTCACACACACACACACACACACACACACACACACACACCTGTCTGCACTGGCTGCTGTCGGCGCTGATGTGTGTGTGAGTCAGAGTAACACAGAGTAAGGTCTCACACACACACACACACACACACACACACACACACACACACACACACACCTGTCTGCACTGGCTGCTGTCGGCGCTGATGTGTGTGAGAGTCAGAGTAACACATAGTAAGGTCTCACACACACACACACACACACACACACACACACACACCTGTCTGCACTGGCTGCTGTCGGCGCTGATGTGTGTGTGAGTCAGAGTAACACAGAGTAAGGTCTCACACACACACACACACACACACACACACACACACACACACACACACCTGTCTGCACTGGCTGCTGTCGGCGCTGATGTGTGTGTGAGTCAGAGTAACACAGAGTAAGGTCTCACACACACACACACACACACACACACACACACCTGTCTGCACTGGCTGCTGTCGGCGCTGATGTGTGTGTGAGTCAGAGTAACACAGAGTAAGGTCTCACACACACACACACACACACACACACACACACACACACCTATCTGCACTGGCTGCTGTCGGCGCTGATGTGTGTGAGAGTCAGAGTAACACAGAGTAAGGTCTCACACACACACACACACACACACACACACACACACACACACACACCTGTCTGCACTGGCTGCTGTCGGCGCTGATGTGTGTGTGAGTCAGAGTAACACAGAGTAAGGTCTCACACACACACACACACACACACACACACACACACACCTGTCTGCACTGGCTGCTGTCGGCGCTGATGTGTGTGTGAGTCAGAGTAACACAGAGTAAGGTCTCACACACACACACACACACACACACACACACACACACACACACACCTGTCTGCTGTCGGCGCTGATGTGTGTGAGAGTCAGAGTAACACATAGTGAGGTCTCACACACACACACACACACACACACACACACACACACACCTGTCTGCACTGGCTGCTGTCGGCGCTGATGTGTGTGTGAGTCAGAGTAACACAGAGTAAGGTCTCACACACACACACACACACACACACACACACACACACACACACACACACACACACACCTGTCTGCACTGGCTGCTGTCGGCGCTGATGTGTGTGAGAGTCAGAGTAACACAGAGTAAGGTCTCACACACACACACACACACACACACACACTCACACACACACACACACACTCACACACACACACACACACACCTGTCTGCACTGGCTGCTGTCGGCGCTGATGTGTGTGAGAGTCAGAGTAACACAGAGTAAGGTCTCACACACACACACACACACACACACACACTCACACACACACACACACACACACACACACACACACACACACACACACCCCTGTCTGCACTGGCTGCTGTCGGCGCTGATGTGTGTGAGAGTCAGAGTAACACAGAGTAAGGTCTCACACACACACACACACACACACACACACACACACACACACACACACACACCTGTCTGCACTGGCTGCTGTCGGCGCTGATGTGTGTGTGAGTCAGAGTAACACAGAGTAAGGTCTCACACACACACACACACACACACACACACACACACACACCTGTCTGCACTGGCTGCTGTCGGCGCTGATGTGTGTGAGAGTCAGAGTAACACAGAGTAAGGTCTCACACACACACACACACACACACACACACACTCACACACACACACACACACTCACACACACACACACACACACCTGTCTGCACTGGCTGCTGTCGGCGCTGATGTGTGTGAGAGTCAGAGTAACACAGAGTAAGGTCTCACACACACACACACACACACACACACACTCACACACACACACACACACACACACACACACACACACACACACCCCTGTCTGCACTGGCTGCTGTCGGCGCTGATGTGTGTGAGAGTCAGAGTAACACAGAGTAAGGTCTCACACACACACACACACACACACACACACACACACACACACACACCTGTCTGCACTGGCTGCTGTCGGCGCTGATGTGTGTGTGAGTCAGAGTAACACAGAGTAAGGTCTCACACACACACACACACACACACACACACACACACACCTGTCTGCACTGGCTGCTGTCGGCGCTGATGTCCAGGCACTGCTGGTAGAAGGAGAAGGGAATGACGGGTTCGGGAAGAGCGTCGAGGAACAGGAGCAGGGCTTCGGCCACGGAGTGATTACTGCCGGCTGCCAGCGCTCAGGTCAAGGGTCATTATCATCATCGTTCACTACAGCAGAGCGCCTTCAGTGGTGGCTCATGAGAAGATAAAACATCTGCTACATGATTACATGTAAGTGTCCTTAACTAGAAGCGCAGCTTCTTCACATCACTGGAAATAACTGAAGTGTGTGTGTAATGTAGTTTGAGTCAAGATATATTATTAGGCCTATAAAGACCTGAACACAAAAATAGGCAAAACATTTGAGCTAAAAACCACTAAAAATAATGAGATTTTTTATTACTTTGGTCACAAAAACATCTGATTTTAGAAGTTGACTAGTGCATTTAAACTTTAGTATTTATTTATGTTTCTTAATAATTACATTTTTAAAGTGCCCCTCTTATGTTTTTTGGGATATTCCCTTTCATGTAGTGTGTAATAGAATTTTTGTCTCCCAAAAGAAAGAATCGAACTGCATGAAACGAGTCGTCAGTAATTCTGCTGAATCTGCTAATTTGTTACTAATTTGCATAATGCCAGCCTGTGATTGGCTGAACTGCGTCTGGTTTGCTCCGCCCTCAAACGCTGTATTTGTAGATGAGACTGGAAGAGTTTTCCGAGCTGAGAAAGCAAATATACTTTGATGCACTTCCAAAGGATGAGACATCGTTACTGTTCGTATCACTGTGATCAAGAGCTGAGATTCAGATATGATAATGAGCGTTTGGTTTCTGACCAATCAGAGCAGAGCAGCTCTCAGGGAGGCGGGGTTTAGAGAGACTGAATCTTTATCGGAGCGTTTCAGACACTGAGAGAAAAGAGCTGATGCTTCAGTGGATTTTATGAGAAAATTAAAGTGTTTTTTGACCTTGGATGCATGCAATGCTGTTGTAGAAGACCTTAGGAACCTTTAAAATAGCATAATAGGGGCACTTTAATGCGACGTAAATATTTTTTACGTTATATTTGTCTTTTTTCTTTTTTATTCTGCTCTTCTAATGTGAAAAACAACATGGTCACCCATACAGTATCCCATGAATTATTTATTCCATTGGACTACACTTGGAATATGTCCTTTTTTTCACCTGGTCTATTTATGCAGTGGCAAAAAGAAAATCATTTTAATATCTGGAATTATCCAGAAATAAAGGAGACGTTCAGTTCGAGCCAGTTCAGACCACAGGCATTTATTATACAGTGAGCGTGTGAAAGGATACGGAGAGTGTCCAAGCTGCCCGTGTCCAAACAATCCCGAATCTCCTCGAACTCACTGCGCAGGCCGGGCTGCTGAAACAGGTCTTCCTGTAACACACACACACACACTTCATCAGGTCTGCTTTCAAAGTCCTTGGATGAACTCCAGTCATTGTCCTTTAAAGTTTCATTTACAATCAGCTCAGTCAATCACATGAGTAACTCAGTCCGGCCTCTCTCAACAACAAAGCACGATTCGGGGAATGTTAAATTCTTGTTCCTGAAACAACTCCCAAGGCAAGCGCTGGACAGATTCCTGCTTTAGTGTTGGTGTTTCTATGGAGAGGAGCTCAATGGGAGGCCATAACAAAGACAAACAGCAGCACAGAATCACAAAAGCACAGCTTGAATGTTTTACACAGGCGAAGAGACGAGTTTCAGCAAGTCCTGACCTGCTTTTTTGCATAACGGAAGAGATGGTCCACCATCATCCATAATTCCTTGGGGATTTCTTGAGGTTTATCAGTCTCTGTGTCACTCGTCTGGCTTTTTGACTTCATACTCTGATATAACACACAAAATATGAGGCAAATTAATAATTCCCAGATAATTATGGCTTTTAACCAAGTTTATGATAATAGAACATTTAAATACGGTCCAGAAATGTCTCCATTGGCTGATTGCAAAAGGCCTTTTTGAATCTAAACCTAGAGACAAGGACCCATCGAACTGATCAAAAGAAAAGACTATTATATATGTATAATATATGTATATGTATATAAAGGCAAGGCCAGTTTATTTATATAGCACATTTCATACACTATGGCAATTCAAAAGCTTTACATAGAAAGGAATTATAATAATCACACTATAGCAATTCATAGAGCTTTGCATAGAAAATAGACACAAAATAAAAGCAAGGGAAATTACAACAGTTATAAATAGATAAATGATACAGTTATAAAATGAATTAGAGTAAAATGAATTAAAATAGTAAAAAGATGATACACAGAATAAACTTCTCATCTGGCAAAACATCGGTTTTCCCCATAATGGTCAGTATTCTTCTGTGGATAATCTGTACCAATCCAGACCAGTAATCTGTACTAGTCACCACAGTGTTCTCTTGACCGTCATGAGTCAATCCCTCTCAAACTCCACCACAGGAAGATGAGCACTTGCTCACAAATTTGGTCATCAGGACCATCGGGGTTCCCCCACTACTGCAATACCCTTCACAAAACACCGGTTATCAATCAGTGCCATGAGTTCAGTTTATAATCAAAAGGAGAATGCAGAGATAAAATACAGTGTGATCAGGCGGACGAGCGGCGGCACAGTGCTCATTCAGTAAATGCACAGCTAAACAGATGTGCTTTGAGTCTGGATGTGAATGTGATACTGTAGGAGCACATCTGATCTCCTCTGGAAGCTGGTTCAGCATAATAGCTAAAGCAGACTCACCGTGCTTAGAGTGAACCCTTGGTATCTTTAGCTGATGTGATCCTAATGATCTGTTGGGTTTATATATATCCAGTGAGTATATCTGCAATGTATTGACTCTCTCTCCTCCCCCATCATGAATGGACACGCCCCCTACTGCTGATTGGCTTACTCTCTCTCCTCCCCCATCATGAGTGGACACGCCCCCTACTGCTGATAGGCTCACTCTCTCTCCTCCCCCATCATGAGTGGACACGCCCCCTACTGCTGATTGGCTCACTCTCTCTCCTCCCCCATCATGAGTGGACACGCCTCCTACTGCTGATTGGCTCACTCTCTCTCCTCCCCCATCATTAGTGGGCACGTCCCCTACTGCTGATTGGCTCACTCTCTCTCCTCCCCCATCATGAGTGGGCACGCCCCCTACTGCTGATTGGCTTACTCTCTCTCCTCCCCCATCATGAGTGGACACGCCCCCTACTGCTGATTGGCTCACTCTCTCTCCTCCCCCATCATGAGTGGGCACGCCCCTACTGCTGATTGGCTTACTCTCTCTCCTCCCCCATCATGAGTGGACACGCCCCCTACTGCTGATTGGCTTACTCTCTCTCCTCCCCCATCATGAGTGGACACGCCCCCTACTGCTGCCTGGCTCACTCTCTCTCCTCCCCCATCATGAGTGGACACGCCCCCTACTGCTGATTGGCGCTCTCTCTCTCTCTCTCCTCCCCCATCATGAGTGGACACGCCTCCTACTGCTGATTGGCTCACTCTCTCTCCTCCCCCATCATGAATGGACACGTCCCCTACTGCTGATTGGCTCACTCTCTCTCCACCCCATCATGAGTGGACACGCCTCCTACTGCTGATTGGCTCACTCTCTCTCCTCCCCCATCATGAATGGACATGTCCCCTACTGCTGATTGGCGCTCTCTCTCTCTCTCTCCTCCCCCATCATGAGTGGACACGCCTCCTACTGCTGATTGGCTCACTCTCTCTCCTCCCCCATCATGAATGGACACGTCCCCTACTGCTGATTGGCGCTCTCTCTCTCTCTCTCCTCCCCCATCATGAGTGGACACGCCTCCTACTGCTGATTGGCTCACTCTCTCTCCTCCCCCATCATGAATGGACACGTCCCCTACTGCTGATTGGCTCACTCTCTCTCCACCCCATCATGAGTGGACACGCCTCCTACTGCTGATTGGCTCACTCTCTCTCCTCCCCCATCATGAATGGACACGTCCCCTACTGCTGATTGGCTCACTCTCTCTCCACCCCCATCATGAGTGGTTTTGAACCATGGTTCAAAACTCCAGCGGTTTGTGGATCAGTCAGGAAGAGTGCTTCTCTCACCAGCTCTCTGACGGTGTCGAGCGGCATCTCCTGGATGGGTTCCCTCAGCAGACACAGTGTGGCGAGAGACGAGCCGAAGCAGCTGGGCAGGTACGAGCCCGTGATGGAGATGAAGTAGTCTTTCCCCCTCTCCAGGTGCAGGACCAGTATATCCTCGAGCTGCTGCTGGCCTGAGTTCAGCTCCGGGGCCGTAGAGCGGTTCACAAACACCTCCAGGTCGATGTCCACACTGCCACCTACACACACACACACCACAGTCACATCAGAGGAGACAACACACAAACACCTCCAGGTCGATGTCCACACTGCCACCTACACACACACCACAGTCACATCAGAGGAGACAACACACAAACACCTCCAGGTCGATGTCCACACTGCCACCTACACACACACACACCACAGTCACATCAGAGGAGACAACACACAAACACCTCCAGGTCGATGTCCACACTGCCACCTACACACACACACACCACAGTCACATCAGAGGAGACAGCATTTAGCACTGCATTGGGGAAGGTGAAAGCGGCTTATGATTTGATTGTAAAATGTAGAGTGCACAATAGGGCTAGTTAACCCTGGGTCATCCTGAACTCCTTGGTTATCTTCATGTTTCACCACTGCCCATAATCTACCCGGGGTTAACAATTGATCCTTGGCATTCATAAACTGCCATTTCACGCTGTACATTCCTAAACTTTGGGTTAACGAAAATCACTATATCTATGTTATATATATTTTTTTTAGTTGTGTACTTACATTATCCCGACTGTTTACAACAACTTTCAAACCAGGAGAAATTTGTAATTTAATTTTTAGACACGGCACGTTTATTTCCGTTTTGTCGCCGTCAATGGCGTCATATCCGCGTTGTCCCTGGTTTCCGCTCGTACTGCCATGGTAACCAGAGCTATGAACCAGAGCCCTCTGATAGTAACCAAGGCGACAGACGTGGACAATGTAGTTCGTAATGTCTATCTGCACGCTGTTGTTGTTTCGTTCAAACATTATGGAGCATGGCAAGCAGACTTTGGATAAAAAAGGAGAACTAAAAGGAGAATCAATATCAGCGCGGTGTTTTCGAGATGCCGAGAGCTCCCATAGACAGTATATAAACGAGAGCTCCACGTCCGAGACTTCGACCGCTCCTACATGTACTTTATTAAACAGGTGAGCACATTTACATAAAACTAATCAATGTTATATAGTTCAACAATGATAAAATGTTAGAATATGATCTGTATGTTATTCTAATGTTGATCTAGCTCACTGCTAGTCTCATACACACAAACTAACACATACATTTCAACACATTTAAATGCAGTTTAGTGTGATAGTGTAATGTTAGACCAAGTGAAACAGTGCTGCGTTACCGCACAAGTTTAATTTAAAAATAAATAATTAGGTATAATTTTAGGGCTTCGGTCATTTAGACCCGCAAGGGAAGGATGTGTTACAGGACACGAAGGAAGGATCAAGTATGTTCTGATTGGTTGTTTCAAGCAGCATTTTGATGCAAGAGAGGACAGAAAAATGACTTGGTGTTGAAACTTCTTGTGTCACACCTGCTTGTGTTAGGAAACTGAGTGAGTGAAATAACTGATGACATTAGCTAACACAAGAGGGTGTGAAACAGTGCTAGTCAATCTCAATAAAACAGTAACAGCTGCTGTTTCAGAATCGCTTCAGAGATATATTCACAGTGACAGTGGGTGAACATTATTCAGACACCTTCAACATTTCTCACACTATCACAGTTTATACTCGCTATAGTTTAGAAAATGGTAATAAAATATGACTGATTTATTATCAAATCGGTTGATATTTCACTGGTTTTGTCATTAGCATTAAAATATCTTGTGCATTATGTTTATCCAAGTGGAGCTGATGTCCACATTTCTCAATAACTGTTGTTTGTTTGTTGTTGTGAGACACACTTTATTAATCTGAGATGAGGAGTTGTGCTAAACCACACTGGCTACGTTTACATGCAACCAAATAACCCGTCAGTGATGGGATTGACGGCTCAGTCGGACTGAAAAGCGTTCATGTAAACACATTAATCATTGATTACTAATTCTGTTTACTCACTTTACAGGGGAAGTTCGTGTAAGACAAATCTGCGTGGATTTGGCGCAAATACTCGTGATTCATCCTGATATATTTAATACAGCGTATTGTGCAGAATCTGCTCATATCTGCTTACTTGAACACACAGCGAGCGCTTGAGCAATAGCGAAGACTAAAAAACATTCGTTTTACAGAAAACACATTGTTAGATTCCAACATCCTACATGTCCTTTGTACTTTGTCCATCTAAAACACATTTTTGGTGAAAAGGATGAGGATGAAAGAGGAAGGGTGCTGGATGACAGGATTCTGTTTGAATAAGAAATTAATCTGTGAAATCCTAAATTTAATATATGTATATATATATATATATATAAGCTGTGACGTAGTTAATCTGGTTTATTTCTTCTTTTTCTGGCTAGCAGAAGTTCTGAATGGTCGGTAACTTAACCCTCTGAGGTCGACAAACGCGCGGGCGCGTTTTGCTGGATTTTCTCCACATTGTAGCACTATAAACTTAAATTACTCCGTCATTTATGGTCATACAGAAAAAAGAAATATAAAAAAAGAATCTGTGATATTTCTCCTTTTGTATTTGTCCATTTACAATCAAATCAAAACATTGTGCTTTTGTAAA
The DNA here is from genome assembly GCF_949319135.1 of Squalius cephalus. NCBI lineage: Eukaryota > Metazoa > Chordata > Actinopteri > Cypriniformes > Leuciscidae > Squalius > Squalius cephalus. The sequence continues at coordinate 35,342,825 of NC_137136.1, read as the reverse complement.
ATAAAGAAAATAAACAGGGTGTGCGTTCTGCCTCTCCGTTGCGGTGAACTTTTTTTTCTTGAGCACGTCTAAAAACTGAAACAAAACTCAGCGAATACTTGTCACACATTTATGAGCCATATACCTTTCTAAACATTTAAGTGTGTACTTTTAAATGATCGGATTCAAAACGAAAACAAATATTCTCTGTTTAAGTAATTTGTATAAAACCAACAAGATGTCCAGCTTCTCAAACGCTTGCTCATTACAGTTAATTTGGCCACGCCCACTCGCGCAAAAGATATTCACATGCAAATCTCCACATGGAACGCGGACTCGCTCATTACCTCAACAACAAAACACTTCACTTCACTTTTCGTCGAGTTTGAAAGACGTGCCTGAGCTTACATTGGATTTAGGCTACCTCAGAAGAAGAAGAACGTGATTTGAAGACAAGAAAGATGTAAGGTAAGAAATTCTTACATATTAGTTTGTTATTGTTGCATAAATGTCACATTGCAGTTGAACTGTTGCTAGATATATGGGGAATATTATAATATTTAGACCCGTGTTTACTGTTACTGTGTTTGTGGATATCTGCTCAAACGTAGATATGTATATGGTAACCATAATGTTTTATATTTGAGCGCGATCGCGTTTGAATGTATCATATTTTGGATAGCGATCGCGTTTGAATGTACTGTATCATATTTTGGATGAAAGCAAAACGCACCAAACGGCTTCATGTTTTTATTATTATCTCATTTCATATCATCATAACGGATGGAAACATTTGAAGTAACATGATAATCAATATATTTTTCTCTAGCTTAGTTGTTACTGAAATCTTTTGGAAGATTTATACTGCTATAGGTTATTTATTGTTATTATTATTTTATCCGGCACTGCGCATATACCTTATGCCTACAAGGCACAACAAACCTGGTGTTCATTATATTATATATTGTTGGAAACATTTGTGTGCGTGTGTGTGTGTGTGTGTATTCTGTGAATTTTAAAAAGGAATTTTAAAAAGCAATTTTAACCAGAAAAATCTAATATTTATTTCCAAAATCGTGCAGCCCTTTCTCTTGTTATCAGTATGTTCACTTTTTTTTTTTCAGGGCCCAGATGCCACTGAGGACTTCAACATTCACATGAGTTTCTGTACATGAACATGGTAAAGTGAAAATCTTGGAAATGAAAGGTAAGTACAATGTTTTTAGGAATGGCACAAAGGTCTCTGTCTTTGAAGTGCTTTTTTGGCATTTGTTGTGTATCTTTGGATTATGTTGTGTTGTAAATAAATCCAAACAATTTAAAAGCCATTCTTTTTTAAATCTCCTCATTTACAGTATTGTGCAAGGTTGCTCAGAATGACAGGGGCTGATAGCTCCTAATAGGGCCGTTAGGGGAGGTTATTTGTCTTTCTCAGGTGTGAAAAGCTTACATATTAATGAGCTCCCGCATAAAGCTTTTTCACACAAAACACGTCGTACAATTTTTAAATCAATATATTGTCTTATCTGAATGAGCAGTCAGGGTGAACCACACTGGCTACGTTTACATGCAACCAAATAACCCGTTAGTGATGGGATTGACGGCTCAGTCGGACTGAAAAGCGTTCATGTAAACACATTAATCATTGATTACTAATTCTGTTTACTCACTTTACAGGGGAAGTTCGTGTAAGACAAATCTGCGTGGATTTGGCGCAAATACTCGTGATTCATCCTGATATATTTAATACAGCGTATTGTGCAGAATCTGCTCATATCTGCTTACTTGAACACACGGCGAGCGCTTGTTCATTTGCACTGAAGCAATAGCGAAGATTAAAAAACATTCATTTTACAGAAAACACATTGTTAGATTCCAACATCCTACATGTCCTTTGTACTTTGTCCATCTAAAACACATTTTTGGTGAAAATGATGAGGATGTAAGAGGAAGGGTGCTGGATGACAGGATTCTGTTTGAATAAGAAATTAATCTGTGAAATCCTAAATTTAATATATGTATATATATATATATAAGCTGTGACGTAGTTAATCTGGTTTATTTCTTCTTTTTCTGGCTAGCAGAAGTTCTGAATGGTCGGTAACTTAAAGGGATAGTTCACTTTGAAATTAAATTTTGGTATGTTTTAGCTTACCTCAAGGGCATCCAAGATGTAGGTGTCTTTTTTTCCGCAGTAGTTTCAATTTTGATATTTTTAGGTCAAACCGTTCTTGTCTGACAGTCATTTAATGCAGGTCTGTGGTCACTGTCTCAAAGAGCATGCACAGAGTCCAAATTAAAACAATTCCCCATCGTCCAAATTAAAACAATTCCCCATCGTCCCAATTAAACAATTCCCAAACAATTCCCAAACAATGTGTGATGTGTACGCAGACTGGTGCATAGATATATATACACTAGAATAGATGCCGCCTTGCCTACGGCAGTTCATTGGAATGAATGCCGTAGGCAAGGCGGCATCTATTCTAGTGTATATATATCTATGCACCAGTCTGCACACACGTCACACACCAGGATGCGCGCGCGCCCTCAGATCACTTGGGACGTGGCTGTGTACAAGAGTTAAAAACTATATAAATACTGTTCGTTTTCTCACACAAACCGCTCGTTTCGTGTCTTAGGCCATCAATGTGTACTTACGATGGGGAATTGTTTAATTTGGACGATGGGGAACTGTTTTAATTTGGACTTCTCTGTGCATGCTCTTTGAGACAGTGACCATAGACCTGCATTATAGGACTGTCAGACAAGAACGGTTTGACCTAAAAATATCAACATTGAAACTACTGCGGAAAAAAAGACACTTACATCTTGGATGCCCTTGAGGTAAGCTAAAACATAGCAACATTTAATTTCAAAGTGAACTATCCCTTTAAACATTTAGTAGCCAAACTGGCCGGTGTGTGAAAAGGTTCATTTCCAACCCTGACTGTGGTTTAGCGGTCTCACCCTGGGCCAGGAAGCCTTTACACGGGTTTGCTGTCAGCCAGGGCTTGCAGTAGAACGGCTCGTCCAGCTTCTGAATGAACTCGAACTGACACGGCACCTGGCCGTCGTTGTGCACGCGCACCGTCTGGGCCTGATGCTGCATGAACTTCACACGCTCGAAGTGGAACTGCACAAACACACCAAAACACACCACAATCAGGCATTCCTTTTCCATTCAGAGGATAAACACGTAAATACTGACTTGCGTTACAGCTAAAAAAAAAAAAAAAAAATTGTGAAATATTATTACAATTTAAAATAGCAGTTTTCTATGTGAATCTATAGTAAAGTGTCATTTATTCCTGAACTTTCAGCATCATTACTCCAGTCTTCAGTGTCACATGATCCTTCAGAAATCACTCTAATATGATGATTTGATGCTCAAGAAACATTTATTAGTATTATCAATGTTGAAAACTGCAGATTTTTGTGCAAATGGAATTGATTTTTTTTATTCTTTGATGAATAGAAAGTTCAAAAGATTATTATTATTTTTTATATATATATATATAATCTTTTGTAACATTATAAATGTCTTTACTGTCACTTCTGATTAATTTAATGTGATCTTTCTGAATAAAAGTATAACTTTCTTTCAAAAGAAAATAATCTTACTGACCCCAGACTTTTGAATGGAAGTGTAAATGTAAAATGTGTCAAAAATCAGTGACTGAATAATGAAACACTTCAGGTGATGGAGGACGGACACTGCTCACCTCTCTCTGAGACAGCGACACTGAAGGAATACAGTCATTCTCCTGTCTGTCGATGCGCCTCACGATCTCTTCGAACGTCCGTTTGTAGGACTCGTCGTTCACAAGCTTGATCTGTGCAGAGTCACGGACTGAGAGTTAGGGTTTGGGATCGAAAATCGATTCCACTTCAGAAATCAGATACTTATTATAAAATTAAAATTTCGATTCCTCTTATTGATTCCTTTGTGAGCATTTCAATATGACTTTAAACAATTCAAGCGTGAGACGACTTGCTGTTTTCTGTGTTCATGTGTATCAGTATACTGGATCTGTGCAGCTCTTAAAGTGACAGGAGCCTAATATTCCTGCCGTCTCTATAATAACACTAATATTCCCGCAGTCTCTATAATAACACTAATATTCCCGCCGTCTCTATAATAACACTAATATTCCTGCCGTCTCTATAATAACACTAATATTCCCGCCGTCTCTATAATAACACTAATATTCCCGCCGTCTCTATAATAACACTAATATTCCTGCCGTCTCTATAATAACACTAATATTCCTGCTATCGTCTCTATAATAACACTAATATTCCTGCCGTCTCTATAATAACACTAATATTCCTGCTGCCGTCTCTATAATAACACTAATATTCCTGCTGCCGTCTCTATAATAACACTAATATTCCTGCCGTCTCTATAATAACACTAATATTCCCGCCGTCTCTATAATAACACTAATATTCCTGCCGTCTCTATAATAACACTAATATTCCCGCCGTCTCTATAATAACACTAATATTCCCGCCGTCTCTATAATAACACTAATCAAACAACAGAAGACAGAGAAAATTCACTCGTTCTTCACTGAATAACTTTTGTGTAACTATATTTGTAATGTATATTTTATTTATAAAGAGCAGTGTTATTTTACATGTGATTGCAGTTTCTGTACCTGAATAACCGAAAATCTTAAAACACTGTTTATTTCAATCATATCTTTGTTCAGTTGTATCTATTTGTTGCGATTGCTAATTTTTTATTTGTTGTTTTTTAATTACTGAGTGTTTACTTGTCTTTAATAATGCGTGACATGTATATTAGTTAGGCTAGTCTATGGTATCTATGGTGTGGTATATGGTTCCTCTATGGTATTTTTAAACCACAGGCAAACGTTCCTTGTGTAAGTGTTCTCTAGCCTGTAGATTTTTGGTCATGATATTCAGCTACAATTAAATGTTTTGCAATAAGACTCAATATGAATGATATCTAAGTTTTTTTGTTTTTTTTTGCCTGATTGGAATTGAAATTAGTAATCGTTAAGATCGGAATTGTTCAAACTAAAGCGAGACCCAACCCTACTGAGAGCGAGTGTGTTCGGTCACGTCTGCTGTTCTCACCCCTATCTCTAGCAGAGAGCTGACGGGTTTGTGGTCACTGGTCTTCAGGGTCATGTGACTCTGGTAATTAAGCTGTTTTATGTCCTTCCCCCTCCACAGGATGCGGTCACACCACGCAGGAACTCGACACTTCTCACTGCAAACAAACAAACACACAAATAGAGTGTTTTTAACACTGATAATAATCATATATGTTTCTTGATCATCAAATCATCATATTAGAGTGATTTCTGAAGGATCATGTGACGCTGAAGACTGGAGTAATGATGCTGAAATTCAGCTTTGATCTCAGGAATAAATAATGGGGCTAAACCACATCAAGAACTAGCCTGGGTTTCCCCATACTGCCTTGAGCAGCGCGATTTTATTCACGCTGCAAGGTAGTCTGGCTACCATGGGCTAATTTTTCCCCTGAAATAGGGAACCAATCACAGAACGGGGAGGGAGCAGGAAGACGATGACGAAGTATATGCGACACACCGAAGCAGTTTGTTTATCTATGGATCCAACATGACAGACGTAAAAATATATGCATATTTAGTTTAGCAAGCAAACACATCTACAAAAATATGCCTGTATTTCAAGTTGATAAAATAATTTAAAATCCACATCAGTTTATTTGTGCCGACGCGCCACGCCCTCCCAGGATCTATAACGTTAACCTAGGCTACTTCCACTTTTAAAAATTCATCATAACCGCGCGCGCGTTCTGCTTGCAGTCGTCGAGATAGATGCTGAGGAGTTGAAGAAAAGAATAGCTAGTGGAGATTGTAAAGTTGTCGACAATACGTCATCAAAAATCAAGTCTAGTGTGTGGGAGAAATTTGGAGTTATCTGAAGAAAATATTGTAAAAAGCTTTGCTGCAAACATTTTCGTGTTGGATAGCCGCAAATGTGGAACTTCATCCCTGAGGAAGCACGCAGATAACTGGTAACAAAGCCGTTCTATCGAACGGTATTTTTCATATTTAACACTGTTAGTATGTGTGGTGTGCAGGGCGTGTTTGAACCCAAAATTGTCATATGTAGGCTAGACGAAATTGCGTGGCATAGTGTTGTAGCCGCGTCTGTTCGATTTGTGTGGTAACGTTAGCCATGTTCTTCATGTACCGGCCTTTTGACAGCTTCGGCTGAAGTTGTCCTTGTGTTAATTGTCGTGTAATAACTTCTGTATGACCTGGCAATAAACATTTTTGTAAGTGTGTCTATAATGTGATAGTCTAAACTGATTTTATTTCGGGTGCGAGTCGGGTGTCGGTTCTATTTTAAGCGGGTCGGTGCAGATTTTTATTAGTGCTGCTGTTGGAAAACGGGTCGGGTGCGGATTTACAAAATCGGACCCGTGCAGGACTCTCTGGTGTACACATAAATCTCTGACCCATCGTCGTCGTCTTCGTTGAATATCTGTCGCTCTACATACGTCATCTGGTATAATTTGAAACGATTGGCTATGAGCTACGTACAGGCGCATTTGATAGACATTTGTAGCGCCCAATAAACGGCTCTGGGCATTCGTAAACCACGCCTCAAATACGAGAAAATGAACATGTAGTTTCCAGACCACGTCTCAAAGAGAAAGTGGTCTGACGTTAACCAGGCTAATCAAGAACGTGAATATCACACAACTTCTGAACTCTAGGCGATGCTTTCTTCAAACGTTTTGGGATCTTCAGGATATGATGTTGATGAAATTTTGTGCCGATGCGTCAAAGCATTAACATTTTTTTGCAATTTACGACAAATTTCAAAACGGCAGACATGTGACACTTCCGATCCGATCCATGACCAAACATTCTGACAAACATTTCAAAAGTTGTGAGAAACTGAGCCATTTTTCAGATCTCATGACCTGTAGGTGGCGCCGTTTCCAAATTTGGCACGCACCCTCAGATCATGGTGTTGATGAAGTGTACCAAGTTTTGTTTCGACAGATAAAACTATTGCAGAGATATAGCATCTAATGTAATTCAGAGTCAATATTAGGTTCACATCACTGTAAATTTTTAACAAAAAGGAATATCAAAATTCTGTTCAGTCATTTCTGCGAGGCTTGGTCCAATGATCATCTGAGAGTTTGTTTCAGCACGAGGAGAGTAATCGGCTGTACTAAGAAATGAGTTTCAAGGACAAAAGGTTCAAAAGTTATGACAAAAAGAAAAGTGAATATTTGAACTGGTGGTGGCGCTATAGAGTTGGTCCTAGAAACCCCAACGTTGGTCAGATTACTATTCAGGGCCACCTCTATAAGTGTGCCAAATTTCACCATTTTCTTATGTATGGTTTATAGAGCTGTCATTCACTATCAACTGGGAATAATAATAACAATAAAGGAAACCAGCAATAAAAAAAACATTGCTATGATGAAGTAATCAGACCAGAAATAATACTGTTTTACAAACACTTGCCATTTCCTACTTGTATAGCATTGTATTATGTTCTAAATGTATTTATTTATTTATTTGCTTTAGACTGTAGGACAGCATAATATTGGAAAAACCTGACATTTCAATATTTTGCTTTTCAGTGATATATATTGCAAAAACTGCCACTGTTTTTGACCCATTTAATATGACTATGAAGTAATAATAATTGTTTATTTGTTTGTGATTATAAAAAAATAAGAATAAAAAAATAAGGAAAATATTGTAATAAGGTACAACTTTTAAATTACAATACTAATATATTTGTCTGCATTCATTTATTTTGAAACATTACTGAAATCAAAATGAAATATTCTTGTATTTTTAGGAAACCTTGAATCCGAATCACTTCCTCGTGCAGCATCTCTTCTCTGATGACGAGGGCTCCCTACATGTGTTCTTGTTCCAGAAGAGTTTCACTGGGATATATGGCACAGTAGGGGAGAAAACACCAGTGCAACTTCCGTTTAATGCAGACTTTAACCATCAAGCTTTTATTCTGACAGTATCCTGGCAAATGTATTCTCTGCATTTTTCAAAGTGAAGCTCATGATAGGAAACACTCATGTGTTAGTGTCTCAGATTGGCTTGGTTCACAGTGAATAAACCGAGCGTGTGTAAACCTGTGCCATGCTTAACCGTAACACAAGCAGTGCATATATTTATATAATTAAACTGCATTTGAATATCGTGCAGCCCTAGTCCACTTGTAATGTTGGTAAATGTTTCTTGCATGTGAAAAGGACGTGATTTTAGCACACTGCTATGTGTTCGTCTATTGTATATTGTGGAGAATATTAGCTCTTTTATTGAAAGTGTGACAGGAGAAATGATGGTGCTCTCTGACCTTGTGTCCCACTGATCTGAGCCAGTGTCATATTTGTATGTGGGTTGGAAATCAATCTCTCCTTCCGTGAATCCCACAAACACAGCCTCCTCATCCATCTGCCGCTTCAGCTGAAACACACACACACACAGTCATTCATATTTCCATATAACTCAACAATATCCAGAGAAACCGCAGCTGTGTCGAGTGTTACCTGGTCATGATTACACAGGATCTCAAACTCCTTTTTAGCTATTAACTCCTTCACATGATCGACTTCAAGGTCACTTAATCGATAGTTTAGATCTCCCAGCCATAACACAACACTGGAAAAGAAGAGAACATTGACCATAAAAGACTTAACCAGGGAAAACCTGACAATTGTCTCTAATTAAAGGGGTGGTTGATTATGATTTCACTTTATTTAACTTTAGTTAGTGTGTAATGTTGCTGTTTGAGCATAAACAACATCTGCAAAGTTACAACGCTCAAAGTTCAAAGCAAAGGGAGATATTTTCTCTTACAGAAATCGCTGTTTAAGGACTACAACAAACGGCTGATAGAGACTACAATGTGCTTATTCATGAGTTAGTGACATCACTAACCCTAAAATTTGCATACACCCCGCCCCCGGGAACGCGATTTATAGATTATCATGACAGAATATGCTAATTGAAGATCGTTAACTCCACATCAGCTACATAAATTTATCAACTAACCATTCAGAAAAGTCCTGTTGCTTCTACATGTTGTCACTTCTTCTTGAGTCTCTCCATCTTTGTCTGACTCCGGTTTGAACATAAAAGGCTACGTTTTTTACATTTTCAGTGCGTACACACACAAACTGTTGAAGCTCCGACCTCTGTGCCGGGAGCAGCAGCTCATTTGCATTTAAAGGGACACACACAAAAACGGCGTGTTTTTGCTCACCCTCAAAAAGTGACAATTTTAACATGCTATAAAAATATCTGTGGGGTATTTTGAGCTGAAACTTCACACACACACTCTGGGGACATCAGAGACTTATTTTACATCTTGTGAAAAGGGCATTAGAAGACCCCGTTAAACCAGATATGCTGCATGTTGGCCAGCTATCGTGTAGGTTCATACTTGTGCTTCATGATGGTGAGGGGGGGCAGTGAGGGGTCCTCCTGCCGGAACTGAATCCTGCGGCAAATGTCCTTAAAGTCCTGATTGCGTCGTTCAAACTCGTCGGTGTGCGCGGCGAGGTGGGAGTTCACCACACAGATGTCCGAGTTGTGAAACTGGAAGCGAATGGCTACTGCCCCTTTATTACCCTAAAGGAGAAGGAAGGTTATTTGAATGTTATAGGCTTATGCTCACATTATTTTTGCTTCTAATTTAGGAGAAGAGTTGGAGTCCATTTTGTAGTGATGGTAATGTTAATATGCCAATATATAACATGCAGAACTAGGCATGAGAAAATGGAGCTCATCAAGGTTACACTTTATTTTAAGGTGAGGTTGTTTGGTTGTCTACATTCAGCACTCCTCGTAACACACTCACCATGCGCTCCACGTAACACACTCACCATGCGCTCCTCGTAACACACTCACCATGCGCTCCTCGTAACACACTCACCATGCGCTCCTCGTAACACACTCACCATGCGCTCCTCGTAACACACTCACCATGCGCTCCTCGTAACACACTCACCATGCGCTCCTCGTAACACACTCACCATGCGCTCCTCGTAACACACTCACCATGCGCCCCATGACGCCTGTGCCGACGGTCTCGGCCTCCATCTCAGAGATGTGCGCCGCGTGCTCCGCTTTCACATAGAACAACAGCATGATTCCCACCAGCCGCACCAGCTTCACCTGAACAACACACAGCGATACGCTTACAAGGACAATAAAGGGGTGAAACATTTAACCCTCTGTGCTCTTCGTCATTTTACATTTTTTTGTATTATTAACTTCATCGGCATGGTACTAAACTTAGTAAAGGCTTTGCTATGCGAACACAAAAACAAAAATCATGGACATGATTCGAAAAGGTTAAACGGTCCTGAAAAAAAGAGTCACACTTGTTCTAATCGTGGTCAAAAATGGAAATGAATGGAAGACGAATTTCATCTAGTGGAAGCGTTTGGTACTGCAGCCAAACACAATTGTACTGAAAGCTCAATTTTTGAGATGTCAAGCTCAAATTTGGGACACAATTAGTTTAGATTCGTGGCTTTGACTTTCTTGCAGTTTTAGAAATAAAAGATGTTTTTGAAAATATATATTTCATATAAAAATTGAAAATAGTATTTGTGTGCATTTTTCATAACAACAAACTTAAAATTCTGTAACTTTTGTAAAGTTTTTTTTTCTTTTTTTTTTTTACTTCAGCAATAATCTGCCAAGTGTCGTCTTTAAAAAGAGATCAAACTTAAGTCTGTTGCTCTAAAGCATTCAAGATTTACCACAGACTAGTTAGAAGTTTGTAATAAATTGAAAGCCATCCATATCAGCAGCATATTCTAATAAATAGGGCTTCCCCGACTTAAGATTTTTCTTAAATCTAAAATCGACTTAAGATGTATGCCAGCAGCCATTTCACCCTGTAGCCCAAGACTGGTCCCCCACTGAAGCTAAGCAGGGCTGAGCCTGGTCAGTACCTGGATGGGAGACTCCTGGGAAAACCAGGTTGCTGCTGGAAAGGGTGTTAGTGAGGCCAGTAGGGGGTGCTCACCCTGTGGTCTGTGCGGGTCCTAACGCCCCAGTGTAGTGACAGGGACACTATACTGTCAAAGAGCACCGTCCTCCGGATGAGACGATAAACCGAGGTCCTGAATCCCAGGGGTGTAACCCCGGTGTCCTGGCCAAATTTGCCCCTTGGGCTCTGTCCATTATTATTATTTTCTATTCGACTAGTAGTCGTTCATTTAAGCCATTAGTCGACTAGTCAGACGATTATGATATTCATTTATTTACTTAAATATATACTTAAGGTTGGGGAGAGGCATCGGAAAATGGTTTGAGTTTCAGAGCTGAGAAAGGATATTATATGAAACACTGCTCTACATTACAGAGAAATAAACTGTAATAATGAGCGTAATAATTTAAAATATATATTAAACGTGCAAGTGCAAGAGTGCATAAAGCTTTTCTCAGCAAAAGTAATGATTATGAATGTGAAAAGCAGCCTGTACATTTAAACAATTTAAAGTCCCCCTGTGGTGAAATATAAGCCTTTAGTGTTGTTTATATGTCTATGTGGTGTTTTTAATGTGCTTTAAGACAAACCATGTGTAAATTCATAAGTATTTCCTCCTTAAAACTGCAGTGAACCAAAGACAGTCTCAAAAACACGCTTTGAAATCGCTGGTGTTTCTGACGTCACAAACTACCTTGTAACCAATCAGATCAACGTGTGATCGTCAACCAGTGGATCTCTGAATGAGTGAGTGAGTGGAGGCGGGGCTCATTTGCATATTCATAGAACCGCATATACTAAATGAGGAAAGGGTGTCGAGTTACTAGCCTGGTCCTACCAGACTCTCCTACATTTCATTTGTACAGAGAGTCTGGCCTCTCCCCATTGACAAGCGCTAACGTCCTTGAAGGCGGGAACTCTGTTGAAGTTTAAAACTATTGGATCCGCCATAAACCAATCACTAACGTTTGGTCGTGACGTATGTCTACAACTCAAACTAGCGCACAACCTCAACCTCAACGTCATCAGTCACTCCCTCTGTTCGCTGATTGGACCGGTAAAGACCGGAGAAAACCCAAGAATATCTGCAAACCCACTGAAGGAAATGAAAATTGAGCGGAAGTACGCAGGAGGGCGGAGCCAGGCTATCGAGTTACATTCAAGATATTTTAAGGCATGAAGACATTGTTTTCAAGGAGAAAAACATTTAAATATGTAATTTTGGTGATCAAAGATGAGTTTTATAGTTTCGTCGCCTAAGCCTCTTCTCGTTTAGTTGACGATTAGAGTGTTATTATCCTAATAAACCAGTGCTTCTGTGTTAGATCTGAACATTAGCTCATGTGTGCGAGGGCAGAGGAGGTCCTTACTAAAGCATACTTGGCATCTGGATGGAGGCTCTTGTTGACGGCTTGCAGCCACTCGGGCTCTTTAGGAGTGTCATTGAAGAGAAACGCCTCCTTACTGAGATCCAGCTCCTGGAAACTACAGCAGGGAATCACACTCACGTCTTCATCACTGTGTACGTTAGCATAAATGTGACCCTGGACCACAAAACCAGTCACATGGGTGCAATTGAGATTTATACATCATCTGAAAGCTGAATAAATAAGCTTTTTTTTTCTTTTTTTTTTTAAATAAGATACAACTATTTGAAGATCTGGAATCTGAGGATGCAAAAAATTTGACACATTGAGAAAATCTCCTTTAAAGTTGTTCATTTATGTTGGCGATTGTGATGCATTCACTCACACAAATACATGTTTTATATATTTACGGTAGGAAATTTACAAAATATCTTCATGTAACATGATCTTTACTTAATATCCTAATGATTTTTGGCCTAAAAGAAAAATCAATAGTTTTGACCCATACAATGTATTGCCACAAATATACCCGTGCGACTCGAGACTGGTTTTGTGGTCCAGGGTCATAAATATACTAGTGCGGATCCTCACCCCACGAGGTAGAAGTCAGGAGGGGTGGCGGTGGACACCAGCCATGGACGGAGACTTTCCTTCGGATTCTGGCCGTTCACATTGTACGTTCCCAAGAAGAAGCTGTCGGCACACAATGAGAACAGAGCCGGTGATTCAAAAGATCCCACAACACGAGCCAAAGAGAGAAGCTGCCGGTTAAATTAGGAAACATCTCACGCATTCTGAAAGCTCACGATGAGCCGGAGAGAACGACTGCCAGAGTCACAACAAAACAGGCATAATTAAGCCATTCTGACTCTGGGTAAGAAAAAACCTTGAAACAAGAGCTTTGAGCGCCTATACTTATGATTTATGAATACTCTTCATGTGTTTGAGGCTGTAGGACAGGGTTTCGCTCAACAGGGGGCGACGTTGAGTCACGGCTGCATTTCTAAGGGAAACAGAGTACACTAAATAGAAAAAGGTACGAGTAACAAACAAACCTGTTTAATTGAAAATTCTGGTTATAGTTATTGTTTCAAAGTGTTATTTATAACTAATAGGTTTCAGGGATGATCTTTGAGTTCGTTTTCTAAATAAAGGCGACTAAAGGTACAGTGAAATCAGTCTTAAATAGTGTAGATTCATAAATATTCATGAGTTTTCCAGTCTTTTCTGATTACTGTTTACATAATAATTTGTGATTTTATAAGTGATATTATTATTATTGTACATAATAATAAATTACTTTCCTCACAAAAAGGTATTTTTAGTCAATAGAATATTTGGAGCAAAGAAATTTTGTTTTTATTATTAATTTGAATGATTTTTATTTATTTATTTGTTTTGTGGGAGGGAAACGAAACACTAAAACACACTTTTTTAACAGGGAATAACTGTTATAGCTAATGTTTACTAATATTTCACAGTAATGTCAAGAATATAACATTTATGCATTCAGAGTCAGTGTTTCTGAACTCCTGAAACGCCTCCATTGTAGTCTTGAGTTTCTTCCGGGAACGAACACGTCACAATATTCCTCATTTAAATAATTAATGCGCAGAATAAAGGGGCGGGGCCTGGTTGAGTTAGTTAGTAGTGTGTTAAACTGGTGGTTATGGGAAGGGGCGGGACATTTCCCAAACACACTCAAAGCACTCGACCAATCACAACACACTGCTCCAGCCGACCAATCAGAGCACAGTGTGCTTTTCAGAAGGAGGGGCTTCATAGAGACAGGAAGTAAACAGAGCGTTACTGACAGACTGGGAAGAGAGGAGCCGCAACAATGGAGAAAATGAGGAAAATAATCAACATTCAAGCAGGAAAACCTGTTCTAGTAGAGCCTGAAACAACACCAAGACTCTGTGAAGCGCATAATCGGTCCTCTTTGACCTCGAGCATGAGCACTGGCCCTGATCCACACCTGTAGTTCTGGATGTATGTGTAGGCGTCCTCGTTCTTCAGGAGCTCACACTTGATGAGGTTATCCCGCAGGCCGAACTGGGGCATCCCGAGCATCTGGTCTTTATTTGACAAGATGTGCTGGGAGTTTCGGATCAGGTCATCTCTCCCCTCGCCCTTCCCTCTCTCCTCACTGAAACAAACCCAGATGAAATGATTTATGACAGAAATATTTGACTTTTATTCAAGATGTGTAACATCTGAGACAGGCACAGAAGCCGGCTGGGAAGCGGATCCACGTGCAGGTCAGATTATTAAAGTGTGAACACACAGTAACTGGTGAAAACACAGAACAGGAGGAAACACACTAAACTAGGGAATGTCCATTCAACGACTGACAGAGAACAAAGGGCGATATATACGCAGACAGACGAGCTTAACAAGATAACAAGGGGGCGTGGCTAATGAGAAACACCTGGGAGACTAATCAACATTAATGTACTGCAAAACAAGGAGCAAGACAACTCAAGAGTCCAGGAACACACAACACAGGTCAGAATCATAACAGGATGCTTTAAAATGATCAGTAAAGACATTTAGAATGTTACACAAGTTTCTATTTCACATTAACGCTGTTCTTTTGAACTTTCGATTCATCAAATAATCCTGAAAAATAAAAATATGAAGCAGCACGCCTGTTTTCAACGCGGATAATAATCATAAATGTTTCTTGAGCATCAACTCATCATATTATGCTGATTTCTGAAGGATCATGTGACACTGAAGACTGGAGTAATGAAGCTTTGATCACAGGAATAAACTACACTTTACTATATATTCCCATAGAGAACAGCTGATTTACATACTAATAATATCTGACTGTTTTACTGTATTTTGCTCACATACATGTAGCTCAAAAAACACTGAGTTAGGTAGTGTAAATATGATGAAACAACTAATGATATCTTACATCAGGACTCTTACAGTAAATAAACAGTATTAAAGTATTGTTTTGAGGTTAAAACGTGACTTCACACTCTTAACTAACAGATTATTAACCTCACCTTGAAAATCAAACCATAACGGTTTTGTAGAGCTTTTAGAAATGAGGAAAACTGGGGACTGAACATTTAAAATGCTCCTTAAAGAGAATAAAGCAAACTTTAACTGTCCTTCCTTCCTGAAGGGTTGCTCTCATCATGATTTCTCTTCTACACTGTATGACTTCATGCATCTTGTTTTTGGTGACTGTAGATTAGTCTGCAGATTACTGTCATAAACACACTGCGTTAAATAAAAAAACATGTTTTGGAAACACGAAAATATGCCAAGCGGAGATTTCCTCGAGATCAATCGGACGGCCGCATTAAACCACGACGAGATGTTGAATAAGCCCGGCTTTAAATCAAGAACAGCCAGGAAAAGTCATGTTATAACTATACGATCATGTTTAAGCTGTTATAACTGCAGATTTATGAACTAATGTAAACACTAAGAGTGTGAAACGTACCTCTCACACACACCGTCCTCTTTCTTCTGTCCGACGCCGTCGGCTTTCCCTGCAAACGTGGAGACAGAAGATTAGCTCAGATTAGTCCACAGCGTCACACACACACACAAGTCCTTCATTAATACACACTCGCTCAAATCTGAAGCCGTGACCCACAATAAACCAGTCTACAGCTCCAGGGTTCGTACAGATGCTGTGAAGTGAAATTCCAGGACTTTTCCAGCACTTTTCTGGTTTTCAAGGACTACAATCAGAGATCTCACTTATCAAACAATATCTTCATTATGTTTCAAATTCTAAAAAGTTCAAAGCTGTATGAAATACTTGAATTATCAGAGCCATTTGAAATGGGTCTATCTCAGTATCAGACGGGCGAGAAAAGATTGTTTTAAAATTAAACTCTACTTTCTAATATAGCCTATTGTCTTTCAATAATGCAAGCACTTTTCAAGTGGCTTTTCAGAAACATAAGGGTTTTCCAAGACTTGCATTTCCAAAAGTCAAATTCAAGCACTTTAATCACCTTGTATGAACCCTGCAGCTGTATTTGCAAGCGCTTAAAACAGTTTCGGTAACAATTTATTTTACAGTGTCATTGTTACACATGTTGCATGTAGTTACTGTAGTAATAGCTATAAATTATGCATAATTACATGCAATTAACCCTCAACCAAACACCCATCCCAACCCTAACCCAATAGTAAGCACATGTAGTTCACTAATATTACTCAGTGCTTAAATGTATAATTACACTGTAACAAGGACACCTTAAAATAAAGTGTAGCCTAAGTTTCTTACAGCAATCTGTGGGAGAGATCAGGTCAGAGTCCGACTGTGATGACATCATGAACCCTGCGATGATGTCATAGAGAGGAATGTGGGCGGGGCCAAAACAAACGCCCGTTTTCTCACGCTTTCACACACTCAGGAAATGTCAAAGCAATGGCTTGAGCTAAAACTGCTTTAACACAGTAAAGTTCGGTCGGCTCATTTAGACTTACCAGACGATTTTAGTTTAGTTAAACCTTAAAGCCTCACGTGCTCATGTTGAGTTTGATCACACCGATTCAGATTCGACGCATGGATATTATGCAGTCATTTCTGAACGAAAAGTCAATTTTTGTGACCTTGGAATGGAGATACTTATTTCTAAAATCATCAGTCCACGACTCCACGTGATAAACAATCATGCATTACAATTAGCTTTAAGTTATTATATCCAGTAGTGTCTGAGACACTTTTTATTTAATCTTTACGTTATAAATGTATCATATCTCATCATGATAAGTATATTGTACAGTGTATATATATATATATATAAAGTGTAGGCCTATGTGTAGAATTATTTTGAATTGTCAGAACAATTTACAAAGAGCAAAATGGAGAGAAGAAAGTCTGCCTGCCGTACGAAGGAGTTTAAATGCGTAGATTATGACCTATAGAAACAGAATCTGAAGCAAAATCTGATTTTTATTTCCCAGACTTTCTATGTGGGTCCCAGACTTTTAAATATTTATTTTAGATTATGTAATTAGCTTTTCATACATTTTAATTTCTTCTGATGTAATATAAATAGTCCTTTGGTTTTACAAATGAATTTTAAAAGAGCAAATATTCCATATAATCTCCATTTAAGGTATCTATAAATGATATTAAACTGATTTTTATAGAGAAAATGTTACGCAGCAGGTCCCTAAGGTCAAATACACCATAATAACACATTAGTATACCAACAATAACACATAAATAAACAATGTGCAAATGGAGAAAAGGAAATAAAGATACAAGCAAACACACACACACGGTTTATAAAGCTGACTGTGAGATTGTCAGGTGTACATTCATACAGAACACAAGCTCAGATCAGAGGATCACTCTTTATACTTCTACATCAAAGGTCTAGGTCTGTGTATCACACTAAACACACACACACACACACACACACACACACACTTCACTGTGAAAACCAGAAGAACTGAGTTATTTAAAAGCGGATGACCAGAAGAGACGCGCGCTCGTTGTTTCCTACACATGTAACGTTAGCTGTGTATGTTTAGTTTGTTTAAACTGATATTTAACCGAGAGCACTTTTCTTACCATTTAGTGGAGTCGCATTAGACATCTCCCTGTTCTCGCATTCTGACTGTACTCACACACTGAACACACACACACACGGAGCTTTTGGCAGGGAGTCCTACTACGCCGAAGGATTGGCTCATGAATATTAATTACGCCATGGTGACGTCGCCTCCTAACCTTTCTGTAGCGTCCAATCACGAGGCTTCGCCCTTTAACCAACGTCAGCTTTGCAGCCAATCAAATTGAGCCATTGATTTAACTATCACATTTTTCACTTATTATTCATGAGCAGAGGCTTCCCAGTGGGATTCGGGATTCGTCATGACGCCTCAGGTTGGTTTGCAGACTCGCGCGGTCGAACACGGATCACTCGATTGAGAGTCAGACTCAACTAGCCGATAGTGTTTATCAGTGTTGCACTGCAGCAGAGATCGGATTTGGTGTCTTTTTGGACAACAAAAATATTACATTTTTGTGTAATAAATGTAGCCAAGTTTTACCTACACAAATGTAGATTTATTAAAGTTTCTCCATGTGTTGCAGCATTTAAAAAATATTTAAAAAATTCATTTCAATCCTTAAAACAATTAAAAAGAAGGGGTGCCTTAAAACTCTCTAAATTACTGGCAATATATATGGTATATGGATTGCAATATATACCCGGAGTGTAATTTATTTTGTTATAATTTGCTTTTATATATATAAATATATACATAAACATTTTTCTTTTTATGTTATTGTGTTGTTTACGATATGCTGCTTGGTTTTATTGTTAATGTGTTTAACAATGATGATATGTTAATTCCTGTTTGTGAATAATAATAATAATAATAAATAAACAAGTAATAAAAACTCAGTGAGTGTTTTAGCGCAATTTTCTGACGTCATGGGATCACAACACTAAGAGATAGTAAATCTTTTCCTGGGTTTTTTTTTTTTTTTTTTTTTTTTTGTGCGTTCCCGAGATTAGACCTTCCTTAACATAATGCCGAAAACCCGAAGTCTCTAGGTGGTCTGGTTGAGGAGTAGATGGTGCGCACAGACAGAACAGAAATCATGAGTTAACAATCGCAATTTTGTCCGGTGGAAAATTGCGCTAAAAACCCTTCAGCAGCGATCGCATCCGCTTTACAAGCCCAGGAGACATTTAATGCACAGAAGAAGAAAACACTTACACGCTGTCCTTGTTACAGTGTAATTGTACATTTAAAGGTGGTATCAGCGATTTCAGGCCCAAACATAAATGTTCACATTCATCTAATCTTACCTAACGATCCGCTAGCTGCCCGTCCCATAAGCATGCCGTCATAGGCAGCCGTGCACGAGCGCAAAACCTCACAACACCCTCCCCCTGTCGGTGATTGGTTGGAACACTATTTATTTTGGTTTTGAGTGTTTGGCTAAACCGGGTGAAAACAACTGTTTTTGTGTGCAGATCTCAGAGCCTAGGCTGCCTACAGAGACGTGGTTTTATGACGGCATGCTTATGGGACGGGCAGCTAGCGGATCGTTAGGTAAGATTAGATGAATGTGAACATTTATGTTTGGGCCTGAAATCGCTGATACCACCTTTAAGTACTGAGTAATATTAATTAACTAATGTAGGCCTACTTACTATAAGGATAGGATTAAGATTGGGTGTGGTTTAGGCCAGGGTTAGTTGCATGTAAATTATGCATGATTTATGGTGATTAACAAGGACACTGCAAAATAAAGCTAAAATACCACACAAAAATAAAATGATACATTAGTCTGTCAAGCTTAAACAAACAAAAACTCAATATAACGAGTACGTTATTCATGAACAGCAACAGCACTGATATTCCAGCCCAGCACGATCACACCGCCGTAATGCACACACACCCTGAACACACTTTACATCGGGGAAAGAGTGGCTGAGGTCAGGGTTAACAACATAACAAACTGAAATAAAGCTGAAATAAAATACTAGATGTAAGTATAGTGTATATGTAAGTATATTAAGTATAGTGTAATAATCACATATAAGGTACATAAACAACTTAAACTAAAATGCAAATGAGCTTAACCAAAACATCGATTATACACTATAATGGTGTATAGATAATATTAAAATAAGGCGTTTGAGGGTTAATAAAGTGATCTGTGATGTGACGAGCTCCTGGTTTCTCTGAGCCGGTGACGCATGACGGCATGTGGACGGACGGGTTTGTTTACTCAGAGAAATCATGCAAATGGAAAAGGCAATGGTCACGTTTCCTCCGCAAGCGTTTCAGAGTCTGGAGGATGAACATTAACAGCCAATACACCGTTTCATATCAGCAATCAGCACACACACACACACACACACACACACACTAACCCTACCCATCACAGAAAACTTTCTGCATTTTTACATTTTCAAAAAAATATAATTTAGTGTTTATTAACCCATTCCCCTCGTGGACCGCTGGCTGGAGGTGATCTCAGGTTTCACTATCCTTGTGGGGACATTTGGTTCCTCCACAATGTAATGTAAACCAAACGCACACTCTCACTCACTCACACACACACACACACACACACACACACACACACACACACACACACACACACACACGCACGCACACACACACACACACACACACACACACACACACACACACACACACACACACACACACGTGCACACACACACACACACACACACACACACACACACACACACACACACACACACACACACACGCACACACACACACACACACACACACACACACACACGCACACACACACACGTGCACACATTACAGTTTTTTTATTCGCTTTGGTACTATTTTCACAAGTAAGGTCTACATTTCCAAAACTCTTAGTGCTAACTCCACACTGATCACACTTGTAACACAGCTGGTCATTCCTCCAAACCCTGATCTCATGCTCACAGTTATACACATCTCAGTCCACATAATCACTGTTTCAAACACAGGATTATTGTAATATGTAATGAGCACATTTGGTTTAATCACAGAAACACAACAGTATGATCTTCTCTCAGTTTAGTACTTTTAACAGTCAGTTCACTCAACAGCAAACAATGCGAGAGACATGTTTCACATCACCGCTGTAGCTGAATTCATTACAGTAACACAGGCTCTGCCACATCAGAAGTAACTGAATCCATAATGTGTGTAGTAGTATCTATCAGTGTGTGATCAAAGCTGTGACGAAGTGCATGAGGTTCTGTGCTAACAGAGTTCGCTGGCAATGATTCACTCTATACCGTTTGACTGAATACAGTAGTGGACCTTTACAGATGAAGGCTGACTTACAGTAATCCGGCCGTATCTACCATGGTAGTCTATTTACAGTATTGCATACATACTGTACTGTAAAATACTGTATTTGATGCCGTCTGTCTCCCTTCTACTGATGCATCTCTGATCAAGCTGATGTTTTACAGTCATCGACTATGTCCTCTCCTTTATACTCGATTCTGCTTTACAGCAGTCGCACAAATGGCAAATTTCTCTGTATCTCTCTCTCTCTCTCTCTCTCTCTCTCTCTCTCTCTCACACACACACACACACACACATGCATGTGCACACACTTTGAACTTCGTGGTGGTTATTATCTATAAATCACTTATGTAAAAAGAATTCATTGCATTTGGTTATCCATATCAGAAACTGTAAACAAGTTCTATAGAAACTGTGTATTGAATCAACATCTACAGAAATCTATAGGTGTGCCAAACGATTCACTGATTAACCATTAAGATCAGTTAGATTAAATAATAGACAAATGTATTCAACTGAACAAGAGGAGATGCAAATCAAAGGTTTGATAGTAAGAGCTTTATGAAAGGCAGTGACTGTGAATGAAACTCTTATTTTGTGTTGTGAAAAGGATACTTTGAGTGTTGCACTTACACAACTGAAAACATGATGAAATGTTTGAAAAAAGTGCACTTCTGATGATCTGTCGTGATATTAGCACTAAGAGTTTTGGAAATGTACACCTAACTTGTGTACCAAAGCGAATAAAACCTGTACCCTACTGATGAGTTATGAAGACAAATGCAGATCTACACACACGTTCCCTGAGCTCGAGGATCTGAGTGATGTAATGAACACACGCAACGACGTGATGCAAAGCTGAACTGGCGAACGCAACACTCACCAGATTTCTTAATCTGGCTCATCTTGATGCTCGAGGCTCCGGCCGCCTTCCTCTGAGAGCGGGCTCCTCTCGCCGCCTTACGGTACTTGCCAAGCCAGTCGAACTTCGGCTCTTGCTTCGGATATTGCTCACACACATCTGAAAAGATCAAGAGACAAGTGTGTGTTTTATACCCAGATGAATTAAAGCTCTATCAGTTTCAGAACTAACCCCATCGAGATGCTTGTCTGGTGCATTCGCGGACTCGTGTTGTGTCTGTGCCGCTCTGAGAAAGATAAAGAGGAACTCTTGCTCTCCCCTTCACCACTGATCTCTCTCTCTCTCTCAGAACTAGTTCACACTATCAGCAACATCTACACACACCAGTTTAACTTCCTTTTGCACGCCAGTGTCAGAGTTTCTATATGACCACAGGTTTTCTATGATCTTACCTTGCAAATTTTTAATATTCTTCCTGCTTCCTTTCCCCCTGAAGCTCGCCATCACGAAGGTCAAACATCACTTATTCCCTGATTTAAGGTTGACGAAATCCCTTCAGATCAGGAAAACACGGATCCACAATCTGCTGATCCCTCTGTGTGTTACAGACCTACAGCATACCTGAACTCAAGCTCCTCCTCTTACACCGCTCTCTCGACGTGTGTGTGTTAAATCTAACAGTTGTCTGAGAGTCGAGAGCGCTGGATGCATCAATCACTACGTCTGAGTCACTTATACACTATTTTATGAAGAAATATCCAGTCTTTGGAGGCGGGATAGCTAGTCGTCAGTGCAAACGCTTATCACACAATGACTCCAAAAGTCACCAGGTGAATGAGTGACAGAACAGGTCAGCTGACGCCTGTCTTCACTTCAACAGGTTTCAGATCAGCATGAATGGGAGACGTGAAACACACGGCACAACTCGCTCGGCAGGATTGCTGTGGATGGTGTCATGGTTTGCTTTTATCTTTCTTCTGCATCAGGGTGAATTCCCCCTCATCTGATCGACCGCTGGATGTGAAAGCGTGTAAAATACCATTCAGTGTGTTCGTAAGTCTTTCAAAAGTTTGGGGTCGGAGGATTTACGCAAGAAGTCTCTTCCGCTCACCAAAGCTGCATTTATGTGATCAAAAATACAGTAAGAACTGTAAAATTGTGAAATATTATTAGCATTTAACCCTTGTGCATCCTTAAGGACATTTTTGTCCTTTTCAGTTTTGTTTTTTTGATCACTTTGCCTGTGTTAATGCTAACTGCATAAAATTTGGCACGGGTGTGTATTTTTATTGGAACTATTTCATCACCATTTCCTTTAAAAAATCTATTTTGCACTAGTTACACAAAATACTTCCTCTCAGCGCCTTTTGGACAAAAATGGCCCCATTGAAACCCATTGAAACTGCATTTTTTAATCCCTGTGCTGTTTAACTATAAAATGATGCAATCTTTTTTAATAGGCTTTCATTCTGTTGGCAAGGCTTCAAAATTGACATTTAAAAAAAAAAATATCAGATGGTGCCATTTTTTCAGGTTAGGCCTATAAAGCAAATACTCGCTTTATTCCTGTTTTCTGCTTCGGCATATTATAGAGCCAATTGGATAAATTATGCAACGATAATTGTGTGGGTTTGTTGGTATGGATGTCTAAGTGTGGTTTGTATGTATGTAATAAAATAAAAAGGTTGTTTGTGTGCTTGTAATATTTGAGAAAGAAAATCTCAACTGCAAATCGAAAATCCAATCACTGTGTTCACCAGTGGAGTTTTGCTGGCATCCAATGGGGAAAGTCTGGTACTGCGCCCAAACAAAATCTTACTAAAAGCTCATTTTTTGAGATATCAACCTCAAATTTGGAACACAACTTATTTAGATTTATGGCTTTGAATTTCTAGCCGTTTTAGAGTTCAACTTGTTTCAGAAAATATATATTTTATATAAAATAAATAATTTTCATAAACTTAAACCTATATAACTTTTTTTTGGATTTACTTATATAAAAAAAAAATTAACTTCAGCAATAATCTGCCAAGGGTATTCTTTGAAATGATACCAAAGTCAAGTCTGTGCTCCCAAGCTTCAACTTTTTATGACAGTTTTTTTACATGGACATTTTTGTCCTCTTTGGACCTATGTGTAACTTTTTTAAATTGATGCACAAGGGTTAAAATAGATGTTTTCTGTGTGAATATATAGTAAAGTGTAATTTATTCCTGTGATCAAAGCTGAATTTTCAACTTCATTACTCCAGTCTTCAGTGTCACATGATCCTTCAGAAATCACTCTAATATGATGATTTGCTGCTCAAGAAACATTAAAGCTGCACTGTGCAGGATTTTCTCCCATCTAGTGGTGAAATTGTTTATGACCACCAACTGAATATTACTTTCTAGCCCCTCCCACTCCGAGGGCGTTTTAACTCCTATGGTGGCCGTATTATTGCAAATCTGCCGGCAGTCGCGAGTAATCTCCCTCTCGCATTCGTCACGGTGCCACTGAGTGTAAAAACGCGAAAGGCGAAGGTTGAATATCCAAGTATGTCCCTCTTTGGCACATGTATTTTCAAGATGGAGGCGCAGCATGGCTACCGCAGTTTGAGCGACTCGCTCGTATGTATTCTCAATGGCAGATTCTACACTTATGAGAATACTTGATTAGTTGGTAGAAGTAATTACACATTAATGAGCACATATCATTTTGAAAGAACAAAGTGTTTTTTTGCTAAGAATCAACTTAAAAAATTACACAGTGTAGCTTTAATGATTATTATCAATGTTGAAAACAGTTGTGCTGCTTCATATTTTTTTTTATCATACATTTCTCAGGATTCTTTGATTAATCGAGAGTTCAAAAGAACAGCGTTTATTAGAAATGAAATCTGTTGTAACATTATAAATGGTTACAGGGTTCGTACAGATACTGTAAAATCTTTTCAAGCACTACTTTTTTTGGTGTTCAAAGACTTCAATCAGTAAAAACACTAAAATTGTGAAATATTATTCGCATTTAAAATAGATGTTTTCTGTGTGAATATATAGCAAAGTGTAATTTATTCCTGTGATCAAAGCTGAATTTTCAACTTCATTACTCCAGTCTTCAGTGTCACATGATCCTTCAGAAATCACTCTAATATGATGATTTGCTGCTCAAGAAACATTAAAGCTGCACTGTGCAGGATTTTCTCCCATCTAGTGGTGAAATTGTTTATGACCACCAACTGAATATTACTTTCTAGCCCCTCCCATTCCGAGGGCGTTTTAACTCCTACAGTGGCCGTATTATTGCAAATCTGCCGGCAGTCGCGAGTAATCTCCCTCTCGCATTCGTCACGGCGCCACTGAGTGTAAAAACGCGAAAGGCGAAGGTTGAATATCCAAGTATGTCCCTCTTTGGCACATGTATTTTCAAGATGGAGGCGCAGCATGGCTACCGCAGTTCGAGCGACTCGCTCGTGTGTATTCTCAATGGCAGATTCTACACTTATGAGAATACTTGATTAGTTGGTAGAAGTAATTACACATTAATGAGCACATATCATTTTGAAAGAACAAAGTGTTTTTTTGCTAAGAATCAACTTAAAAAATGACAGTGTAGCTTTAATGATTATTATCAATGTTGAAAACAGTTGTGCTGCTTCATATTTTTTTTATCATACATTTCTCAGGATTCTTTGATTAATAGAGAGTTCAAAAGAACAGAGTTTATTTGAAATGGAATCTTCTGTAACATTATAAATGGTTACAGGGTTCATACAGATACTGTAAAATCTTCTCAAGCACTACTTTTTTTGGTGTTCAAAGACTTCAATCAGTAAAAACACTAAAATTGTGAAATATTATTCGCATTTAAAATAGATGTTTTCTGTGTGAATATATAGCAAAGTGTAATTTATTCCTGTGATCAAAGCTGATTTTCAGCATCATTACTCCAGTCTTCAGTGTCACATGATCCTATTACTACAGGGTTCGTACAGAAAATGACTGCAGCGTTAATTTTGTGTGAAAAGATTGTTTTATCAATAAAATTAAGCAATAATTTCACATATATGTCTTTTAATAATTCAAGCTCTTTTCAAGTACCTTTTAATAAATATGTCTGTTTTCAGGGGTTTTCCAGGACTTCAATTTCAACAAGTCAAACTCAGGTACTTCAAGCGCTTCGATCACCTTAACGAACCCTGTGACTATAACTGCAGTCGACTTCTGACACCATTGACCATAGGGGCTTTCGCACCGGAGAGTTCTGGGAACGAGCCACCGGGATGGTTCCCCGAGAACTAATGGTTCCCTTAGGAACGTTTTCTGGTTGCGTTCGCACCGCCAGTGGGAACTCTGAAGTGACGTAAGACAAGCTTGTTGTTGTGACTTTTATTTTGACGGGGGTCTAACAGGGCTCGCATTATCCGTGTTTATTAGTTTACGATCTGTCTAACAGTCCTGTCTAATACGTTATTAGATAGAACTGTTATGCATAGAAAGTAGACAGGAATGAAAAGTTATTAGCGTATGGCGAGTGGTTGATACACTAGAGCAGAAAAGTCCCATTAGATTTTATCCTCAGTGTAAAGGTTGAGAGGTCCATCTATCACTGTTTTCCATGTTCGTAGAGTAAGTTTCTGGAGTAAATATATAGGCTATAATCTGTGTGTTTTAAAAAAGGAGTTCCTATAACTAAAATCGTTCCTAGATCCTGCATTGCGAACACACCAAAATCCGGGAACTTCTGCCAATAGTTCCAGGAGCTATGAAAGCGTTCCTCCGGTGCGAAAGCCCCTCATGTGATCCTGCCCGAACGGTTGTGTAAGTGTGTAGGAATTCGAGGTACCGGAATTAATTAGTTTAAATCTCTCTGATAGAGCGTTTTTGGTGGAGGTTGGGAATTGTTTGGTACCATTAACTTGTGGTGTACATCAGGGATCGGTTTTGGGCCCGCTTTTATTCTCGCTGTATTTTCTCCCTAAAGGTTTGATTTTTTTTCGGAAGCATAACATTCCTTACCATTTTAATGCGGATGATACCTAGGTTTAACCACCCCCCCTGTTTATTAAACCATATATTAAACCACCTGTTTAATATACGCCCAATGGAAACACGTCAAATTCTCAAAAACCTCCCATATATCGTAAAAGAGTTTTTACGCTCGCATGAGGTGCTTTTCAGGCAATTCAAAAAAGGAATATTTCACAAAACTGCAATGGAAAGTTTTTTCCGCATTTACACGACATATGTAAAAGTCGATCACTCTTTAAAGATGGCGCGGTATGTTTGGACAGAAGACGAGACAGAGATCTTCATTAAACTCATAAAAGACAAAAGAATTACAGGAATACTGGTTTCTAAACAACAAAGAAACGCCACAATTTATCAAGAGCTTGAAGCAGGAATGAGGGAGAAACCCAGAAACTCCACATATGTGCCTCTCTCAAGTATAAGGGGCTTTCCTTGCCATGAATGCTTGGATAACACGCCTACGACTCCTTCCATTATAAATAATGGCTAAGATACATAAACCAACCAACATCCATCGCCATGATGTTTGAAATGAGACTGTGTGAAAGTTTTGTGCAAATCTGTGATGGCTTCTGTTGAACTGGCTCACGGAGGTAAGAATGAATCTAAAACTGAAATTGTGGTTTTTGGACCACCAGCTTCTTCTAGACAGATAGGCTACACTTTATTTCATACCCATTTGGGCCCTTTATCTGTGAATTCTCATGCAAGCAATTTGTGAGTGATTTTTGTTAACGTTTTTAAAGGACATGCTTTTATTTGCTCAAGGCTGGATTACTGAAACTCACCGTATCTTGGTGCGGCTCAGTCTCTCTCTCTTCAATTGGTACAGAAAACGCACAGAAAACGCTACTTTTATTCTCTTGACAGTTTATGTATTTCATCGTCTAATTTTGTGAGATTGTACGGCACTTTGGTCAGGCTGTTTTAAAGGTGTTCAAGGTCTTACCGCTCCACGCCCGGTTGACTTCTCCGAGGAACAGTCGGCTCTGAGATCCGAAAGGCAACTTCAGCTCCAACTCCTCGTCCAGAAACGTCACTCGTACTCGAGTGTCCGCACCTTTATAATGACAAATCAACTAGCTGTTAATAATCCCAGAGATGCTTTACATTCGATACACAAGCTGTCGAGATGAAACCCTCACCAACAACAGCAAGCTCATCTGGAGACGAAACTGTGGAGATATCAGAGAAAACCATTATAATAATGCAGCATATAAAGTATCCCTTCAGGTGTTTTAACTACATAATTCAGTCTTACCTTCAACAACTGAAAAGTCATAAGAAATGGGTATGATTTCGTCCAGTGTGACGTCATCGCCAGTGATGGCCATTCTCCGATGGGAATATAGGAATAACCTGGAAAAAATATGCAACATCATCAGCTTTATAAACTGATTTTGTCTTTAAGATTACATAACTTATGTAATTAACTAAAAACACACTGTTATTGCTAAGATATCACATGCTATTGTTAAAAGGTTCATAATGGTTCAATAATATATCAGTATAATAACCAGGCTTCTCATATATATTTTTTGGTAACACTTTACAATAAGGTTCATTAGGTAACATAATGAACTGCACTTATACAAAATTAATCTTTGTTACTGTTAATTTCAACATTTACTAATACTTTATTAAAAGCTTGTTAACATTAGTTAACACTGTGAACTAACATTAACAAACATACATTAACAAATGTATTGCTAATGGTTGCTAGTTCATGTTAGTTAATGCATTAACTAATGAACCTTAATGTAAAGTGTTACCATCTTTTTTCCTCTCAGAAGGGACTGTACATTTTAAACTTTTATACAATTTAAAAATGTTATTTTTCCATTATTATATATTAGTCTCAAATACATGCACTAATCCCATACAAAATATCAACTGTGCATTATATGACCTGCATGTTAGTGTTACTGTTGATAGTCTGAACTCACGCATGTTCGTTGCTCTGCTGCACCAGTCCGATCAGTTTGCTCTCTCTCACATTATTCCGCAGTGAAACACACTCCACAGCATGTGCACGGCTGCTAAGGATATATACACGCTCATACAACACAATATATTACGTTTTCGACCACCAAAATATTAGGATGATGACCTACGTTCACTTCACAAGAGGAACAGCCATTTTAGTTTACTGTAAATTGGCGACATCTGGCGGACATGTCAGGAATTACACACTGAAATTTCCTTTTCCCTTTAAAACTGGGCATGCTCAAAAAAGACATGCATTGTAAGCAGAAATTAAGATTATACGGACTACGCGATAGTCTTTATAACTAAAGATTGATCTATACCGGGTATGTTTAAATAGTATAAAGTTTCGCACCAAGTTACTATGCATCAAAACATGCAAGTCGATTCAAAAGCACGGCTTTATTTTGAACAGAAAGAGAGATAGCGGTGCTGAGAGGATACTATCTTGCAGTTTTCCCCTTTTGCCAAAGTCTCTTGAATTGCCACGGACTGATCCATTATTCACAGCCAGTCTGGAGCCGATACTTCTTCAAGCGCAAGACGTGTCATTTAAGACCGTTTAATGTGCGTGTGTGTGTGTGTTCGTGGTTTCCTCAGCGACTTCCCTCTGTGCCACGCAGCAGATCCAGCAGATCCAGCTCATCTTCATCAGTTTATCAGCATCTGTAGTCGCTTAAGAAGAGTCTCTGATGAAACCACTTCTGATTGTCCTCTTCTTTATTACTTTTCTTCTGACCGTCAAACACCAAACTTGGCAGAATCAATGGTCTCAAATCCCACCCACTCCTCTTTTACTGCAGATCCACTAGGTGGCGCTATAGGGATTTTATTTTAGCTGAAAGAATCTGGTATGTTTTAAACACCACGTTTGTCCTACTATCTCTGAAATGTAGTATGCATACTGTAATAGTA
Organism: Squalius cephalus; assembly: GCF_949319135.1. NCBI lineage: Eukaryota > Metazoa > Chordata > Actinopteri > Cypriniformes > Leuciscidae > Squalius > Squalius cephalus. The sequence goes on along the minus strand of NC_137136.1, from coordinate 35,312,883 downwards.
TGCATATTTTCTGTGTAGGGTTAGGGCTCTGTTTGGTATGGAATACTAGTATACTACTTTTAGTTCAAACAGAACACTCTCTAAACAGAATATGTCAGGGCACTCCAGTCAAAATAATATATTACTTCTGCTTTATTCATCACGCTGGAATTGGAAAGTCGAGTCAAGCAATTGCATTGTGGCAAATAGTATCTTAGGCAGTGCATTCTGTTATGTGTACTGTACATGTTGTAGCCTAGAATAGATTATCCAGACATCTCTTTTAAAATGTGTATACCTTACAGTGCATACTACACATGCTTAAGTGTAGTATTCACTGTATAAGGGTAGTATGTGTTGTATGTAGTGTAGTATGCACTGTAATAGTGTAGTATGTAGTGTAGTATGCACTGTAATAATGTAATGTGTAGTGTAGAATGCGCTGTAATAGTGTTGCATGTGTTTTATGTAGTGTAGTATGCACTGTAATAATGTAGTATGTAGTGTAGTATGCACTGTAGTAGTGTAGTAAGTGTTGTATGTAGTGTAGTATGCACTGTAATAGTGTAGTATATGTTCTATGTAGTGTAGTATGCAATATAATAGTGTAGTTTGTGTTGTGTAGTGTAGTATGCACTGTAATAGTGTAGTATATGTTCTATGTAGTGTAGTATGCACTATAATAGTGTAGTTTGTGTTGTATGTAGTGTAGTATGCACTGTAATAGTGTAGTATGTAGTGTAGTATGCACTGTAATAGTGTAGTATATAGTGTAGTATGCACTATAATAGTGTAGTTTGTGTTGTATGTAGTGTAGTATGCACTGTAATAGTGTAGTATGTAGTGTAGTATGCACTATAATAGTGTAGTTTGTGTTGTATGTAGTGTAGTATGCACTATAATAGTGTAGTTAGTGTGTGTTGTATATGTAGTGTAGTATGCATTGTATAGTATGTGTTGTGTGTAGTGTAGTATGCACTGTAATAGTGTAGTATGCGTTGTATATGTAGTGTAGTATGCATTGTATAGTATGTGTTGTGTGTAGTGTAGTATGCACTGTAATAGTGTAGTATGTGTTGTATATGTAGTGTAGTGTGCATTGTATAGTATGTTGTGTGTAGTGTAGTATGCACTGTGATAGTGTAGTATGGAGTGTAATGGTGTAGTATGTGTAGTATGTAGTGTAGTGTGCATTGTATAGTATGTGTTGTATGTAGGGTAGTATGCACTGTAATAGTGTAGTATGTAGTGTAGTATGCACTATAATAGTGTAGTTTGTGTTGTATGTAGTGCAGTATGCACTGTAATAGTGTAGTATGCGTTGTATATGTAGTGTAGTATGCATTGTATAGTATGTGTTGTGTGTAGTGTAGTATGCACTATAATAGTGTAGTTAGTGTTGTGTGTAGTGTAGTATGCACTGTAATAGTGTAGTATGTGTTGTACATGTAGTGTAGTGTGCATTGTATAGTATGTTGTGTGTAGTGTAGTATGCACTGTGATAATGTAGTATGGAGTGTAATGGTGTAGTATGTGTAGTATGTAGTGTAGTGTGCATTGTATAGTATGTGTTGTGTGTAGTGTAGTATGCACTGTAATAGTGTAGTATGTAGTGTAATGGTGTAGTATATGTAGTATGTAGTGTAGTGTGCATTGTATAGTATGTGTTGTGTGTAGTGTAGTATGCACTGTAATAGTGTAGTATGTAGTGTAATGGTGTAGTATGTGTTGTATGTAGTGTAGTATGCAAGGTAATATCTTTGACCCATATCTGAGTATTGAATATGTCTCCTCTCATTCTTTCATTAATGTGAATACTAAATTCCCAAGCCTTATAATATACTAATATAGATTTAATATAGACCGGTTTGGTTGATCCAATACAGCAGTTAAAAAAAGAAGAAGTATTTTTAGGAGAATGTAAAGCACAAGAAAATGTACAAATAAACGCTAGGCTGGGTGCTGAGAAGATGAAGCATTTATTTATTCATTTCAAAAGCAGTTTATTAAGATCTATTGCTTGTGTAAAGATGAAGCTGGTTATCATATCATGTTACTATAAATATATCAGTATTTCATTGTTTTCATATATAAGCAGTACAGAGAAATAAAAATCATGACCTTTATTATATTGTCAGTACATTAGTGTTATCCGGCAAAGTTATGAAATCACATGTCATTTAATAAAATAAGCATAAACTATGCATTTAGATCTGTACACCTGCATTTAATAAACACATTTCTCTGAAAAAATAAAGCTTTATGTTAATAAGTATGGGTTTTACCCACAGGCTTTTTATATGTCCAATATTATAAATGCATTATAAATATTTTACATTGTCTAATTTCCATTTAGATGCATAAAGTGCGTATTTCATTTGTTTGGGGTTAACTGGTTTGTACTTAACTATTATTTTGCAAGGTGAAATCTGCCTGGTTTGAACAATCAGTTTGTTATTTTATATAATTAGTATCAGAAATTGGATTATCTAAGCATTCTAAGGAAATTCTTTGGAGTATTTTTGAGTAATATGGAATATAAACTTGGTTGTCACAATAAATATATAGATATATTTTTAGAATGCACAAAACCTGTGTACTACAGACAAAACAAAATATGAGTAAGAGAAATAAGCTTCAGATAAAGACATGATTGACTACAATCAAAATGTATACGTACATACATACACTCTGAGAGAAGTTTGTAAAAACAAAAGGGTACTTTCTCTATTGATTTTTCTCTGGTGTTTTGAATTATGTAGTGTAGTATGCACTGTAATAGTGTAGTATGCACTGTAATAGTGTAGTATGCACTGTAATAGTGTAGTACTTGTATGTAGTGCAGTATCCACTGTGATGGTGTAGTATATGTTGTATATAGCATAGTATGCACTGTAATAGTGTGGTATGCATGTAGTATGCACTGTAATAGTGTAGTATGCACTGTAATAGTGTAGTATGTAGTGTAGTATGCACTGTAATAGTGTAGTATTCAGTGTAGTATGCACTGTAATAGTGTAGTATGCACTGTAATAGTGTAGTATGCACTGTAATAGTGTAGTATTCAGTGTAGTATGCACTGTAATAGTGTAGTATGCACTGTAATAGTGTAGTACTTGTATGTAGTGCAGTATCCACTGTAATGGTGTAGTATGTGTTGTATATGTAAGGGATAATGCCCGACGAGGTGTCCATTAACAGAAATTAATGGACGACGCGGAGGCGTGAACCGTCCGACGCGAAGTGGAGGACGGTTGCTTCCGCGAAGTCCATTAATTTCTGTTAATGGACACCTCGAAGGGCATTATCCCACTTATACCATGGTCACTTACGAAAGAAAGAAATATTTAATCAATTAATAATACTTTAATGTGTTTTAGAGTAAAAATCGTGAGGGTTTTTATTTATTAAGTCGAGCGCACTATTTAATATCTCCCGTATACAGGCGTTGCCAAGCAACGTGGCCACAGCGACCCGACCGCAGCAGTTGATCAGTGAGTTTGAGCCAGCGCAATCATTTAGAACTGTCATCAGGCAAATTGACGGGACGCCTTTCCTAGGTGTACATTATCACTTTTTAACGGACACCCTGCAGCCAATCAGAATCGTGTATTCACCCAGACCATGGTATAAAACATAGTATGCACTGTAATAGTGTGGTATGCAGTGTAGTATGCACTGTAATAGTGTAGTATGCAGTGTAGTATGAACTGTAATAGTGTAGTATGTAGTGTAGTATACACTGTATTGCTGCAGTATGTGTTGTATGTAGTGTAGTATGCACTGTAATGCTGTAGTATGTGTTGTATGTAGTGTAGTATGCACTGTAATGGAGTGGTATGTGTTGTCTCTAGTGTAGGATTGAAGGAAATGCCCTTAAACTTAACGGAAAAGGTCAAGTTTAACATTCTCCGTTTTTTGTACGGAGTTTGTTGCTTGCCAAAAAAGTGCAAGAATTAATAATAGATGCACAACTCAGTAACAATCTGTATGTAAGAATAAAGCCCAATTTATACTTCTGCGTCGAACTCACGCCGTAGCTACGTCGTAGGCTGTGTGTAGCGCGCGTACCCTTCGGCGTACTCTGACGTGCACCTCTCCAAAAATGTAACAACGCGTCAACTCTACGCGGACGCAAGCGCTGTGACTGGTCTGCTAGGACCGCTCCCTCGGGTTTCAAATGCTCCCTCTGCAAGTGTAATTGCGCGTCAACGCGGACAACAACGCAGAAGTATAAATGAAAACCAACACGTTGCCTACAGCGTAGAGGCTCCGGCGTAGGTCCGACGCAGAAGTATAAATCAGCCTTAAGCAAACCTCATATTTGTTGCTTCAGTGTTATATATATATTCCTGGGTGGATGATTTCAGTGAAATAAAGAATCAACAACAGGCACCCTCCCACTTGACAGAACTCTCTATGGATGCCCACAGTAAAGCTTATTTGGCATCTATACACATATATACACATGCGTACATTCTGCTTTTCACATGGATCTTGTAGACACACACACACACATACACACACCTTCATGCTTATATCACAAATAATGTAAAAGGGACAGTAAAAGAAGTACAAACAGCTTTAAAACAAACATACACTTTCTGCGCTTTCTTGGATTGCCTGTAAATGTGACTTTGTTGCACTCAAGTGAAGACTTTCAGTATCCAGAAGAGCAGAAGAGAGGCGATCAGCAGCGCGGGAGAGTGAGGACCCCTGGTGGCGGAGCTGGGCATGTTCACGTCACCGGTCAGTTTGAGGCACGAGGCGGTCGAAGTGGCATTGCAGCACTCCAAGTAGCAGGTAGTAACGGAGGTTGAACAAACCGGCATCTTTCTGCAATCTTCACTGCAACCTGCTTGCCAGCTCTCTGTGCTGCCAGATGTTGTCTTTTTTAGCTAAAAAAAAATGAGACAATGATTATGTTTCGATTTAACATGAGCATTTAGCATCAGAGCAGATCCTTTAACTGAATATCACATGGTTTAAAGTCAACATGAAATGAAAATTTACCCTATTTACTGTCTTAAAGAAGACCTACTATGCCTTTTACAAAGTCTTGATGTTGTTTCTGGGCTCTACTAGAACAGGTTTTCATGACTGAGTGTTGATTATTTTCCTCATATTCTCCATTGTTGCGGCTCCTCTCTTCCCAGTCTGTCAGTAACGCTCTGTTCACTTCCTGTCTCTATGAAGCCCCTCCTTCTGAAAAACATTCTGTGCTCTGATTGGTCGGCTGGAGCAGTGTGTTGTGATTGGTCGAGAGTGTGTTGTGATTGATCGAGCGCTTCGAGCGTGTTTGGGAAATGTCCCGTCCCTTACCATAACCGCCAGTTTCAACACACTACTAACTAACTCAACCAGGCCCCGCCCCTTTATTCTGCGAATATTGTGATGTGTTCGTTCCCGGAAGAAAACTCAAGACTACAATGGAGGCATTTCAGGGAGTTCAATAACAGTGACACTGATATAGAGAATAACTGGAGCTTTACAGAGCTTTTTCATGCTCAAACAGAAACATTGCACACTACAGACCAGTGAACGTGGAGAAAAGCATAATAGGTGCTCTTTAAAACATGCTTAAGACCTTAATGACATTCACCACACAAGACCATTTCAGAATATGGTGGCAAAATTATCCTGGATGAGCCCCCACTTATTTTATCAGCCTCCTCATACGGACTGACTCTTAGAGGGGAAGACAATGTTGCACAGCTTTAAATGTTCAAGTTCTTTAATGTCAGGTGGATTCTGATTGGCTGAAAATGTTTTAATTGTTCAATAGCTGGAAAAACGATTCCAACGATGTTGTTACCGTATGTCATTGTTAGAGCTGTTGTGTGGGTTCCCTACACTGAAGAAATTATTCTTTGGACCAACCAACAGCCAACAGCCAAAGAAATTATAAATATTAGTTTAAATAAAATGAATGTTAGTCAAATGTTACGGAAATGTAAAATTTTGCCAATGCTACAAGCTCGCCAGTTCCCTCAACTCTCCGTTCACAATCACTGGACTTCTAATCATGCTCACCTGTCACCGTTTAACCATTATCCAGAACTATACGTAAGCACCACTTCCCCACACTCAGTTGTCTGGTCTCGTCTGTAACTAGGACTTACCTGAATGACTTACCAGTTGTTGCAGATTGGCCTCGAACCAAGGGTATCCGCAGTTCCACATATTGGCCGCTGTGAGTAAATGGAACAAATTTCTCCTCATAACTGCTTATCACCAGGGATTAAAACCATCTTTGCAGCTCTAGCTCGCTGTGTATGATGACTCCATGGGATTAGAAAACCTTGTTCAATGCTCCATTCGGGGGTCATTATATATCAGCACTGCAATCCCGCTGCCACGCCACACAAACTGCCCTACAGGACCAGTAGACAAACTTGTTTCATCTTTCACCATATTGCCTATCACCAGAGCCTGAAGTTAACTTTTTTGACCATCAGCCACTGTGGCAGGTGGATTTAAAAATCCACCCGCCACAGTGACTTTTTACCAGCCAGTTTTTTTTTTTTTTTGGCCTCATAAAAGGTGAAAAAAAAGAGGAATAGCACAAACATTTGTTCTTTAACTTGTAAGAATACACATTTAAGTGCTGTCAAGTTATTAACGAGATCCATACAAGTAATAATAACTCTTAGAATACAGATATAGACCTAGTGCAGCTCGTATGTAAACAAATTACACGCGGCTGTGTTGATGGCTGGGCAGCTGTTAGTTACAGCGTTCAGGAACCGTTAAGCAGAACTAAATTAATATTGTTATTAGGCCTACTGGTAAAGTTACCGGGTAGGCTACCGGACATTTTCTCACCGGTTCCCAACTCCCAACATCTGTGCAACTGTCATTGTACTGTAGCCTATGTCAGCGTTGCATTATCTCATCTCATCTCACCAACAGTTTAATACTTAACTCACACATTCAAACGTAGTCAGAGAAGGGCCTCATCTTGCTCTCCGATCACATATACGTTCCGAAACACTCAAACTGCGCTGCTTTCACAGATGCTTTCTTTACTCTAGTAATGTGCCGCCCACATTTTTAGCTAAAATCCAACGAAATGGCTGACTTCGTTTAAATGTCAAAGAACAACAGTCGCAAAAAAAAAAAACCTTCGCAAAGACCCGTCCCCTTTAGTTACTGTTGCTATGTCCGACAAGCTACACCGTGCTCACACCAAACCATGATCTCACGCAATGAAAAACACATCGCGCAGCAGAGACACTGACAACATGCTGGTAGACAAGACAGTCCAGGTTACTTTTGATATTAAACAAAGTCTCAACGTTAAAATTTGGTCATTTTTAAAGAAATTTAGACAATACCGTTTTGTGGCTCTGTAATGTGTCTTGACAGATCGCTGTGGTGCCTCAGTTAAAGCTGCTCGTGAACCGATCATCTCTTCCTTCTAGTTAATTTATAGCATCAAATAAACATGAATGAACATATTAAGAAGGAATGTAGTTTTAACTGCGGAAAGATGTCAGTAGGCTTACTCAGTACACTCCGTTTTTTCAAGTTCAAATCCTCCAACGTTGAACTCTCCTGACTGCTTTGTCGGACAAAAAAATTTTTCCGCGGATTATGATTGGCCAGATCGCCTGTCAATCAAACTCCCCGCGAAGGGTCGATTCTCATTGGCTGCCTGCCAATGTGGCAGGTAGATTGACAGTGTTACCCGCCAATTGCAGAATTCACCCGCATTTGGCGTGTGGTCGGGTGTTAATTTCAGGCCCTGCCTATCACACCATTACAGTGCATATCCCTAAATCACTTGTGTCTATACTGTAGATCTGGAAGCCACCTCCTACATGAATGTAACTTTGCGACCTCATTGTCCTGCAGTGAGTGTTATCCAATCGCTACCAATTATCACTGCCCCACTTAATTCCACTCTAACAGTGACCAGTGCTCACCTTTTCATCACAGTCAAGGACCATGTTGACTCCATGACTTCATCTCTGTCAACTCAACATCCAGAAATCCCCTGCCCCTTGGTCGAGGCATCATCACTCACCATACCCCTACCCTCACTCTCCACATTGGATGTAGAGGAGATCTCGCTGCTGGTTCTGGAGGGCTCAACTGGGACGCACTTGGCTTAAGATTAACTCTCCTCAAATATCTTGGACCACCGGTGAGGTTCTGGCCTCAAATAAGAAATGCTTCTTTGATGGTCTTCAACTTCCCAAGAGGTCCCTAAAACCTTTGTGGGTGCACAAACCGTACCTCTCAATGCCATCACGGTGGAGAGCCCTTGAAGAGATAGTAAGATGGCCATTCCAGCCGGGTACCAGACATTCTAAACATGATGCTAAACTACCACCTCACCGATCATGTGACTGATCTTCAATCGACAGCCGAGTGCACCTTTGCCCAAAGGTAGAATCTATCCGCTTTCCATCCCGGGACAGAAGCCATGGAGGAGTATGTAGAAGAGGCTCTTTGCCAGGGCTACATCTGCCCTTCTACCTCCTCTGCCACTTCCAGAGGCTTGCGGCTATGTATTGATTATTGAGTACTCAACCAACACACCATCAAGTACCTATACTCTCTTTCCCTGGTTCCTGCAACCCTCAAGAATCTTAGAGGGACCAAGATCTTCACCAAGCTGGACCTGCGTAGTGCATACAACCTCATCCGGATAATAAAACCCACTGGGCACTACGAGTAATTCCGTACCGGTTAATGCCGTACTGGCTAGTCAGCTCACCCTCTGTATTCCAGGGATTTATGAATGAAGATCTACATCAATGACAACTCCCGGAATGAGACTGACCATCATCTCCACGTTACGCAGGTCCTCCAAAAGCTTCGGGAAAACATACCTCAAACTTGAGAAGTGTGAATTTCATCGACCCTCTATTCAGTTCCTCGGATACGTCATTAATGCAGTCGGAGTGCAGATGGACCAGGGGAGGTTAGAAACTGTCCTATTCCCTCCACAGTAAAAGAACTACAACGCTTCATCGAATTCGCCAACTTCTACAGAAGCTTCATCTCCAACTTCAGCAAAATTGCCTCTCCATTAACCTCCCAAACCTCTGTTCTGGACAGCAGCAGCCACAACCACCTTCCAATGGCTGAAGGCAGCATTCACCACCACACTTACGCTCGTCCACCCTGACACAGAGCATTTGATTGTGGTTGGATGAGAATTATAAACATATACCATTGTGACACCCTATTGGATTGTACGCGATCCATCGTGTACATCATCTGCTTCTAAAGTTTGACTTTTTTTGAATTTGGTTTTGAATTTGATTGTGCGGGTTTGGGCGGGTGGACAAAATTTGGGCTGGTTTGGGGTCAGTTCGGCGGTTTTCAAACATCTACATTTTAAAGTCTAATTGATTTAAAAACTAAACTAAAGTGTGCATGTAGTCCATAAAATCAGTCATCATGACATTACTGTACACACACGCCCATGCAGAGTCAGCTGGTGTTGGTGTTGACGTCACCGATGAGCACGCACTTTTAGCCAATCAGCGATCAGCAGGCAGATGCGATTTAGCGCGATAAGTTGTAGCTGTATGTTCAAGTGATCACTAATTCCAAAGTGACATAACCTACTATACAGTAAGTTGTATCTACAGTAAAGAGTGAGATAGTGAGCAACTCTAAAAAAGTACACATTCCCACCACATGACTCGATTTACGATGACTCGATGGTGAATATAACTTTGAGAGGAGAGCACAGTTGAATGACTTGAATTGAAATCGAATATGGACGACTCCTGTCCATGGTCATGTGCACACTGGCCTAACCTTACCATACATCTGCAACTTTTACACCGTCCAGGCTGCATGCACTCTACTTGTCCCTGACAGCTGCTGAAAAAGGTTTGAATCAACAATGAATCAGTTTTGACTGCTAAATTCTGTGTTATGTTCTGCAGTGTGTACTTCCGAGGGTTAAAGTCATCGGTTCATTTCTTGATTGCCGTTTTGACAGGGTCCAACTGGACATTTTAGTCAGATTTGCCAATTCTCCTTAATTATTGCCCTGTTTTGATCTGTTTTCCTGGAAAATTAATTTATTTTTTATTTTATTTTATCATCGTTATTAATTTTATCATTTTAAGGAGATAAAAATGGTGCTTATCAACCTTGAGTGACATGGTAATAAAATTATATCTCATTATTTTGGCAGTAACATTTTGGGCGTTTTTTGGGTGGGTTTTGGTGAGCTTTTGGGCTGGAAATCACCGTCCCAATCTGGCAACACTGTGCACCATTACAATACTTATAGGCAACTAGTCTTCATATCTTCTGCTCCATGAAACACATGTTAATGCTCGGTAGTACACATATATGGTTCTTTAATGTATTTGCATTGTACTAAAATGCATTCACTTTCAATGGGCATATATGCGGCTGAAACAGTAACCTAGTGCATCCCAAATTTTTCAACATTAACATTTTAATATAACATTATCGTCATTATGGTCTTTAGAAAAATGTTTGTTTTTTTAGGAGATGGGGTAGTGCACTATCGGCCCCTGTGGCGCGACCTAAGCTTTTGTCCTTAATGGCATTTTTTTCCTTACATTAATTTTATACTTTAAGTAGTTTTGAAACCAGTACTTTTACACTTTTACTTGAGTAAAAAGCTTGAGTTGATACTTCAGCTTCTACAGAAGTCTTTTTAAACCCTAGTATCTATACTTCTACCTGAGTAATGAATGTGAATACTTTTGACACCTCTGATTACCGCAACCTGGAGTATCTACTTGCGCAACTTCTGAATCCTCACCAGGTTTGGCCATTATTCTTTACCAGATTGAACTTTACAGTATTCTACCGACCTGGATCAAAGATTGTGAAGGCAGATGCGCTCTCTCGTTTGCCATCTCCAGACTCTCTGACGGTCCCTCCTGAGAACATCCTTCCTCCACCCATAATCATCATCAGCCCTATCCAATGGTCCCTTGAGGAACAAATCGCCAAGGCCACTCAGTCTGAGCTTGCTCCGCTGTGAGTTCCTGAGAGAAAGCTCTATGTGTCATCCTCCCTCCGCATTTCCCTCATGGACTCAGGTCACTCCCCCTCGGGCTTTGGTAACTCAGGCATTCAGCAAACCTTTTCACTCCTCCGCAATCGCTTCTGGTGGCCAATTATGTCTCAGGAAGTTCGTTGGTTGGTACAAGGATGTCCCATTTGTGCCATCTCTAAATCTCCCAGATACCTGCTGGAGGGAAAGCTTCTAAACCTGGGAGTAGATTTCATCACTATCAGTCCGGGTCCTTCACATGCATTCTAATGGTAGTAGATCTATTTGCTAAGGCCTGCAACCTTCGAGGCACTTTTCCACCAAGTCTTTAGAAACTACGGCCTTACCTGAAGATATAATTTACGATCGATGTCCCCAGTTTATCTCAAGATTGTGGAAGTCATTCTTCAAGTTGTGTCAGTGAGTTTAAGATGACTCCTGGTCAGGTGAGCCATTGGAGGTTCCAGCTGTTGACCACTGGTTTAAGGAGTCTGGGACTCAGCTCATGTCCATCTGCAATGGGCAGTCCGACATCATAAGAACCAGGCCGACACCAGAAGATCCAAGACACCTGCATACCAACCTGAGCAAAACGTCTGGCTTTCCACCAGGGACCTCCGCCTTAGGCTGCCTTGTTACGTTCCTGTTTGCTCTTTCCTGTGGCGATCTTCAATAGTTGAAGACTATTTTATTTTATATTTTCATCTTTTAATATAATTTCATTATTTAATATTATGCATATGTATTGTTATTCTTTATTAATATTCATAATCAGTTGCATTATCTTATGGAGTTTTAAATGCATGTGTTTGTATGTATACTATAGACAGGATCACATGTCAGACAGGGAGGGGAGCTGGGAGAATGTAACATGTTCAACATTCAAAAATGACACTTAAATAGCAATAAAAAATTAAAAAACATTAAAAAGCATATCAAGAAATTACTAAATTTGTATAAAATTTCAATAAAAACTAATTCAAAATATTAATAATAATAATAAAAAAGTTTATACCTTAAAATTTAAATCAATATTAATAAAAAATGTTATTTTCCCATATGACAAAAACATTATTATTACAAGAAAAAAGATTATTATTCATGAAGACCATATAATGAGTCAAAATATTTTCCAAAATGATACTTAATATAGGTCAAAATAATATTTTTTTTTACAATTTAATTTCACCATAAACAAAAATTCTATTAGCTATAATATGAAAGTAGAATTTTCACTTAATCTAAAACTAAAAAAAATGTATAATCAATTTTCTGTGGAGTGTTATTTCCTTTTAGACAAACTAAACAAAACAGTTTTAAACCATGATTTTCGAATACACCAATATATGTGCATGACATTTTTGTCAGTTTATTGTCAATTATTATTAAAACTTTATAGTTATACTTATCATCCATTAGCTCTAATAGACAGGAGGGTGGGGATTTAATCTAATCTAATAAAAAGAAAAATATGATTAAGGTGTCTAAACCCAACTAAGAAATTTATTAAACATTAAATTATGAAATAAATATGAAGATAGGTTTTTTAGTTTTTTTACCATGCAGTAATCCTGACCAACGGGACACAGCATGCTGGTACTGATGGGTTTGTAACACGCTGGCCCATCACACTTGATATTATGACACTTCTTGCCCTTTTGGAAATAAAGAAATCAAGCAAAAGTCAGAAACTGGCACAAAATGTTTATTTGTGCCCTACAGTGACAAATGGCTATGTGTGTTCTTACATTGTTTGCTTGGGTGGTTGGACCCGTGGCCTTTGTGGTTGTTGTAGTGGTAGTGGATGTTGTTGCAGCTACTGAAGACATGTAATAAAACAGTCAATATTCAAATGCGACTACATATCTGAGATAATAAGACAGAGCTTGAGGTTACCTGTCGTACTGAGTGAACTGGTCAAGGCAAGCAGAGTGTCGTTGAGGCAACTGGTTGTGTTGCAACATTTCCAAGAGCAATTACCGAGAGTCGAGTTCCCGCAGGACATACCACATGAGGCACTGCACCTGACAGAGTAACTTGTGTTCTGTGTCATTATCTGAAGCACAACAGAGCAAGGTGTAACTCTTTAAATCATTACAAGTTCATGAGCACATGATTCGCATTACTTAATTTCCACTGGAGGTTCCCATCTGCACGGTGGACTGACCTCACAGAAATTATAGCTGGGTGGGCAGGGTTTCATCGTGGCATTCATGAACTGGACGTAACAATCCGTAGTGCAATCAAATACTGGACAGGACATCTTTATGGGAGGAACAAAGTTTCAATTCAAGATTTACATTTTAAGCATTTAAGCTGCCATTGAGGTGGGATACGGGTAAGGTCAGGACTGGTTAGGTGCTATATGGGTAGGTTTAAGGGTGGGTAAAGGGGAAAGGGATGGTCACAACAGTGTAATTGTAGATGTAATTACAGGCAGGTATTTAAAAAAAAAATAAGTACAATATTAAAACTTGTTTCACAATAATTGCACTGTATCAAGTGATGACTTCAAATGTTAATAGTTAAATATGCTTAAAGTGCCCCTATTATGTTTTTTTGGGATATTCCCTTTCATGTAGTCGTGTGTAATAGAGCAGCTGTTTGTGAATGTAAAAGGTCTGCAAAGTTTCAAAGATGGAGTTTTTGTCTCCCAAAAGAAAGAAGTGATTCTGAACTAAAACGAGTCGTCAGTAATTCCAGTCCCACTTCTGCTGAACCCACGCAAGTTTGTAACTAATTTGCATAATTCCAGTATATAGTCTTGATTGGCTGAACAGCATCTCTTAGCCCCGCCCTCAAACACTGTAGCTGTATCTGAGACTTTATGAGAAAATTAAAGTGTTTTTTGACCTTGGATGCATGTAATGCTGTTGCAGGAGACTCAAAACACAAAATTAGGAGCCTTTAAAATAGCATAATATGGGCACTTTAATATAAAGTGTAACTTAAGCATTCTATGTCCAGCACTCACCTTAGAGTAATTTCCTGTTACTGATGATGAATTATCTGAAAATATTAACAAATAAACAAGTTAAACGTTGTAACCATACACGAAAGACAACGTGAGTATGACAGAAAGAAAGAATACCTGTGTTCATATTAGTACTGCCCATTGTGGAAACAGTTTTATCGGCAGAAGAAGTGCTCTGTGTGTTAATGTTTGTAGAGCCTGATGTGGCCTTAGTTGACATCTGGTCTGTTGAAGTGGAGGAGCTCGAGCTCTCGGGATGCACTGAATGAGTTACAGATCCTGAAGTTGCACCTGCTGTCGGTTCGGTAATGAAAGACTTGTGTACGGTTGTGTCAGAGTCATGTACGGTTGTGTCAGAGTCATGTACGGTTGTGTCAGAGTCATGTACGGTTGTGTCAGAGTCATGTTCAGTTGTGGTTGTGACAGATTCGGTAGTCTGTGGCCACACTTTAGAGAGCAGACTCATTTGCAATAATAGAAAAAACAAGAAGCCTGTTGGACAAACAGATGAAGTACAGAACTTTAGAGCATTTACAGGATTTGCATGTGATTAAATGTAACTTGTCCAGCCGAGAAATGCATGGAAAAACATGCACACTAGAAGCACGAGCAGAACGAATTTCTAATGAAATTATTAAAGCGTTTTTTTTTTTTTTTTGTACGGTTGTTTTTTTGTACGATTTACACAGTTCCATTGGCATGTTAAATGAAACCATTTATTACCACAAATCAAATCACATAAAATATCTATTTACATACAATAAGATGATGAAATGCTATAACAACAAACCTGTTTTTGAAGACCTCACATTCTTGCTTTTCTCGATTTCTCCCAACGCCATCTGAAAGCATGAAAAGATGTTTGTCATTTAGTTATGATGCAAAACAGTAAGAACATTGTTATGTTTATGGATGTTGGTGTTTTTTGAAGATTAAATCAAATTCATTTGACATGTTTAATGAGTCCAGCAACCAACGAATAGCATGGCGAGTATCAGTACTAGAAAATTCCCTTTGCCAGTAAATAAATCACTGACGGTGGTTTGCATCCATGACGTTGGAGATATAGATTTCACCGAGAGCTATGCAAACTTGGCCTGTGATGATTGTCGGTGCGGAACATGCTTAACCTCCCATGACCTCGGCACATGATGTTCTGCTTTGATCTGCAATGGACCATGTCAATCTCTTCTTATACAGTCAAACCAAAAATGATTCAGACACCAGAAATATTTTTTTATATTTTTTACTATAGATCATTTCTGTAAGTGAGGAGAGCAAAATAAAGTAAACTGTGACATATTATACCCAACTATTCTTCATCCATTGACTACCAGTAAAATGTATTAAAATTTGGGACCAGAAATGATTCAGACACTTTGAGCTGATCATGTTTTGCTGAAGTGTTTGTTCTTTAATTGCTAATACTCTTTTTTACACACAGACTGAACACAATGAAGCATTGCTTAGTGATTGGTTGAGCTAAACTGGTATTATCTAATTGTGTAGTTAAATTTAACAGCTGACAGATATTCAATGGATGGACAAAACCAGTGAAATATCAACTGATTTGATAACTCTGAGTTCTTGTCATGTTTTATTACCATTTTCTAAACTATAGCGAATAAGCTGTGATCATGTGAGAAATGTTGAAGGTGTCTGAATACATTTTGGTTTGACTGTAGATGTCATTTGATTAGCCGAAACAGAGGCGCACTGATTCAGTTTCCACAGGCGCACATACAGCATTTGAATCTGAAACAGATAGCATCTCGTGTGTGGTATCTTTTCAATGTTACATCACAGGAATCGCAATCCAGGGTTCAGTGTCTCTGCCAAACACACGGGTTCACAGTTACAGATGTTCCCTTGCATCGAGGCCGCTTGCCCTCACACAATTAACAACTTGTTTGTTCTGGGCGAATCCCCCGGGTGTAAGTGCAAAGCACGGCTTGTTACTCCGTTCCCCGTGAGACAGTGAACAACCCCTTCAGGAAACTATCCTGGAAACCATGTCTTGTGTGAAAACATTGGTTCCACCAAATTATGACTTTCTCTTTCCTATCCCACAGTAGCATGTTTTGGATGATTTTGAACATCTGTCTGCATTTCTCCTCTTCTTTCTCCTCATCTAGTTGTCTATTAAACCCGGCATTGTATATTTCCAATATTGTGGGCTCTTTGACAAATTGCTTTTGTTGCTGTTTTGTAAGTTGCTTTGGATAAAAGTGGATTTAAAGTGACGTAGTTACACGTTACTACATGTACTGACTACAGTAATAACAGTAAATGATGCATAATTACAAGCAACTAACCCTAGACTAAATCTTAACCTTATCTCTATAGTAAGTACATGTAGTTAATTAATATTACTTAGTACTTATGTAAGTATAATGTAACTACGTCACCTTACAGTAAAGTGTAACCAGTGTCAGCAAAATGCATAATAAAAAATTCAGATGCACTGAAAAACTGAAAAAAATTTGCTGTAGGATTCGGCAAGTAACGCACTGAATTAAAGGTGAGATTATGGAATAAAACATACTCCAATAATCTTTTATTTACTGCAAAAATTTTTTTTTTTTTTTTTTTACAGTGTGGCTGAACTATATATATATATATATATATATATATATATTATCCTGTACTTCCCAATGATGACACTTCATACACAATGGTAATTCAAAGTGCTTTACATAGAAGAAATTAAAATAATCAAAATAAATAAAATAAAAAAAAAGGCAAGAAATCTCAGCCTACATTCACAGCAGCACTTTATTTATCCTCTTCTCCATGTACATACTACGTACTTATTATAGTAATTACAATAACTGGGTAATAGGCACTAGCCCTGAACCTAAAGTAAACTTAAAATAAAGTGCAACCTAGTTCTCAACTTAATCCACACATGTAATTTTAATCATCCGTCACACGTTGGGTCTTGATGAATTCTAGATTCATGAAAACACCTGTTTGAAAACATGGCAACCTTCAATACGCAACAGCATCTCCAGCCAGAGCAGATCCAACTAAACCTACAGCTGCATCCAAAACTATATTTACACTTCAGCAATATCTAAATACGTATATTGGGAAATAATGCTTACCTTCACTGTACAGTGGGAAAGCACGAATTAGACTGGAGTTGTTAACAGCTGTGGATAAAGTTAAGTGTGCCAATATGATCCTCTGCCCCTTCCTCTCTCTCTCTCTCTCTCTCTCTGTTGCTATGTGCTCCTCCAGCCCGATGACATCAGAGGGAAGGTTTCCTAATTAGTGGAAACTGATGGGATTGGTCTGATGACCGTGTGCTTACTAGGATGATGGGGTGTGTCATTACTGAAATGATGCATTCAACTTTATATAAAATTATTCGTTATGCACAGCTTTGAATTCAACATCTCGACTGGCAGTTTAACTTCTGTAAACGCACTGTGTCAGATTAATTGTATAGCCTTTTGATAATATTAACGATATTAATTTAACTTATCTAAATAGTAGTTCATATAATACATGAATAGTCAAAAGTTATAATTGTTTCACAGGATCTTAACATATATGTCTACATAAGAATTCCTTTACAAAACTGACATTTGATTTTAAAGTGTTAAGAATCGAAATGCAAAAACAGTTCAAATGAAATTTGATTTGAACAGTCAAACACAAAAAAAATGAAATCAGCTTTTAACACAACTCAGGTTCACTGAAGTTAATAAGAATAAATTGTATCACTTTAAAAAAAACCTGTATATAGTAGTTCTTAGTTCTCTGGGAGGTATAAAAAAATTAGTAGTTACTGATAAGCTAATAGTGAACTACCTCATTCAACTGAGCGCTATTACTTACTAATTTGTTAATCAGAGTTTCTTGTTAGTTAATAGTTACTAGAGTGTTAATAGTGGATTACTCATTTGTTCCTGTGTAATTATTCATTAATGATGGAGCAGTATTCCACTAGGCCTAGGTTCAAATTTATTTTTTAGGATTTTCAACATTTGTCTCTTACAGCGTGAACCCGTCTTTAGTTCTAGTTCGTTCATTAGTTGTCTTGGTTTCTAATTAGTCCTCACCTGTTTCCTGTTCGGTTGATTACCTTCCTCATGTATTTAAGCCTTCAGTCTTCCTCAACTCTGGGTCTTTTGTTGAAGTTGTTTCAAACAAGTATGTGGTCCACTCGAGCAAGGAAAACAAATTAAAGTATGGAATACATGTATATTTTAAAGTGTAATAAGTTAACCAAATGGATTGTAACCATCATCTGCAAATCGACAAAATATACACACTTTTCACAATACTACAAAAAATTCAATAGCTTCCAGCTTCAGCAATGCTACTCACAAATTACCAATCACGGGTCATTTGAAACAAAGAAACTGAAATTCCCCTCCACCTCATCTGTTGTGTACAATTGCAGTTTACAGCTCTTTGTTCAGTAGTAACATTAACTCACTGCATATTTGAGTCTGGAGATCTGTATTTGGGGCAGGTTGAGAGGAGTGGAAACTGTGGCATGTCACAAAGATGTAAGACGGACTTTGAAGTTGATTTCAGCAGGTGAAATCAAGACTTTCCCCGGACAATTACCCCTTTGTAGTGGCGTGTATCACAAAAATGCAGAGCACTAGCTTGAGACACAGAAGGATTGTGGGTGCTCAGATGACAAACATGGATTTCTAGGATTTTCTAGCACTTAAACATCTTTCAGTACAGTTTAGACACAATCATTTCTCTAATCCATGCTGTACTGTGTTTTTATGGAGGTTAGGAACTGAAGTGCAAGTTTAGTTTAGTATCCATGATCAAAAGTGTCTCTGAAAGCACAACTGATGGCAAGTACGGGAAGGGAGTCAAGTTTTAGCGATAAGTGCTTTATGATTTTAGGCCTAGGAAAGCAAGATATCCAAGTTACTAAAACCCCTGGTAGTCAAAGTCTCTATGCAAAGTTACAACAACAAAAACAACAAGAAACTGAAAGTGTGTCAAGACAAATCTGATTGTTAGTAGCACACAGATCAAAATGGTTTGAAGATTAGTTTGAATTCTGATGATTAATTAAACCTTTGTTTGTTTGATTATGCTGTACTATTGTCAGGTACATCATTAAAACGATTCAAGCAACAGTAAGTGGTGTAATTATGAATGTTTCCTGCAAAAACTTTTTAATCTTTGAACAGTTGAAAAGAATTTTGCTCTCATTCTATTACATTCTACAAAAGACACACACACACACACACACACACACACACACACACACACACACACACACAAACACACACACACACACACACACACACACACAAATAACCACTGATTCTGAAACCTTGCTCTTGGCCAAACATTAGAAGATATGGAGACTTCTCAGTCTCTTGATGAGGATTGGCATGGTAACAAAAGATAATTTACCAATTCACTTTTCCTGAAGATACCTATTGTTACTTGAAGATAACTATAGGTACCAAGCTGTTGCACCTGCTGTTGCCAGCCAGATGGTTGGGTTAGTATGAGACTTCATTCTAAAGCTGCAAAGATGTTGAATTAAGAATCTAGACATTATGTCCTTAAACTCTAGATAGCACAGGCTCATAAGTCCTTACCTCAATCTGCTTGCAATTACATCATTCTCTATAGAGCACAGCTGATTGATTGCCGTATATTGGTAGCTAATGGGCTATTTGCTCAACAATAAAATTATTATTGTTTGCTGTAGCAATTTGCACAGCATCAATTTGCACAATTTGCACCTGCACCCTCCCCCACCTATGTTTGTACAGCAGCAGCAGCAGCAGCATGTATTGCTTGCTTATAGCAGCAATAACAGCAGCAGAAGCAATAACCAACAGGAGCAGCAGCAGAAATAACCAACAACAGCAGCAGCAATAACCAACAGCAGCAGCAATAACAGCAGCAGCAGCAACAGCAGCAGCAGAAATAACAGCAGCAATAACAGCAGCAGCAATAACAACAGCAGCAGCAGCAATAACAGCAGCAGCAAAAACATCAGCAGCAGCAATAACAGCAGCAATAACAGTAGCAGCAACAGCAATAACAACAGCAGCAGCAGCAGCAGCAATAACAGTAGCAGCAGCAGAAATAACCAACAACAGCAGCAGCAATAACCAACAGCAGCAACAGCAGCAGCAATAACAGCAGCAGCAGCAACAGCAGCAGCAGAAATAACAGCAGCAATAACAACAGCAGCAATAACAGTAGCAGCAGCAGCAATAACAACAGCAGCAGCAGCAGCAGCAGCAGCAATAACAGTAGCAGCAGCAGCAATAACAGCAGCAGCAAAAACAGTAGCAGCAGCAGCAGCAACAACAACAATAACAGTAGCAGCAATAACAGCAGCAGCAGCAATAACAACAGCAGCAGCAGCAGCAGCAAAAACAGTAGCAGCAGCAGCAATAACAGCTGCAATAACAGCAGCAATAACAGCAGCAACAGCAGCAGCAATAACAGCAGCAGCAGCAATAACAGCTGCAGCAGCAGAAATAACAGCAGCAGCAATAACAGCAGCAGCAGCAGCAGCAATAACAGCAGCAATAACAGCAAAAACAGTAGCAGCAGCAGCAGCAATAACAGCAGCAGCAGCAGCAATAACAGCAGCAGCAGCAAAAACAGTAGTAGCAGCAGCAGCAGCAGCAATAACAGCAGCAATAACAGCAGCAGCAGCAGCAGCAATAACAGCAGCAGCAAAAACAGTAGCAGCAGCAGCAATAACAGTAGCAGCAGCAATAACAGCAGCAGCAGCAGCAGCAGCAGCAGCAGCAATAACAGCAGCAATAACAGCAGCAGCAGCAGCAATAACAGTAGCAGCAGCAGCAATAACAGTAGCAGCAGCAGCAGCAGCAAAAACAGTAGCAGCAGCAATAACAGTAGCAGCAATAACAGCAGCAGCAGCAGCAATAACAGCAGCAGCAATAACAGCAGCAGCAATAACAGCAGCAGCAGCAGCAGCAGCAGCAATAACAGCAGCAGCAAAACAGTAGCAGCAGCAGCAGCAGCAGCAATAACAGTAGCAGCAGCAGCAATAACAGCAGCAGCAGCAGCAGCAGCAAAAACAGTAGCAGCAGCAATAACAGCAGCAGCAGGAGCAAAAAAGAAGCAGCAGCAGCAGCAGCAATAACAGTAGCAGCAGCAGCAGGGGCAAAAGCAGTAGCAGCAGCAGCAGGGGCAAAAACAGTAGCAGTAGCAGCAATGACAGTAGCAGCAATAACAGCAGAAACAGGAGCAATAACAGCAGCAGCAGAAATAACAGCAGCAGCAGCAGCAATAACAGCTGCAATAACAGCAGCAGTAGCAGCAATAACAGCAGAAACAGGAGCAATAACAGCAGCAGCAGAAATAACAGCAGCAGCAGCAATAACAGCTGCAATAACAGCAGCAGCAGCAGGGGCAAAAACAGTAGCAGCAATAACAGCAGAAACAGGAGCAATAACAGTAGTAGCAGAAGCAGCAGCAGCAATAACAGCAGCAGCAGCAGCAGCAGCAATAACAGCAGAAGCAGCAGAAGCAGAAGCAATAGCAGCAGCAATAACCGCAGCAATAACCGCAGCAGCAGCAGCAGCAATAACAGCAGAAACAGGAGCAATAACAGCAGCAGCAGCAGCAGCAGAAATCACAGTAGCAGCAATAACAGCAGCAGCAGCAGCAGCAATAACAGCTGCAATAACAGCAGCAGCAGCAGCAGGAGCAAAAACAGTAACAACAGGAGCAAAAACAGTAGCAGCAGCAGCAGGGGCAAAAACAGTAGTAGCAGCAGCAATAACAGTAGCAGCAATAACAGCAGAAACAGGAGCAATAACAGCAGCAGCAGCAGCAACAACAACAGCAGCAGCAATAACAGCTGCAATAACAGCAGCAGCAGCAGGAGCAAAAACAGTAGCAGCAGCAGCAATAACAGTAGCAGCAGCAGGGGCAAAAACAGTAGCAGCAGCAGCAATAACAGCAGAAACAGGAGCAATAACAGCAGCAGCAATAACAGCAGAAACAGGAGCAATAACAGCAGCAGCAGCAGCAGTAGCAATAACAGCAGCAGCAATAATAGCAGCAGCAATAACAGCAGAAACAGGAGCAATAACAGTAGCAGCTATAACAGCAGCAGATCTATTCCGCCAAGACCAAACACATTGACATTGTCATTCTCATCACCATGCCAAAATCATGTTGTCATGACAGAAGTGTACTTCTATCAAGAGTTTATCATGTTTCCAGTTATGGCGATCCACATTTGTTTCACTACATTAAAATATTCTTTTTATTTAACCCTTTCCTGGCTGATTTATGACATCTTTAAGAAAATGAATGTGAAATAATGCAAAATATGAATTTTGGAACGGGACTATACAATATATTGTATTTTTATGTCATTACAGTTTTCTTCAAGGCATTACAGAATTTTGATAGATTTAGGCTGAAATACTAATAGGCTACATAGTGCCAGTCACAAAAATAAATTAAGCATAGCATCAGTTCTGGCAGGTCACGTCAGTCAAGCTCGCATCAGCTGACACTTGGCTGATCCACGTCTACCTATAGGAATACGACGCCTATCACCATATACATATATAAGCTCCCTCAGTATTATCAGCAGCTATCACGTTTCTCAGGAGCTAATAGGCCTTTATCTCATTTCCTGGTTTCGGAACGTTCGAAATCGCCAAGCAGTGTACTCGCACTTCCGGTGGTTACTTAGTTACCTTTAGATGAAAAGTAGGTCAGTAAACTTAAATAAAATTGCGATATAGACCAGTGTCTGTCAAGATTAAACCGCATAAAGACTATTTAAAAAGGAATCATGCATGTTCTGCGTGTCTCTGTGAATGAATGGCACAGACTCGCTGTTTCATTTACCACACACACACTGAGGCACGCACGACGCTCGCGATGTTTTCAGCCTATATGAGGACATTAATGCCATTCATCAACACAGCCACTCTGAGAGTCACCTCAGCAGCATTTTAGCTTCATTTGAGGAAAACTCTCGTCATATCATAAAACACAGAGAGACTCAAAGGTCTACACGGCAACCCGTCAAAATAAAAGTTTGGTTTAACCTTTGAATAAAGTTTTGCTTAAATCATTACATTTTAAATAATCGGTTATAACAATTTAATTAAAGCATTAAAATGGAATCAAGAAAAAAAAAAAAAAACTTTTGGGAAATGCGAGAGCGAAGTAGTCCAGTGATAATTAACAGGCAGCCATGGTGAACGCAATAACCGGAAGACACAGTACACTGCTTCAGCAATTTTTTGCGGCTACTTCCGCCGTTCTATTGTGATGCGATAAAGGCCTATTACCCTCCTCCATCCCCAGCTCCTCCTCTCGCCCAGTCAGGATTTGGCATTCTGATTCCCCTTGAATCAGAATAAATTCTCGAATTATGTTGTACTTTAAAATTTTGAATTATTGATATCTGCAATAGATTCATGTTGGTTCTGGTCTGTTTACCGTAAGGGGGGTTATTGCTGCTAGGCTGCATGGATGCGCAGGGAATTCTTGCCCAGAACAGAACCATATCGCCAATCCAAACTGTATGCAATTGCCAATTGTATTTGACGATAATGGTCCTGACAGAAGTATTCTTCTATAAAATCTCTGGTTAAATTTTTTTTCGATGGTCTACTTTAGACATTCTACTAACTACAAGTAACTTAACAATAGAGTATTAGAGTATTAGTAGACTGTTAGGTTAGGGTTCAGGTTAGTAGAATAACTTGACATGTAGTTACTTATAGTCAGTAGAATGTCTAAAGTGGACCATTGAAATGAAGTGTTACCAGATCTTTTTTGTAAAGACTTTCTGGGAGAATGTGGGCATTACTTTGTTATAGATTAGTTGATCGTAGGCATCCTAAATCAAATGAAGTGTATTAATTTATTACTTTCTCCTTGACCATGACAACATAAGTAAATTATGGCACAGCTTACCCAATCCTCTATGTCATTTAGACTTAGAACTTGACCCGATTGTTCGAAAAATAGCAAAGACTATTAAACATCAACATTTTTAAAGTCATTCTAATAGGATTCCTCAGAAATAACTGTATTAAAACTTTAAAGATCCTCATAGGAAAAAAAAAAAATTCTTTGAAATGACCCGAAATAATCCCTTCATCTGTCGTGAGCAAATAAAGTATGTTTCTGCCATCTGTAAAATTTTGCTCTCAAATATGTGGCTTTGCATTTCCATTCAGCAGGCAGGGGACACGTTTGCATCGCAGCTCTCATTTTCATAATTACTGCACTGCACTTCAAGACAAATGCATGTCGTTAAACTGAAGTCAAATGAAATGGTCATATCTAAGACACAGGCAAATAATTTTCCATTTAACTTCATTCGTTACAATGCTCATTAAATAAATAAATCAAAATCTAATATAAATGTATAATCACAATTAATAATAGTTTCATTTTCATAAACTTTTATCCAAAGCGACTTACAGTACATTGCATTCAAGGTTCATAAATGTAATAATAATAAATATATTATTAACTTAAGGATATGAACTATATCCAGTATGAACTAAAAATACCCAAAGGTTTCCTGTTAAATATTTGTAGATAAGGTAAAAATAGACCCTCAAGGTACCAGTATTTCTGAACACATTTGTGTGTTTTTTTTTTACAGTGTGTGTGTTTTTAATAGTAGTATAATTTTATTTATAGTATAAATATCTTTTAAGTACCTTGTAGTACAGCAGTGTCCAAAAGTGATGATGTCTGGAGGAGATGTTAGTTTTTAATGACCCTACAAGTTTGATTAAACCATCGAAATATGAGGGAAATATTTTATATATTTTTTTAAATATTTTAAATATGAGGCAAAAACGAAACACTAAACTTGTTTAAGGTTTTTATCTGACAAACTGAATGGGCAAACTACAGCTACAGGTTTTATTTTACTATGCAAAAAAAAAAATGCATAGAAAAACAAAAAGCTGACAGGAAAAAGCAAACATTGACTACAACACAATCAGTTATTCATATTTAGTTGGTTCTCTCTTGCTTTTGCATGTGTTCATAATTTCTTTGTTTGACAGTTTGGGCAAAAATGATGTCGCACAATTTGTCATGTTTCATTGCGTTATTATCAGAAATAAAATAATTGACTCCAAGCAGAACTATGCAATACGACTTCAGAATCTTTAACACATTCATAATAATATTTAAATAAAGAGTGAAGATGTCAATTTTACTAGGCCACTTTGGGCCAGCACAGAACATGAAAATGATAATCATCCAGATTAATGTGACATATTTGCCATGACAGGAAGACAGCAAACTCTGTAAAGTGCTTTAAATGAAATGAATGAAAGTGCTCAGTCATATATAACAATGCAGGTAATTCATAACTGAAGTGAATGAGAGGACATGACCTGAAAAATGCCTCATTAAGACGCCTGCGTCTGAATTTAAAAGCCTGTATGGCTCTTGTGTCCCTGTGGACAGGTGTTCGGAGAGTGAACTAATGAAACCCCCGAGAGTCAGACACTTCACAGCCAACAGCACATGAATATGTGACATGTCATGAATGCACGTCCATCCATTCACCAGTCCATCTGAAAAGGTGCATTTCTGAAGAACAGCCTAAATGGAAACTGTGCCTGTGAAGCTGCAAAATTACAAAAAAAGCACCATAAAAATCATACAAATTACAAGTGCACAAGTCTCATGTGCTATACTGTTCTGACAGTCATATGTCATGTGTGTTTTTTATAATCTTAGACACAGTCCACTTTCATTTTCATTTTATGGAAAAGAGTGGCCAAGATATTCTTCAAAAGTTTCATTGGTGATTTCAAATATGAAATTTAATAACAGCATTGGAGAATTTGATGTTTGCCCATTCAAAGAGATAAGAGCTGTACTTAAACTTTAGCCGTCGGGTGAAATGACTTGCCTTAAAGGGACGTATTAGTAGACTGTTAGGTTAGGGATAGGTGTTAGTTGTATAAGTTGACATGTCAGTAGAACTAAAGTGGAGCATTGAAATGAAGTGTTAGCGTATTGTTAATTTTTAAGGTGAACTTTCACTTTAAGATGTACAGTATAAACACTCCCCAGAGTCACTGTTAAAGAGGTAACATTACACTGTTGTTTACACCAGGCCTCGATTTTCCACCCATCCCACTTCTGACAATCCAAAAATACACAGCCTACTACTATTTACACAGAACAATCAGTCGCAGTGATTTTAAGCTCCGATTTCTTTTAAAAGCTCTAGATCAACATCAGAATTCACAATGAATGGAAAATGAGCCTTTCATTGCGACATGCAACAAGAACATGTACAAACAGAAGTGGAATCATGCTTTACATGTCATTACGGACAAACACATGTGTCTGGAGGGATTGATGAATTCTTCCTAAACAAACTCGCCTCAATGTGGATGTAAATATATTTGCAACAATGAAATGCTGAATGTAAGGCTAATCGACTGTAATTTAAATAAAGAGTGAAGATGTCAATTTTACTAGGCCACTTTGGGCCACCACAGAACATGAAAATGATAATTATCCAGATTAATGTGACATATTTGCCATGACAGGAAGACAGCAAACTCAGTAAAGTGCTTTAAATGAAATGAATGAAAGTGCTCAGTCATATATAACAATGCAGGTAATTCATAACTGAAGTGAATGAGAGGACATGACCTGAAAAATGCCTCATTAAGACGCCTGCGTCTGAATTTAAAAGCCTGTATGGCTCTTGTGTCTCTGTGGACAGGTGTTCGGAGAGTGAACTAGTGATTATTGGATATCCTGTAGACATTTGAAATATTATTTCTAGTTTAAAATCAGGAATGTGAAATGAATACTTCTGCCATCTAGTGGCAGGACTAAAGCGCTTAGTGGCCCCAAAAACTTAAAAATGTCTGTATGTCATTGCATTGGATGCCAATCAAAACGAAGAAGTCTTTTAGTTTTGAAGTGATAAACCAATATATACATATAGTGTTAAAAATTAAGACGAAAAGTATTGTCACTTTGTGGATGTCAAACATTAATGGAACGTGTTCATAGTTAATGTGATTGAGGAGAACCTCATTCTTCCACCGAGAAAGAACCCACATGATTTATTAGCCACTGTAAATCAATGGAAAATGGACACAATATGAAGTTAACACTTTACAGTAAGGCTCTATTTGTTAACATTAAGTAACTAACAAGAACAAAGATTAATAAAAACTGTAACAAATGTATTACTCATTGTTAGGTAATATTAGTTATTAGTTGCATCAGCTAACATTAACTAATGGGACCCTATTGCAAAATGTTACTGATATAAATAATATATATCATATTCACATTCCTTCTGCATTTCATAAAGTCAACTTTACTAGGATTATGTGTCAGGATTCAGATAGGGGAGACCCAGACGCTTTATGAGCAGGGGAGGGATATTTATTAACAGAAGACAGTACAAGATAAGGTGAGGCAGGAACAGTCCAAACCGAAGGGTCGACGGGAAACAGTGACAGCTGGAACCAACTCCAGAGCACAACAGGTCGAAGAACTGCTGGGAGGGAGGAAAATAATCCAGGGGAGAAGTTCGGGCCTGACCAGGAAGGTGCCGGCCTTGGAAACACGTAATGAGCAGGTAACACAGATGGCGGGATGGGAGGGGTAGGGACAAAATTAGAGGTTTTCCAGGGAACACGTGCTTGCTCCAATGGTCGGGGCTTGAAAATGGCCTTGGTGTCAGAAACAGTCTTGGCAATAGATTCTTGATTGGGGAAGGACTTGGGGATGAACTCAGGGGCCATGTCCGAACTGGAAAGAAGGGTATGTGCTAATGAAATGTGTTCAGGATATTTGTGAAAAGTCCTAGACACTGGCTCAGAAACCAGAAACCCTCCATGGCTGCAGGGACAGACACTGGACTTGGGGTGCCCTCGGGGGGTTCAGGAGCATACACTGGACTCTGGACTCAGGAGCACCCTCCTGGGCTGCACTGGCGGGCTCTGGGACAGCTTCATCAGGGACAGCCTTATGGGCTGGAGCGGATGATTGACTTTGGTCAGGAGCTGGAGCCATCACTGGACTCTGGTCAGGGGCTGGAACCACTTAATTCAGGACCTCCCGGACCAACGGGCTAGGGGCCTCTATAAGAAGGGCATTTGACTTGCCAACGTGGGACCTCCTTTTCTTCCACTTCTGAGGGCATGACAATTTGTGCTGACTCGACTGGCTGTGGACCGGCCGGAGCTGATTCGACTGGCTCTAGACTGGCTGGAGCTGACACGACTGGCTCTGGACCAGTAGGAGCTGACACAACTGGCTCTGGACCAGCCGGAGCTGACTTGACTGGCTCTGGACCGGCCGGAGCTGACTCGACTGGCTCTGGACCAGCAGGAGCTGACTCGACTGGCTCTGGACCGGCTGGAGCTGACACAACTGGCTCTGGACCAGTAGGAGCTGACACGACTGGCTCTGGACTGGCAGGAGCTGACTTGACTGGCTCTGGACCGGCAGGAGCTGACTCGACTGGCTCTGGACAGGCCGGAGCTGACTCGACTGGCTCTGGACCAGCAGGAGCTGACTCGACTGGCTCTGGACCGGCTGGAGCTGACACGACTGGCTCTGGACCAGTAGGAGCTGACACTACTGGCTCTGGACCAGCAGGAGCTGACTCGACTGGCTCTGGACCAGCAGGAGCTGACTCGACTGGCTCTGGACCGGCTGGAGCTGACACAACTGGCTCTGGACCAGTAGGAGCTGACACGACTGGCTCTGGACCGGCAGGAGCTGACTCGACTGGCTCTGGACCGGCAGGAGCTGACTCGACTGGCTCTGGACAGGCCGGAGCTGACTCGACTGGCTCTGGACAGGCCGGAGCTGACTCGACTGGCTCTGGACCAGCAGGAGCTGACTCGACTGGCTCTGGACCGGCTGGAGCTGACACAACTGGCTCTGGACCATTAGGAGCTGACACGACTGGCTCTGGACCAGCAGGAGCTGACTCGACTGGCTCTGGACCAGCAGGAGCTGACTCGACTGGCTCTGGACCGGCTGGAGCTGACACAACTGGCTCTGGACCAGCCGGAGCTGACTCGACTGGCTCTGGACCGGCAGGAGCTGACTCGACTGGCTCTGGACCAGCAGGAGCTTACTCGACTGGCTCTGGACCGGCCGGAGCTGACACGACTGGCTCTGGACCGGCCGGAGCTGACTCGACTGGCTCTGGACCAGCAGGAGCTGACTCGACTGGTTCTGGACCGGCTGGAGCTGACACAACTGGCTCTGGACCAGTAGGAGCTGACAAGACTGGCTCTGGACCAGCAGGAGCTGACTCGACTGGCTCTGGACCAGCAGGAGCTGACTCGACTGGCTCTGGACCGGCTGGAGCTGACACAACTGGCTCTGGACCAGCAGGAGCTGACACGACTGACCCTGGACCAGCCGGAGCTGACTCGACTGGCTCTGGAC
Source organism: Squalius cephalus (assembly GCF_949319135.1). Classification (NCBI taxonomy): domain Eukaryota; kingdom Metazoa; phylum Chordata; class Actinopteri; order Cypriniformes; family Leuciscidae; genus Squalius; species Squalius cephalus. The sequence goes on along the minus strand of NC_137136.1, from coordinate 35,283,490 downwards.
CGGCAGGAGCTGACTCGACTGGCTCTGGACCAGCAGGAGCTGACACGACTGACCCTGGACCAGCCGGAGCTGACTCGACTGGCTCTGGACCGGCCGGAACTGACTCGACTGGCTCTGGACCGGCCGGAGCTGACACGACTGGCTCTGGACCGGCCGGAGCTGACTCGACTGGCTCTGGACCAGCAGGAGCTGACTCGACTGGCTCTGGACCGGCCGGAGCTGACACGACTGGCTCTGGACCGGCCGGAGCTGACACGACTGGCTCTGGACCGGGTGGAGCTGACACGACTGGCTCTGGACCAGCAGGAGCTGACTCGACTGGTTCTGGACCGGCTGGAGCTGACACAACTGGCTCTGGACCAGTAGGAGCTGACAAGACTGGCTCTGGACCAGCAGGAGCTGACTCGACTGGCTCTGGACCGGCTGGAGCTGACACAACTGGCTATGGACCAGTAGGAGCTGACAAGACTGGCTCTGGACCAGCAGGAGCTGACTCGACTGGCTCTGGACCAGCAGGATCTGACTCGACTGGCTCTGGACCGGCTGGAGCTGACACAACTGGCTCTGGACCAGCAGGAGCTGACACGACTGACCCTGGACCAGCCGGAGCTGACTCGACTGGCTCTGGACTGGCAGGAGCTGACTCGACTGACTCTGGACCGGCCGGAGCTGACTCGACTGGCTCTGGACCAGCAGGAGCTGACTCGACTGGCTCTGGACCGGCCGGAGCTGACACGACTGGCTCTGGACCGGCCGGAGCTGACACGACTGGCTCTGGACCGGGTGGAGCTGACACGACTGGCTCTGGACTGGCCGGAGCTGACAGGACTGGCTCTGGAAGATTCGACGAGGAAGAGAGAGCGGGTTGGTCGCTGCAAAAGGATTCAGGTCGTGTTAGTGCTGCCCAATGTCTGTGAAGGTGTAGATAGTTGGAGAATTCCCAGAACCCCAATGCTCTCACCCCCTTCATCTCCCACTGTGGTCTTCCAAGCAAAGGTTACAGATGTCTTTGAGAGCCCCATCCTGATAGTCTAGGCCCCTATCCATAGTCCAGAATGTCTGGGCGAAGGCCCTCACATCAAGCCCACGCTGAGCGGACCGTCATGCTTGGTGGGTGGAAGTATCTTAAAGCTCAGTCTGCTGGGTCCAGTCTTGGCTGGTTCAGTCAGTCAGGATTCAGATAGGGGAGACCCAGACATCGAATGCACCCCTTGTGTCCTGCCCTTCTAGATCATGTTTTCCTAGCCAAGTCTTGCCTTGTCCAGTTGCTGTCTTGTTTTCCCCCATGGGGTTGTTTTTTTGTTGTTGCTTTTGATTCCTCGCTTCATTCCTTACCCACAACCCTGACATGCACTGAGGCCTGTAGTGATTTTTGTCTTTTAATAGACAAGGCAGATTCTTGAAAATAAATTCGACAGCGCTACAACAATCATAATGAAAAGATCTTCACAAATAGGCTTACCATAGTGAATCAGGGTAAGACAAAAACATTGATGACAGAAGGATTGATAATGTATTGATTCAGTATTTAAATGTTGTTAATTTTGAACAACAAAGACGTAGAATCTATTTTATTACTAAATTCTAATTCATTTTAAAATAATCATCTTGTTGTAACTCATTAATCCATGGTTTTCCCCCCAGACTGTGAATGACATAAGCATCAGTTTGCTTCATAGTGTTTATGTGATATTGATCACACCTGTAAACTAATCTTTTAACATCACTATGCTGCCTGCTGTTTATAGTGATTGATTCACCAGTGATAGTGTCCAAGACTTGCAGTTTGTTATTTTTATTTTTGTTTTTGTTTTAAGGGGTGATCTAAATATTCATGTATTGAAACAGATGACAAATATACAGGCCTGTGCTGCAGTTCTATGGATGATTTGTCCTCCATGACACTGGATATTTCAGGATTTTAACGTTTATTTCAGTCAAGCAGAAGCATCTTGTTAGATTGGGGCTTGATTTAGAGGAATCTGAGGGTTTCGCTGTCTGATCATTACCACTGCAATACACAGATATATGGACTTGGGAAAAATAGGATCAGGAACCAAAATTAGTATGATGGGACGCAAGAGGAGCACGTAACCCTGTCACTAATCAGATTACACAGGATTATGTCTCTAGGCTCGATGCGTCTGCTGAAGTCTTGGTCTGTGAACATGCCATCGGATGACCAACTGAAGAGAAACAAACCAACACACACTTTTATATCCACTGAAATTCATCAGGAATCTTTATTCAGACACTGAATCATTCAACTGTTGTATCAAGGTATTTACCTGCTTCAATGTTTTTACAGAAGTAAATAGCAGAATAGACTCCTCTTTCACTCAAAGCCACAGCGGTTGGCAGTCATTAAACGGTTGCCGGTCATGAGTCTTAAAACCTGAGTCAGAATTTAAGGACGTAATATGCAGAATTATGCTTGAATTAATTCCATGTGTGTATTGCAGGCACCATGTGAAATCTCCATAAAATGGCTACGTGTGTGTGGTCAGCAGTCGCCTGGACTCTCAAGGGCCTGTTGTGCACATGGAGATTTTTCTGGGTGATTATGTTCTCTTCAGTTAAAGAAGACCTATTAAGCCCTTCTTCAAAGTCTTGATGTTGTTTTCAGGCTCTACTAGAGCAGGTTTTCCTGCTGGAATGTTGATTATTTTCCTCATATTCTCCATTGTTGCAGCTCCTCTCTTCCCAGTCTGTCAGTAACGCTCTGTTTACTTCCTGTCTCTATGAAGCCCCTCCTTCTGAAAAGCACACTGTGCTCTGATTGGTCGGCTGGATCAGCGTGCTGTGATTGGTCGAGCGGTCCGAGTGTGTTTGGGAAATGTCCCGCCCCTTACCAGAACCACCAATTTAAACATACTACTAACTTATTCAACCAGGCCCCGCCCCTTTATTCTGCATATGAATTATTAAATGAGGAATATTGTGATGTGTTCGTTCCCAGAAGAAAACTCAAGACTACAATTGAGGCGTTTCAAAAACAGTGAGAATAACGAAAAAATACTAGAGATATATACAAGAGAAAATAAAACATTACACACTAAAGAAAACATGGAAAAAAGCATTATAGGTCCTCTTTAATGCTAATGTAAATACATTGTATAATTTTAGCTTATTCCAGTTATTACTGGTAAATTGAATCAAATGTAATTTGTTTGTACTGTAGGTCAGCCCATATTGTGCTCTAAAATCTGCCCCATGGACGGAGCATGCAGCTGATACTGACCATAAACTGACCACAGGTAAATCCAAACATCAAGGATAGAGCAGTCTTGATCAATTTTTTTTATGCAAAATCTGCTGATTGTTTTACAATTGTAAGGTAAATGTTTTAACTCTATCAATACATCATAACATGTGGATAAGGTATCTGTAAATGCAAGGAACCTGTTATATGCATACCTGTCCAATAGATGGCAGGCTAGTTTTGTATGAAAAACAGTCTGACAAAATCACATTGCAGAACTCATAAATTAAGGGGCCTTAAAGGAAAAATTTACATTCTGTCATTGATTCCTTGGACCTCATCTCTTACAAAACCTCTATGACTTTCTTTCTTCTGTGGAACATTATATTGTGAAGACTGTCCAAATCAACACTGACATTCATTATATATTAAGGATTTTTTTTAATTTTAAAAATACACATTTTTGTGTTCCACAAGAAAACCATAGAGGTTTCATAAGACATGTGAGAAAAAATAGGTTTTTTTTTTAGTTTTTTTAGGTGAACTATCCTATTAAGAGTTTGATTTGCATTTGTCAAAATATTAAGCCTTTCATAAATCTGTAGTTGTCCAAGGTGTCAAGCATCGCGCAGGGACAGATGTTAACACAGCCTCTGAGAAGAAGGCCAGAGCAGAAAACTGTGTTCAGCGTGAACGCCTGCACAAGAGACTGTTAAAGGCTGAAGGGGAGATCCAGGAGCTGAAGATAGAGATTGCAAATCAGAGAGCATCATGGGAGATGCGGTTTGTGGAGCTGCGACGGAGACAATGTGATCTGAGAGACCAGGTATGTGTGTCTAATAAGATTTCACAAATTAATCTAACTTACAAATCCATCATAACGAACCACCTGTGACACCTGATTGCTGCTTTGATCGCCTGGCCCTTCGTTTAAATGCTAAATGTTGTATGCATGCTTTTTTGATAACGAGTATAACTGCTTCATTAGGTCATTGATGGGGTTGGCAACTGGAACTAGCAATGCTCAAAGGTTGCAGTAAATACTCTCCTCCTATAAATGTTATGTCGAAGAGGCAAACTTCCACACATGCACAGGTCCCACGTTATATTAGGTGTCTTTAAATGTACTAACATTTAAATGAATCATTTGATACAATCCACTTATTGTACAGGTATATTTAAAAGCTACCCACATGTAATTACATCTGTAATTATTTTCTATAATTGCATCTTTAATTACTCTGTTAACCTTCTCTTACCCATTAACTCACGCTTAACCCTACCATACCATCAGACCTGTCCCTAACCGTGCACTGTACTTATTTAGCACTGTACTTAGTTTGTTTGTTTTTTGCAGTGTGTGAACAGACAAGGTTTCTGTATCACTCTTAGAAAATGGGGTTCAGTGGGGTTCTGTATAGAACTCTAGGGTTCTTGATTCAATTCTAAAGAACCCTTTATGCCAAAATGGTTTATAGAAATGTCTTCATGTTTTATGAGCTATTTCAAATTTTCTAGTGATAAAGTATGTTAACAACAAGCTATTTAATTGTATCAAAATAAAAAAATGAATTAAAGCTAAATTATTTAGGACTAAATCCATAAAATGCCATGATGGGAACCCCTAAAAAGACAGTATATGAAGCGCCTGACGGAAGCCTAACCCTTTTTAACTTGCATTTCAATTGTGTGATGTGATCTTTTCAGTTGAGCGCTGAGATTCTGGTGAGGTCTGGATTGCTGTACAGAGACACCGATTCAGATGATGCAAACGAGGTCTTTGTAGAGTCTGGGTTGGAGAACGGACTGGATTCTGAGGAGAAGGAACATGAATGTTCTAGTAAGAGTTTCATATTCCTTTGGTGGACTGGATGTCAAAACTGCCCTGGTGTTACACCGTGTCCTAACCAGACGCGATGGGATACGATTCAAGCGACAAGCATTTTAGTCTCTCCACCCCAGATCATGTGACAAGACTACCAGACGCCAGAGCTTGTGGGCGGAGCCTCTCTGCAACCGCACTGCATATTAATATTACACCATTTTAACATTAATAAAATTACTTACCGAGTGACAGAAGCAATCTTTGTCGAACTTGTTTGCTCACATTGAGTGAGCTTGAATATTCTTGTTTCCTTTAATTTAATTTAAAGGTGACATATTATGCCCCTTTTCACAAGATGTAATATAAGTCTATGGTGTCTCCAGAATGTGTCTTTGAAATTTCAGCTCAAAATTCCCCTCAGATAATTTATTATAGCTTGTCAAATTTGCCCCTTTTTGGGTGTGAGCAAAAACGTGCCATTTTTGTTTGTGTTCCTTTAAATGCAAATGAGCTGTTGCTCCGCCCCCGTTCAGAAGAGGGCGGGGCCTTTACTCCAGCAATAACAAAACAGCACAATCTCACTCATCCAAAATCTCAGAAATAACAATAGCGAGTGCAGCCTTATGGAGAGACTCAGGAAGAGTTTCACTTTTAGACGCACCTGGACGTTTCTGAATGTTAGTGGACACATTTATGTAGCTGATGTGGAGTTACATCGACTTGCATGTACCGTCATGTTTAACTTCTCCACAAGTGTCCACAGTTCCTGAGGTGTTTATAAGACAGCAGTGACACGTTTTGGTCAATAGTGTTCAGTGCTCGTCTGTGCTCAACCACAGAACAGTTTCATGCTTTGCTGGATCTTTATCATTGCGTTAGAACTGGTCTCTGTTGTCGCTTGCGAAACCAAATGTCGGCTGGTGTGTGTAAACGTGTGTGTTAAGGGCCAGTAATATTATAATAAGATCCTCTTCATACGTCAGAAGGGAAATCTGATCGGCTTATTTTTTGACATGCTTGCAGAGAAAAGCTCACCAGAACAAAGTTACTGGGTTTCACTTTTCACGTTTTCTGGGTTGGTAGAAGACTATAGCACTTAAACACGGTAAGTCAGATTTTCATGATATGTCCCCTTTAACATCTGAAGTGAATTATCCATTGTTGCTCTCAGTATGGCTATAACTGTCACACAAAATGATATTCAAAATCACATTAGATGCCTTCAACATTAAATAAAGCACAATGTTGTTGTTTCAGCCGGCTGGTAAGGACAAAAACTCTGATTAACATGGAAAAGGCGCATTTTATCACCGGGTCATGTCTGGTTAGCACACGGCGTAAGGAAAATGGAAATGAATTGAAAAAATTTGACCATCTCTTCCACCTTTCCATAGGTGGTCTCAGTCTCAGACAGATTCACCAGCAGAAGGGACCTGACATGGGATTGCTTAGTCATGGTATTACCGGCCCATCAGACTCCAGAGCCACTTCTGCCATGTCTAACATCAGGTCTGGTTTATAATGTTTTAAAGGTGCAGTGTGTAATTTTTTAGCGGCATCTAGTGGTGAGGTTGCGAATCGCAGCCAACAAAAGTTACGGTGGCCGACAGGAAGTGATGTCGTCATCTGAGACAGCAGAGAGTAGCCAGTTAAACAATGAGGTTTCTTTACAAAGAAGAATTAATAAATTATGTTTACTTAATTATTCAGTAAAACGATATGTTATTGCGAATAATATTGTTATCCATCCATCCATCTTCTCCCGCTTATCCGGGGCCGGGTTGCGGGGGCAGCAGTCTAAGCAGAGATGCCCAGACTTCCCTCTCCCTAGACACTTCTTCCAGCTCTTCCGGGGGGACACCGAGGCATTCCCAGGCCAGCCGGGAAAACCTTCCCGGGAAGGCGTCCAGGAGGCATCCGGAACAGATGCCCGAGTCACCTCAGCTGACCCCTCTCGATGTGGAGGAGCAGCGGCTCTACTCTGAGCTCCTCCCGAGTGACCGAGCTTCTCACCCTATCTCTAAGGGATCACCCAGCCACCCTGCGGAGAAAGCTCATTTCGGCCGCAAATATCCGGGATCTTGTCCTTTCGGTCATGACCCAAAGCTGATGACCATAGGTGAGAGTAGGAACGTAGATTGACCGGTAAATCGAGAGCTTCGCCTTGCGGCTCAGCTCTTTCTTCACCACGACAGACCGGTACATCGACCGCATTACTGCAGAAGCTGCACCGATCCGTCTGTCAATCTCCCGTTCCATCCTTCCCTCACTCGTGAACAAGACCCCAAGATACTTAAACTCCTCCACTTGAGGCAGGAACTCTCCACCAACCTGAAGTGGGCAAGCCACCCTTTTCCGACTGAGGACCATGGCCTCGGATTTGGAGGTGCTGATTCTCATCCCAGCCGCTTCACACTCGGCTGAAAACCGTCCCAGTGCATGCTGAAGGTCCTGGTTTGATGAAGCCAACACGACAACATCATCTGCACAGAGCAGAGACGAAATCGTGTTGTCACCAAACCGGACACCCTCCGGCCCCTGGCTGCGCCTAGAAATTCTGTCCATAAAAATTATGAACAGAACCGGCGACAAAGGGCAGCCCTGCCGGAGTCCAACATGCACCGGGAACAAGTCTGACTTACTGCCGGCAATGCGAACCAAGCTCCTGCTTCGGTCGTACAGGGACCGGACAGCCCTTAGTAAAGGACCCCGGACCCCATACTTCCGGAGCACCCTCCACAGGCCGCCACGAGGGACACAGTCGAATGCCTTCTCCAAATCCACAAAACACATGTGGACTGGTTGGGCAAACTCCCATGAACCCTCCAGCACCCTGGAGAGGGTATAGAGCTGGTCCAGTGTTCCACAGCCTGGACGAAAACCACACTGTTCCTCCTGAATCCGAGGTTCTACTATCGGCCGTATTCTCCTCTCCAGTACCCTGGCATAGACTTTCCCAGGGAGGCTGAGAAGTGTGATCCCCCTATAGTTGGAACACACCCTCCGGTCCCTCTTCTTAAAAAGAGGGACCACCACCCCGGTCTGCCATCCCAGAGGCACTGTCCCCGACCGCCACGCGATGCTGCAGAGGCGTGTCAGCCAAGACAGCCCCACAATATCCAGAGACTTGAGGTACTCAGGGCGGATCTCATCCACCCCCGGTGCCTTGCCACCGAGGAGTTTCTTGACTACCTCTGTGACTTCAGCTTGGGTGATGGACGAGTCCACCTCTGAGCCCTCAGCCTCTGCTTCCTCAATGTAAGACGTGACGGCGGGATTGAGGAGATCCTCGAAGTATTCCTTCCACCGTCCAACAACATCCCCAGTTGAGGTCAACAGCTCCCCACCTCTACTGTAAACAGCATTGGTAGGGCACTGCTTCCCTCTCCTGAGGCACCGGATGGTTTGCCAGAATCTCTTCGAGGCCAGCCGATAGTCCTTCTCCATGGCCTCACCGAACTCCTCCCAGGCCCGAGTTTTTGTCTCCACAACCACCCGGGCTGCAGTTCGCTTGGCCTGCCGGTACCCGTCAGCTGCCTCAGGAGTCCCACAAGCCAACCAGGCCCGATAGGACTCCTTCTTCAGCTTGACGGCATCCCTTACTTCCGGTGTCCACCACCGGGTTCGGGGATTGCCGCCTCGACAGGCACCGGAGACCTTACGGCCACAGCTCTGAGCGGCTGCTTCGACAATGGAGGTGGAGAACATGGTCCACTCGGACTCAATATCTCCAGCCTCCCTCGGGATCCGGTCGAAGCTCCGCCGGAGGTGGGAGTTGAAGATCTCTCTGACAGGAGACTCGGCCAAACGTTCCCAGCAGACCCTCACAGTACGCTTGGGTCTGCCGAGTCTGTCCAGCTTCCTCCCCCGCCATCGGATCCAACTCACCACCAGGTGGTGATCAGTTGACAGCTCCGCCCCTCTCTTTACCCGAGTGTCCAAGACATACGCCGCAGGTCAGATGAAACGACCACAAAGTCGATCATCGACCTACGGCCTAGGGTGTCCTGGTGCCACGTGCACTGATGGACACCCTTATGCTTGAACATGGTGTTCGTTATGGACAAACTGTAACTAGCACAGAAGTCCAATAACTGAACACCGCTCGGGTTAAGATCAGGGGGGCCGTTCCTCCCAATCACGCCCCTCCAGGTGTCACTGTCGCTGCCCACGTGGGCATTGAAGTCTCCCAGTAGAACAACGGAGTCCCCAGTCGGAGCACTTTCCAGCACCCCTCCCAGAGTCTCCAAGAAGGCCGGGTACTCTGCACTGCCGTTTGGCCCGTAGGCGCACACGACAGTGAGAGACCTATCCCCGACCCGTAGGCGCAGGGAAACGACCCTCTCGTTCACCGGGGTAAACTCCAACACATGGCGGCTGAGCTGGGGGGCTATAAGCAAACCCACACCAGCCCGCCGCCTTTCACCATGGGCAACTCCAGAGTGGTGAAGAGTCCATCCTCTCTCGAGGAGTGTGGTTCCAGAGCCCAAGCCGTGCGTAGAGGTGATCCCGACTATCTCTAGTCGGAACCTCTCAACCTCACGCACAATCTCAGGCTCCTTCCCCGCCAGCGAGGTGACATTCCACGTCCCTAGAGCTAGCTTCCGTGTCCAGGGATCGGGTTGTCGAGGCCCCCGCCTTCGACTGCTGCCCAATCCTCTCAGCACCGGCCCCTTACGGTCCCTCCTGCAGGTGGTGAGCCCACGGGAAGGCGGCCCCACGTCGCTCCTTCGGGCTGAGCCCGGCCGGACACCGTGGGGGGAGGCCCGGCCACCAGGCGCTCGCATACGAGCCCCAACCCCGGGCCTGGCTCCAGGGTGGGGCCCCGGCTGCGCCATACCGAGCGACGTCACGGTCCTTGATTTATTTTTTCTCATAAGGGTTTTTTGAACCGCTCTTAGTCTGACCCGTCGCCTAGGACCTGTTTGCCTTGGGAGACCCTACCAGGGGCATATAGCCCCGGCAAACATAGCTCCTAGGGTCATTCGGGTACTCAAACCCCTCCACCACGTTAAGGTGGCAGTTCAAGGAGGGGTTAATATTGTTATTTGTTCATCATTGTGTCAGTGTTTTATTCACTGACTTTAGCTCACTTCTTTACACGAAGAGCAACATAGTGACGAAATGTTTTTGTCCGTTTAGAGCCACTGTAGAAACATGGTGACGCAAAATGGCTATTTTAATGTAAGGGGACCCGCAATGTATAGATAGAAATGACAAATTCTAAGGTAATAAAAACATAACGGTTCATTATGTAAGGTCTTTATACACCACTGGAAACATAGTTATGTATATGATATTGCATTTCTGTCAACAGATCCTCCTAAATATTACACAATGCACCTTTAAGCTTGACATGTTCATTCTTCCCTGTCATTGTCACAATCAAGTGTTCCAGAGAACTGTGTAATAAATTGACTCTGGAATGCAGTGATTGGCCAATCAGAATCAAGAATTCCTGTGTAACAATCAGTGATACATTTAAAGAGTTCTATTTGTGTAAGTGTCAGATGTTTTGACTCTTTCTTCAGTGTAAGATCTTGGAGGAGTGGAGGTGGACCTCATCGAGTGTTTGTTCCCCACTCTCCCCTGGATCTGAAGATCGGGCACAGGGTCCGAATCATGTTACCCTCGGGACGGATCAGCACCGGTACCTTACGCTACCTGGGCAACATGAGGAACTCTCCCGACCACCATCTCGGCGTAGAACTGGAGTCGGCAGATAACGGACAGCATGACGGCACCTGTGGAGGCCACTGCTACTTTGACTGGTATGAGACTGTTTCTGGCCTTCAGCCATGATGGGAAACTTGCTTTTATACTGATGAAAAGACTAGCTAATTCTGCGTTCATGCTGTAAACATTCAAAGATGTTCACGTCTTCGGAATAATGTGTTTCTATAAGGCGACAATATCAACGTCAAAATGAATCTGCATCAGTCAGTTCTCGGGAAATTCTGAGTTTGCTAGTCGTAATTACGAGTTCTACGAGGACACGAATCTCATTATTATGGTAATTACAACATGGCGACAAGATAATTTATAGATTATCATTTAAATATTATTAAATTATGTAAATCGTATTTGAGTACCCAGAAAAGCACTATATAAATGTAATGAATGAATTAATATGAATTAATTCAATATTTAAAGTTTCAATGAGGAGACTCCGAAATTAATGAACGAATTTGACCATACTGAATATATTTACTTTTAGTTGTGTTATTTTTTGTGGTATTTTATTTAGTTGTGTTATTTATTTTTAGTGTTATTAAAATATTTTAATAATACTATAAAGTATTTTAGTATTATTAAAATACTTTATAGGTTTTTCATAATATTTTGAATTAGTTTTTATTTTTGTATTTACCATTTCCATTTTAACTTTAAAGTTTTTTAAAAAAATAATTCTGTTATTTCTTCTTTTTTTTGTCGTTTTTATTTGTTAAAATATGTTTTATTTCAGCTTTAGTTTTAGTTATTTTAGTACATCAAGTTAAATTTGAAATAAAATCAAATATTTCATCTAGTTGCCAAAGCAACATTTCTGTTAACATTTATTTTATTTAAAGTTGCTGTTTTTATGGCTTTAGTTTGAGTTGTAGTCAACTATAATAACCTTCTTTTAAAACCATAGTTCTCAACATTTTTCGGCCAACATTCATTATTTATATCCCTCACCACTGCATCAAATTAAATGTAAACTATGGTCTTCCCTGAATATTAATGTTGATTATTTTTCTGTTAGTTATTATTATTATTAAACCACTAAAAAAGAATGTCACTGAATGCCAAATAGCAAATTTGATTTGACTGGACAGTTGGAATAATTACATCATTAGTTTCACAGGGAGCAAAAAAACCATGTGAATATTTATGACTGAACACTGAAACTGTTTGGTAGCTTATCACAAACTGCAGTCAATCAGCAAACAGGAAGTTCTCTTATTTATTATTCCAGGAAAAAAAATATGAAGGGATTGTTTAATGATGTCAGTATTGATATCATGTCTGGATGTCATTGTGAAAGCTAACAGAAACAAACACTGAATTAAAGACTCAGGTTTTACACCCTGTCTACACCAGACGAGTCACGTCTAAAGCAAACAGAACCCGTTCTCGTGACACTGTCTGTTCTAGCGCAGACAGTCAACAGATGTTCAGTTCTGTTTCTGATGTAATCCATGTGATTGTGACAACAGTTTTGGAAAGTTCGCCTTTGATGCGTCCAGCCAATGTTACAATGTTGCAGACCTCTGCAAGTACAAGTTTCATCTCCTCTCGCCGTGAATCTTCGGTGTAAACTCGACCCACAAGAACACCTCTGTTCTCTATGGAAGCTTGTTTCCGCCACTGAATAATACATAAATAATAATAATTGCGACTTTTTATCTCACAATTCTGACTTTTTTTCTCACAATTGCGATATATCAAGTCAGAATTGTGACTTTTTTTCTCAGAATTGCGATATGAAGTCGCAATTCTGAGAAATAAAGTCGCAATTGCAAGATATAAAGTCGCAATTCTGAGAAATAAAGTCGCAATTGGGAGACATAAAGTCAGAATTGCACGATATAAAGTCGCAATTGCATGTTATAAAGTCAGAATTGTGAGATATAAACTATTCTGAGGTATAAAAAAATAAAATAAAAAAAAAAGAATTGGACTTTGTATCTCACAATTGTGAGTTTATATCTCACAATTCTGAGAAAAGATGTCAGAGTTGCGAGATATAAACTCGCAATTGCGTGATATAAAGTCGCAATTGCGAGAAAAAAAGTCAGAATTCTGACTTTATATCTCGGAATTCTGACTTTATATCTCGGAATTCTGACTTTATATCTCGGAATTCTGACTTTATATCTCGGAATTCTGACTTTATAACATGCAATTCTGACTTTATAACACAATTCTGACTTTATATCTCGCAATTCTGACTTTATAACACAATTCTGACTTTATATCTCGGAATTCTGACTTTATATCTCGGAATTCTGACTTTATAACACGCAATTCTGACTTTATAACACAATTCTGACTTTATATCTCGCAATTCTGACTTTATAACACGCAATTGCGACTTTATTTCACGCAATTCTGACTTTATAACACGCAATTGCGACTTTATTTCACGCAATTCTGACTTTATATCTCGCAATTATGAGAAATAAAGTCAGAATTGCGAGATGTAACGCAATTGTGAGATAAAAAGTCGCAAGTATCTTTTAAAATGTTTTATTCTGTGGCGGAAACAAGCTTCCATAGTTCTCTGATTACCCCGTTGAGAAATACTGTTTAAAGGGATCATCGGATGCAAATTTCACTTTTAGGCCGTGTGTCCACCAAAGCGTATTTTTTCAATTTCAATTTTTCAATGGGAGTGCCGCGTTTTTAAAACGCCACGAGCATACGAGTTGCTCATTATCATTTAAAGAGACCGAAACGGGTCGCTGTGAACAGAGTTTTTGAGGAGGTAAAAGGGTGTTGTTTTACAAAACCATTGAGGAATTTTAACCAAAGTATGTGACAAACTTTACATGAAGACCCTAAAGAATCATGCCAACTTGTGGAAAATGGGCATCCGATGACCCCTTTAAAGAAATACATGTCTTCATTGCTGTTCTTTTCTTCTGATATTTCTTTTTCATTTCCTCTTTCTCTTCAGTGACCCTGGACATGGAGCATTTGTAGCATTCAGTAAATTGTTGATGGCTTGGGAGTAAATCAGGGACACTTGAGTGAAGAACTGCAGTCGCACAACAGTTCGCCGTACGGATCCACTGCAGAGATGATGAGATATTTTTGTAAGTTAGCACCATCCTGGACCCCTTGACAAAAACTCAATAGGATCTCTCCATTGGCTTTTGGATTATTGCCGAATATAAGCTCTGTGACTAACAAAAGTTTGTGATACTTGCATGTTTTGTTCATCATGATAATCTTCATTAATGAAAACAAGCGCAAACACAGTTGGCAGAAGTCAAAAGCTGAAAATGAACTACACCACGGTCACATGACTTCCACGTCACCATCATTACACTTCAACAGTCTTTATTTAAAAACATTTTCCCTGAATGTTTGAGTTAGAGCACGATTATAAACACAAAGAGGTCGTGAGAGTTTATGACGTTCGATGACAATACAATGCAATATTTATTTATAAAGCACATTTAAAAACAACCAAGGCTGACCAAAGTGCTGTACAGAACAGAATCAAAAATATAAATAAAACTACCAATAAAGGAACACACAACAACACTTGTTAGCAACCGCCTTTTACAAGACAAGTAAAAACTTCAAAAATTACATTACATTACATATTACATACAAATGTATTTTACGTCAAAGAATAAAACATGAAAATATCTTGAGACCTCAGGATGATGGAACAGGAAGTGTTAAAATGCAAACTCGTTTGTGGGTTTTGGCTCACAGAAATATGTCATCCCTGCAGCACTCTATTCATGTGTGTGTAGTCTAACCAGAACAGTAACTTCTTATTATCAAACTAGTGACCTTATTGAACTTCTATTAGTGTCATCAAGTACAATAGCAAAAACGATGACAGTTTTGCCGAACCGTCTCAGAAACAGTCCCAGCCCACAATTGTGCAGTTGGATGCACAGAACAATGATTTCGGCAAATCAATCTATTAGTAACTACTGTACCTGTCTTTGCTCATTTAGCTTTAATAGGAGGCGACACACTTGCAGAGCAAAATCTTTTGGGAAAGAACAGGACTTCAGATGTGTTATGGGTTACTCTGAGACCTGTTACCAGAATCTGCCAGCCCGATCTCATGAGGGGGTGATTTCTTACGAATTTATACGATACGAAAACGTATGGATTTTATAAGAAAAATGAACCCTCTGGTGCTCTTCGTGTGTCGGTCAAAAATGACAAAATTCAATGAAATAAATGTACTATATTTTAGTTTGATAATGTTTTTTATTTAATATTTGGTATTTTTAGGCGATTTTATGGTACTAAATTATATTTACGCTGTATTTATAATCCATTTATTCACTTTTTGAGTATAGACCTGAAAAATAAATATCCAACTTAAACTGGTAAATCTTGAACGCTTTAGAGCGACAGACTGAAGTTTGATCTCTTTTCAAAGACTACACTTGGCAGATTATTGCCTGAATTGAAAAAGTTTTAAAAAGTGAAGTTAAAAAAAAGTAACAGAATTTTACGTGTATTGTTATGAAAAATGCACAAAAAAATACTATTTTCAGTTTTTATATGAAATATATATTTTCAAAATCACGTTTTACTCTAAAACGGCAAGAGAATCAAAGCCATTAATTGGCTTTACAAAGAACAAAGTTTTGTTCCAAATTTGAGGTTGATATCTCAAAAAATATGCTTTCAGTCAGATTGTGTTTGGCCGCAGTACCAAACGCTTCCACTAGATGACATTCGTCTCCCATTCATTTCCAATGCGTTCATTTTTGACCATGATTAGAACAAGTTTTTTTTTTCAGGACCATTTAACCTTTTCAAATCATGTCCATGATTATTATTATTTTTTTCACATAGAAAGTGCCAAAACTTTTGTTAAGTTTCGTACCATTCAGACGAAGTAAAAAATTCTAAACAACAAAACGTAAAAATTTTCATTCAAAAGTAACCGAGGAGCGCCAGAGGGGGTCCACCCCTAATCGTCAGCGGGGGCGTAAGCAGGTCGTACAAAAATTAGCCACCAATTCTGCAGAATTCTGTGATTTTTTTTTTTTTTTTTTAGCATCAGCACATTCTCAACAGTAGCTTAAGAGAATTATCAAATCAGCCAAAATATTTACATACAAGGAGAAGACATGTGTATAAGTGTGATGAATGATGAACGATGAACAAATTCTGTGGAATTTTGCAGCCACGTATGCCAGACAGGTCTACTTATTGCCAATATCCGCTAATGCAAATCAAAGAAACACCCTATTGAACCGGGACAAAGTTGACTTTTAAACAGCCATATGAGGCAAATATCAGCCACCTCTCATTTGCATTCTATTATTTTAGGTTTAGGTTGAAAATACCCTGTATTTACTGTACATCACAAGAGGCCAGCTATGATCTGCAGGATCTAAAGAGTTCCCTGTATGTCGAACGATGTGTTCTGATGTTTCATTGCTTTGGACCTTCATGGAAACTGAGAGGATGTTAAAAGGTTTAATTTTGTATTTTACCTTAGATAAACTATAATGCTCATGTTATCAAATGTTTGTTAAAGATGCAATAATGTGACACACATCTTATGCAAAAGCGTTTGCTTTGGCTTTTGCCTTTTTTGGTTATTTTAGTCACCTAACTTCCTCTTACTAAGAAAGGAAATAACATTCCTATGGATTGCCATGAAGTAATAAACAATGATCACATGGTTTACAAGGAGCTGTTTTGCATATTTATAATGAACTTTTTGTTGCTTGTGAACTTCCTTCTTCCTTGTAGAGGCCGATGAATATATAGTCAGAAAGGGTGGGAAGGAAGGAGACCAAAAACCAAATTTGACATTGAATGAAATACACATGGATTCACCATTCAAATCAAACATATTGTTTTGCTCTACATAATTTTTGTATATATTTACATGTGAAAATGACATTATTTATAAGCTGCAAATAGCTTTTGGCAGTAAAAGCAAATTAGCAAAGGTTTTGCCCCACACACTGTATATGCAGGTGGATCGTTTAACATCAGGTAGACAGAAATTATTTACAATTATTTGAAATCGGTATAAAAAAAGCAATGAAGTATAACAAAACTTTCTGTTGAATTTAAAGGTGTGTCTATAGTAATGGACTAAAATTAGAGCTCAAGTACATACTTCAGATGCCATAAACTTTGCCATCAATCACAATTAAAATCAAAACAGAAACTATTTGACACAAATGTTTTATTTCGTGACAACAGCATGGTTCCCCAACATGTCAAAACATAGTCAACATGAAATACTCGTGTCTGTGGTATTACTTGTGGTATCTAAAACTGTTCAAGCATATTTCAATAATTGTTCTTAAATTGTTGTGCATGCAGCTTTTTTAGAGCTAACACTTATTTGTATATACATATTTTAAAACTTAATATGTAAGATTGCATATAAAAGCTCAAGTTATAGTGAAACCAAAAAAGTGAACACGTGAACAACATTATATTGACTATTATTACTAAACTATTTATGGCACCACTGGTTGAATGCAGAGGACTTCTGAAATGAGGAGGCAATGTCCCCTCTATTTCTGTCTTTCTTTCTTTTTTTTTTAGACTAATAAAATTACTGTGATTTTCACCCACCTATTTTGAAAAAACCCTGGATGGAGATCTAAAAATGTACGCGCTCAATTGAAGCGGATATTTTTTTTATCCAGTAAGAAGACGTTTGAAACACATTTATCGAATAAATCCCTCATCCCCATGTGACTTTCCCTCAGCAGAGGCTGTGATTTGATAACTGGACTAAGCAGCGGACCAATGGCATCGCAGCATCTCAAATGTTGGTTTGGTGTTTATGAAACGCCGGAGTCAAAGTTTAATTCATTAATAAAGGTTTAATTCCCTCCAGAAGCGTCTCACACGAGTGTGTTCCCAAACACCAGCATCCGAACGCTAGAGAACATGACAGCATTTATTGTGTTTCGTCTGACGCTCTGAGATACACTCATTTATGATGGAGGGGAAAAGAGCCACATTGTAACAACTTCCATTTATATTATATATTATATATAAATGGATACAGAATTTTAATTTGTGACAGCAATGAGATGATGTGCACCCAAAAAAAGAAAAAAAAGACACATTTATCATTTTATTTTGATGAATGTTTATAGATATTTTGCACCAGTTTCCTAGGAAGTGATGATTTTGTTCTCTTGAACACATGGGATGGAAACGCTGCTTTATTTGCAGATGTTTTTATGTGATATTCCAATTTTGCGCATAAGTTAAATTCACAATTTTGGATGGGAACAGCTACGGTCTCAAGATTTTCTCACACATATTTTTTTTGTTTCTCCTTTCTCTATATTTTGTTATTGGTCAATGTGTAATTATTGATCATTTCACCTTTAAGTATAGCACTTTAATTTGTGAGATCAATGAGATGATGTGCACCAAAAAAAAAAAAAAAAAAAAAAAGCCAAATACACATTTATAATTTTATTTTAATGAATGTTGAAGGGACAAGGAGCAGGAAGTACATCTTTATTCATTGCATTTGCCAAAGCAACTCTGAGAACTTAATTCCTGTTCACATTAATGATTATAAGGCACTGGCAGGTAATAAACATGTTGCACGTTGATACTTGGACACCTTGAACTAAACGTGACAAGCTGTTACAGCTGAGTATGATATTTTTAGAACTGAAACATTAAACAGAACGACAACAACATAATGCACACAAGCTCATGTTAATGGAACATCTTTGCAAACAGATGCTAAAATTAGACTGTCTCCTCTGAAGAGAAAACATGAAACTGGACAAACTCATGCTCACTGAAAGTTCAAATAGATACTAGCCATTCAAAGACACAAGTGTGATACAAATTACACAATGAACTATATGCTAATTTGAAAATAGTGGATAAAACATCAGTATAATTATTATAATAATAATAATGATGTCATCATTATGTTGAATTGACACATCTAAAGCCTAATTTTTTTCTGATATATTTTTATGCCAAGGCTTTGACATCTTTTGACACACATATAAACATATAAATCATGACTAATTAGAGCAAATAATTCACTATCCTCTTGTCTGAGAGCAGACGTTTGAATATTGAGATGACTTAAGTCAATTTTGCATAGCAGGAAATATGTGAGATGTCCTTTGTACATTCAAATTGTCAAAATCCACAAGCTCAACATTACATAACTGAATCAGATTGATAAGAAAGATGTAACATTAAAGCACAATGAAATATGATGTCCAGTACTGTGGCAAGATTCTGAAAATGCAATGTGTCAGAGTCAAATTGTAGTGCTTGGCATGAGTACTATTATAAAAACGTATCAGGGGATTCCCATCCCTAACAACTGAAAGATAGAAGTACAATAAAAAGTCTGCAGGAGACAAGGAATCACATCTATTAAGTGATTATGTGGTGGAGTAGAATTGAATGAACAATTAGCTGCAGACTTAAGAACAAAATTACTCTGAACATTGAAAACAGGGCTGTCCCTTAATGACTGTAATTACATACAACTACATTTACAGAATGCTCAAATTACATTTCAGCTTCATTCTGTCCAAACCAAATCTGCAGCCTTTGAGACAAGGTACAGTTTGCTACACGTTAGGAGCAACAATTGATGCAATGTGCATCAACCTCTTTAAAAACAACTAGACACACATTTGACTTTGTAGTCATACGTAGTTACCACATGTACTATGTGATAAGTAATTTAGGTTTCTGAGACTTTAAGCAGCCCCAATCTGAAACCTCAAAAAAAAAAAAAAAAAAAACACTGAAAAGATGAAAACACCAGAGTTACACTGTCAGAATAAAATGGGCAAAAACGGTACCTTCAGGGGTACAACAGTTTGTCATTGGGTGAAAAGATAGTACCTTATCTACCCCCAAATGGTGCATATTAGTATGTTAGGGTAGTGACAAAGGGTAGTACCCTTAAAGTAACACAATGAACCTTTTAGGGGTACACAGTTGTCCCTTTAAGGCAGAAGTCTTCAACCCTGCTCCTGGGGACCCACTCTCCTGCAGAGTTTAGTTCCAACCCTAATCAAACACACCTGAAACAGCTAAGCAGGATCACTTGAAAATACACAGGCAGGTGTGCTGAAGCAGGCTGGAAATAAGCCTTGAAGCCCCCATGTGCAGGGTTGAAGGCATGTGAAGGCCAACTATGGTAACCCCGTAGACACACACACCTGGAGCAGTGGGCAGCCTTTTTTGCTGTGGTGCCCAGAAAGCGATTTGGGGTTATTGCCTTACTCAAGGGTACCTGAGTAATTTTCTGCAAGTATTGAGAATCAAAATCACAGCCTTTGGGTTACCAGTCTGACTCTCTAACCATTAGGCCACGACTGCCCCCTAGGCCTCTGCTTTAAGGGTATTGCCCCAGAGACAAGCTGTTGTACCATAAAGGTAACATTTTTGGGCATTTTTTTTCTGAGAGTAAGACCTACGTATGGGCAGGGTGTTCTTTATTTTTGCCATTTTGCCTTT
Organism: Squalius cephalus; assembly: GCF_949319135.1. Lineage (NCBI taxonomy): Eukaryota > Metazoa > Chordata > Actinopteri > Cypriniformes > Leuciscidae > Squalius > Squalius cephalus. The sequence goes on along the minus strand of NC_137136.1, from coordinate 35,263,271 downwards.
AATGAGATAGGATAGTATAGAACATGGGTGTCCAATCCTGCTCATGGAGGGCCACTGAGCTAGGGGTAACATGGTACACAGTTGTCACCTTTTAAGGCAGAGGTCTTAAACCCTACTCCTGGCGACCTGCTGTCCTGCAGAGTTTAGCTACAACTCCAATTAAACAGACCTGAACCAGCTAATCATGGTCTTACTGGGCATTCTAGAAACTTTCAGGTAGGTGTGTTGTGGTAATTTGGAGCTAAACTCTGCAGGACAGTGGCCCTCCAGGACCGAGTTTGGACACCCCTGGTACAGAGAACTGACAGCAAGTGTGAGAGAAAGGAGGACAGGATCGGGAAAGGTGAAAGACAGTCTGGACTCAAACTCGGGTTGCTGAAGATCCCATGCACTTCCCATGAAGTTACCGGCTCTGACGTGATTCTTTCTTTTGAGAGACTATTCATGCATTGCCTTTTTCGTGGTCATAAAGTTTCAAAGAAATCAGAAGAAGTCTCCCCTGGACTTGAGTTTGAGAATCTCTGCAGCCAGCTGTTGTGCGTCTTTCAGCTGTGGGAACATTTCCATAACTTTGCTTACGTGATGTGGGTTAAAAATTGCATGAAGCCTCTTCCTGACCTCCTCTCTTTCTTCCTGGAAAGCGCTGGACTGTGGCATGGCTGAGTGTTGCTGGGTTCCGTAGCCGTTGGGAGTCCTGTGCGAGCTAGGGCAGGGTAAAGGTTCGGGTAAACTGCTCGCCTGTGGTAAGTAGAGAGGGTAAGACCAGCCCCCATAAGCAGGAAGACTGTAACTCTGGACAGGGTTGGGAAGAGGTAGGGAGCTGTAGGCACTATAGTTGGGATGAAAGTTGGAGTAAGGGCTCATGTTGTCGTAGTAGCGCTGGCCGCCTGCAGGTGTGGTAGGGATACCGGACAACGGCGGATGACTCGATCTCATCCTATGCAAGTCGTCAATGCTCTGGGATGGCTCTGAAAAGCCAGAGTCGGAACTGAAAATGGACGAAGGGTTTGTTGGGAAAGGTGCTTGCAGACTGGTTCTGTCAACCAGAGGACTGGGCTGTCCCACTGGGGCCCTATTTAAAGGCTTTTTCGTGGACAAAATATCATCCCAGTAATTGAGCATGACACCCCTGCTGTCAGAGCTCTCGGGCTCCAATTTGAGCTTCTGTTCAAGTTCTTGCTCCAAGGAGGGAGAGCTGGACCAAAACCCGGGGTCATTTCTTGGGCACATGCCTCTCCCAGTTATTCTGCTGTCCTCTTTAGATCCAGACAGTCTGGCATTCTCTCGAAGCTCGTCGGCTAGAGAGCGCTGTGACTGGTTAGTGCGCTCTGGGTGGTAGAACTTACACTTGATCCCATATGTGCACTTTTTTCCTGAAGAGTAAAAAGACAAAAGTGTTGTAAGGTCTATTTCAGGGTTCTTCAAATCCAACCCTTGATCAATTGACAGCCCTACCATTTGACCTAACCCTATTAGAGGTCTTCAGTCCAGCTCCTGGAGACCCAACGCCAGACAGAGTTTAGCTCTACTCCTAATCAAAGACACCCGAGCATGCTAATCAGGGTCTTGACAGCTACTAGAAAATTAAAGGTAGGAGAGTTTGATCACGGCGAGAGCTAAACTCTGCAGAACAGTGATTTGAGAAACCCTGGTTCTTGCATTCATTCACTTTGAATGTTGACATAAGCCGCGTTACCACCGCAGGAACTTTCCTCAGGAATTAGGGACTTTAGGCTGGTTCTCGGTGTGTTTACACCACAGGAACCAGGGTCTAAATCAAGTTCCGGGTAAATATTTCCCTCTCCGAAAGTCCCTGCTTGTGAGGAAGTACTTTTTCAAAGTTCAGGAACTTTCAGGGGTGGGACTTGGGCACTGAACATGCTGATTGGTTGAGTTCATGCCACATTTTGATTGGTTGACTACATGCAGCATTTTATTTCAACCACCATTTTTTTTTTTATCTGTTGTGGCACGTGCAGTAACAGTTGTTTGCTATTTGAATTAACAATGGAGTTGAAAAAATATGACCGATGGACCGACGGCGAGGTTCAGGCTTTATTAAGCTTAAATTCAGAGGATGAAATCCAGCGGGAACTGTAAAGTAGCAAGCAGTCCTATGTCACCGGACTAATATGCCTAATCTTCAAGGTACTTTAGACCGCGGTGGAAACGCAGTTTCCTGTTTGACATGACAGCAACATGTCTGTGGGGAAAAAAGTTCCCGGGACAATTTGTTCTGGGTAATTTTGGTGGAAATGTGGCTATAGAGGCCAGAGGTCTTCAATCTTGGTCCTGGAGATAGACTGTCCAGCAAAGCTCAATTCTAACCTGCTCCAACACACCTGCCTGTGGTTTTCAAGCAATACGGAAGACTTTGATTCAGGTGTGTTTGATTAAAGTTGGAGCTAAACTCTGCAGGACAGTAGGTCTCCAGGAGCTGGACTGAAGACCTCTGATATAGGGTTAGGTCAAACACTAGGGCTGTCAATTGATTCAAAATGTAGTGACTTAAAGGGATAGTTCACCCAAAAATGAAAATTCTGTCAGTAATTACTCACCCTCATGTTGTTCCAACCCCGTAAGACCTTCGTTAATCTTCGGAACACAAATTAAGATATTTTTGATTAAATCTGAGAGTTGTCGCACTCCTCCATAGGCTTCTAAGGGACTGAAACTTGCTGGCCCAGAAAATGTATTAAAGACATCGTTAATATAGTCCAAGTGACTCCAGTGGCTCAATCTTAAGTTTATAAAGCGACGAGAATACTTTTTGTGCGCAAAAACAAACAAAAATAACGACTTTATTCCACTTTTCATTTCCTTCTCTCTGGGCCTAGGGTCTTTTCACGTAGTGTTTAAGCGTAGCGCGTCTGTGTTGCACGTCACCACGTATCACACATGACCAGCGTCGGCCAATAGTGAGCCTACGTGGTGACGTGCAACACAGACGCGCTACGCTTAAACACTACGTGAAAAGACCCGAGGCCCAGAGAGAAGGAAATTAAAAGTGGAATAAAGTCGTTATTTTTGTTTGTTTTTGCGCACAAAAAGTATTCTCGTCGCTTTATAAACTTAAGATTGAGCCACTGGAGTCACTTGGACTATATTAACGATGTCTTTAATACATTTTCTGGGCCAGCAAGTTTCAGTCCCTTAGAAGCCTATGGAGATTTAATCAAAAATATCTTAATTTGTGTTCCGAAGATGAACGAATGTCTTACGGGGTTGGAACAACATGAGGGTGAGTAATTACTGACAGAATTTTCATTTTTGGGTGAACTATCCCTTTAATGAATTACATAAAATGCAGATATTTTAACGGCACCCATTATGCTTTTTTTATTTTAGCTTTCCTTTCATGAAGTATAGCTGTTTGTGTATGTAAAGGATCTGCAAACTTACAAACCACAAAGTCCACACTAAAGGAGGTTAATCTATCCAAGAAAAAACACGTGCCTGAAATGCCTTGTTTGTAATCCTGCCATTATTTCTGCTATGCCACCATGTTACACATTTGCAGAATTCCCACCTACTAGCTGCTTTGGCCCACCCTCAATAAACTATTGAGTGATTTCACTATGTCGAGGAGCAAAAACATTCAGAGCAGACTGGGCTTTTCGAAAAGGTGGGTAGTATTAAAGATTACAATTAACAAAAGAGCCCAAATTATTAAATTTAGTTGCTATTTATTTTTAGATACAATAATCAACACTCAAAAAAAAAAAAAATAAAAAAAAAATAAATGTGAATTGCACATAAGGCAGGTTTTGCATTAACTTCTAAATCTAATTGTAAAGTTAATTTTCTACTCGTATTCAATTTTAGAAATATAATCATTTACATAGTGGCTGTCTTAACCTGTTAGTAATGTCTTGATTATTTAATGCATGTTTAAATAGATTTGTCATGAAAACAAGTTAAGTAAATATAATGAATAGGCTAATATAGTGCATATCTGAAATGCTTCTCTCTAGAGTTCATTTCTCTTGTGAACTAACCTGCTGTCAACACTAAATGCCTGAGGTAAATGTAATGCAAATGTGAGATATCAATAAAACAGCTTGAGAATAATATCTTTCTGCAGTAGAAACACTGGTTGAGAGATGTAAACATATTGACCGATCGTCTCTTCTTCTTCTGCGCTTTTTACTGTTAGCAAACAGTGTTGCTTTACTGCGCACGTCCCCTTCTGGATTGGAGTGTGGATCGCCTGTGACGGACTATATTCGTTGTGCGATCGCATGGACCGAACCGTGTTGCCCGTACTGTTCGGGACGGTTACATGTACCCCTACACTCCTAACATCGGTATAAGAAAAGCCTTCCGACTGGAAAAATTTAATACTAGCACTGAATACTATAGGCTTTGAATAGTTGTTTTAGAAGTCAATATATTGTTTGTTTTGTTTTCATATCATTGAACAGATTTCACCTTCAAGATCATCACTGGTTATCACATTTCAATGTCTGTGATGGCAGGAAAATCCCTTATTATGAAATATGTGATGAGTCATTGGGCATGATTAATGACATCCATTTATTATTGGGCTATATTTTTAGAATTAATTGCACACAACTGACACATTAACTTGACAGCCAAATAAACATACTTCAATCAGTGGTTTGTGGTTAAAAATTGAATAACAGGATTCTTAGTGATAAACAGTGATAAATATTTACCATATGGACAGAGTTGGCGCTTGTGGTCAAGCAACAATGTATTTTTCCGAAGAAAATTATCCAAGTTGGGTCCGTGACGGCCGAGTGGGTCATCAGGTGGCATGAACCTGTGCAAGATGGAGTTATGATGGTTAGACTAATGGATAGGAATGAGAGGACAAGTTACCAAAAGCATTAGAAGAAATATTGATGTAATAACATACTTGTCATTTACAAAGGAGTACATAAGCAATCTCTCCTCAATGCAACGCTTCCACTCCGGACGTTCACTTTGCAGGTCACGATACGTGTCGTTGGACACTATAATGCCATCCAGTTCGTGAGCTAACTTGATGATAAAGCGATCGTCATAGCAGACCACACGCTTTCCTCCAATCCTTCGTGAAGGTGTAAACACGAGAAACTTCTTCCTTTCCAGCTCTTCCAAAATATACTGATCTGGAAATAAAGAAATAAAGAAATTTCATTGTCTTTGTGGACAATTTTTAGGAATGGCTTAGGAATGGAGGCTGTATTTCTCATTGCCATGTAGGGTTGGGTATCGTTTGAATTTTAACAATTCCGATTCCGCTTATCGATTCCGATTCTTATCGATTCCTAATTTGGATTCCAATATGGTAAAAAAAAAAACTTAGATATCATTGACATTTAGTCTTATTGCAAAACATTTAATTGTAGCTGAATATCATGAACAAAAATCTACAGGCTAAAGAACACTTACACAAGGAACGTTTGCCTGTGGTTTAACAACTAGCCTAACTTATATAAATGTCAAGCATTATTAAAGACAAGTAAACACTCAGTAATTAAAAATAGAACAAATAAAAAAAATTGCAATCGCAACGAATAGATACAACTGATCAAAGATACGATTGAAACAAACAGTTTTAAGATTTTCAAGTATTGAGGTAGAAACTTTAATCAAATGTACAATAATACTGCTCTTTAGAAATAAAATATACATTACAAATATAGTTCCAAATTTTATTCAGTGAAGAACGAGTGAATTTTCTCTTTGTCTTTTGTTGTTTGATTAGTGTTATTATAGAGACGGCAGCAGGAATATTAGTGTTATTATAGAGACGGCAGCAGGAACATGAATATTAGTGTTATTATAGAGACGGCAGCAGGAACATGAATATTAGTGTTATTATAGAGACGGCAGCAGGAATATTAGGCTGCTGTCACTAAGTTTTGCCCAATATAGTTACACATGCCTAGCTCTGAAAACAGCGCGCCAGTCGTCTCGCGCTTGAAAAGTCATAGTGAAATGCTCACAAAGGAATCAAAATTTTAATTTTATAACAAGTACCCGATTCCTGACCTCAAGTATGGATTTGCGATTTCCAACCCTATTGCCATGGGACATTATTTACCAATTTCTGACAGAATGATCACACCATAACACCCATCAAATCGAATGTACAACTTAAATACTTAAAAGTTAAATAACTTTAGTTTTTGTGTTTATTTATGACGCTGTGTCACGATCTTGAGACTCATGTCCTGTTTCATTGTTACGTTGCATACTTGTGTACAATGTGCACTAACTGAGTGCTCAACAATACTGATTCTCTACATTACAGATACAAAACAAATGGTTATTTCCCTACATTAGCATTTAATATCCACCACAAGTGGCCATATCAAATGCTGCTTTGGGGAAGTTATAAACTATAATATCCCATATAACACAGGCTATCAGTTGTGAAACAGGAAAGAGGCACGCAGCACTAAACTGGATTAAAGATTCACAATCAAACTGTAGGTAATAGGGAAAGCTCTTGAACTTCCTGGTGGGGAATTCCCAAGTGAGACCTGCAGGAAACTTAACTCTTCCTTATTATTCTAGTTTTGTTATTACTGTTCTCTTGCCCGCATTGACTTGAGGAATCTGAGCAGGGGCGTTCACAACAGAAGAGAGATAGTCCAGGGACATAAACAAGTAGATTATCATCAACTACAACAACACCCCAGGGCTGTTGAACTAAACATGAATGTTTCTAAAGTCCTAAAACAAAGGTCATATTGTTGTATTAGTACCAAGATGTACAGAGGGACAAACAAACTAACGAACAGAAAATAGTTACATTTTTACAAAACGCTGCAATAGTTGAAAATACAACCAGCTGAGATTTTTTGTGATATAAAAACGTAACAGCAGACTTTAATGTAGTTAAAGTAAATTAATGTATGCTTCAGCATTTTAAACAGCACTTAACAAAATGTACAATAAGGACTTCTACGCAGGGATGAGTCTTTTGTATTATCATTATTATTTACATGAAGCAATAATCAAACAAAATGTATTGGTTTGTTCAGACAGTTCAGTACCTCTGTATTTTTCTTCTTACTTTTTCAGCAAAAATATAACAAAACTTAGTGAGGTTTATGCTTAAAACAAGGAAAAAATTGCCAGTGGATAGTATAAATAAACTTAATTCAAGCAAACTTAACTGAAGTCATATGGTGTAAAAGTACATTTTCTCCCCGAAGGATGTCGAGATACACACACACACACACACACACACACAGCTCAAAAGTTTGGGGTCAGTAAGATATTTTTTTATGTTATCTTTTCTTCTCACCAAGGCTTATCAAAACTACATAAAACAATAATATTGTGAAATATTACTCCAATGTAAAACTGCTGTTGTCTATGTGAATCTGTAGTAAAATGTAATTTATTCCTGTGATTAAAGCTGAATTTTCAGCATCATTACTCCAGTCTTCAGTGTCACATGATCCTTCACAAATCAGTATAATATGATGATTTGATGCTCAAGAAACATTTATGATTATTATCAATGTTGAAAACAGTCATATTTTTGTGTAAACTGATGAATAGAAAGTTCAAAAGATCATCAATTATTTGTAATATAAATCTTTTGTTACATTATAAATGTCTTGGCTATCACTTTTGATCAGTTCGATGTGTCCTTTATGAATATAATTGTGAATTTCTTTAGAAAAATAAACTCCCTGACCCCAAACCTTTAGTCTGCAGTTAGATAGACTGGTTTCTCGGAAAAGCGAAAACACCCGTGATGACTAATTTTTACCAAAGGTGCTGAGGGAGTGTCTCTACCTGAAATAGGGACATCAGGCCTGGGCTGCTCTTTTCTCCAGGAAGGCACAAACACAGTGATATTTCTGTGTCCTCGGTCAAGGAAGTAGTGGACTGCCAGCTCAATCCCTCGGCATGAAAACACTTCCTTGTTCCCATGACTGAAAGAGAACGAGGGAGAGGGAGAGGGAGAGAATTAGTCTGGCATATGGCACAAATCATTAAATATGCATGTCAAAAACTGCTGGTCTGTGCACACGTTAAGTTCCCTCTGGGGTTTAGTAACGTACTGCTGCTTTTTCAGCATCTTGCACCATGAATGTCACGTTTCTAAGATGCCATATCAGATTAAAAAATCCCATGTCCTGTGTGTATATATATTAAAAAAAAAAAAAAAATCAATTGTGACAGCTCGAATAATTTTAGCATGTTATTGACAATGAAAATGTTAATGTATTTGGTCTTGATGGGTTAGATCTGCTACATTTCTGCTGTTGGTTATTGTTGAGATTATATGTTGCTGCTGCATAAATAGACAGATCAATCCCAGATCTATGCAGGTGGAGCTGGGGAGGTGGAGGGGTTCGTTCAGAGGAACACAGCAGGACTAGCTTACAGCAAACACTGAACCAGACTATTTAAATGGTGAGCAAGAATCTCATTGGCTGCAGGATCAGCAGAGGCCAATCAGCTTGTGCCATGATGTAATTGCTTGCAGATTGCATGTAAAGGACCAATCAGCCTGCGTCAAATTGAGTATCATGATTTTACTTATATCAGATTTGACTTCAGACTCAGTGAACCAAAAATGATTAATTTCAGCTCTGGAAATTGGAATAGCTTAAGGCAATAATGCAAGTAGAAGCAAGCTAAAACACAAGCTGATTTGCATAACCACAAAACAGAAAACTACAAGACAACTGGAAGGCGCACTGCAGTTGCTGAAAGATGCCTGCCAGAGGTGTTCGATAAAGAAAAACCGAGATGGATATGATGACAGAACTGTTTGCTTTGACTGGGAAGCTACATCTGACAATACATACAAAACTGCAATTTTCATTACGTCATGATGTTATAACAAATATCGATGCATAAGCAGACTTTCACGTACAGTAATTGTACAGTGTTGCAACTGACTATTAAATCTCTTTCATTCAAGGAAAAAATGTCTTCCACAGAATTCCCTACTGTGACCTTTGCAGAAAGCGTGACCAGAAATGTCGCTGAGTGAGTATACCTAGCTTACTGGAAGTGAAAAGGTTAAATATTATTTGCATATTGCAGAACAGAAAGGCACGGACAAAGAGGAAGTAAACTCCTTTTCAGAAGAAGCAGGTTTCAGGTTAATGCCCGAAGGCAACGTGAGCAATTCAGTATGGGAAGTGGTAACTAATATTACAATCAACAAACTACTTACTACTTTTGATCTGATTTATTAAACAATTACAAATAATGAGCCATCAACAATTTTGCATGTGCATTTATGCAATTATTTGGATGAGATATTCCCTTTTTAAACGGTTACAGCGATCTGAGGTGGAGCGACATTTAAAATAAATGTGTAATAAAAGTAAAAGCCTTGCATAGTTTGGGAAAAGTTCATTCACAACCGCGGAGCACATTTATCCTGAACTTCCCTTTGTAACTGCAACTTGTCGATACTTGTTAAACTGGCAAAGACTAAGAGAATACTCTTCCTACAGAAAGTCTATTGAAATAAATAAATAAATACATAAAACTGGCTCCATTAGATAATTCTCTTCCTACGGAAAGACTACTGAAAGCAGAAGCGACTCCTCACCTCATGGCCACGTTACTGCCATCAATGACTATAGGCTTCAGGTCACTTTCGGGTTCATTGTTGTCCTCCAGCGTTGATCCCGGTCCCCTGGATGAGCTTCCTCCACATTGGGGCAAACCATCATCACTGTCGGAGCTGGAGGAGGGCACAGCCTTCGCCCCGGACCGCACCAGTTCTCCCAGCACAGCATTGGTGTCCGTCCCCAGTCCCAGCTTCCTCAGCGCGGCCTTCACCTCTTCTGGAGAGTAACCCAGCTTACGGAAGAAGTCCACCTTCATCTGCAGGTCGTGTGTGTCTCGGCTCAGGCCCGCGGGTGGATGATGGAAACACCTCGACTGCTGCATGCTGGCGTATGACGGGTGTGTGTTTCAGTGGAAGAGCTCCTGTGTCGTCCATGTGCTGCAAACACATGTTGCTCTGGCTTCTGAATCAGGCTGAAACATCAACAAATAAATGCTCTTTAAAATGCATGCTATGAATTGTAATTAAACATGTTATAGTTACACAAATTATCTTATATTTGTATTTATTATTAATGACTTGAAAGAATGAATGAATGAAAGGAGAATATCTATCTATCTATCTATCTATCTATCTATCTATCTATCTATATATATATATATATATATACACACACATATATATCATCAATAATAAAATGGATTTTTTCAAAATACACATATTAAATATAAACATATTTGACTTTTACATTTGAATATAATTACATAAATGACTTTTACAGTTGATACAAAAGTTGATTGTACTAATTTTGTGCAGCATTGACTTGCTATTTTGCTCATTTTATTTTATATATACGTTCACTATACTCAAGTATATATTTGTTATAGCGCTTTTCACAATACAAATTGTATCAAAGCAGCTTCACAGTATTAAATTAAAACATGTATACATGTAGTGTCTTTGTTGATATGGCTTGGACAGCCTGACGTGTGTATAGTGGAATCATTGCTGAATCTGCCTCTAAGAGAGAGTGAGACAGATTGAGAGATTGACTTGTCAATAAATAAAATAAAATTAACTGAGTGTCTTGAAAGTGTTTTCAAACTTTCCTTTTGTTTCAAAGAACTGCATAATTATCATATATATATATATATATATATATATATATATATATTAGGCTACGCTAGATATTCTCCATAAATTCATTCATCCATTCTTTCAAGTCATCAATAGTCCTAATTAAAATATAAATAAAATAAAGATAGAATGGATTTTTTTAATCACAATGATCCAGTGCATGAAAAATACACACGCTGTAAAATATATATATATATATAATCGATAAGGAATGACAACATATGTTTTTACATTACTTTAACTCATTAAAATAAGTTAAGTAAATTAAGCAAACATAGTCAACTCATTTTTAAGTCAGTTTAATGTCATTTAAGTTATGACTCATACAGCTTAGTTGACTGTACTAACAAATTTAAAGCAGCATTGACTTGCTATTTTGCTAACTTTTATTTTAAATATATGTTCAATATACATTTATTGTCTTTCTTGTTATGGCTTGGACAGCCTGACGTGTGTAGCCTATATTAAAGAGGTAGAAAATGGCTTTGAAATCCATTCCCAGACTGTCTGAGGGGCTCAGCCAAAATCAGTTTATTGTCTTACTCTTTATCAATAATGCTCGACTAATTAGCATTCGATTTCACTAATTGGAGCAAAATTAAAATTTTAGGCATTTGATGCAGTGATAATGTAGTAGGGGTGAACTTTCTACGCACAAGCAGTGATAACCTGTCTATCTAATTAAATAAGAGACAATATATAGTGCATTTAACAATAGTAAACTATACATTTAACAAACAATACTAAACTCTACAATACTTGTCGACCGCGCGCGCTCGCGCTCGTGCTCGTGCTCGCGCTGGCCTTCTCCAGACTCTCCGGTAAAAACACCGGCTGGATTTTTGTTTAATGAAATACTAGAGGAAGCTAGTTTTAAAATAAGAATAGTAAATCGTTGCTGTCATGTAAACATATGACAGAGTTTACCTCTGTTTGTGTCAGCTGTCAATAAACACCATTTATAAAATAGAGTAACCCAGACCTACCATATTGTCCAAACGACGAGTCCAGTGATCGATAACGCGCGTCTGAGAGGATTAAGAAGAACTGATCTGGGCTTTAATGACGTGTTTTAATGTAACACCTTTATTCCTCTACTTCCTGATTCAGGTGTGACTCGACCTGTTCTCCTCCCCCAGAGAGAGAGAGAGAGAGAGAGAGAGAGAGAGAGAGAGAGAGAGAGAGAGAGAGAGAGAGAGAGAGAGAGAGAGAGAGAGAGAGAGAGAGAGAGAGAGAGAGAGAGAGAGAGAGAGAGAGAGAGAGAGATTACACTGGCAAATGACCACCTTTACATGAATTAGTTTACTTTTATATGTATATTTTCTAAGCTTAATTTATTTTCTGTTAGATTTTTTTATTTTGTATTTCATCTTCATCTCCTGTATTTCTGTTTTAGCACCTTACTTCATGTTGTCCTTCTTGGTGATTGATCTATTTCCTTGATCAGGCTTTGGTTAAACTGTAAATGTGGATAATCAATCATTGCTGAATCTGCCTCTAAGAGAGAGTGAGACAGATAGAGAGTTATAATTACCATTTATTACAATACTAATTCTCAGATACTCGTTACTTTATTATAACGATATTATATATATATATATATATATATATATATATATATATATATATATATATATATATATATATATATATATCACTGATACATATAACCAACTGACAGGGTGGTAAACAATCAATAAATCAATAAATTAAATGAACTGAGGATCTTAAAATAAGTTGGAAAGTGTTTTTTCCAACTTTCCTTTTGCACATTTCTGCATAAAATTTACATTTATGTGTGTGAAATCTGTTCAAACGAAATACGATCATCTGGGAGGTGTTTTTATAAACATACCTTATATCATATTTTATGATCATCATGACATAATACATTTTTATCAAAGCAACTGTGGGTTATATTACACTTGAGAGAGAGAGAGAGAGAGAGAGAGAGAGAGAGAGAGAGAGAGAGAGAGAGAGAGAGAGAGAGAGAGAGAGAGAGAGAAAGTATCAAATGCATTTAAGAGATGACTTTATAGGGTGATTTATGTCTCATGTGATTTCCCTCATGTCTTCTAAATAAAGACAAGGAAACAATATTACTGTCATCATCTGTTGTTTCCTCCTTTGTCTGTGAAAGCATATTATAGTGATTATTTGTATTTGCATGTATTTGCACAGATACCAAATAAAAATGTTTCCAATGCCAATAAACATGTAATGTTAAGTGTTTTAAACAAAAATATTTTGTTTTGTTTGCTTTTTTTAACACTAGACCATGGGAAAACTTTGAATCATGCCCTTATACGGACTGAATATGATGTACATGATGAGTCATATTTACAAAAACAATTTATCATAACTTCCTGGGTTTTATTTCAGGAGTATCAATATCATACTACAAAATGGTCATTATAAAACCTTGGACTTCACTGCATATAAGAGTGTTAATAAAACGCACAATAGAATTAGTTTTGGGTGTGTAACCAGGTTGAAATGATATCTTTACTTTTACAGTTGAAATGTCACCAAATCCTGAGGAACATTGTTTTCTTTGTTTAAGATCTGTTTTATTGCCAGTATTTATGCCTGAATGTTGTATTCAGACTATGGTGTTAATACCTGTACTCATAGGCGCCGATTTATGTTTTCCTCCGTGGGTGCTCATGGGAGCACGCCCTTTAATTTTTTTTTTAAAAATAAATAAAAAATGTTTGCATTTCAGAACCTTAGCAAATGGACAGCGGCCGACACGAACACTACACACACCTATTTACTTGATAATAAAGCCGTAAAGTAGGCTATCTTTCAACTCAGGACAGCGCCACTTCTCACAAATACAGACAGGATTGGAGATGAAAAGTTTAACTGACACGTAACCGCGATCAGCTAAGCCTTTCACAACATTGTTTTCTTCAGTTTTCACTAGCTATTATTTTCTTCAACTCCTCAGCATCCATCTCGACTGCAAGCAGATCGCGCGCGCGGTTATGATGACTTTTTTAAAAGTGAAAGTAGGTAACGTTATAGAGACTCCTGGGAGGGCGTGGGCTCAAGGCTCAAATAAACTGATGTGGATTTTAAATTATTTTATTAACTTGAAATACAGGCATATTTTTGTATATGTGTTCCTAAAAATGTGCATATATTTTTACGTTTGCACGTGATTGTTTTAAACCCGTGTTTAGACCCGTGTTTCCCCCTTGTCCGACCCGACCTGACCTGCACCCGTTTGAGTAAAATTTGCGGGTCACCCGTCGGGTACCCGAACCAGTGCAGGACTCTGTCACACAAGTCCACACAGTATAAATTTGATTTGTTGACTCACCATTGTGGTTAATTCTTCAGGAGGAACGTGTCTCTGCGTACAGAGCGGGGTCACTAAAGAGGCGTTTTCATCCGAGAAACGCTGTGATTGGTGGAAAGGATATGGAGCAGGCGACTGACAGCGACATAACCAATCACAGTGTGACAGACGCTTCACATAGCACCAACTGCAATGTTTAATTTTAAATTAATGTAGCCTACTGGCAGTCCGGCACACGTGGGTGCTCGGTATTTTCCGTGGGTGCTCGAGCCCCGGAGCACCCACGGTATCGGCGCCTGTACTGTCACTTTAAGAGGTCGCAGGCCTTGTGTCGTCATTTATGCGCTTCTTTCAGTCTGCGCTAGGCCAGCTGAGAGGAGGTAATGTATTATTTTGCACGTCAGTTTTAAACACTTATTTCAGTTTTTGGACGATACAAACCTTGTTTTATTCATGTATAAATATTAGTTTTGAGGTTGTGAACATGCAGTTAATGTGTCAATCGAATATAAACCTTGTAAACAGACTTTTTGCAGGCTTTAAAGTAAAGTTAGACATGTTTCCACGTGCTAGTCTACAGGGTTTTCTGTGTGTTTATCTGCTAACAGGAGCTTGAGATCTGTGTGGAGGAGACTGCATGTATAACAGCCTTATGAATATTTTTGTGATTTGTACAGGTATGTGTATAATGTTCATTATTATTCATCTGGCATACATTGGTTTTATTAAGAATGTAAAAGAAATTCATGTCAATTACATTGAGCATTTTATAATTTATTTAATTCATTTTCACATTTTTATTTAAAAGTATTTTTGTTGATAATACTAAGTTTTATCAGTCATGTATGTATGTGCAGTCTGCGCTAGGCCAGCTGAGAGGAGGAGCTTGAGATCTGTGTGGAGGAGACTGCATGTATAACAGCCTTATGAATATTTTTGTGACTTGTACAGAGACAAATCCACCATTCTGCCTTCAATAAAAGAGCAACCAGCAGTTGGTCGTGGTCCGGGTCCTTTCTTCACTCACAACAAGAACACAACGCAGAACATACAAGAGTTAATGGACGTGCATCCAATCTAACATAAAACTGTTAAAGACAAAACGCGCCCGTTACAATGGTGCCGTGACTCTTCAAGGATTGGTCTGAAGATCGACGTCAGCTCGTTCGCCGTGGGAAGCTGCATTCACTCACCTTTTACCGTGGTCAGGTATTCCCTTGGACTGTAACCTGATGTTTATTTTTTTGTCTTCTTCAATATAACAGCATTTAAGAGAGTGCTTTACTGATGTGCAATTGATTGCTGATTGATGTGATTATCTAGATCTGGTTTTTTTTGGTGCTCTTCCGGTTTAAGATTTTATTTTATTGGCTATTTTTTTTATTATTCTCATTTTTTTTCTGTGTATGGAGTGACTGAAATATGGCAGAGGGTTACACATATTTTGTTGAGGATGAAGTTAACAATGCTGAGCGTGACTCTATCGAGGACCAGTTTGGTGTGGGGAGGGGTTTGTTCTTTCGACCCTTAGAGTCCAGAACACCAGGGCCTAGTGTCACAGCGTTACACACTCCACAGCTTACCTCTACACGTTATGTAAATCGTGCCATGCCAAGCCAAGTCGAGCAGAATCCAGATTTAGGCTCACTCATTACACAGTTAGCTGAGAAGCTAGGTGAGTCCATTACAGCTAAGCTACAATCTGACAGGTGCACACACAACACCAGTACTCCTGTACAGCCCTCAGAGATGACATTGCCTAATGTCAAGGTTGTCATGCAGTCAGATGTAAGAGAGCCTCCTATATTCAGGGGTGATAGCTCAGACAAATTCACAGTTCATGAGTGGGAAAATCTTATGACTCTGTATTTAAAGAAGCGAGCTATTCCAGTTCATGAGCATTCACAGAAAGTCCTGGCAAAGCTAATGGGCAAAGCGGGGGATGTGGTGAGGATAAAGCTGCGTAACAACACATCTATTGACCATGCTGCAAATCCCCATGTGATTTTTGATATCTTGAAACAACACTTTAGCGAATTGACTTACTCAAGCATGCCTTTAGCAGATTTCTACAATACATTGCCCATGCCAGGTGAAGATGCTATGGAATATTGGATAAGGCTAAACAAAACAGTTGATGTAGCGGATGAGTATCTGAAAAGGCAAGGCCGAAGCATTGATGACCCAGGCCATGAAGTCAGTATGATGTTTATCAAACACTGCCCAGACCAGTCTCTTGCAAGTGTTTTCAAGTTCAAGTCTGCGGAGAAATGGTCGGCATGTGAGATCCAAGAGAGGCTTGATGAGCACATGCAGGGACAGAAAGCTCAAGCTGCAACTGGTAGGCCAATTAAGCTGAGCACAGCAGAGCACAAAGTCCATTCCCAGTGTCATGTGCCTATGGCTGATAATACACCAGCCCCAAACACCACTGTACCGTCGGTGCCATCTCCGGTGCCCATGACTACTGTGAGTGCTGACAATGTCTGCATGAGGAGTTTGGTGAACTTGTTGGACCGACTGGTTACACAGCATACACAAGTGCCAGCTAACCCCAGAGCTCAAGCCGCAGTGCCTCACTCTTCTCAAAAGGTGTGCAGGGTTTGTAGGGCTTCTGATCATTCCACATTGTCTCACTGCAGGCGAGAGAACAGGTGTTTGAAGTGCTTATCGCCTGGCCACTGGAAGAGGGACTGCCCTGATCAGACCAACCAGCGCCGCTCTCAACCTGCCAACAGCGCTGGTGGACAGGACCAACAGTTAAACTAGAAAACCCACACCCTGGGAGGGGCGGTGTGGGTATTGTGGATAAATCCCTCTCTGATACACACGACCCAGCTCGCTTATATGAGGACTACTGTACCAAAGCACCTAAAGGGACCCAAATAGTCATTCAAGCCACACAGAAGATCGAAGCATTCAGTGAGTTGTTTTATGCTACTGCCCTTGTCAATCACAGTGTGCAGTTAAAAGGCATGTTGGACTCTGGCTCTATGGCATGTAGCATCAGCGAACATGCGGTAGAGAAACTCAGTTCTGCTGGTGTTTTGCCCGAGAAGCAGCATCCTGAAGAAAATATCGTTTTGATTGGCTGTGGTGGTCTGCAGACTCGACCTGAGGGTTTTTATGACTTGGAGATGCAGATTTATGGCACTCGCTGTGTTGTACCTACCTTGGTTGTGCCTGGTCAGCATGATGATCTCATCTTGGGCTCCAATGTCATCAAACACGTGATTCGTGTTCTGAAGGGTGATAATGACTATTGGAGCATAGCTTCCAGACCTGAGCATCAGTCTGATTCCGACGTTGAACAGTTCTTGTCGATGTTCACCAATGTCGAGCGTTGGAGAGGGAGTGAGGTTCCTGACAAAATAGGCACCGTCAAGCTCACCCAAGCAGTGATACTTCTACCCAGGCATGAACACTTGGTTTGGGGTAGACTCCCTGCTAGCGTGCCGATGTCACCTGGAAGCACCGTTGTCGTAGAGCCAACCAACTCCAAAGCCATGCCACGAGGTGTTCTAGTGGGCCGTCTTGTCACACCTCTCTGGGGTGATAGATGGGTGCCAATGACAGTTGTTAACCCATCTGACAAAGCTGTCACACTGAAGAGAAATTGCAAATTGGCTGATGTGTTTCCATGCTTGGCAATCGAGGATCTAGCTGCTTCTCAGGGTTTACATGTGGCTTCAGAGAAACAAACAGACACAGGCAACAAACAACCTGACATTGAGATACAGCAATCTCATACGGAGAAACAAGTACATGACATACTGCAGCAGCAACCTGACACATCGCCCAGTGCCTATTTAGCTGATCAGCTGGCCAAAAGCCTGTCAGAGTTGGGCCTAAGTGATGTTGACATAGATGCATGTCAGGTCAGTAAAGACTGTAAGTCTAGGCTCACACAGCTATTAATTGAATATCATGACATCTTCTCCAAGCATTCATTGGACTGTGGTGAGGTCAAGGGATACACACACCGCATTCATCTCACCGACGATCGCCCTTTTCGCTTGCCGTACAGGAGAGTCCCTCCTGCCCACTATCAGAAGTTGAGGCAGGTTCTCAATGATATGGAGGAAAAGGGGATTATCAGGAAGTCCTCAAGCGAGTATGCTTCGCCACTAGTGATGGTGTGGAAGAAAGACGGTGGGTTGCGGATCTGTACGGATTTCAGGTGGCTGAATGCCCGAACCTTAAAGGACGCCCATCCCTTACCGCATCAGTCTGACTGTCTGGCTGCTCTTGGTGGCAATTGCCTCTTTAGTACGATGGACCTCACCTCTGACTTTTTCAACATCCCAATGCACGAAGACGACAAGAAGTACACAGCTTTCACAACCCCCCTTGGACTGCATGAATATAATCGCATGCCACAGGGACTGTGCAACAGTCCAGCATCCTTCATGAGAATGATGATTGGGATCTTTGGGGACATGAACTTCACAAAACTCCTGTGTTATCTTGACGATCTTCTTGTCTTTGCATCGTCAGAGGATGAGGCCCTGTCCAGACTCCGCACAGTATTCCAGAGGTTGCGAGAGAATAACTTGAAACTGGCTCCGAAGAAGTGCTATCTGCTTCGAGAACAAGTCGGATTCCTTGGACATGTCATTAATGGTGAGGGTGTGGCCGTCGATCCTGCCAAAGTGGAGGTCATCACCAAAATGACAGTACGAGACCTCATGGAGGACGATGAGTGCACGCCTTCTCTCCGGAGAATCAAATCTTTCCTTGGCATGGTATTTTACTACCAGCATTTCATCCCAAACTGTTCCTCCATTGCGAAGCCCTTGTTCGCACTTACGGCTGGACAAAAGAGACGGGGACGGTCAGCTAGAGATAAGAAGCCTCTAGGTGCCTATCGCAAGCTTACTCCTGCAGACTGGTCGGTGGATTGTGTAACTGCTTTTGACCGGTTGAAGAGACCATGCTGTTGGAATGTGTTGTGCTGGCCCATCCAAACTTTGACGAGCCATTTATTCTGTCAGTCGATGCTTCATTGGACGGACTTGGAGCAGTGCTCTCTCAAGTGCCACGAGGAGAGTCCAAGGCCAGGCCGGTTGCTTTTGCAAGCAAGACCCTCAGTGTGTCACAACGGAAGTATCCAGCTCACAGACTGGAGTTCATGGCTCTGAAGTGGAGTGTCTGTGAAAAGTTCAGCCACTGGCTAAAAGGCCGTAGCTTCACAGTTTGGACGGATAATAATCCTCTAACTTACCTTCTAACAAAGCCAAAGCTAGATGCATGTGAAATTCGCTGGGTCTCTAAGCTTGCGTCTTACTCCTTTGATCTCAAACACCTGCCCGGGAAAAGGAATGTGGTAGCTGATGCCTTGAGCCGTGATCTCTTCGCGAAGCCCATTTGTCAGAGGCTGCTGAAGGAACCATATCCCACTCTGATTCAGGAAGCAAATGGGGTAGAGGAGGAGTCTGTACAGGATGCTTTTAGGGTCAGCTGCCAGTCTCAAAGCTACGGATCAGGGGACCACCCAACGTTCAAGGTGGTGTGTGATTCAGCCGAGATCAGAGCTCTTTGTCAAGCACACTGTGATTGGATTGACGCAGCAGAATCCAGGGCACTCTATCTGGCCCAACACGTCCAACAGCTGTTGAGTGGTCAGGATGTTACACCCATGTTCTCCGCTCAGGAGCTGCAGCTGAGTCAAGAGCAAGACCCCAGCATCTCTAAGGTGTTACCTTTCGTTGCAGCCAGGAAGCGACCATCTAGGCGGGAAAGGCATGGCGTTGATTCGAAGGTCCTCAGATTGTTCAAGCAATGGGACAAGTTAGAAGTCCATGACGGGATGTTGTATCGGGTGACGAGAGATCCCGTGTCCAAGCAGAGAAGATCTCAATATGTGTTGCCTCTGAGTCTAAAGGAAAAGGCATTGTTGGGCATACATGATATGGCAGGTCATCAAGGTCAGGACCGTACTCTCTCACTTGCAAGGCAGCGATTTTACTGGCCTGATATGGAGAGGGATGTGAGGGCACATGTCAGATGCTGTCAGAGATGTGTGTTTGGGAAGTCGCCAGAACCTGCTGCTCGTGCACCCCTAGAAAGCATCAAGAGCTCTGCCCCGATGGAGTTAGTGTGCATGGATTTTTGGTCGGCAGAGGACAGTAAGCAGCGTTCTGTGGATGTCCTAGTGGTCACCGACCACTTCACCAAACTTGCCCATGCATTCCCTTGTGCCAATCAGACGGCAAAGCAAGTCGCCAAAAAGCTCTGGGACAATGTGTTCTGTGTTTATGGTTTCCCTGAGAGACTACATTCCGATCAGGGCACCAATTTCGAGAGCAACTTGATTGCAGAGCTCCTTCGTCTGGCTGGTGTTATAAAATCTCATACGACAGCTTACCACCCCATGGGCAATGGGGGAACAGAGCGATTTAATCGCACTTTGGGTAATATGCTCCGTACCCTTCCCCTTAAGGAAAAACACCAGTGGCCACAACAAATTCAGACCCTCACGTTTTCCTATAACGCCACCATTCATGAGACTATGGGTTACGCTCCCTTCTTCTTGATGTTTGGGCGTGTACCTAGATTGCCGGTGGATATTCTGTTTAAGCAGGTTTTTAATGACCCAGGGGTTGTTGACTATGACTCATATGCCAAGTCCTTGCTTTCTTGCCTCAAAAGTGCTATGGAAATCGCCCAGAAACATTCTTCCACTGAGCAACAGCACCAGGCCCGGCAATACAACAAACGTGTCAAGGGTACCTACCTCTTTGTGGGAGATCGTGTTTTAGTAGCAAATAAGGGAGAACGAGGGAAGAGGAAGTTGGCTGACAAGTGGGAGGATGGAGTGTACACAGTTGTTGGTGCAAATCCCAATATCCATGTCTACAAAATACAGGATGCAGAGGGACACACAAGAGTTGTGCACAGGAATCTTTTGTTGGAGGTCAACTTCTTGCCACTCTCTGGGATGGATGAGAGCCAGGATACCCATGCAAAAGGTCAGTCTTTGGCCAGCGAGGAGTTTGATCAGGAAGACTGTGATGATGATACAGCCTCAGTGTCAGGGTTATTGACTCAAGATGACAGTGCACAGAACCTGTCAGATTCCAGAGAGGGTGAGAGTCTTGCAGTTTTGTCATCTGAAGTCCCACCTGAATCTGAGTCAGCTGATTCAGAAGAGCTGGACCAGCCTAGTCCAGTACACAGTCCTGTTGGTGCCATTGCTGATTACCCAACCATTTCACCTGCACCACGATCAGATATTTCACACTCACCACATGCTGACGCATTGGTTCACACTGACCCGCACACACACACCGCAGCTGATGGTCATGTTAGAACACGTGCAGGGAGAGTAGTGAAATCAGTGAACAGACTGATAGAATCCATGGTTCAGAAACCATTTCTGAGGGGTTCGAACATTTTGTTTGGGAGCCGTTCCCAATCTCTCTTTGTTTTGCAGAGTTGAGTCAACATACTTGATATATGTTGGTAATGTTATTGTTGTATATGTGTTAGTATTTTTTTTTAGGACTGTGTTATGTACATTGATACTTGCAAATGTCTGTGGGACAAGTTTTTTTGGGCCAAGTGTTGTGTGGCGTAACAGGCGTCGCATTGAGCTAAGGGGATTCAGAGACCTGATCAACCTCTTTCTTCCCTGAATCTTGTATGTGAGGTGACTTCTAAGTTGACTGTAGACTAGGTCTATTTTTTTTTGGGACCAGATTGTGTCAGTAGCAGACGTATTATGTGTTCCTTACAGTCCAGAGATTCCACGTTATCAGGATGTTGGTGAATTTCAGGAGGGGTGAATGTAACCAGGTTGAAATGATATCTTTACTTTTACAGTTGAAATGTCACCAAATCCTGAGGAACATTGTTTTCTTTGTTTAAGATCTGTTTTATTGCCAGTATTTATGCCTGAATGTTGTATTCAGACTATGGTGTTAATACCTGTACTGTCACTTTAAGAGGTCGCAGGCCTTGTGTCGTCATTTATGCGCTTCTTTCAGTCTGCGCTAGGCCAGCTGAGAGGAGGTAATGTATTATTTTGCACGTCAGTTTTAAACACTTATTTCAGTTTTTGGACGATACAAACCTTGTTTTATTCATGTATAAATATTAGTTTTGAGGTTGTGAACATGCAGTTAATGTGTCAATCGAATATAAACCTTGTAAACAGACTTTTTGCAGGCTTTAAAGTAAAGTTAGACATGTTTCCACGTGCTAGTCTACAGGGTTTTCTGTGTGTTTATCTGCTAACAGGAGCTTGAGATCTGTGTGGAGGAGACTGCATGTATAACAGCCTTATGAATATTTTTGTGATTTGTACAGGTATGTGTATAATGTTCATTATTATTCATCTGGCATACATTGGTTTTATTAAGAATGTAAAAGAAATTCATGTCAATTACATTGAGCATTTTATAATTTATTTAATTCATTTTCACATTTTTATTTAAAAGTATTTTTGTTGATAATACTAAGTTTTATCAGTCATGTATGTATGTGCAGTCTGCGCTAGGCCAGCTGAGAGGAGGAGCTTGAGATCTGTGTGGAGGAGACTGCATGTATAACAGCCTTATGAATATTTTTGTGATTTGTACAGAGACAAATCCACCATTCTGCCTTCAATAAAAGAGCAACCAGCAGTTGGTCGTGGTCCGGGTCCTTTCTTCACTCACAACAAGAACACAACGCAGAACATACAAGAGTTAATGGACGTGCATCCAATCTAACATAAAACTGTTAAAGACAAAACGCGCCCGTTACAGGTGCTATGACCTTAAATCTGTTTCACAGTATTGTTTTGGCGGTTTCACCGTATATGACAGTTGGCTATTTGTTTCTTAGCATGACTTGGTCTTTATATAAGTTTATAGTGGCTTATTTTACTGCCAGAAGTACATAAAAAACGACTTCCATGACTCAAGCGACTTCAGTTACATTGTTACACCAGTAGGTGGCGGCAAGTGACTGTCTGAAAAGTGAACGCATTTCGATCGCCTCCTGGTGGTGGCTGGCTGCAGTACAGGTCATGAACCCGCCCTCTCCATGTGTAATCCAATGGGACATACAAAAAAAAAAAAAACTTTTTTTCCAAAGTGTTTAGGTAGTTCTTATCACGCAGACGTATGTTCAAGTGTTCGTTTTTCCACTATACATTTGGTTTTCATTAGTTTGATGCTATCCACCTGAAGCTCGCACAAAACACTATTAAACACTGTGATGGTTAATGTTCATCACACCTGCGGTGGGGGGTGAAATGAAGAAGTGGCCTGACATTTTATGAGAACATTTTCGATTATTTTGTGTTGTGACTCGGAGTAACAGTTAGACGGGTTTTCGATGCTCGTCTCACCAGCCATCTCTGCATATGCTGTGAGTTTGGGTTGCTTATGACGTTCATATGGGAATGAAATGTGCGCCATTTCACCAGATTTGTAATGTAAATCATCTATAAACCTATACGCCAACACAGGAGATTACATCAATACGTTTCTATATGCAAACCGTTCATTCATCGCGACTTCAAAATAACAGTTTAAACCCTCATGAGTGTGCGTGTTTGATGTCCACATGTTATTGTTCAAGAAATTACAGTGGCTGTAACATTTCTAGCGTAAATAAGTGGCCAGATATTAAAGGGATGATCTTCCGTCTGCCATTAACGAAGAGGAAAGAGCAAACGTAGGCTACGGGTATTTTGGCTGTTTCTCACAAATGTGTCGCTCAAATACACACAAGAGAAATACATAAACTACTGCTGCGTTTAATAACGTCATTTAACATGCACCGTTTCACATGTAACGCATCGTGTCACACATTAAGCTTGTGCGTGCAGAGAAATCAAAATGGCGACTGAACGGTTAATGCAACAGATGCACTGTTAACTATTTGACTAAAACATAAAAATAACAAGCGACTCGCATTGCCAGCGTGTTCACACATTACAATAATAATACAATAAAGCCGACGAGCTTCTTGCGGCGCAGATCATACGGTGCCTCGCGTCCACATTCAGTTCTGGTGCGGATTATGGTCAAAACAAATATCAAATATCTTGCATGTATTTTTTACGCTTGAACCAGCTATTATGGCTCAGCCTAACTGTGCAACTGTGTCTGTAGGCCATATTAAAAGTTAGCAAGCCAGTCCACGCAAAACTACAGGTTCACAATACAACTACGATTAGCGGATTACCGGTTTCACAAATGTGCGTTTTTGTAGTGTACGGAGCCCCGCACACGACATGCTAGTACATTTTTTTTTAACATTTTATTTTGCCTTAATTTTTTGACTGTGAAGGACGCTGTCTATCCTTTTTTACAGTATATAGTCGTGTCTTCATGAGCGAGTCATTCAATGTGACCCTTTATAGAGACCTATTATATGGGAAATAAATCATAAATCTTTGAAACCTGTCAACACATGCAATTTATTTGGACTCTGATGCCTCAGCAATGTGACAACCCAGACAGCAACATCATGTCGGCCCGGATCCGGCCCACATCTGGTACACGCACGTGTCTGGGAATGGGGATTAATAAGTGTTGTGGTACTCATGACCAGTGTTGTGGGTAACGCATTACAAGTATCTTGAGTTACGTAATCAGATTACTTTTTTCAAGTAACTAGTAAAGTAACGCATTACTTTTAAATTTACAACAAAATATCTGAATTACTTTTTTAAATAATACGTTTTTCCATTTATTGACTGACAGCTCTCCTGTCCTCATGTTAAGATAATCGTACGTTCACAGGGTTTGTGTGTGTTGTGTAAACATGATGGTTATTGTAGTTTTAGAATAAATATGAGCAGCCATTTACTCATCTCACTTGCAGAAAACCCCCCAACAGATTTAGTATTACTCTACATTAATAAAAACAGTGAAATACAATCTCAGAATATTACACAAACCTGCAATAATTAAATATATTAAATTACACAACTATATTTAATGTATTTAATCACTTTATTAACCACTGCCTTTGCTGCTGACCTTCAGTGATCCACGTCAACCGTAACAATGAACAAAAATGACTTTAGATAAACATCACATTTGTGTTTCATTTTTTATTGCTGAAGTAAGTGTCTATTCTTCAATCCTGAATGGCTTAACAATGGCTTTTTTTTTTAACTGCGCCCTCTACTGTACAGGTGTGAATTTGCATTTCTTTTAGCCTGAGGCTTATCCAGTTCACTTTTGGTGTAAAAGGGCCTTTACATTTACCAAAAAAAGAACTTTTTTTTTGTTGTAAAAAAAAAAAAACCCAGCCCAGGCAAGAAAAAGTATCACAAAAGTAATGTAACGGATTACTTTCCATTAAAAGTAACGAAGTAATGCAATTAGTTATTTTTTATGGAGTATATTTTTTTATTGTAATGCATTACTTTTAAAAGTAACTTTCCCCAACACTACTCATGACTGGTCTCAAGATCATTTTTTGAAGCTCTTGATCTTGTCTTGGTCTCGACCACATTTGTCCCGCTCTCAGGATTTTATTTCAAGGCCGGTCTAGTATCAGTAAACGGCCGTACCGGGACAATCTCTCTGTGTGTGTGTGTGTGTGTGTGTGTCGTGAGGAAGTTCTCATGAGTGAGGTCACTGATATGTCCACAGGTTAATGGTGTGTGTTGAGCGGGGGTCCGGGCGCTGGAGAAAGCAATCACTGGGGGTTTGCCAGTCCACTGCTCTCACTGAGGTCCTGTGTCAGCGGGCACAGGTGTCTCCGGCGCTCATATTACAGCGGGGCAATGAGCTACAGCAAACAGAGATGAGTTTCCACCGGCACACAGAGATCACACCGCAGGCGTTCGCCTCGAAGGGTGAAGTCAATGTCACCTTCAACAATTAGACACTCCGGATGTCAAATCACTGCAAACAAAAGCATCTGAGATCTAACTGTTCTGAGCCAGAGTAAATCACACAGTCCATCTAACACCATTGCATTTATATATTTTTAAGTGTGCATTGCATATGATAAACTATGTTTATTATGGCATTATAGAATTAAAATGTCTCACTGCCCTCAAAGATTATGAATTATATTTTGAATGTTTATAAACATTAGTCATTTGTAATCTATCTCCGTTCAGAGTTATTTTATTGTGAACACAAGAGGGCAGTAAAATCATATGACACTGAATCAACTGTAAGTCTTAAACAGCTTGTGTTAATGAAATGGAAACTGGGGAGATTTCCAAGTGCAGCATCTCTGAAATCTCAATTGTTATTGTCTTTGAATTAAAAAAATAGGGACAATATGTCTTTTGTGTTACTTGTTGTGTGTTATATATTATTTTTTATTATAATTAATAATTATTATAATATTTGTGGGTCTATCTATATGGTTTTACATGCACCAAAAATTACACTATGAAAAACTACTTCAAATAGCAAAAGAGTATATATATATATATATATATATATATATATATATATATATATACATATATATATATTATAACAAAATTATGACTTTACAAAAATAAAACAAAAGTAATATATTATCATATGATAAATAAAACAGTAAGACTATTTCACTTTTTTTTTTACTTTTTCTAATTATATTTAATATTTTCATTTTCATAAACTCTGAACACACTATATACAGTAATTTCAACATTTTGTTTAAAAACATCTTTTTAAAAAGTGTGTGCTTTTGGAAATCCACCTTTGCTGTCCCTAACACGCTTGTTATTTTGCATTTTAGGCTCATAATGATAACAAGGAATCGTTATTCTTTCTGCAAATGTAATTGTTGAGATGATTATTTTTTTATTCAGGCTATTTATTCATTTCGTTGTGTACTTTCACCCATTAGATGAGAAATAGTGTGAAATACTGCGGTGTATTGGTGGAACATTTCGGGAACATTTAAAACTGTTTGTAAAAGAAAATCCCTCGTTTAGAGAGGACTACATACAAACAGTATTAGTTTAATTTCACATCAATACGTGACTTGCTTTGAAACCCATAACAGTGGATGATTATAATGCTCTGCTCTCGTCCAGGTTAAGTTCTACATGGTTAAAGTCAGTATGAAACTGAAGTTGCGCTGGTCTTTTCTTTCATATTGTGTATATCCGAGTGAATCCACTCAAATCCAATAAATTCCCCAAAGACACAATCAAGCCCCGCCCACATTGGTTCTTGTTCCAGTAGTGTTTCACTCTGATAAACGGCACAATAGGGGAGAAAAGACCAGCGCAACTTCTTTTTCATTACGACTTAACAAAAAAGACATGAAAAGAAAAGAATAGTTTTTTCAAGTATTGTTAGTTAATTGATAGCCCAATGTTTTCACCAATTACCTCTCTTACATATTGAAGCAAACATTAAAATAAGAATTAGCATATCACTTATAAAGAGTTTAGTTTTGCATTGGCGTATCGACGTCTTGTGCATGCATAATTGCATATAATCAGTTATATTAAAGTCAACATGAAATCAAAATTGACCCTATTTACTTTGTTAGCGCATATTACTAGTCTTGTGGTGAACAATTAATCCGTGCAAGTTAATACACAGAAAAAAATAGTTTGCCGTGGTAATCTTTAATCAAAGTCTGAAAAGTTACTTCCGGTCTGGAATGGCGTTCCTTCTCTGATGACGTCAGAAGTCTGCTATGAGCAGAGATGGAGAGGAGGAGCGCTAAAGTAAAACCCTGCCCTCCGTTTCAATTGGAAATACGTCACAACACTGGAGAAAAGTCATTTGCAACTTCCGGTTCACGGGGACTTTAAACAGTTCACAGGTAACAATAATGGATCTGTACTCACATCGCTGAGATCTTCACTCAACCAGTGCGAGAAGGTTTATAATAGAAAAACAAAAAGTCAGGTCATGGTCCTCCTGACACTGTTCTTGATCATGATCACGGTTGCTAGCGTTCAGAAAAACAAACTCATCAACATGAGAAGATTTTAGGATGATCTTTGCAAAAAATGACTTGGGTCATTCATAAACGATCCGTTCGTTGCGTCAGTCACGTGACAAATGACAGAAAAACTCAGGAGGTAAAGTAAATATTTATGTTCCCTGTGAATTATCTTTGGCTGCATTGTAATGATTTCTTAATGCAGAATATGATCAGGATTGCGTAGGTGGATGTGTTCGGGGAATTTGGTAGTTAAAAGTAGCCTAACATTAAAAGCCACTTAAATGAACCAAATGACTCGAATAAAGATTAGTTCATTTTGATGAACGACATCGAACGAGAGAGCCAGTAAAATGATCCGAACCTCCATCATGTGGCTCGAGTCCTCGATTCTTCCGACAGCGCCGCCTAGTGGCTGAAGTTATCGACTACACAAATGCATGACTAAAACCCTACTCTGGGGCAAAGCTTTGTTTGTAGCTGTGTGTTTAGGACAACAAGGATGTGTCTGTTGCATTGACCCCAAATTTTTGTTTCTTGTGATTGCAAGAATTAAACTGAATTCCTCTGCAGAAACTATAAATGAAATAAACTCAATATCATCAAGATCCATTAATCCCAGACCAGTCAACTCAATATCATCAAGATCCATTAATCCCAGACCAGTCAAACTGATCAAATTACGGATGTGCTGCTGTCCGGATCTTCACGTAAAATATTAAAGAACTGTCAAAACTATGTTTCAGTTTTTTTTTTTTCATTTATGGTTTTAGTAATTAATGTTACCAAATCACCCATAACATTCGTTTGTGCATAGTGTGTGAGAATGAGTCTGCATGTGTTTGAGAGCCCTCCTTTATTTAATTAATGCAAATCATGTGATCTTGTGATGCTAAGCCAATTATTAACATGATGTCTAAGAAAAAAAATATTGCAAAAAGCTGTTATAGAAACCATGGCTGATATTGTGCAACTCCAGTGGCTGGTATATTATATTATAAAGAAACATAAATTCCACCTTTTGAGTTCTCAATTCATCATAATTTTTTTCATACAAAAAACAAAACAAAAAACAAACCTAGACAAGATATAATATAAATTAATCAAAAGAAAAAAGAAAGAAAAAAAAATTACAATATATTAAAAAGTTCTAGATTCTATTTTTCAAAAGAGGACTTTTGAGCATGTCAGATTCTTAAATTATTATTAATGGCCAATGCCGATATCTTACTGAGCCGATGGTCAACATAAAGCCGATGCACTGTGAAATCACACTTTTTAATCCAAAAATAGTAAATAGCACATGCATAACAATTGCTGCAATTATTTTTATTATTTTTTACATATTCAATAAATTAGAAATATTTAATTTGGAAAATATATCAACATACATTATTCTTCACAAATAATTAAATAGTAAAATACATTAATAAAAAAATAAAATAAAATAAACATAATCTGGTAGAAAAAAATGAAATCTGCCGATATATCTGCCTTGTTGAAATATCGATTGACCACTACACATCTTTTCATCTTATTTTCTGCCTATAGAGCACAAACTTTGTTTTCTGACATCTTTTATTTTAGGCTATGACTGCTTCAGTGTCACAAAACCAAATTTTCCCATGATATCTTAAAAAAACGACATGACAAAAGAATGCAATCCATTTAACCTGAGCAAACTGCCACTTCCTTGGTGATTCATCGTTCATCACAATGGATCTGCTGTTTGATTTCACAGGAATCGGGCATGGCCGCTCATTTTACTACAGCGTGACTCAGACACAGTCCTGGTTGTTTCTCTCTTCCATCATTCCTTCCATCCATTACATGGCCAATTGTGTCTTTTCTGTCTTTGCATAAGCAAACAGAGATATGCAATGACATTTATTATATACAGTGATCACTGAGAGCTAAACTGAGGCATTGTGAGACAGAGAGCAGATTAAAGATTCTTTGTTAAATGCCAAAGAATCTCTGGTTTATTTATTTTCTTAGCACTGTTTGCATAATTGTATTACATTCAGTTAAAAAGCTTACTTTTTGTAATGTAAACTTCAGTACTTGTGGTATATACTGTGCACTGTAAAAATTTTTTTTACATTTACAGTAGAAAAAATACAGTTGCAACATTTTAGGTTTTAGAGACTTAAATGTATCTGTTATCTGACATAATGTCAATTTACCAATTGATTGAAGTACTAATATCTGTTTTGTACCATTGTAATACACTGACAACCACCAATCACAATGGTGGTGAGTCACATGATGAACCAAAGCTCATCACAAGCAACTGTTATGGGTGCTGGGATAAAAAGGGACCCAAGAGCAGAGGGTAGAGAGAAGGGGGCACCTAGAGCAGGCAGAGGTCAAAACCAGAGGCAGATCCACAGCCCCGGGGGTAGAGCCAAGGCAATAGTCCAAAACAAGAGCAGAAGATTGAAACCGGGTGAGCAATCCGAAACAGGATTGAGTACAGGGACTAGGCAAATCAGAGGGAAAAAACAAGATTAAATAGACAAGGCATGTAAGCTAGGCACGACTCGAACAAGACTGGTTTTTAGGACAGTAGTGAAACGGACGGTAACCAAGACACACTGACAGAGAAGCAAAGAAAGAGAGAAGTATAAGTAGTGGAGAAAATCAGTGCAAAATGAGACAGGTGTGTGTAAGGAGAGCACGAGCACTGATTAGAATGAGGTGCAGCTGTGATGGCAGAATGACAACCAAGACACAAAACAAACACAACAGAAAGGCTGATGATCAAACCAGAGTCCTGACAGTACCCCCCGCCCCAGGAATGCCACCAGGCTTCCCAGGATGAGGGGCAGATCGATGATATTTCTCAAGAGAGCGGTCCAGAATGTCCCAAGTTGGAACCCAACATCTCTCCTCCGGACCGTACCCCTCTCAATCAACCAGATACTGGTATCCCCTGCCCCGACACCTGGAATCCAGAATCCTCCTGACGGTAAAAGCGTGGGTGCTCTCGACCATCAGGGAGGGAGGGAGGGAGGGAGGGAGGGAGGGAGGGAGGGAAGGGAATAGGAGAAGGACATGAAGATAGAAAACAAATAAAAGACTTGACACAAGATACATGAAACACCGGGTGCACTCGACAAAAGGGACGCGGGAGCCGAAGCCGAAGCGCCACCAGGCTGATCACCTTAACAATGGGATATGACCCAATGAACCACGGTGCCAACTTCTTGGATGGCACCTTAAGAGGCAGGTCCTTGGTGGAGAGCCATACCTTTTGTCCACAGATGTACCTGGGTGCCTTAGCCCGACGACTGTCCGCCAATCTCTTGGTGTGTTCCCTGGTTCTCAGAAGTGCATCGATTGATAAATGCCTGAACTGAGGGAACCGCAACTTCGGAACCCTGTGAAGGAAACAGGGGGTTGAAAAAGCAAGAAAAAGGAGATAATCCAGTAGATGACACCGGCAATGTATTGTGAGCATACTCAACCCACGTAAGCTGCTGGCACCAGGATGAGGGATTATGAGAAGCCAGACAGCGATGGGTCCTTCTGAGGTCCTGGTCCGCACGCTCGGTCTGGCCGTTGGTTTGTGGATGGAATCCTGATGACAGACCAGCAGTAGCGCCAATCTGTCGACAGAACTCCCTCCAGAAGTGGGAGACAAACTGGGGTCCCCTGTCCGAGACCACGTCCTCAGGAAGTCCGTGGATCCGAAAGACGTGGTCCTCGACCGCCCAGGCAGTCACCCTGGCTGAGGGAAGTTTAGGGAGAGGAATGAAGTGGACTGCCTTGGAAAAGCAATCCACTACAGTGAGGACAACTATATTGCCACTGGACTCCGGTAATCCCGACAAAAAGTCCAGCGCAATATGGGACCAGGGATGGGATGGAATAGGAAAGGGGTTGGAGCAAACCAGCGGGTACAGAACTGAGGATTTGTTTTGAGCACAGACTGAGCAGGCAACCACAAAACCACGAACATCCACCCTCCATGCCTGGTCACCAGAAACATTGGTGGATTGCAGCCAATGTTATCCTCACTCTGCTCGAGGTGAACCAAAAACAACTGATACCAGCTCTCAGTGATGTGTTTTGGGTCCCCGCTCTGATAACAGTAACTTTCTCAAATGTTTACAGAACAAGCGGGAACCCAGTGTGCCTGTATCTTTCTCTATTGCTGTTCTATTACAAGATAGAAAATCTAAGGCCTTCAATAGCCGTGTAGCAAACCTAACTAATCTGGTGCCTATTAGACGTCAAAGTAAGATTGATGTGGGGACAAAAAGTAAGACTGTTAAGTTAGCACTTTTAAACATTCGTTCACTTAAAAATAAATCACTTCTAGTCAACGATTTAATAACCACAAACAACCTGGATTTTATGCTTCTAAATGAAACCTGGCTAGAAGACAGCTACAGTGCAACAGTCCTCAATGAAGCAGCCCCTCCTAACTTTACTTTTATGAGTGTCTGCAGAGCTGTTAAGAGAGGTGGGGGTCTAGCTGCTCTTTTTAAAGATATCTATCAATGTAAGCAAATATCATTTGGGAATTACCCTTCTTTTGAATATCTGGGTATTGTGTTGAAAGGTGCTCCACGCATTTTACTTATCATTATTTACAGGCCTCCAAAATACTCTCCAGCCTTCGCTGAGGACTTTACAGAACTGTTATCAACAATTACCTCAGAGTTTGACTGTTTTGCCATTGCAGGAGATTTTAACATTCACATAGATAATGCAGAAAACAATATGGCAAAATAAATCAAAACTGTTTTAAAAACTTTTGATCTGACTCAGCATGTACATGGACCCACACACAATCGTGGACACACTCTTGATTTACTTATCAGTAAGGGTCTAAACATTTCATTAATTGTTATTAAGGATGTAGCACTGTCTGATCATTTCTGTATTTTCTTTGATATATTGATCTCTCCTGCCACTGAAGCTAGATCTGTGTCTGTCAAGAAGAGATGCTTAAATGAGAACACTAGTGTACTATTTATGAAGGCTATATCCTTAACACCAAGCATATCTGCAGACTCTGTTGATTTTCTCCTTGATTCTTTTAACTCAAAAGTTAAAGGTGTAATTGATGATATTGCTCCTGTTAAAGTCAGGAAGAAGAGTGGCAGACAAAAAGCACCTTGGAGAAACTCAACAGCAGTGCAAAATATGAAAAGACAATGCAGAAAAGCAGAGCGCATGTGGCGGAAGACAAAACTTGTAGTCCATTATAACATCTACAAAGACAGCCTTCATGCTTTCAATATGGAACTAGGCAAAGCTAGACAGACTTTCTTCTCAAATATTATAAACAGCAATTTAAACAACACACGCACTCTTTTTGCTACTGTAGAAAGACTGACAAACCCTCCAAGCCAGATTCCCAGTGAAATGCTCTCAGAGAACAAGTGCAGTGAGTTTGCTTCTTTCTTCTCTGAGAAAATCAGTAATATCAGAAAGGTGATCAGCACATCCTTGAGTTGCACTGAGGTCAGACAGATCAGACCACCTGAGAAAGTAGTTACTATGTCTGATTTCAATGAAATTGATGGCAAGATTTTTGAAGAAACTGTACAGCACCTTAAAACATCAACATGCGCTCTTGACACACTTCCCACATCATTTTTCAAAAGTGTGTTAAACAGTTTAGAAGCAGATCTCCTAGAAGTGGTAAATGTCTCACTTCGCTCTGGGAGTTTTCCATACTCCCTGAAAACTGCAGTTGTCAAGCCCCTCCTGAAAACGAACAATCTGGATAAGACCATATTAAGCAACTATAGACCGATCTCAAATCTTCCTTTCATAGACAAGATCATTGAAAAAGTTGTCTTCAATCAGCTGAACAAATTCTTGAGCTTGAATGGATCCTTTGACAATTTTCAGTCTGGTTTCCGACCGCACCACAGCACAGAGACAGCGCTCATAAAGATAATAAACGATATTCGCTTAAATACTGATTCAGGCAAATTATCAGTGCTAGTACTACTTGACCTTAGTGCTGCATTTGACACTGTCGATCATAACATACTTCTTGACAGGCTGGAAACTGGGTGGGGCTTTCTGGGATAGTCCTAAAATGGTTCAGGTCATACTTAGATGGGAGAGGTTATTATGTGAGTATAGGAGACCATAAGTCTGAGTGGACATCCATGACATGCGGAGTCCCTCAAGGCTCAATTCTTGCACCACTCCTGTTCAACCAGTATATGCTCCCAATGAGCCAAATAATGAGAAAGAACCAAATTGCTTACCACAGCTATGCAGATGACACACAGCTCTACTTAGCCCTATCGCCTAACGATTACAGCCCCATTGACTCCCTGTGCCAATGCATTGACGAAGTCAACAGTTGGATGTGTCAAAACTTTCTTCAGTTAAACAAAGACAAAACTGAAGTCATTGCGTTTGGAAACAAAGATGAAGTTCTCAAGGTGAACGCATACCTTCACTCTAGGGGTCAAACAACTAAAAATCAAGTCAGGAATCTCGGTGTGTCCCTAGAGTCAGACCTTAGTTTCAGTAGTCATGTCAAAGCAATAACTAAATCAGCATACTATCATCTGAAAAATATTGCAAGAATTAGATGCTTTGTTTCCAGACAAGACTTAGAGAAACTTGTGCATGCTTTCATCACCAGCAGGGTGGATTATTGTAATGGACTCCTCACTGGCCTTCCCAAAAAGACCATAAGACAGTTGCAGCTCATACAGAACGCTGCCGCCAGGATTCTGAGCAGAACCAGAAAATATGAACACATCACACCAGTCCTCAGGTCTTTACACTGGCTCCCAGTTAAATTTAGGATTGATTTTAAAGTATTATTACTGGTATATAAATCATTCAATGGCCTAGGACCTCAATACATTGCAGATATGCTCACTGAATATAAACCCAACAGATCACTCAGATCATTAGGATCATATCAGCTAGAAATACCAAGGGTTCACTCTAAGCATGGCGAGTCCGCTTTTAGCTATTATGCCAGCCGCAGCTGGAACCAGCTTCCAGAAGAGATCAGATGTGCTCCTACAATAGTCACATTCAAATCCAGACTCAAAACACATCTGTTTAGCTATGCATTTACTGAATGAGCACTGTGCCACTGTTCGTCCGACTGTTTGTACTGTATTTTATTTTATTTTTCTAAACAGTTTTAATTATTCTTATTTCTTTTATTATTTTAATTTATTCTATGTAAAGCACTTTGAATTGCCATTGTGTATGAAATGTGCTATATAAATAAACTTGCCTTGCCTTGCCTTGCCTTGGGTGACAGACCAGCCTGGACGAGTGACCCCACTCCAAAACCCCTGGCCGAACCGACTCCGGAACAATCAGCCATTTGACTCGTTTGGCTGTTTGAATATATTTCAAGTTCCGGTGGTCGGTCCAGACCAGACACGGGTCTGTCAAACCCTCCAACCAGTGGTGCCACTCCCCCAAAGCCAGCCGCACTGCCAACAACTCACGATTGCCGATGTCGTAGTTACATTCTGTGGAAGACAATCGGTGTGAGAAATATGGACAAGGATGAAATTTGTTATCAAGAGGGGATCGTTGAGACAGAACCGCTCCGACACCTACATCTGACACCTACATCTGAAATGGTTTCTTTGTGGAGGTTAATGCTGTCAGAGGAGCCACCACCTGGCCAAAATTACAGATAAATCGCCTGCAGAAATTAGCAAATCCAATAAAATTTTGCAGTGGATTTCGGTTGCCAGGTGTGGGCCAGTTGGAGACGGCCTCTACCGTCGCAGGATCCATGCGGATCCCCTCCACCGAGACGATGTGTCCCAAAAATGGAACTGACTGGTTGTGGAAGGAACACTTCTCCGCCTTAGCAAACAGTTGGTTCTCTAACAACTGCTGCATCACTCATCTGACGTGCTGAATGTGTACCTGGAGTGAACGAGAAACATAAATAAATCAGGATGTCATCCAGATACACAAAGACAAGTTTGTTGATCATGTCTCTCAGCACATCATTGACGAGCACCTGGAAGACGGCTGGGGCATTAGTCAAACCGAAGGGAAGGACCCTGTCCTCAAAATGCCCGTGGGGGTATTAAAAGCCGTCTTCCATTCATCCCCCTCCCTGATCTGAACCAGATGAAAAGCATTGCGGAGGTCCAACTTAGTGAAGTACCTTGCCCCCTGCAGGATCTCAAAGGCTGATGATATCAACGGCAGGGGATACCTGTTTTTAATTGTGATGTCATTCAGCCCCCGAAAATCAATGCAAGGGCGCAAGGAACCATCCTTTTTCTTCACGAAGAAGAACCCCACCCCCGACGGAGAGGAAGAAGGATTAATAACAGAGACTCCGACAAATACTTCTCCATGGCCACCCATTCGGGAGCTGACAAGGAGAACAATTGTCCCGTGGGCGGAGAAGTGCCAGGGAGATGATTGATGGCACAATCATAGGGACTGTGCGGAGGAAGAGATGCGGCCCGTGA
This sequence comes from Squalius cephalus, assembly GCF_949319135.1. Taxonomy (NCBI): domain Eukaryota; kingdom Metazoa; phylum Chordata; class Actinopteri; order Cypriniformes; family Leuciscidae; genus Squalius; species Squalius cephalus. Next base: position 35,227,009 of record NC_137136.1, on the reverse strand, counting down.
GTGACTGAAGACCGCCCGCAAATCATGGTAGACCTCAGGGACTCGGGAGAGTTCAGTTGGCTCCTCCTGCAACACAGGGAGAGAAGAGACAGAAGACAAGGCAGACACAAGACAATGGGCATGACAATAGGGACTCCATGATAAGATAGTGCTTTCAGACCAGTTAAGGTGTGGATTGTGAGTGGTTAACCTGGCATGACCTAAGACCACAGGAGTGAGGGGTGAGTGACAAACAAAGAATACCATTTCTTCTCTATGATTACTGGAGGTAATTAGTTATAAAGGAACTGTGGTCTGAGAAATGGTGGTAAGTTCTCTGCCGTCTAAAGCGTGAGTAGTAAAGACAGGAGAGAGAGACTGAAAAGAAATGCCTTTTTTCAAAGTCCACAAAAAAAAAAAAAAAAAAAAAATTCCCTTCGGCTCCTAAATCAATGAGGGCAGAGAGTTAATGGACAGCACCTTCATATATGACCGAGACTGGGAGCATAGAGCGGGGACCAGTAGATGGGGCGGTGGAAGTAGCGCTCATCAGTACCCCCTTGCTTACTAGTGAGCGTTGGCTTTTACCGTACAGGAAGAAGTAAGAAGCAAAATGTCCAGATCGACCACAGTAGAGACAGAATCGTTTGGATAGACGTTTCTGTTTCTCCTTTGCAGATAAACAGCACCTGCCCAACTGCATAGGTTCCGGAGCAGGTGAGTGGACTGGAGCATCAGAAACTGAAAAAGCAGACACATGGTCGACAAAAGTGGCCCATTTCCGAGCCCGGCTGGCAAGAAGGGAGATGACAAACGCCACTCTGGCTGAGTCTGAGGCGTAAGTGAGGGGTTGCGGAGAGAAAATCACCTCACACTGAATAATGAATGCACGACACACTGTAGGCTCACCGGAATAAATAGGAGGACTGTTAATGCGCGGTTCAGGGGTGACAGTAGAACGTTCGGTGGTTGGCGACACAGGATTACGCTCAGTCTGCATCCGGCGAACAGTCTCTGTAAGATCAGTGACTCGGCTGACTGACGTGTCCATGGTATGATGAGCAGCCGCCAACTCCCCCTGATGCTGTCCCAGCAGCGCACCCTTCGCTTCCACAGCCGAGCGTAACTGCGATTGATCTGCTGGATCCATCCTGGTCAGTTTGTACTGTTACAGGTGCTAGGATAAAAAGGGACCCAAGAGCAGATTAACAGATCACTCAATTTATTGTCCAAAAAGCAAAGAAAAAAACAAAACAAATATAAAATGGAAGCCGAGCCACCAAGCAATAAGGGTGGGACAGAGGTGAAATCCAAGGAGCAGGCAGGGGTCAAAACCAGAGGCAGATTCACAGCCCCGGGGGTAGAGCCAAGGATCGAAACCGGGTGAGCAAGCCAAAACAGGATTGAGTACAGGGACTAGGCAAATCAGAGGGAAAAAACAAGATTACATAAACAGACAAGGCATGTAAGCTAGGCACGACTCGAACAAGATTTTTAGGATAGTAGTGAAACGGACAGCAACCAAGACAGAGAAGCAAAGAAAGAGAGAAGTATAAGTAGTGGAGAAAATCAATGCAAAATGAGACAGGTGTGTGTAAGGAGAGCGCAGGAGTACTGATTAGAATGAGGTGCAGCTGTGATGGCAGAGTGAGTGAAACTGACAACCAAGACACAAAACAGTGAGTCCTGACAGTAGCTTTTCCACAAGATAGTTAATACTAATAAAAAAAAAAGCTGCACAATGTCATTCACACAAACAGTAAACACCATCATGGTGACACACATGACATTAAAAATGCAATTATCATTGATTTAACAACATTAAATGTAACATAAAACTCTAATGTACATAACTGATTAGAAAAAACTAAGTAAAACTATGAATAAACAGTTATTTCAACAAAAATACATCACATATGAAGTGTCACACAGGGAATTGTGGGAATGTCAATATATGGTTTTTCACTGTAAATTATACATTGACTTGTTCTTTTTTCACTTCCAAAACTGTAAATGTTATTGTATTTTACTGTAAAATTACATTAAATGTAAGGTTAGATCTATCAGAGTTATTCACCACATATAGTATGGAAACTTTCTGTTAACAATTAACAGTTTTTCACCATAGTATTTGTACAGTCTTTAACCGTTAAAATCACGATCATTTTTTACAGTGATACACACACAGAACTACACAACGTCTTGAGGGGAAGAGCGGGGTAAGCTGTGTCATTTCTTACTTTTCTGTCTTCTAGTCAAGATAAAGAAGAAGGTAAAGCAAATAATATTTTAAACTGAATTTATGAGATCTCATCCACATCTCATCTACAAGGCCACAGAAATGTCTTGTCGAAAAAAAAAAAAAAAATCACAGCCAAACTAAAGACATTAGTTTCTGTCTTTTAAAAAAACATGAATATATTAAAATAATCAAACTCCAATGTAAATATTAAAATTCAATTAAATGAACTCTTCAATAAGAACCATTTTTTAAATAGAAAAATCACATTGTTATTGAATAACACAACATACAGTTATTGAAACTTCTAAAATCACAAAATTATTGTGTTTTTTTGTGCCAATTTTGACTAAAATGCAGTACAGAACCACCATGGGAAGTTCACATACATGAATGATGAGAAGCCATTAGCACGCATCTCTCCTCTATTCCCAGCATGCATCTGGACTAGGACAGAACAACAGGAGAGGTTTACAATTAAATTGCCAGTAGCTGAGATGGATGAATACTGCATGTAAGTCTTTGTACAAAAGAAAGATAACATTTATTGACAGTCATTAGAAGTGACAACTCTTCCTCAATTGAGATGCTAAAGGAACAGATGAAATAAAGGAATGGAAAGAGCCTCATTTTCTGCAGGATAATGTACATGGCTTCAGGCAACATCACATTAATGTGTTCACCTAAAATAATTGATTGATACTGAAGACTACTCGGTTAAGAAAGCAGCCTAAACCACAGAGAGAGAGCTGTAATTCTTTCACTTTATCAGACCTCAGAATTATATCCAGCGTAGCTTCCTCTCTTTTGATGTTGAAACTAACATTATCGTCTCTCTGCAAGCTTCGCAATCATCGACCACCTTTTTATCTGTCTTATTTGTCATCGTCATTTATTGATGTCTCATAAATGGCAGGCGTTTCAAGCGGATCAAAGAACAGCCTAAACATTCACACTTCATGTGGATTCGGCTTCGGTTATTTATTTATTTATTTTGAGCAGGAAAGTCTCTCTTTTCAACAGGAGGCGGTTTTGACCACAAACACGTTCATTAGAAATTAAAGAAAGGAGTTGGACCTTCTTTGTGATCACCAGAACAAAAGCTTAAGTTTAACAACACATTTTTCTAAATTATTAAAGGGCTTACTTGAAGCCTTATTTATACATATAATGCATTATAAAAGTATTTTAATGCATTAATTATGATCTCATGTATAATTGTATCCAATGCTTTAGTACATTACCATACTTATGTTACGCCTTTAGAAAGTATAATACATTAAAACACGACAAACAACCAGTTTCAGATGTAACAAGGAATCTGCAAATAATCTGCAAATATTATAATGCATTTACAAGTTGGCTACAATTATTTATGAAAAGATATAATGCTTTATATAATGTACATTATGAATGCATTATATAATAGCTGCTTGCCAAATTTGTTTTACCCTATTTTTCTCTAAAGTGTCCTATGCAGATGCAAATCCACTTGGCTACAAAACATTTAAAAGACATGCCCTTTTGGTCATTTGTTCATTTGGTCAAGCTTTATGCACTCTAAAAAAATCGTGGGTTATTTTTTGGGGGGGTTATGTTTTCAGTGTTTGGGTAGTTTTTGTGTAACCCAGATCCTGGGTCAGATATAATTACCCAGTGTTTGGGTAGGTTTTGTGTTACCCAGATCCTGGGTCAGACGTAACAACCCAGGGGTTGAGTTATTTATCCCAGGCTTTTGCGACCTCTTCAGGAAAGAGCAGTGCAGCTCCGTCAAAATGGTGCATGTCTTCGATAAAATACAGGTTTGTGTACATTTTTTTAAATCTATAAATTCATTATAGTTCTGTATATCGTTTAATTTTATGCAAAGCAACATACAGGAGGGCGATGTGAGTCACCTAAACAAGTGTGACTTTCGTGTCACGTGATGGGGAAATGCCTGATGCCTTGCATACAATTTTATGATTTTATACAAAAAAAGATACAGAATATAAATACGTATATTGTTCAAATATGTTCTGAGAACTGTACACTGCTTGTTTATGGACAGGTTATGAAGTCAGTCACCGCATATTTCGGCTACGAGTCTGAAGTTAGAAGTTCCCCCCCCTGAACACACAATCTCCGGCACGAGATCCAGCGAGATCCAAGAGGCTGGTCGATTACACTTGAATTACTTCTAAATGTTTAATTTTGACTTCTAATATTTGTTAAATGAGCTTAAAAGTATGCAATATGTATTAAAAACTATATAAAATATGCTATAATATGATAAATAATGGAATTATCATGCAAACCAGTGGTTGTGTGGAGTATTTTTTTTTCAAGTTTAGAGGATTTAAGTTAATCCGTAGACATTTATTCATGTATGAAGTAAAAAAAGAAGAAGCTAGTACTATAGTAAAAATTAATCAACCCATTATTCTAGGCTAAATCAACCAAATATGCTGGGTTAAATAAACAACCCAATTTGCTGGGTAAAATGAACCCAACATGTGCTCTGTCCTATATTTGACCCAAATTGGGTTGTTTTTAACCCAGTGTTTTTAAGAGTGTGGGTGGCTGACACTGGTACACAGTAAAAACTCCAGTGTTAAATTAACACTCCTGGGAGTGTATATGAGTCCACACTCAAGAGTGTAAAGTGTTAAAATATGAGTGTTAAATTAACACTCAAGAGTGTTAAAGTTAATGAGATAATTAAGTGATTAATTTAGTGATGATTGGTCATTATTGAAGACACCTGATGTTAACAAGCAGAATCACTGAAGGAGAAAATCTCAAATTGTAAGTTACCGGTATGGCGATCATTGTTTGCTTTAGTTGGGCTCTTGACCCTTATATGTTTACTTTAAATTTTGTTTGGTTGTTGTATCTGAGTTATAACTGCCAGATGAACAAAGGGAAAAAGTGGTCTGATGGTGTTGGTTATATTATGACAATCATCATTTGAGCTTGATCACTGAACTCATTAAGATCCTTATTTCTGACTTAGATTTATGTTGTTGATTACAGGATACCTGTGATTCTGCATAAATATCCAGAATTTTAGATATAATACAAAGGATTTCTTAAAAGTTGTTTTGAAAAAAACAACAAAAAAAACTTTCTTTTAGGCACACACAGACGTCAAGATTCAGTCTATGCATCTCAACAATGGTGACGAGCAGAATATTCAGTTAGGAAAAGTAAATTACATAGACAATTCAGATCATAATTTATTCATACCGCAATGCATGATGGGAGCCATTAATGAGTTGTGATTGGTGGCAGCCACTGCAACATGCTTTATTATTGTCACCATTGTTGAGATTCACAGGCTGATTATTGATGTATGTGTTTCTAAATAAATTCATTTGAAAGTCTTTTGATCAGAACAATGTTTATGAAATATTTTGGGATTAAATGAAAAATACTGATAATCATATGCTGTAGAATCACAGAGCTGCTGTAATTAACAAGTTAAACCAAACTATCTCAAGACGTTTCGTTTTTCGGATCACAACATGATTATGTCAAAACATAACCAACACCATCAGATCACTTTTTTTCCTTTGTTCATCTGGCAGTTATAACTCAGATACAACAGCCAAACAAAATTTAAAGTAAACATATAAGGGTCAAGAGCCCAACTAAAGCAAACACTGATCACCATAATGGTAACTTACAATTTGAGATTTTCTCCTTCAGTGATTCTGCTTGTTAACATCAGGTGTCTTCAATAATGCTCAATCATCACTAAATTAATCACTTAATTATCTCATTAACTTTAACACTCTTGAGTGTTAATTTAACACTCATATTTTAACACTTTACACTCTTGAGTGTGGACTCATATACACTCCCAGGAGTGTTAATTTAACACTGGAGTTTTTGCTGTGTATGTGCCGAGATGTTGCAGTGTTGCTTTGTTGATAAACTCCACAAATGTGAGCAAAGGTAATTCTCGCAAACCCCCGCTAATAAAAAAGGGCCAGTTATGATGGGTGGACAAGCTCACTGTGATTAAAGCAGCTTTGCAAGTTAAACGAGTCTGCGTCTCTTACCTGGCTGTCTGTGTGACAATGCAATGTTTCAATTACAGATTACATGGAAAAAGGGCATTTGAGCGGCGAGACTAACACGCCAGTCTAACAGTGTCCAATTAAAAAGGAGAATTACTCTATTATTGCTTTGATAGATTATCTACTCCTGAAAACGGCAAGCTTCTCGCTGGTTAAAGGTGGTGGTCTGTCAGGCGTGAAATCAATACAAGGCACATGCTTCCCTGTGGTCTGAATAATAATTGTTTTACATCACATCGCAAATATTTTCTTTTCCTCTAAAGCCCCTTTCACACAGAGATTCCGGAAAATACACGGATAATGTGTTCCGGGATTTCTTTTTCCCGGTATGTGAAAAAAACAACAACCTTGCATCACAATAAGTTGTGATTGCCAAAACATTTGGTAACTAAACAGAATTCTATTAAGTTTGGTGAAAACATGTTACAATGTTTAGCTACATGGTAGAATGACTGGTAGGGTACTGTTTTTTATTATCGCTTGACATCTTGATTCAATATCGATTAATTTGGATAATTATTAGGTACAGTAGATACATGTTAATTTTTCTCAAGAAAAAAAAAAAAAATCTCACTAATGCTGTAAACATACAGAGAGCCCTGTCAGCTGGCATTATTATTTAAGGTTAAAAATAACAACTCAAATGAAATATAATGCATTTTTTTTATAACAACTTTATAATATTTTAATGATATAAGTAAAAATATAATATGTAGCCTAATATAGTGGACATATTTAGCAAAACACTCCTCTCTATAGCTATTTTTTCTAGCCTACACTGAAAAAAAGGTCATTAAATGGAGGTACGTTATGTGACATTGTTCTCCAGCTGTTTTATTGACCTCTTCGCTCACAGTATTTATTTGAATTGAAGAAGCCAGAAGTTGCAACTGACCCCAACCCAGGGGACAATTGCAACATGTTAAAAATACCTCAAATCTCACTAATTAACTTTAGCTTTTTGTCTCAACGAGCATAGAATTCTGAAAATATTAACTGTTTTAGCCCTACTATAATATTATCAACCCGGTCACACTAAATGCGTCTCTATTGCACGCATTGTGTTTATCGTGCAATTTATACGCCAAAATGTCTAACTGTGCATGTGCAGTATGAGTGTCATCACTCTAGCTCAGGGGTCTCCAAGCTTTTTTCATTTGAGAGCTACTTTTTCAAAATGAAAGTGGCCGAGAGCTACTCATGTAATACAATCCTTAAATCTCTTAAATAATGTCTCATAACTCATATTAACAACTATGAAAACTGTTTTAGACCTAAAATAGTTTTTGTAGCCCTATATATGTCACCCTTAAATGTCAGAGAAAAGAACAGAATCAGAGATTCATTTTTTATAGAAAATTGTACATTGCATATTAAACTGTAAAAACACATAATTATAGTTGATTTTAGTTGATCATTGTTGATCATAACTAGAAATGAAATGGCATAAACTTTTCATTACATGATTATAGTGACCAAAATGATCACGGTTATCACAAAGTCCTGTTCAAAAAGTACTAATACCAAGTTTTATGTCGAAAACCAGCAAATAACAAATAAAATGAGCATCAATATGCACTTTTTGTTTACATAAACATTAAAATAATAACATTAAAAAGTATGGCCAGATTTTAAAGGGGTGTCTTGCAACATGCATCTACTAACATGCACTAATTCAAAAAAAGTTTTGACAAAAAAGGTTTTATAAAAAGATAAACCTCACATATTTTAGCCTTTAAATAACTTTTTATAAAAAGAATGAGTCAAAAAAGATAAACTACTGACATTTACAATGCATATTAGCTTATCTTTTATTATTAATAGTAAAATTCGGTCCGATTTTCCCATGGCGATTGTTGTTGCTATGCAACCATGCACTGCGCTCTCCACAACGACAAAGAAGTTTTAGTAGCTAATGGATTTCCACCACCGAAAAACACTTGCTGTAGTTTTGCTACAAGATTTATTTATGGAGAAGAGAAAAACACCCGTAGTGTTTGGGTGCACCCCTATCCTTCATGGTGTCTGAGCTTTCAATCTTGTTACGGAAAGGGTGAAGCTGATAAAAGCTGATTTTATCATCACTGCATTGGTTACCTATAAAGTTCCGTATTAATTACAAGGTATTGCTACTGACTTATAAAGCCCTAAACGGCTTAGCTCCAGTCTATTTAATGGATCTTCTATCGCCCTATAATCCATCGCGCTCTTTAAGATCACTTAATTCGAGGCTTTTGGTCATACCTAGGATATCCAGATCCACCAAAGGAGGGAGAGCATTTTCACATTTAGCTCCAAAACTCTGGAATAGTCTTCCAGATACTGTTCGTTGCTCAGACTCGTTCTCCCAGTTTAAAACTAGATTAAAGACGCATCTCTTCAGCCAGGCATTCATATAATATTCTTAATCTTACAGTTCAAACTACAATCCGGCCTCTAGTTCATAAACGCCAGAGGAGAACTGGCCCCCGACTGAGCCTGGGTTCTCCCAAGGTTTTTTTTTTTCTCCATTAGGTCACCTGATGGAGTTTTAGGACACCATTAGGTCACCTGCTGGAGTTTTTCGGTTCCTTGCCACTGTTGCCTTTGGCTTGCTCAGTTGGGGATATTTTGGGAATATTTAGTTTAATTTTATCAATCAATAAATTTCACTAGAAACAAACCTTGTTGTATTATTTTAATTTAATACTGTGAAGCTGCTTTGATACAATCTGTATTGTGAAAAGCGCTATACAAATATACTTGACTTGACTTGACTTGACTTGATTGGTTGGTTCTTGTCACATGATCTGCGGTGCGTTTGTGGCATTCTGAAAAATTGAGATTTTTTCATCTCGCTGCACCTGGAAAAAATGAACACGATTGCCGCGTGCCTACATTTGAACAAACTTGAGCGCGCAAAAGATGCAATATGTGAACGGCCCCTTGGTGAGCTACCTCCAATCAGGCCACGAGCTACTGGTAGCTCGCGAGTGACGTGTTGGAGACCCCAGCTTGTTTCTGATTGGAGCCCCAGCTTAATTTCTATACGAAGACGAGTCCATACTCCCCAGTAAGCGCCACTGGGTTTGCCGAGTGGCTCGTTCCCCGTAATGCTGTAGCATAGGTTGTAGAAAGGCCCATGCGATGGCACATGCATCATCACTGCGACACACCCCTTACGGCATTGGTCCTGGCTTTTGTTCACACAGGGCGCGTTCCGGGACTGATCCCGACAATGCTACTAGGTCCCCATCCCGGCATCAATCCTGGCTTCAATCCCGGGACGTATTTGCGTTCACACAGAAGGCACTCTAGCAGTTTTACGGCAATTTCCTGGGATCAACGCGCTGTGTGAAAGGGGCTGCATTTATTTGATTAAAAATACCCAAAAAACAGTAATATTGTGAAATATTATTACAATTTAAAACAACTGTTTTCTATGTAAATATAAAGTAAAGTGTAATTTATTCCTCAGTCTTCAGTGTCACATGATCCTTCAGAAATCATTCTAATATGATGCTCAAGAAACATTTCTCATTATTATCAATGTTGAAAACAGTTATTTACATTTTTATTTCAGGATTCTTTGATGAATAGAAAGTTCAAATCAACAGCATTTATCTGAAATCGAAAGCTTTTTTTAACATTATACACTACCGTTCAAAAGTTTGGGGTTAGTAAGATTTTCTATTTAAATTTTTGGGGAAAGAAATAAAATAAATCAATACTTTTTTTTATCAAGGATGAATTAAATTGATCAAAAGTTACAGTTAAGACATTTATAATGTTACAAAAGATTATATTTCAAATAAATGCTGTTCTTTTGAACTTTCGATTCAACAAAGAATCCTGAAATAAAAATGTAAATAACTGATTTCAACATTGATAATCATGAAACTGGGGACTTTCATGCATTTATTTGAAAAGTGTCTGCCCTTTGTCTGAATGGTTATGAGTGTCGAATGAGAGCTACTGCTGGAAATAGCGCATGCTTTTCACTGGCTAGTGTGAACTTGAACTTTAAACCAGTGCTGCTTTGAAACTCAGCCTAAATGAAGAGCTCTGTGAAACGTGGCCTTGGGGGCGATGGGGGTCTGGCTATGACCCAGTTAAATCCTTGTGGACGGTGGGCACCAACACACTGAAGAAGAGCTGGAATACATTAATACCAATGCTGCGCTCTCCGACCCAACTCGCAAATCAATACAACATTCAAATATGTGGAGACGCATATGAACAGGGCAAAGCTTCATTTAACCTCTTCTGCTACTGCTGTTAAGAGTAGAGTTGAGAGTAAATGCGCATAATGATGGTGTTTCCGCCCACCCGCTCTTCCTTGCTGTGAATATTGTGTGCATAATTATTCAAGGCTGAAAAATCATCAAGAGTACTAAAGGCTGGCAAACGCCAAGAGTTTTATGTGTCTGATAAGTAGTACACATGACTTAAAGGGATAGTTCACTTTGAAATTAAATGTTGGTATGTTTTAGCTTACCTCAAGGGCATCCAAGATGTAGGTGTCTTTTTTTCCGCAGTAGTTTCAATTTTGATATTTTTAGGTCAAACCGTTCTTGTCTGTCAGTCCTATAATGCAGGTCTATGGTCACGGTCTCAAAGAGCATGCACAGAGTCCAAATTAAAACAATTCCTCATCGTCCAAATTAAACAATTCCCCATCGTAAGTACACATTGATGGCCTAAGACACGAAACGAGCGGTTTGAGACATTTAGTGTATATATCTATGTACACTAAGACTTTCCCCACTGAAGGGAAGTGGGGAAAGTCAGACTTTCCCCACTGAAGAGTCTAAAGTAGCATTTGTGATTAATCTGTTGAATGGCAAGGCCCTTGATTGGGCCACAGCGATTTGGCAGCACGATACCCAAGCCATTCATGGCTCTTTGGATGTGTTTACCTCTCGTCTCTGTGATGTTTTTGAACATCCAGCGGGAGGAATTAGTGTGGAGGATCGTCTCTTTTACATTAAACAAGATACTGACGCTGCAGCTGATTATACTCTTGCATTTAGAACTCTGGCCGCACAGAGTGGCTGGCCTGACGCTCCACTTAAAACTCTCTATCGGCGCGGGTTATAGCACTCTCTTCAGAGCGAGCTTGCCAGTCGCGACGAACAATTGTCCCTGGAACAATTCATTCAACTTTCAATTCGCATTGACAATCTGATACGAACCCGAAGCCCTATTTCCATGCCGTCGGAGCCCCGCACTCACAGTGGAAGCGATCTCTCAGCTCATGAGTCCATGCAACTAGGACGCACTCATCTGACTCCCGCTGAATGTCAGCGTCGGATTCGTATGGGACTATGCATTTACTGTGGTATGCATTTACGGTGGTCATTTTCTCTCCGCCTGCCCGAAACGCCCTGAAACCTCAACTGCCAGTCGCTCCCCGGTGAGTTCAGTTTCTAACTGTTGTCTTACCATTTCTGTTATTATCAGTTACAAGGGGTCAAATGGTGGTTTCTGCTCTCATTGATTCTGGATCTGCTGGAAATTTTAAATATAATACTCTTGTATGACCTCTTACTTTAAACCTGCACTGACCTCTTGCTGCTTTACTTAGCTCCACGAATCATTCGAAAAATTGCCATCCAATCTCCCCACTGAGTACTATGACTGGCGTGTGGTTTTCAGCGAAGCCAAAGCTACCGAACTTCCCCCACACCGACCTCAAGACTGCTCCATCAACCTGCTACCAGGTACTCTTACACCCAAAAGTCATGTTTACCCTTTGTCGCTACCAGAATCGAAGGCCATGGAGGAGTATGTGGAGGAAGCACTACTTCAGGGTTTCATCAGACCTTCAACATCCCCTGCTGCCGCCGGTTTTTTCTTTGTGGGAAAAAAAGATGGTACCCTGTGGCCTTGTATCGATTATAGAGGTCTCAACGCCATTACTGTTAAATTTAAGTATCTCCTTCCGTTGGTCCCTTCCGCTCTAGAGCAAATGCGAGAAGCTCAGGTATTCACCAAGTTAGACTTGCGCAGTACTTACAATCTCATTCGTGTTCGTGAGGGGGACGAACGGAAGACTGCCTTCATCACCAACACAGGCCATTATGAGTATCTGGTCATGCCTTTTGGGCTTTCTAATGCACCTGCAGTATTCCAGTCCTTCATGAATGAGACTTTCAAGGACATGAATAATAAGTTAATTTTTGTATACACTGATGAAATTCTGATTTATTCCCCATCTTTAGAGACTCATGTGGAACATGTCAAACAAGTGCTGCAGCGACTGGCTGATCATCATCTTTTTGTCAAGGAGTTTCACGTACGCTCAGTCACATTTTTGGGTTACGTTTTGAGTCCTGGGCAGGCTCGCATGGACACCTCCAAAACCCAAGCTGTGATAGATTGGCCCGAGCCTCAGTCCATCAAGGAACTTCAACGTTTTTTGGGGTTTGCAAACTTTTATAGACGGTTCATTCGCAACTTCAGTAGTCTAGCTGCTCCACTCACTTCTCTGCTGCAGGGTTCTCCCCACACCTTCCATTGGACCTCTGCTGCAGCTCAAGCTTTCTAAGAGCTTAAGGCCCCTATTTTGAAACACCCAGACCCAGCTCTTCCTTTTTTGGTAGAGGTAGATGCATCAGACACTTGAGTGGGAGCAGTTCTCTCTTAGCACCATGGTTCCCCAGCTAAGTTGTTTCCTTGTGCCTTCTTTTCCAGAAAGCTGTCCGCAGTCGAGAGAAATTATGATGTAGGAAACCATGAACTGTTGGCCATGAAGGTTGCATTTGAGGAATGGCGGCAATGATTGGAGGGAGCCCAACATCCATTTGTAGTACTCACCGATCATAAAAACCTGGAGTACATTCAAGGTGCTAAAAGACTGAACTCTCATCAGGCTAGATGGGCACTCTTCTTCTGTAGATTTCACTTCTCAGTAACCTACCGTCCCGGGTCCAAGAATGTCAAAGCGGATGCGCTCTCTCGCATGTATTCTGGTGGCTCTTGCTCTGACAAATCCTGTTCAGGATCGATTGGTTCATGGAAATTGCTGGTCTTATTTTTAATATGTGGCTCCAGTATCGCTAACAAAGCATCAAACTGAGCCACTGACATCCTGAAGTAAACTTTGAATCTCTTGGGATAATCCCGCAGCGAACTCTCCTTCCTCTCCACGAAATCTCAGGATTGGATGGACCCAATATTTCCTCTTTCTCTTTTTATGAAGAGAGAGGACAACAAAATCATTCTCACTGCTTGAAGACACCATTTTGTATTTTTTTATGTTTTTTTTTTCCACAACAGATTAATTAATATGTATCAGACTCAGTGTTCAATGTTTCTGTGCGTGATGTAGGCGATTTGTAGGATGATGAATACGAAAAAAACCTGCGAAAATTTCGGACTGTGTGCAAGGACCATAAGTCCGCAGAATTTTTTAACACACACACCAGCAATTATCAGAACTGCAAAATATCAGAACAAAGCAGAAGAACAGGAAACACTGAGAAATGCAACGGCGACCAAAGACAATACTTCAGAAAAGAACAAAGGGAACTATAAATAGACAAACATAATGTGTGTGACACTGTGATGACATTTAATTGTGATGAAAAGTCTGCTGACAGTGACCTGATCATATTATTGCTGTGGATATGACACAGATGGATTGCTTTATGAATGCACTGATTTATCAGGGTTGTGACTGTGACAGTCGGCCTCTGTCACATATCCTGCTAGATATCAAGATTATTTCAGTATTGTGGATAACAATTAATGGTTCCAGCAGGACTAGGCTTTGCTGGGTGGTTTTTAGATGATAAATAGATTAATTGTCATTGCATCTGTGATTTCTCCAGCTGTAAATCTGTTGTTGTGTTTTTCTGTCTGTTGCATGTGTCAGTTCATGACAAACTGCAACAATTACTGCTAATCACTGTAACCTCATCAGTAAATGTTTTATGGCTTTATTAAGTTTCCTTTCTCAAAAGGTCAGACAGGTCTTTCTCATCAACTCAACCATAATGGATCAAATTAAAGAACTGAATGTAAATTGAATAAAGCTGTTTCTATTTGAAGTGTTGCAATTTCACATTCTTGCTTTTTGTTACTGCTGCCAAAAGTTGGTGAAATGAGAACCATTACCAGCCATTAAGTAAGTAAAGTGGATAAAGTTGGTTTGGTCATGGTGGACTAGATCAGCTTACACTTCTAATGCAAAGCAAGTCTGAAGATTTACTCCTGCTAAGAAATTACACAGAGACATGCTGTTGTGTCTGTGCAAATAGACATACAAAAGATCCCACCAACAAAGCTGCATGAACACAAAACTCAACCCAATAATGCATATCTATACCCACTAAGACGTTTATGCTGCTTCTGCAAAGATCCATGTTAATCGTGTGTATGCGAGCTGTGTTTGCCAGGACCAGCTTTGCTGTAATGCTAATGGACTGACTTGTTACAATGGATAAAAAAAGTCTACACACCCCGAACAGCAGGTTTTTGTGATGTAAATAAATTAAACAAAAATATGATTTTTTTTAAGTGTAATGTAAAAAATACAACTCATGCAATGCCACTGAAAATCAAAGTGACATTTCATATAAAAAAAAAAACCAAAAAAAAAAAAAAATAACTAGTAAGAACTAACTGCATAAGTGTTCACCCCCCTGAACTGATAATTGGTAGAAGCATCCTTTGATTTTATTACAGCACTTTGTTTTCTCTCTCTGTTTGGACAAGAGTCTGTCAGCTTGACACATTTTGACTTGGGAATATTTAATAATATCTTCTTTGCAGAAACATGGTTATGCACTGACATCACTTTCCCGCAGGAACACACTCCCTCAGCCGGACTGAGTGGCAGAAGAGTTGCTGAGTGACTGGATTTAATAGGAAAAATTGGCCTGTTCTTGATAATGTCACTGTTGTGCCATACTTTCTCCACTTGTTGAAGACTGTTTTCACAGTATTCCGTGTTTTATCTAATGCCTTGGAAGTGTTTTTGTAGCCCTCAGTGATCATGTTAATGCTTCATGACACTTGAACTAGCAGAAACCAAGAAGATGTCAGAAAAATCTTACAAGAACAACTGAGATGTGGAGTTAATCAGAGTCAGTTCAGGTGAAGACATGTGTGCATTATTTCACTTGAGCTTGATGATTAGTTTTAACAGGAGTGTGGAGACTTTTTATATGCGCTGTATGTCTATCTGGCTGGCTTGACTTAATTAAATAGCTTGTATCTTTTCTCATAATATGTCCCTGGACCAGGATAGCCCAAAGCCTATTTGCTTGAGCTGGAATACCTTTAAATTAACATTTCAGGGTCAGTAAAAGGTTAAAGAAAAATAAAAAAATACAGGGCAAGACAGAAAATGCATTGAAGACAAATCAAGACGAGTTTGCAGTGACGGTTTTAAATGCACCAAAAGTCCTGCATTCATCAAGATCCAGTTATGACATTTTAATTAAAAATTACAGGGTCAATTTAAAAACAAACAAAAAGATGAATTGTTCACAATAAGATCTATAACATGCATTTAGAAAACAGATAGGAGGAATTTTCATGTCATGGCAACTTTAAGCTTAGTTGACAGCATTTGTGGCATAATTTTATTTGGCGCAAAAATTTATTTTTTTATTTTATTTAGACCATTTGAGGTTAAGGTTAGGCAGCTTTAATGCAAGTCCATTTAAAATCAGATGCTTATATTTTTACAAAAATCTCCTTGAATTCTTCTGTTAAAAGCTGTGTATTCATTTGAGTTGTAAAATTGGAAATAACTTTAAAAGAGTAAAGGTTGTGTTTTTTCCACAGTAAATCATGTTAACATTTTCTTATGGCTATGCTATTGAAACAGTATTTTTAAGTTGGCATAAATTCAAAATTGACCCTGTTTATTTTCTAAATGCATGTGGTCTTAATGTGAATGATTCATCCATGAATTTATAATTTTTTTCTTACACTAATCACTCATGACTTGCTCTTTCTGTGATATGACTCACTTGACGTCTAGATCAAAAATAAATGATCAAAAATAAATGATCAAATCAAGTCTTGCCCTGTGTTTTTCCTTGTTTGACAGCTGTTTCACTCAGAAATATGTCACGATACAGTAGTACAGTTTGTCGCAACTTCCACTTCATGTTGACTTCTTGTTAACAGATTGGCTCCATGCACTTCTATTGAAGGTGCTTCACCAGATTATTGCTTTCTAGGGCTGTAACGATCCCCTCATGTCACGATTTGATACATATCATGATACTGAACTCACAAAACTATATTATTGCGATACTCCAAGACATGATAGAAGGTTAACAAAAAACAAACTGTTAATTAAAATGCTATATTTAATATTACATTTTGTGTGTAAATGAACAGGCTTGGACTTGGTACTGGAAACCCAAAGCACAGGACAATAGAGACACCAGAATAACAATATTCATGAAAATGAAAATTCAGAATTATGTTAGACGAATATGCTTGCACTCTTTCACTGATTAGAGATATTTAAAATAATGTTGGCCACTTTTTACTTGTAACATCAGACATCTGGCATTATCAGGACACACAAATATTCCCCCATTGCATTATTATACATTATATTTAACACACAGAAATTTTATTTTGGGTGAACTATACAAAATACATATTACATCTATCCATGATACATATTGCTGCATTTTTGTATTGCGATATATTGTGACACGATATATTTTTACACCTCAACTGTTGACTGAACTTAACTTGTACTAAAAGAGGAATATTCCTTTAAGAGTTATTCTATATTTTCCACCAGCCATGGCTGAGCGGGATTTGGCCAAGGCTTTACGAATTTTATGAGGTGGCTAATTCGTACGAATTCATACGAATGACCTACCCCTGACCCCGCCCCTAAACCTAACCATCAGTTTAGACAATTCGTACGAATTAGTCATCTTTTAATCACTCGTACGAATTCGTATGAATTGGTCATGATAGTGTTGGATTTTATGTGTGCCATGGCCGAAGGCACCAGGATACCAATGCAGAGAGAGAAAATGTAATTTTAAAATTTAAATTAATTTTACTTTTATTCCTATAAATCACTCTTCATTAAACACTTGTTTCAACAAAGTACAAAGTTACCTTATATCAGATAAGTACCAAAGAAAAATAAATCATTAAAACAATATAAATAAATTACACCGAAAATAATCATCTTCAGCGACAGAGCACAACGCTCCATTACCACACCATTTCATTTCAAATGTTAATAGATCCTTTGTAGACTTATAAAAAACAAAAATCTATCAATACTCGTGATTTGAAAACAGTATTACTACATCTTCACCCGACAATCTTTCAACCATATTATTTCGGCTCATGTAAATGGCCAGTTTTGCCTGACCTAAAACAAAATTCAAAAGCTGTCAAGTAAACTATTTACTTCGAACAAATTTAAAACCAAAAATAAAAATCCTCATGGAAAACAATTCACTAAAAGAAGTAAAAACATTTACCAAAATTGAAAATAAAGGTTTCAGTCTGCCACATTCCATAAAACCATGAAAAACATTTTTGAGCAGAAAGGACAATCAGCAATAACTTCAGGATTAAGAACTGAAATAAAAGCATTAACAGCGATGGCACAGTGAAGAAGCCTCCACTGTGTATCCCCTGCCCTTTTAGATAACGGTGGCTTATACAGTGACCTCCACTCAGGTTTCACGTTCTCTTCAACACCCAATACTCTGCCCATGGCGTGTCACCATTATCAATTAGTACCTTTTTATTACAACTTTAACAGATATTTTATAAAAAGCTTTGCCAGGTGCTGTACACAAGTCCAAACACAAAGGTCTTTCAGCATCTAAAAAAGGTCCACTACAACAATCTTGGTTTCCCTTTTGACCAATTTCCAATTAAAAGTGCTTCACTCTTGTTCCAATTAACTTTTGCTGATGACAAACTCTAAAATCTCCCAAAGCTTTCATTAAAACCTGCACATCATTTGGTCCGTTAATTAAAACTACCACATCATCAGCATAGGCAGACAAAGAAATGCTGCTTTTACAAATAGGTAGATTCAAACCACAAATATTTTCTCTTAATTGTTGCAACTATAGCAAGTGCATATAACATTCCAGACAAAGAACAGCCCTGTCTAATTCCCCTATGGAACTTAAAAGGAGTGCATAAGCCACCGTTTATCTTAAGCACACTCTCAACGTCACCATAGAGCACTTTCACTTTGTCAATAAAATCCTGACAGAATCCAAAAGCTTCTAAAGTTCTCCTCAAGTAAAGGTGTTCGACCCTATCAAACATCTTTTCTTGATTTAATGAAATAAGTCCAATATTAAAGTTGAGCAACTTGGAGACATCAAAAATATCCCTAATGAGGCTAATATTATCAAAAATGGTCTGATCTGGATGTACCACCTGATCTATAATTTTAGCTAACCTATAAGCTAAAGCCTTCGAGAGTATTTTATAATCTGAGCGAAGGAGCGAAACAGGATGCCAGTTCTTAATTTCTAAAAGATCTCCTTTTTGGGGGAGGAGAGTGATGACCGCTATGACTACTCAAAGGCAAACTACCTGAGCCCAAACTAGCATTAAGCACCCACAAAAGGTCCTCCCCTACCTCTGTCCAATTTAAAAAAAAAATAAAATTCAACAGGAAGGCCGTCAATTCCTGGCACTTTCCCAGAATTCATGCCTTGAAGGGCCTTATGCAACTCCCCCAAGCTCTGCATGGGCACCGTCTTACACTTCGGTCAATCCTTTTAAAAAACACTTTCAGAATCCCATCCTGTTCCCAACTCATTCAAGTTTTCATAAAACCCGCAAGCTCTTGTTCGTATTTCTGCATGACTAAATATAAAATCACTCCTGCCTCAGAGCGCAAAGCATGCAAAAAACATTTTTGCCCATTTTTCTTTTCAAGGCTAAAAGAATATTTTGATGGTACATCCGTCTGTTCAATACTTTAAAAACAATAACGAACCAGAGCTCCTTGTGTTTTCACCCCCAGAAGGTCAGCTAGCTGGGTTTTCTTATTTGAAATCATCTCTGTATAACTTTGATTACTTGTTGAAACAGCTAAACTCTGTAATTTAATGATTTCTGCCTCCAAGGCCTTCATATAACATAGTGACATTACGAGTGTACTGTTGGCAAAACTGTTTTATTTGGACCTTTCCAAAATCCTACCATTGCTGTAGGTCTTGAAATGAATCTTTTGGCTTTTTAAAATCTTCCCAAAATACTTTTAATACATCCTTAAAATCCTTACTAGTATTGAAGGGCCAGTATGCACTGTGGGATTTAATTTGATTTAAAAAGAAAACCCCCAATACCATATGATGATCAGAAAAACTGACCGGTGAAACGACACAACTTTTAAAAATACCCAACTGATGTCTGAAACCATAAACGATCTAATCTTGCAAGAGATATAACATTGTCACGAGCATGAGCCCATGTACACTGTCTCTGACCGTCATGAAAATGCCTACAAATGTCACATAAATCATTCACATTTATCATCTTAGTGAGACGTTCACGTGAAGGCATATGGGGCTCAATGTGATTTCTGTTAATATTATTTTCAGTACAATTAAAATCTCCTCCTAAAAATAAATATTCTTCAGTACTGCATCTTTGTAACGTGGAACTAAGTGCATCTAAAAACACCAATCTTTCCATTGCTGACGTTGGAGAATAAACACAAACAAAAACAAAAGCATATTTTTCAAAAATAGCTCTTATTTTTAAAAGTTTTCCTCTCACAATCTCATCAACTTGATAAGAGACTGGACTAAAACTCTTAGTATATATAATACCCACACCACCACTAAGTGTGGTATTGTGTACAGAAATGCCATCCCACTCCTGCGTCCAATCAGCAGCATTTTTAACATCACTGTGTGTCTCTTGGATAAAAGTAACATCTACTTTTTTCTGTTTAATAACTCTTATTATTAAATAAGAGACCAATTTTCCGTAGCGAGATAATGCTTGTATTACAGTTTTTCTCAATTGTTAAAACACAATTTCTGAAACCTTGCTCCATTTTCTGAAAACATTAAACACAAAACCTCATCTTCAAGCACTATTTACAGAACCTCAGACTCCTCTTGCAAAATGAAACTTTCGCCTCAAAACAGTTTTACCTGTGTTCAAAATCATAAACAAAGTGATCAAAATGATATACACTATCAAGCAGTCAGTAAACAATACACCAAAAAATAGAAAATACATTGTTCGAAACATATAGTTCTCAGGGAGAAGTACATTTTTAATCTCAAAACAAATTTCATATTTTTCCGTCATTGTCTTTTGATGAACGAAAACATGTTCTATCATAGTAGCTCAAAATTGATCAGAAATTACTACTCTGCTTTGCTCTTTGCAATTTTTTTGTGTTCTTCCTCCTCCTTGTACCCCTATTTTTACAGTACTGTACCCTGCATCTCACAAACTTGTCCTTTGTCTCTGTGATACTGTAATTCTTGTTCTTTGATATGAACCTGCAACCAGTCAAAATCTATTGAGCAGTCAGTACTGTAAACAAATGGTACTGTTGACAATGTTCAGGGCCATACAATTTGTTCATTGTACAGTATACAGCCTACAATGCACTGTACTACAGTATACAATACTAAAAGGGACAAAAATCAAAGCAGTAAATGTGTGATCAATGTGCTTCTTCTTGTCTTTGGGCTGGGTCAGGCCAGGCCAGAGCACTTCGTCGACATCACAAGCAATAGTGTCCCTCCTCCTTTCTTGCCCTCCTCCCCCCCCTCTTCCTCTTTCTTGCCCTCTTCCTCCTTCTCTTCCTTTTCCTCGTCCTCCTCATCGCCCACCTCGCATAAGCACTCGTCCTCGTCCTCTCACATAGTTTCTTCTATCCATTCTCAGACTTTCTCCTTCCCACCTTCAACAACCTGTTTGCTCTTTGAACTGGCTTATATTGGTTGTGTCACATCTTTTGAAACAGGTTAAATCAATTTTGAGTGGTTGTGTTCAATCAATGACATGTGTTCTCTATTTGTATTTGATTGTTGCCACTTGTGTTTACCAGTATGGATGACATGTGCATTAGAGTGCAGAATGTGTTTTGAGAATGAGAATGTGTTAAGAATTTGAGATCTGCAAATTGTATTTTACCATGTGAAATGGTTTAAGGTATTGACAACAGACTGCACAATTAGCTAAATGAGTTCAGGCAACTGAGAACTTTGTTCAGCCAATGGGTTTTAGTGTTTTAGCAATTGAGAAAAACTGTAAAACAACATCACTAATAAACGGCGGGACATTCGAGAGGGTGACTCTTTTAGATGGTAATGAAAGTGGCAAAACGGAGGTGAGAACACCGTCGAGAATAATTCCCCTCATCAGTACTCCATTTGCCTTTTCTATTGTACTAAAAATAAAAAAAAACATTAGTGCTGTTTATCCTAGAGGCAGACATTATATTTTCATGTCCCACAATTTCCCCCACAGCAAAACAACAACTCTCCACACTCAGACGCCACTTTTACTCCGTGACGACGCATGACCGCTCACACTCACAACGCTCCACTCACTCCCAGCATGCACTGTGAATGAGAGAGAGAGAGTAAGAAAGAGATAGAGAGAGAGAGAGAGAGAGAGAGAGAGAGAGAGAGAGAGAGAGAGAGAGAGAGAGAGAGAGAGAGAGAGAGAGAGAGAGAGAGACAGTACAGCTGTTTGCTGCTGACAGATACTGAATACTTAAAAATCCTTATAGATAAACGACTGGTAAATTGACGACTGAAGAAAGATTTTTCTTGCTCTTGGTACTTGACAAGGGATACATGTTCGATCTTGAGACTTGTAAATGCTGCAAATGTATGTAGAGGGTAGATATGAGAATTAGTTGACTTTACCTAATGAATATTGATGAATTAGTTATAATGAGATTTTAGTTCCTAAAACCATTCTACCAACAACCATAATAATGTTTCATTGGTAACACTTTACAATAAGGTTCATTAGTTAACATTAGTTAATGTTTTAACTAACATGAACTAACAATGAGCAATATATTTGTTACTGTATTTATTAATCTTTGTTAATGTTAGTTAAAGGGCACCTATTATGCAAAATTCACTTTTACATGGTGTTTGAACATAAATGTGTGTTGGCAGTGTTGTACACAACCACCCTATAATGATAAAAAAACACCCAGTGCTTTTTTTTAAATCCCCATAAATCACGAGCAATGTCTCAGAACGAGCTGTTCTCAGATTTGGGGCAATGTGACGTCACTTTGCACAGGCCCCTCCCACGACTGTTGACTGACACTGCAGTTTTAGCGTAGACCCGCCCTGAGTGAGCTGGACACAGTCCGCCATTGTTTCGATGCTGGAGCAGCTGTAGACAAGAATGTCTTCTAAGCGATTGAGGTGTTTTGTTGTTGGATGTAAGAATGAACATCAGTCTTCATTTACTCTCGTTGTTACTCGAGGATGGATCAGTACCAACTGTTCGTGATCAAGCTTACACTCTCCAGAGCGACAGGCCTAACGTTACTGATCACGGCAGAAATGAAAGTGAGAGCGCGCACTTTATGACAGCTCATTGAGTCGTTTTACAGATATACAGTGTACCAGTTTATCAAGCACCCACTGAAAAGGTGTGTATATTTGTTTACTGTTAGTTGTAACGAGTGTTTTGTGTACTTTGCTGTGTATGTTCCATGCTAATGAAAGAGAGAGAGAGAGAGTAGCAGCTGTTCATTTGCATTTAAAGGGATACACACTAAAACGAAAAAAAAATTACAATTTAAACATGCTGTAAAAAATTATCTGTTGGTCTGTTGGGTATTTTGAGCTAAAACTTCACATACACGCTCTGGGGACATCAGAGACTTATTTTACATCTTGTGAAAAGGAGCATGATAGGTGCCCTTTAATAAAAATACAGCTGTTCTTTGTTTGTTCATGTTAGTTCACAGTGCATTAACTAATGTTTGCAAATACAACCTTTGATTTAAATAACGTATTAGTAAATGTTGAAATTAATATTAAATGCTGTAGAAGTATTGCTCATTCTTAGTTAATGTTTACTAAGGTAGTTAACTAATGTTAACTAATGAACCTTATTGTAAAGTGTTACCGTTGTATTATGTAAATATTACTGATTATTTTTATTTGTTGTATTGACACTCTCAAGCATAGATAAATCAGTTTTGGCTCTGGCCTCTGGTAAATAAACCACAAGGCTGAGTGGTGTTTTCACGGTGTAAAACCCTTTTAAAATGTAAATTGTTACTAAAGGATCTCCCTGGAGTCTTTTCCTTTTACAGGAAGCTGAGGCGCATTAAGTCTGAGTCATTCATGCCCAATCCTGCCAATGATACAGAATTTATATTCTTGCCAGCTAGTACAATTTCGGTTCCAAAAATATTTTCTAACATTGGTTGGCAATGGCCACAGTGATCTGATTCTTCATTCTAAAGCCTGCAGAATGTGATGAAATAAGTCAAGAGAGACTCATGGTTAAATCAGCATCACCCAGTGGACTATTGCTTTTATAAAAACAGCGATATGATAAATGACACCAATGTATGATAAATAGTTACATTTATTATTAATTTTGCATTCGCTCTGCTGTAGCAGCATTAACATAGAATGTGCAGTCAAAGTTCCTCCAATCAGATTGAGTTTCAAAGTTCCTCCAATCAGATTGGGTTTCATAGTTCCTCCAATCAGATTGAGTTTCAAAGTTCCTCCAATCAGATTGGGTTTCAAAGTTCCTCCAGTCAGATTGAGTTTCAAAGTTCCTCCAATCAGATTGAGTTTCAAAGTTCCTCCAATCAGATTGAGTTTCAAAGTTCCTCCAATCAGATTGGGTTTCAAAGTTCCTCCAATCAGATTGAGTTTCAAAGTTCCTCCAATCAGAGATTGGGTTTCAAAGTTCCTCCAATCAGATTGGGTTTCAAAGTTTGTCCAATCAGATTGAGTTTCAAAGTTCCTCCAATCAGAATGAGTTTCAAAGTTCCTCCAATCAGATTGGGTTTCAAAGTTCCTCCAATCAGATTGGGTTTCAAAGTTCCTCCAATCAGACTGAGTTTCAAAGTTCCTCCAATCAGAGATTGGGTTTCAAAGTTCCTCCAATCAGAGATTGGGTTTCAAAGTTCCTCCAATCAGATTGGGTTTCAAAGTTCCTCCAATCAGATTGAGTTTCAAAGTTCCTCCAATCAGATTGGGTTTCATAGTTCCTCCAATCAGATTGAGTTTCAAAGTTCCTCCAATCAGATTGGGTTTCAAAGTTCCTCCAGTCAGATTGAGTTTCAAAGTTCCTCCAATCAGATTGAGTTTCAAAGTTCCTCCAATCAGATTGGGTTTCAAAGTTCCTCCAATCAGATTGAGTTTCAAAGTTCCTCCAATCAGAATGAGTTTCAAAGTTCCTCCAATCAGATTGGGTTTCAAAGTTCCTCCAATCAGATTGGGTTTCAAAGTTCCTCCAATCAGACTGAGTTTCAAAGTTCCTCCAATCAGAGATTGGGTTTCAAAGTTCCTCCAATCAGAGATTGGGTTTCAAAGTTCCTCCAATCAGATTGGGTTTCAAAGTTCCTCCAATCAGATTGAGTTTCAAAGTTCCTCCAATCAGATTGGGTTTCATAGTTCCTCCAATCAGATTGAGTTTCAAAGTTCCTCCAATCAGATTGGGTTTCAAAGTTCCTCCAGTCAGATTGAGTTTCAAAGTTCCTCCAATCAGATTGAGTTTCAAAGTTCCTCCAATCAGATTGGGTTTCAAAGTTCCTCCAATCAGATTGAGTTTCAAAGTTCCTCTAATCAGATTGAGTTTCAAAGTTCCTCCAATCAGATTGAGTTTCAAAGTTCCTCCAATCAGATTGGGTTTCAAAGTTCCTCTTATCAGATTGAGTTTCATAGTTCCTCCAATCAGATTGAGTTTCAAAGTTTCTCCAATCAGATTGAGTTTCAAAGTTCCTCCAATCAGAGATTGGGTTTCAAAGTTCCTCCAATCAGATTGGGTTTCAAAGTTTGTCCAATCAGATTGAGTTTCAAAGTTCCTCCAATCAGAATGAGTTTCAAAGTTCCTCCAATCAGATTGAGTTTCAAAGTTCCTCCAATCAGATGTAGTTTCAAAGTTCCTCCAATCAGATTGGGTTTCAAAGTTCCTCCAATCAGACTGAGTTTCAAAGTTCCTCCAATCAGAGATTGGGTTTCAAAGTTCCTCCAATCAGAGATTGGGTTTCAAAGTTCCTCCAATCAGATTGGGTTTCAAAGTTCCTCCAATCAGATTGAGTTTCATAGTTCCTCCAATCAGATTGAGTTTCAAAGTTCCTCCAAGCAGATTGGGTTTCAAATTTCCTCCAATCAGATTGAGTTTAAAAGTCCCTCCAATCAGATTGGGTTTCAAAGTTCCTCCAATCAGATTGGGTTTCAAAGTTCCTCCAATCAGATTGGGTTTCAAAGTTTGTCCAATCAGATTGAGTTTCAAAGTCCCTCCAATCAGATTAAGTTTCAAAGTTCCTCCAATTCAAACTGGGTTTCAAAGAAAATTGGGTTTCAAAGTTCCTCCAATCAGATTGGGTTTCAAAGTTTCTCCAATCAGATTGAGTTTCAAAGTTCCTCCAATCAGATTGGGTTTCAAAGTTCCTCCAATCAGATTGGGTTTCAAAGTCCCTCCAATCAGATTGGGTTTCAAAGTCCCTCCAATCAGATTGGGTTTCAAAGTTCCTCTAATCAGGGCTGCGTTCAGCCCCGACAAAACGTTGCACAACGTTTTTTAAACAGAAACGGTGATGCGTTGAACACACTGTTCCGATGACGCAAGAGTTGCAACTATGGCAGCTGAGAAGGCCATTCTTTGTGTTCTTTGTGAAGAATTTTCTGAGCCTGATGAAGTCAGTATAAATATGTGTTTAATACTACAAAATGCCCGATGTTACAGTTACTGCACTTGCCGCCCAGAACAAAAGAGAACATCCCAAAAGAGTGAAGGGATTTGTGGAAACTGAAATGGAAGCACACATCTTACCTAATTCAGACTAAAACACATCTATTTAGCCTCACATACTGACTTTATTTGTAGTTCATACTGTTTTAATATCCTGTATTTTCTTTCTCATTTTTAGGAAAAGCACTTAATTACCATTGTTTATTTCTATACCAAATGTCACACTTGCAATGAAGCTAAACATATAAACAACTACATCATTATGCTGATATCCTATATTTATACAATAAAACTTACGACAAACATGTCTTCTATTATCCTCAGTTGTTACGTATACCGAGCTGCATCGAACACATTTGTAAATTACTTTCCTCGAACCCATTGTGCGGGTTCACTTTAATAGTGCGTGCTTTATATACATGTTGCTGCTGATTGGACTGCAGTTCTGACACACCCACCAAACAAGAGAAAACGTATCTCAAACCCCGTTGTACACCAGTGCACGCCGTTTCCAGGAAACATGACGTTCAACCCGGAAACCGTAGCAAAACGTTGCGCACCTTTTTGAACTTGAACGTGCCCCAGGTTGAGTTTCAAAGTTCCTCCAATCAGATTGGGTTTCACAGTTCCTCCAATCAGATTGGGTTTCAAAGTTTGTCCAATCAGATTGAGTTTCATAGTTCCTCAAATCAGATTGAGTTTCAAAGTTCCTCCAATCAGATTGGGTTTCAAAGTTTCTCCAATCAGATTGGGTTTCCCTGGAGAGACATATATATTCCAATTGATGTTGGTGATGTTTTTTTCAGCTGATATGAAGCCCTCTGGAAGTACACAGTTTGAATTATGCAGTCTTTAAGCCCCAAGAAAATAATAATAATAACATGACAACACTGATGGCACCACCAGAACACAAACCCTTCACCAACCATTTCACACATTGAAGCGCATGGCAGGAACCATCCAAAAGAAGAACTGGGCACTTTTCTGTACAAACATGTACCCTGTAATGAAATATTTGTGATATAACAAATATGGCTGTTAAAGGCACACTATGTAATATTTTTGGATCAAA
The DNA here is from genome assembly GCF_949319135.1 of Squalius cephalus. Classification (NCBI taxonomy): domain Eukaryota; kingdom Metazoa; phylum Chordata; class Actinopteri; order Cypriniformes; family Leuciscidae; genus Squalius; species Squalius cephalus. The sequence continues at coordinate 35,199,756 of NC_137136.1, read as the reverse complement.
ATATCTAAAAACCCCTAAAACAATGTTATATATTTTATTGATTGTGAACTTACATTTTCCCAAATGTTTCTGAGAATGTTTAAATCCAGAGAAATAAGCAATTTTAACATGGACCGTGTGTCGCCTATCAATGACATCATACCCGCGTTACCCTCGATTTCCGTTTTTATTCTGTAGAAACCATGGAAACACCAAAGACGCATTAATATATTATGTGTTTTATTAGACAGGCAAGCAACTGTTTGGATACATTCATAGACAGAAAACTAATCATTGTTATACATCTCAACCCAGTTAGTCTTTCTGTTTAAATCTAATTTGCTTATTTTACCGCGAATACCATGTTTTACCACGTCTAATATCGATCGATATCGAGCTCACTTCAGTGTGCAACAAGTGTCTCATATAGTCGCCACCGTGTGAACGTACAGCATTATAACAACTTTCAACACTCAAATATGTCTGATATGATAAACAGCGCTGCGTTTCCCCACATATGCATGACCGGAAGAAGTAGAAGCGTCTGTGGGATAGTAAAAGCTCACCTGCTCTCGAGCCGTGTGTCGCTCTCGTCTCTCATTAGCAATAGCTCACTTGGTAACATAAATACATCTTTAATACATTACCAGTAATTCATGAATATGATTTCTGCCCGAGTCCCGTCATATTCTCCACCAGCTGTAGAGGTGAAGACAACAACTCCCATCCCAGACAGCAACATAGTGTCGGCCCAGATCCGGCCCACATCTGGTACACATGGATTCCACATGGCCCAGATGTGGGCTGACGCTATGTTGTTGTCTGGGATGATTCAGCGAAATCAAGGCATCTTTGTTTTGAATAAACGACCTCTAGTGGTGAAAAATTACATAGTGTGCTGTTGAAAACTTTTTCTTCGTCGAAGCAAGAGACCAGGAGACGTTGGGGATCACGTTCAAACAAAGTTATTCTTTATTGAGGACTTCGCTGTACGCGGCTGCAGTTCTTCCCAAATGATTCTGGCTAACATTCTTTTACATGGTTTCTTTATAGGTCTTTCAGTGGGCTGTCCTTAAAGGTGCTAAACATACACACAGCCTTAGAGGTAACCACTAAATCTAATCATCTAAAGACAATAGAGGCAATTGCCCCCAACTGAGATAATGGTACCCCCCCCCAAATGGTATACACAACAAATGGTCACGAGACCTTAGACTCAGTCCAACTCTTAGTTGGAAGATCAAAGACTAAAAAACCCCTGACTATTACAATGTTTAGACAGCTGACTTAAAGCTGACTTCTGATCAGTAAATTGATGCCATCATGTTCACCTTGAATGCCCAATACAGTGTAATTCACCTTAGTTTTTCATGTGATGTTATGTAAGGAAGTAAGATCAGCAGATCTTAAACATATTCTTAAATTTTAACCCTTCAGTGCCTTTAATGGAGAAAGCTGATTTTTAGAGCCAGATGCTGTAGTTGTGGCATCTCTACCAGAGACTAACAGAAACTCTTCATAATGACATTTTTAAATCATATTTTGCTTGATGCATATTGTGTATTATGCTACTTTTGACTGCCTGCCCGTCGATAGGAGAAAAAAGCTTTTTGCATTGAGAGTAGTGTTAATATAGCATATACACACTCTAGCCAAAGCTTGATTCCCTGGTTGATTCGAATATGATTATTTTATGTCACTTGAGCAAAGGAATTTTTATTTTACTTTTTTTTTTTAATCAAAAATTTAAGTGGATTTGAAATCAGATTCATATAAGAACTTTTGAGGAATGCTTCAGTCTGAACAGTGTTTTTTCTCCCCATCGTTCAGAAGGTTGCATGATTTTTCAGCACAGCAACTTTATGCACCAGTGTACAGATGTCTTGTTTTCTGTCACCTCTCTCCATACCGCTAGCTTTCTGCACTCAAGCAGATAGAAGAAAGTGACAAGAACTGGGTCAGCGTGTTGACGTCTACGTTATTACTATAGCAACCAATGTAGATACACTAGAGAATAACCATACAAGTCACACAAAAACATTGGAAAATAAGTTAGACACAGGGTGGATGCAAACTTAATCTAGATTCATGGTGTGCAGTCATTTTCAACAATGACACATTTCTGATACTCAAGATGAATGTGCAAAAGATCAGCTGAGAAATGGTAATCAGTCTTTTATTACACCTGTAGCCCTTTCTGTGGACTTCACGAAAGTTGGTCTAATTATTAGTCAGCCCAAAGGAATAGTTCACCTACAAATTTTTATTTAAAAATATAAATTTTAATCGTAGAGTCATGATTCACCCTCATGCTGTTCCAAACCAGCATGACTTTTCTTATTGGGAAAAGTCTTATTTTATAACAAAAAGGTATATTTCATACAATGAAAGTCAATCCTTGAGCTGAATTGAGAGTTCAGTCACAGAGCCCATTCACTTTCATTTGCATCAAACTGAGGGTATTTTACAAGACAGATTACAGTCTAGGAGAGCAGTCACTATTTTTTGACACTCATTTGTGTAGTCATAGCTTATTGCTTCACTCTTAAAAATGAAGGCTCCTAAAGGGGGTTTTAGTGATGTAACAGAAGAACCATTTCTGGTTCCCCGAAGAACCTTTCAGTGAACAGTTCGGTTACACTTTATTTTGATGATCCCCTTCAGACATTCTGTTGACTATAAGCACTGCAGAACTAACATGTCGTCCAACTCTCATTAGAGGATCAGTACAGTACTGTCTTATAAGTAAAAATAATTTGACATGTACTTGCAAAGTTACTTATCAGTCCGCTTATCAGTAGAATGCCTGTTGAGGTGCATCAAAATAAAGTGTTAGCAGATATTAAGCAGACTCTAATATTATACCTACAGTACAAGTCAACAAACTCTCGTTAGACTATTAGTAGAGTCAACAGAATGTCTAAAGTGGACTATCAAAATAAAGTGTTTCCAGCAGTTCTCAACCCTCTGGTACAGTTCGTATGTCGGACAAAAATTACCAATTTTTTATTTTTATTTCAGTGAAATGATTTAGTTCAATAATATATATATATACAGGTGCTGGTCATATAATTAGAATATCATCAAAAAGTTGATTTATTTCAGTAATTCCATTAAAAAAGTGAAACTTGTATATTATATAGACTCATTACATGCAAAGTGAGATATCTCAAGCCTTTATTTGTTATAATTTTGATGATTATGGCTTACAGATTGTGAAAACCACAAAATCAAAATCTCAGAAAATTTAAATATTACATGAAATCACACAGTAATTACACAGTGATACCATGGTCATTGAAGCAGGTTTTGGTTCTTTTGGCAGTGTGGGCAGGTGCAAATCCTGCTGGAAAATGAAGGAAGCATGAAGTACTCTGGAAATGTCCTGGTAGACGCTGCGTTGACTCTGGATTTAATAAAGCACAGTGGACCAAAGTCCTCTTTTCTGATGAGAGCAAATTTTGCATCTCATTTGGAAACCAAGGTCCCAGAGTCTGGAGGAAGAATGGAGAGGCACACAATCCAAGATGCTTGAAGTCCAGTGTGAAGTTTCCACAGTCTGTGTTGGTTTGGGGAGCCATGTCATCGGCTGGTGTTGGTCCACTGTGCCGTCCACTCAACGCAGCCGTCCACCAGGACATTTCCAGAGCACTTCATGCTTCCTTCAGCAGACAAGCTTTATGGAGATGCTGACTTCATTTTCCAGCAGGATTTGCACCTGCCCACACTGCCAAAATAACCAAAACCTGGTTCAATGACCATGGTATCACTGTGTAATTACTGTGTGATTTCATGTAATATTCTAATTTTCTGAGATTTTGATTTTGTGGTTTTCACAAGCTGTAAGCCATAATCATCAAAATTATAACAAATAAAGGCTTGAGATATCTCACTTTGCATGTAATGAGTCTATATAATATACAAGTTTCACTTTTTTAATGGAATTACTGAAATAAATCAACTTTTTGATGATATTCTAATTATATGACCAGCACCTGTATATATATATATATATATATATATATATATATATATATATATATATATATTAGGGTTTATGGAATTAAATTATATTTATGCAGCAGGTAAAATCCATTTATTCACTTCTTGAGTATAGACCTGAAAATTCCAAGTTAAACTCTCATACATCTTGAATCTTTGGAGCACAGACTGAAGTTTGGTCTCTATTTAAAGACAACATTTGGCAGATTATTGCTGAAGTGAAAAAAGTTTAAAAAAGTGTACTTGACAAAAGTTATAATATTGTACATTTATGGTTATGTAATGCACAATTAATTTTGTATATGAAATATTTATTTTCCAAAACACGTTTTACTCTTAAACTGTGAGAAAATCAAAGCCATAAATCTAAACACACTGAGGTTGATATTTAAAATTTGAGGTTGATATCTAAAAAAAAAAAAGAGCTTTCAGTGAGATGTTGTTTGGCCGCAGTACCAAACGCTTCCACTAGATGAAATACGTCTCCCATTCATTTCCAATGCGCTTATTTTTTACCGCAAACAATACAAGTGTGACTTTTTTTTAGGACCATATCATCTTTTAGAATCATATGACCATGATTTTTTTTTTTTAGCAAATGCCAGATCCTTTACCAAGTTTCATTCCATTCCAATGAAGTAAAAAAAAAAACTAAAAAAAAAAAACGTAAAATGTTTTGTTAAAAAATGACCGAACAGCAACAGAGGGTTGAAAGAACCATTTTTTCTTAGTGTGAAGAACATTTTATTAATCTAAAGAACTTTTTCTGTAAAGCTGCTTTGAAACTATGTGTATTGGGAAAAGCACTATACAAGTAAATGTGAATTGAATTATTAAGAAAACAACAAATTCAATACTACTAAAATAACACTGAGTAACATCACTGTGATGCTTCTTGCTTTACTGCTAGTGTTACTGCTTCTATCTCAGCTGAAACAGATGAATAGTACCATATCTTTACAGTCCTTAAAAGTAGATTTAAATAGTTTATTAATCATGTACTTGCACTTTTCTAAATGATCACTGACAATTCCTAAATAACTGGTTTATAAATAATCCAATACATAATTTAGAAATTATAAACTGATCATTGATAAAGTATGAAAATACAAATAAACTGCTTATTAATGTCTATTAACGCTTTATAAATGATGAATTAACTATTTACTAATGCTTAACTAATGACTGAGCATGCAGTTATTATAAAGTGTTACCAAAATAAGTAATTTTTTTTGGTCAAAAATGACCGAACAGCACCAGAGGGTTAAAAGAACCATTTTTTCTTAGTGTGAAGAACATTTTAATAATCTAAAGAACCTTTTGTGCAATTGGAAGACTCTATCATGGAACCATTGATGCCAATAAAGAACCTTTATTTTTAAGAGTGCAGAAAAAAATGTCTTAATTTTTCAGTCACTATTAACAAAACAACAAATACTACTAAAATAACACTGAGTAACATCACTGTGATGCTTCTTGATTTACTGCTAGTGTTACTGCTTCTATCTCAGCTGAAACAGGTGAACAATACCGTATCTTTACTGTCCTATAGGTTTAACCAGGGCGCAGTTGTGTTTCTGGAATGCAGATGTGAAGTGTGTAAAGCTGAAAGGGCATGTCCAGGCGTGCGGAGCCCTGTGCGGTCACATCCCTCAGGTTTAGGGCTCTGTTAGTGGACACGGGTCCCAGTCGGACCAGCCGGCCATTCTCATCGCTGGAGGCACAGATGGTCTCGGGACGAGGCCGTTGGCTGAGGTCTCAGAACCGGTGCCAGAGTGATTTCATGCATGGTTTCTCTCACAGCAGTGGAGCGTGGAGTCGCTGTCCCACTCCTCACCAGCAGGGGGCAATCTGGGCCCATAATACACTCGTGACCAGGCCAAACGACCACAACAGGAGGGGAAGTTGCTGCGTACGAGTGTGTGTGTGTGTGTGTAGATACGAATTGTAGAGAGAGCAAAACAAAGAGAGAGAGAAAAGAAACGGGTTTAAAACAGTTTTAGAGCACGCAGGGAAGTGGAAAGCTCAGAAGTCTGCAGCGAGGAGAGCTTTACACGCACAAACCTCATGAGACCGAGCTATTTTAGCAGGACTTCATGCTGTGATGGGGAGTTGTGTTGGAGACGGCACTGATCGGATCCGTTGAGGAAGCTTGGATGGATTAGTCCAATTTTTCAGACTGCTAACCCAACCATCCTCCTCCTCTTCTCATCAATCTTTCAGAATTCCCCCATATTGGGCAACGGTTCGCTCGCTTCACTCAAGCGCTGCTCATCCCGGTGAATCTGTGCTTCACACTGTCAGACACAACCCGGACATTAAAGATGAATGGGCTCTCGGCCAACAATGGCATCAAACTTTCACAGTTTCATTCTTGACTTTTTCTCATGGCCTGCCACTGTTTGGGGTTCACATGTTGACCTTGGGTTACTTAAAGGAGAAGCGTGTCATATTTTTAAATACGTTCTCCTACTGTATGCCTTTTCTGTTTGTTTGAGTGTTCTTACCCAATGAAGTCCATAAGAAAGCTGTTCATTGGTTCTCCCATCATGTTTCAACAGCAGTTCTGCCGTCTCCAAAATCCAGATATATTTGTGACTTCACTCTAAAAAACAATTTGGGTTGTTTTCAACCCATGGGCTGGACAAATAAAGGACAGAACACATGTTGGGTTAATTTTATTTTTGTTTATTTAACCCAGTATAATGGGTTGATTCATTTCTACTGTAATATTAGCCGTTTTTTATATAAATATTTTACTTCATACATAAATTAATGTCTACGGATTAAACTTAAAACTTTTTTTAAATACTCAATACAACCACTGGCTTGCACGATAATTCCTTTATTTAATACATATTGCCAACCAGCTCGTTTAACAAATATTAGAAGTAAAAATGTAACATTTAGAAGTAATTGAAGTGTAATGGCCAAGTCTCTGTTGTGCCGTTTCCACCGTAACGTCTCTGGATCTCGTGTCGTGTTCAGTGGAGGAACTTCTAACTTCAGACGCCCTGCGTTTCACTCGTTGCAGAAATATGCTGTGACTCCATTACCTGTCCATAAACAGACAGTGTACCGTTCTGAGAACAGATTTTAACATCATACGTATTTATATTCTGTATCTTTTTGAATACAATCATAAAATTTTATGCAAGGCATCAGGCGTTTCCATCACGCGAAAGACTGACTTGTTTAGGTGACTCACATCGCACCCCTGTATGTTGCTTTGCATAAAATTAAACGATATACAGAACTATACCTGTATTTTATCGAAGACATGCACCATTTTGACGGAGCTGCACTGCTCTCTCCTGAAGAGGTCACAAAAAGCCTGTGATAAATAACTCAACCCCTGGGTTGTTCAGTCTGACCCAGGATCTGGGTTACACAAAAACTACCCAAACACTGTGTTGTTCAGTCTGACCCAGGATCTGGGTTACACAAAAACTACCCAAACACTGTGTTGTTACGTTTGACCCAGGAGCTCGGTAACACAAATACAAAAAAAATAACCCCAAAAAATGTCTAGACCCAGGATTTGGGTAGAAAAAATAACCCCAATTTTTTTGTGTGTTGCTACATGTTACTTGTATATGTACTTTTTGCATTTTAGTTTGATGAAACCACCTTTGATTCTCCTCTGCTGCCTCGAAATTCAGTTCACGATTTGAGTCAATCATCCGAGTCGTCATCTTGATTGGCGGATGTCATCACAAAAACACGAACAGTCCCAGAATAGAGACTATCCGGAGCTGTGACGTCAACAGACCGGGAACAAACGTGCATTTCATGCTGTCAGAGCCCTCCAAAAAATGTTTGTGACATTTTAAGATACAGCTTTTGCAGATACTTTTGAATAACATGGCAGTCAACATATGGAAATGGGCCGTTGAGTTGTTTGAGAGGAAAACCTGTTTGAAAACAGTCTGCATTTTTGAAATTCACCTCTACCTAGTGTTTCTTTAGTATCATTCATATACTATTGTATACAGAACCACTAAAGGGAGATGGTGATGCAAAAAACATGAGATGGGAGGAAGAAATATATTTCAGTGCTTTTGCATTCACTCGCAAAACTTCTGCATTCCCCTGTAAAACTTTTGTGTTCTTTGCAAGCGAGCGCAAAGTGTCTCGGTTGAAGCAGAATGCAAAAGCTTTGATGACATATCATTAATTTTTCCCTTCACCATGTCCCTTTATGGGCTCCATTATTATAATAGTTTTGTTAATATTTTGGATTGGATTTTATTTTTTATATTTTCTGTTTTCACTTTCATTTCTACCCCCTCTAAATCAAAGTTTGGCTGGGATTATGTTACATTGAAAGTTTTGGATTGACACATGGTGTGAGATGTGTGTAACGCACAGACATTTGAATTTTGCACAGTGACTAAAACTCCTGCCTGTGTCTTGCTGGAGATCCTCATCTTTGACACACACACACACACACACACACACACACACACACACACACACACACACCAGTGTCAGGGATAATCTCCGTCTCACATTTCCCCAAACAGCACAAAGGAATTTTGATCTCTGTAAATGGGTTCGTCTGACACACTGGTGATGAAATACAACACTGATAGTGTGAGCTGTCACTTACTTTGAGCTGGAGCATCTAAACTGACTCTTCTGTCTATAAAATCATCTTGAAAACATGGATCAGAGGTGCAAGTAAACGTCTGTGTAACTTTGGATGCATATATGGTTACCCAGAGAAAATTTGGTTACACGTTATTTTAAGGTGGCATAGTTGCATTGTGCTTACTCAAATAAGTGCTGAGTAATATAATCTGATAACAATTACAGTTTTTACCAAATGCTTACACACAAAATCTTTTCATGTCACACGATTTTTGAAACCTCTCACTCAAAGTGCAAAACTACATACCAAATCTTCAAAACCATAAGCTATTTCTCAGCCTTTGACTCAGTTTTCAATTGCATAAAACACTTTTTGCAAAACACTACACACAATTCTCTACCTAAAACACAAAGATCTATCATGAAGTGACTTGCTTTCCTTTTCCAAACACAACCAATCAAAATGCTACACTTATTCACCAGGTCACACAGACACACTCCTCACATGTGCAAACACTAATTGATTAACTGATCACTAACCAATTACTGCTATACTGTAGTATAGGCCTAAATAGGTCAAAGGTCAGATGATCTGTTTTGAACAATGGATTCCTGGGACCCCCTGGGAGATGTGAGGCATTTTGCATTTTGTGTGTGCAGTTTTGAGAATTGTGTGTAGAGTTTTGAAAAAAGGAGACTTAGTTTTGAAAACGTGTGTAAGCAATTGGTAAAAACTGTAAAGGGTTAGTAATAATCATAATAATAACAATACATTTATTATTATTATTATTATTATAAATGTTATCATATATTATATAATTAATACTATTTATAATATAATATAAAAGTAGTAATATAATAGTCATAATTAATATTACAAATATTATTATTATTATATGATTTCTTTATTACTAAAAACAATTACATAAAATAAGTAATATTTCTATTGTAATAGTTCACTGTAAAATACAATATTATTAATTAAATAAAATACAATAATCATTTTATTTTACAGTATGACTGTAAAGTTACAATACTAATTTTTAGTCTTAATTTAAACTAATAAGCATTTATTTTAGTGGAAACCACAAGAAGCCCTGAAAACAAGGCGTAAATAAACCCAGTGTCGCACTCCGCTCTGAAACACGCAGTGCATTTATTTAATGCAATTTGATAATAGCACAAAGCCATATCATGATTTTATATCTATTAAATTGAACAGTTCCTCCTCTGATATGACTTTTCTTTTCAACCATTCTAGTATGTAATGCCCACTTTTCATAATCCAGTCGATCCATCCATCCTCTGCTTTTTGTTTTCTGGTTGAATGTCCTGTTTAACTCAAAAGTATGTAAGAGTACAGATGTTTGTCTCAGATGCTTTCAAAACCTAATAAAAATGGACACAAATGAGACAATAGTTGACATATAGCATGAGTACAGCTATAAACGAAATGAGTAAAGCATTATTTAGTCTCATTGCATTCGATGCGAAACATATATTAAAGATGTTTTCCTGTCCTATGCAGGCTGTTATTGCTGTTTTCTTAGTTATTGCAAATAAATCTTCCCTTTTAGCCTCCAAACCTGAAAAAAGCCCAAAATTTGTATCCATTCCAGCTATGAAAGTGATTTTGTCACCAGAAACAGAGCAAATCAATTTTTCCTTGGCACACTGCTATCTCTTCTTGTGAATGCAGTCCTCTGTCTGCGTTTGGCGGTGGGTGTTTAACCCCAACGTCTCCAGTCTAAATTTAGATGCTCCAGTTTTTTTTTAAAGTTTTTAACAGCGAAGAGTTCTGTTCTCACAGAAATAACATCAAGGACAAAGCACAGTGATTTCAGTGACAGCTCCTACAGCCCGTGACCACTTTAGATTTCAAAGACTCATTCACTGGAAGTATCTGTTCTTTTTCTTCATGGCTTGATATCCAGCTGTCTCTGGCTCACACACACACACACACACACACACACACACACACACACACACACACACACACACACACACACACACACACACACACACACCGGCGTACATTAGTAAGGGCAGTGGCACTACATAAGTGAGGGCTGGTGTTTTATTGCCTGCCTTCCACAGCAGTCATCCTCATAACTCCTCATAACTCCTCATAAGTACTGAGCTTATAGTCGAGGTGAGGGATAGAAACACACACTGTCCTGCCAGAGTCGATAGCTGTGTTTACATTCATCTCCAGCCAGTGACGTTTGTTTAATTCGGGAATGACTGACAGCTAATCTCTCTGTGAGTCCCTGTTGATATTCCTGGAATATCACACACCTAATTAACAAACTGCCATGCTAGATGGCCTTGTATGAGTTGTAATTAGCCAAACATTGTGGAAATGATTAGCTATTAGATTTGGGATTAAATTGTTGTGAGCTTGAATAAACATGGAAACAGGCTTGCGTTCTGTTACCTGGTTTTGCTCGAAGGGTTAAGAAGGATTAACATTAACTGGTGTGTGCAGATTGTTGCCTTGGTGAGTCAGTATTCACGACAATTTATTATAGGATGCAATTCCAGTAGTGCTTTTAATGTTTTTGGGTGAATTTTAAGTAAATGTTTATCTGATTTGTTGTATAACCTTATTTGCTAGCATTAAGTAAGGGATAATGTACATCCAGCCGGTTTTTATGGCAAAATAGACCTCGACAGGGTGATCAGGATCCTGATGAAGAAGAACAGTTCCTAGCGAGCAGCTTTGAGCCTAGACGAGCGAACAACTTCAGATAACATTCACATTTAACAGATGATGTACAGTCATATCACTTATTACACAACCTTTCAACACATATAGACAAATAAAGGCAAGGACATTAAAAAAAAACAATGTTTTAAAAACGTACCGGTTAATTATCTTATAATCCATTACATTGTACAAAACAATCATTATACCAACAAGACAAACATTTCAACAGTAGGCCTATTATTAGCAATTAATCCGCGATAAGCATCATTATGACCCCCAGAATGTTGCAACCAACCAATCAGAATCAAGCATTTTAGAGAGCCGTGTAATGATTGTCATTATACACTAGCATTCAAAAGTTTGGAGACGGTATGATTTTTAAAAACGTTTTGGTAACACTTTACAATAAGGTTCATTAGTTAACATTAGTTAATGTATTAACTAACATGAACTAACAATGAGCAATACATGTGTTACTGTATTTGTTAATCTTTGTCAATGTTAGTTAATAAAAATACAACTGTTCATTGTTTGTTGTCAGTGCATTAACTAATCTTAACACATATAACCTTTGATTTTAATAATGTAGTAAATGTTGAAAAAATTAATATTAACTAAGATTAATAAATGCTGTAGAAGTATTGTTCATTCTTAGTAAATGTTCACTAAGGTAGTTAACTAATGTTAACTAATGAAACTTATTGTAAAGTGTTGCCAATGTTTTTAACATTGAAAAAAAAAAAAAAAACATCAATCACCTGTCTTTAATTTGAAGTCAATGCTCAATGTTCAATCTCGGTACAAATGAAAAGGTTTTGAGTCTCACAAACCATCTATCATTTTTTTGTAGCATCCTAATGAAAAATACAGACAACAAGTCAGTAAATTCTTTGAACATATATGGCATATTACTTCGAGGAGTGCTCGACTGGATCCTTTTATTTGAATTCAAAGAAAGCCAATGAAGCACACCGGGAGGTTAAAGAACTCCTTATTTTGTGTTTATATGAGGCTGCTTCTATTTCCCGTTTTAATTCATTTGCTGTGTTGCAGAGGGTATTGGTGGCCACTTCAGCGTGTGCCGCTCGGACTCATTGTGTTGAGAACCAAACACATTCATTTCCCCCAATCAATTGCAGACTGCTCCTCCAGGAAGCTCATTTCCTTCTGCCTGAGATCTCTTCCACATCCGATGAAAAAAGACCTTATATGAAATGACAGAATCTGGGTGCCATGACAACAGGCAGCATCAAAATCCAATTAAATGAAACTTCCTCCCACTTCAACAGAGCATTGAAGAACTTCCTCAACTTCAAAAGAACTTCGGCACGCTTAAGTCATTCATTCTGACATGTACACACCGCCTCATAATACTGCGGTTATGTTTCCAAATGAAGCAAACTGCTACAAGTCAAACAAATCAGGTGTTATTTGAAGATCTGTGGATTATACAGTACATGTTGCTGGTCATGTTCCTGACTCTGCATTGCCACATAAAGTGAGCCTAATAACAGAACAAATGGCATGAAGTTCGGTCCAAAAAAAGACTTCTGTTCTTTCAATCTGTATATTGTAATTATTGTCATGTGTTGTGATTGTGACTTAACCATATTATGATACTTGCACCAAAAATAACAAAAAAGATATTGCATAGAATTTTGCAACGCAAAAATAATATTATAATAGTATCCAACATATTTCTGACTTAAGTTCCTCTGTTTTTATATATGAAACATTCAGGCTTTAACTTTGACCCAGAAACAGACAAGCCTGTGCAAAAAAAAAAAACCAAACAAAAAAAAAAAGTATATACACACACATATATATATGTGTGTGTGTGTGTGTGTGTGTATGTATGTATGTATATGTATATATTAATTTTAAAACAAAAATATCATATCAAATATACAAAATATCTTCTTAGTGTTCCAAAGAAGAACACAGTCACTGAGAAAAACAATCTGTTCGGAACGATGGGTGAGTAAATAATGACAGAATTTGTATTGTTTTGGGTGAATGATTTCTTTACGTTTCTGCAGTTTAGTTGACAAAAAAAGTTTTTCAATATGCTTCATTATAAATGTGGAGAAACACTATAAATCTTAGTACATGAGAATGGTTAAAATAAAACCGTGAGCCGATGGCACAGGGCTTTAGGAAGAGAAATGATCACGCAAAAAATGCCTCTGCAAATTTAATTAAAGACTTCATTATCATTGTAAATGAATGATTTTTGTTACTGATTTGTTACTTTTTGAATGAACCGTTTGCATGAATAATCTGCAGATAAAAATATCTGCTTTACTCTCAGTTTGCAATTGTAAAACAAACTTTTTGCAAAATGCAGTTCTCTACATTAGACAACTAAAACTATTCATTAAAACTAACAGCTCTTGGGTTTCAATTCGAAAACACTGCCATTTAAATGCCACAATAATTTCCCAATTACCTACAACTAATGACCATGTGTGAAACACTTGCACATAAATTATTCACACTGGGTCTGTGGAGTCTGCACGTTAACACACCGCAGCAGCATGTTAACACACCGCAGCACGTTAACACACCGAGCAGCACGTTAACACACTGAGCAGCACGTTAATACACCGCAGCACGTTAACCCCCTGAGGTCGGCTATCGCGCCGGCGCGATAGGCTCGTTTTTTTTCGTATGAGTGCAAAAAAAAAAAAAAAAAAAAAAATACATTTTTATCTTATATGCTTGTGTTATACATCAATCGATCCTGTTTAGTGTGTATTTTTTTTGTGTATGCTCATAATAAAAATAAAGTGTTGTGCTTTTCGCCAAATAAAGAAAAATAAACATGATGCGAGTTCTGCCTACTCTCCGTCAGTGAAGTCAATTCTGAAACGCGTCCGAAAATGAACTGTAACTCAGCGAATACTCAGTCAAACAGGCATATAGTCACACAGGCATGAAGCTTGAATTATCTTCTTTCAAATGAAGTAATTTTTATAAAAAACAAATATTCACAGTTTATATAATATGTATGTAAAGAGAGAGATGTCAGTCGTTCTCATCTCAGCTAATTAAGTTTTAATGTGACTCCGCCTACGGAGACCGCGCTATTCAAACGCAAATGTGAGGCGATCCATACAAACCTGTGAAACGCCCACATCAGCTGGATAAGGCCGGTGAAACACTGGATGCGTGGCGTAAGCGTCTCAGCTGCGTGGCGTGTCCGTTTTTATTTCGGCTCCCATCCATGTTAACAGTTTAGAGTTTGCATACTGCCTGTGTGAGACGCGCGTCTCAGGCGCGGCACGAGCCGCGTGGAAAACGCGTGCATTCTAGAAATAGAACCGACGCCTATTTTTCACGCGACACGCAAGCGTCTTGGAAGCGTTTCCATGCAAAATTGAATAGGAAAATCTGTTTATTTGTCATTTTGACACGAATACATATTAATAAATGTCCTTTTGATGTTTAAAAGTGTCTAGGTTTTGACATAAATGCAAATATAAATGTAATTTTACAAAATATGATCGATTTTCAAATACTGCTGTATTGAATGAACAGCTTTTAGCAAACTCTATTGCTATACTGAGATGAGGAATATATACTGTATGTGTTTTGTCAAAAATAAAGTCATCAACTAACTAATGAATCCTTTACTTTGAAATACGTATGATAAAATGTATACTTTAGTTTTGAAAGACGTTGACTAGTTTTGAAAAGATTATAAAGTATGTATGTGCATGCATATATATATGTGTGTGTGTATATATGAAGAGTTCAGATGCAAAAGCCTCTAAATGCCATCTGAAATTTTCTCCTAGAATGATCATTTTTATGAAGCTTGTATATTTAAGTTAGCTATAGGTGACACGTCACCTGAATGAATGGCTCATTAAGTATGCAGGGACGTAGTCTCACCAGGTGTGAACTACTACATATGCATGATGCTGTTGGAGCGTTTACGCCCCATCCGCATATTGGCTTTCCAAACTAAAAGTGTTTCACAAAACTAAAATCAATGTATCGTTTTTTTGTGGATGATTAGGCAGGATGATTTTCATATCATTTTGAAGAAAAAACACTAGGCGATGAAATCCATTAGTCAAAAGTCTTATTGCCACATATTTAGTATGTGTTTTGTGGCCTTATTTCAGAAACTTTAGTTTTTAGTTTTTTCAATAACCACGCATAAACATTATTCTCTCAAAAATGCAGACATGTACATTCTTGTTGCTCACATATTATGGTAGCCCTGTTTGTGCTAAATAGTGTGTAATTTTTTTTTTGCCATTAATATGTTTATAAGCAACTGAAAAAAGCACAAATGTCAGGGCATGTCAGAACATCTCAAGGACCCCAAAAACACCCCAG
This sequence comes from Squalius cephalus, assembly GCF_949319135.1. Taxonomy (NCBI): domain Eukaryota; kingdom Metazoa; phylum Chordata; class Actinopteri; order Cypriniformes; family Leuciscidae; genus Squalius; species Squalius cephalus. The sequence continues at coordinate 35,184,122 of NC_137136.1, read as the reverse complement.
ACCCCAGAGGGTTAACACACCGAGCAGCACGTTCACACACCGCAGCAGCACGTTAACACACCGAGCAGCACGTTAACACACCGAGCAGCAACTTAATACACCGCAGCACGTTAACACACCGCAGCAGCACGTTAACACACCGAGCAGCACGTTCACACACCGCAGCAGCACGTTAACACACTGCAGCAGCACCTTAATACACCGCAGCACGTTAACACACCGCAGCAACAAGTTCACACACCACAGCAGCACGTTCACACACCGCAGCAGCACGTTAACACACCGCAGCAGCACCTTAATACACCGCAGCACGTTAACACACCACAGCAGCACGTTCACACACCACAGCAGCACGTTCACACACCGCAGCAGCACGTTAACACACTGCAGCAGCACCTTAATACACCGCAGCACGTTAACACACCGCAGCACGTTAACACACCGCAGCACGTTAACACACCGCAGCAGCATGTTCACACACCACAGCAGCACGTTCGCACACCGCAGCAGCACGTTCACACACCGCAGCAGCACGTTCACATACCGCAGCAGCACGTTAACACACCACAGCAGCACTTCAACACACCGAGCAGCATGTTAACACACCGAGCAGCATGTTAACACACTGCAGCACGTTAACACACCTCAGCAGCACGTTAACACACCGCAGCACGTTAATACACCGCAGCAGCACGTTAACACACCGCAGCAGCATGTTCACACACCGCAGCAGCACGTTAACACACCGCAGCAGCACGTCAACACACCACAGCACATTAACACACCGCAGCAGCACGTTCACACACCGCAGCAGCACGTTAACACACTGCAGCACGTTAACACACCGAACAGCACGTTAACACACCGCAGCACGTTAATACACCGCAGCAGCACGTTCACACACCGCAGCAGCACGTTCATACACCGCAGCAGCACGTTAACACACCGCAGCACGTTAACACACCGCAGCAGCACGTTAACACACCGCAGCAACACGTTCACACACCACAGCAGCACGTTCACACACCGCAGCAGCACGTTAACACACCGCAGCAGAACCTTAATACACCGCTGCACGTTAACACACCGCAGCACGTTAATACACCGCAGCAGCACGTTCACACACCGCAGCAGCACGTTCATACACCGCAGCAGCACGTTAACACACCGCAGCACGTTAACACACCGCAGCAGCACGTTAACACACCGCAGCAACACGTTCACACACCACAGCAGCACGTTCACACACCGCTGCACGTTAACACACCACAGCAGCACGTTCACACACCACAGCAGCACGTTCACACACCGCAGCAGCACATTAACACACTGCAGCAGCACCTTATTACACCGCAGCACGTTAACACACCGCAGCAGCACTTCAACACACCGAGCAGCATGTTAACACACCGAGCAGCATGTTAACACACTGCAGCACGTTAACACACCTCAGCAGCACGTTAACACACCGCAGCACGTTAATACACCGCAGCAGCACGTTAACACACCGCAGCAGCATGTTCACACACCGCAGCAGCACGTTAACACACCGCAGCAGCACGTCAACACACCACAGCACGTTAACACACCGCAGCAGCACGTTCACACACCGCAGCAGCACGTTAACACACTGCAGCACGTTAACACACCGAACAGCACGTTAACACACCGCAGCACGTTAATACACCGCAGCAGCACGTTCACACACCGCAGCAGCACGTTCATACACCGCAGCAGCACGTTAACACACTGCAGCACGTTAACACACCGCAGCAGCACGTTAACACACCGCAGCAACACGTTCACACACCACAGCAGCACGTTCACACACCGCAGCAGCACGTTAACACACCGCAGCAGAACCTTAATACACCGCTGCACGTTAACACACCACAGCAGCACGTTCACACACCACAGCAGCACGTTCACACACCGCAGCAGCACATTAACACACTGCAGCAGCACCTTATTACACCGCAGCACGTTAACACACCGCAGCACGTTAACACACCGCAGCAGCATGTTCACACACCACAGCAGCACGTTCGCACACCGCAGCAGCATGTTCACACACCACAGCAGCACGTTCGCACACCGCAGCAGCACGTTCACACACCGCAGCAGCACGTTCACATACCGCAGCAGCACGTTAACACACCGCAGCACGTTAACACACCATAGCAGCACTTCAACACACCGAGCAGCATGTTAACACACCGAGCAGCATGTTAACACACTGCAGCACGTTAACACACCTCAGCAGCACGTTAACACACCGCAGCAGCACGTTAACACACTGAGCAGCACGTTAACACACCGCAGCAGCACGTTAACACAATGAGCAGCACGTTAACACAACGAGCAACACGTTCACACACCGCAGCAGCACGTTAACACAACGAGCAACACGTTCACACACCGCAGCAGCACGTTAACACACCGCAGCACGTTCACACACCGCAGCAGCACATTAACACACCGCAGCAGCACGTTAACACACCGCAGCACGTTAACACACTGAGTAGCACGTTAACACACCGCAGCACGTTAACACACCGCAGCACATTGACACACCGCAGTAGCACGTTAACACACCGCAGCACGTTAACACACTGAGCAACACATTAACACACCGCAGCACGTTAATACACCGCAGCAGCACGTTAACACACCGCAGCAGCAGGTTAACACACCGCAGCAGCACGTTAACACACCGCAGCAGCACGTCAACACACCACAGCACGTTAACACACCGCAGCAGCACATTAACACACTGCAGCACGTTAACACACTGCAGCACGTTAACACACCGAGCAGCACGTTAACACACCGCAGCAGCACGTTCACACACCGCAGCAGCACGTTAACACACCGCAGCACGTTAACACACCGCAGCAGCACGTTAACACACTGAGTAGCACGTTAACACACCGCAGCACGTTAATACACCGCAGCAGCACGTTCACACACCGCAGCAGCACATTAACACACCGCAGCACGTTAACACACCGCAGCAGCACATTAACACACTGCAGCACGTTAACACACTGCAGCAGCACGTTAACACACCGCAGCACGTTAACACACTGAGTAGCACGTTAACACACTGAGTAGCACGTTAACACACCACAGCACGTTAACACACCACAGCACGTTAACACACCGCAGCAGCACGTTAACACACCGCAGCAGCACGTTAACACACTGCAGCACGTTAACACACCGAGCAGCACGTTAATACACTGCAGCAGCACGTTCACACACCGCAGCAGCACGTTAACACACCGCAGCACGTTCACACACCGCAGCAGCACATTAACACACCGCAGCAGCACGTTAACACACCACAGCACGTTAACACACTGAGTAGCACGTTAACACACCGCAGCACGTTAACACACCGCAGCACGTTGACACACCGCAGCAGCACGTTAACACACCGCAGCACGTTAATACACTGAGCAACACATTAACACACCGCAGCACGTTAATACACCGCAGCAGCACGTTAACACACCGCAGCAGCATGTTCACACACCGCAGCAGCACGTTAACACACCGCAGCAGCACGTTAACACACCGCAGCAGCACGTCAACACACCACAGCACGTTAACACACCGCAGCAGCACATTAACACACTGCAGCACGTTAACACACTGCAGCACGTTAACACACCGAGCAGCACGTTAACACACCGCAGCACGTTAACACACCGCAGCAGCACGTTAACACACTGAGTAGCACGTTAACACACCGCAGCACGTTAATACACCGCAGCAGCACGTTCACACACCGCAGCAGCACGTTCACACACCGCAGCAGCACGTTAACACACCGCAGCACGTTAACACACTGAGTAGCACGTTAACACACCGCAGCACGTTAACACACCGCAGCAGCACGTTAACACACCGCAGCACGTTAAAACACTTAGCAACACGTTAACACACCGCAGCACGTTAATACACCGCAGCAGCGCGTTCACACACCGCAGCAGCACGTTAACACACCGCAGCAGCACGTTAACACACCGCAGCAGCACGTTAACACACCGCAGCAGCACGTTAACACACCGCAGCAGCACGTTAACACACTGAGTAGCACGTTAACACACCGCAAGCGGCACGTTAACACACCGTGGTAACGCATACAGGTCCCTTACCTGGGATTGGGCACGCACTATTGATTGTCAAATCAGACTTGGTGCAATTGGATGCTTCTGCAGAGGTTAGGTACGGATGCCCTTCCCATAGGTGGATCTTGAACACACGATGATGAAAGAGAACGAGAGAACCAACGACATATTAATAACTGACACACTTCAGACGTAGCTCAGGTGTCATAGAAGTCAACAGTTCTTGGCTAGAATAAGCTACCAAATGGACCAGACTGTAAATATGGCTCTGCAAGACTATATAAGAGCATATGTTCAAAAACTAATTGATGAGGCTGAATGTTAAAGGTTAAATAGTGGAGGCATGTTCATCTGTCTTTAGTGTGTAATGTTGCTATTTGAGCATGAAAAAGCTCCAGTTATACTCTATATCAGTGTCAGTGTTTCTGAAACACCTCCATTGTAGTCTTAAGTTTTCTTCCGGGAACAAACACATAACAACATAGCTAATTTAAATAATTCATGCGCAAAAAAGGGATGGGGCCTGGTTGAGTTCAAACTCATGCCATTGGTTAAGTCGATGTTGCTGTATCGGGCTGGTCGGGATGTTAAAACAAGAGCAACTCTAATTTCACCTAGATTTGTTGCATTATGTATTGCAGCTTGAGTTGGATTTTTCTTTTTTCTTAACATTTCTTTTCAGAGATAGTTCTCTTTCCCCCCAAGCGTGGTCTGTTTTTTGTTTGCATGGTTTAATTTAACCTGTTATCCACCGAGGAGCCGTGACACCGGCCGCACACACACTCAGATCAAAAATAATAAATTGTAAAATAAATCAAAGGTGCAGTGGAAGGCATAGTTGATAAAATCCTCAGACAATTGAATGATAAATCTGTGGTCCCATGCCTCGTTGTGCTGCAGGTTGCCTGGAGGTTATTACTGTGTACTTTATTCAGTTCTGCCCATTCATCACCTGGGCGTGCTTGCAGTCATGCTTACAGACAGAGAACTGAGAGAGAGAGAGAGAGAGGGAGAGAGAGAGAGACGGCTGACTTGTTTAGTGCTGGATTATATTTATATACAGCAGGATTGTCTAAGATAATTTTTTCTTCATATTTATGACAAGATCTTAAAACTCAATTGTTATCTTTCCATGTCAAAATGCTTTCTAGCTCATAAGTGATCCATTCTTTGGTTATTTCTCCAAACACTGTGCCTCTATGGCACTTTAAAAACATTGTTTGTTTGAGCAGCCAGCCCAACACAGCGACACTGACTCAACCAATGGCGTGAGTGTAGGGCGGGGCCATGTTGTTGTGTGACCAATGGCAGTAGAGGGATAGTTCAGGAAACCTGTTTGAAAACAGTCGCTATTTTTGGTATTCCATTGATGAACATATTTATTTATGGTTTGGTTTTACATTTACCTTACATTTTGACTTAATTTGAATGAAAAACTATTTATTTTCCCAAAAGACAAAGCAAAACAACAACATTAATACAAAGTAAAATGCTTATTTATTATAATCAATATTTTTTTTCTTTTCTTCTTAGCTTTGTACAACCTAATTTCACCTTGAGGTAAATCAAAGCTAAATTAGTTATAATATGAAAATTGAATTTTCACTTTAGTTCACAACTTAGTTAACTTAAATAAAGAGAACCTTGGAAGACCTGAATGAAGAATGTCTATGATGTCTTTTTAAAATATGCATTATATTTTCTGTAATGTTCTGTAACTAAAAAGAAAAAGAAAAAAAAATCTGCAGTCAGTAAAGCTAGCCAGTATGTGTTTTGCACATCATGAGTCACTCTCCATTCCACCAAGATCATTTATTGAAACTAAAACACAAAAACGGCTAATTCAGAAATCTAATCAGTAGCCAGAAAATTTTAGCCAATCATAACAGAGGTTATTTAAATATAAATGTCTTTATAAATGTCTTATATATATATATATATATATATATATATATATATATATATATATATATATATATATATATATTCTGAGGGTCAGACAAATTGAAACATTTTCAAGTAAAACTACTTTCGCAATGTTTTTTGCAGTTTGGATTTTGTAGTATAGTATGACATTCTTGCACAGGCTTCAGGAAATGTAATAATTCCATATACACTATAAGAAAAACGGAAAAAGGTACTAGTAATTTTCCACCAGGACATTATCCTTTTTTATTTAACCCTAAAACACAACACAATGCTATGTGCAATTCAAAATATGGGCAAAACCTATGAAAAATCAATCCTAAAAATTCCTTTATGATAACACAGTACATTGAGCCCTATTTTGATGGACTTTTCTTAGTGTTTAGAAGCAAGTAATGTTGCTGAGAGACATTTTTCAGGAAGATAATTTGTGCGATGAGCAGCATATGGGCTGAATGAATTGCTTTGTGGGAAGATCTGTTTCTCAGTCTCCTTTCTACCGAACATGATAGAAGAGCATAGCTTATCACATGTATGGAGCCCAAACCACAAAACCTTCATTTATTTATGACCCAAATTCAAAGTGAGTGATTGTTCTTGACTTCATATGTAACTACAGTGCAGTTCCTGAGAAAAATAAGTTATTGCAGGATGTTTTCTTCCTGGCTACATTTCAAAAGCTACTGAAGTCTTCTAGCACTTTTTATAATATAAGGTAATCATTTATTTCTATAGTCCGTTTTAGACATTCTACTATCCATTAGAAATGTTGCAACTTCATGTCAACTAGCAGTAATTAGAGTATTAGTAGACTATTAGGTTAGTGTAACAGACTTTGTTGAATTCTGTAATGATGCACTAATTCTGGATGTACCGGCGCTCGTTGTATATGTGTGTAACTGTGTATGCAATGTATTTTTCCCCTCGGGGCTTGCCATAGATAGGCATGGGTCATGCGCACTTGGTACTGGAGTGTCACGGGTTTTTGGAGTTGGTGATCTGAGGTGTTGTATAGTAAAGTGGAGAAGAGTTCAAACTGCTATCGTTTATTGTTTTCTTATTTCTGAGTGTTAGGCGAACCCTGTATGAACGCTTGGTCACATTAGTTATACTCAGTAGAATAGCAAAAGGTAAATCATCGAAATAAAGTGTAACCATACTACACAAAACCCAGTTTGGATTTGTAAAGTATGTCTATGACCAGACCACATTACTCATTGATATTGCTAGTGCAAAACTAGCCTTATTCAACACTGCTCAGCACTCACAGCTACATCTGATAGATTAGGACAATGTATTTCAATTTCTATATATTACATTTGTAAGTCTTGAGACAGAATCATGCAGCTTGTGAAATAAAATGTTTAAAATGAGGCCACTTGTCCTGCTCCTCTCCTCCTCTTCTTGTCATTTGCATTATTCTTTTAGCACAAAAGTGACAAATGAAAATAATATAAGCAGAAGCAGAAAATTAACAATCTTCAAATAAATGCCGGGCCCAATTTATAAATAAATGTCTCTGTCTGGAGTGCGTCTAAAATACATATTTTAACATCTCCCATTTTATAATAGCTCACAATGTTCTCACAAGCACAATCTCACAATCCCTTTGCCATATAAAACATACACTATACCAGTCAAAACCATTACCCATTCTTTATTAGCAGTACTTTACACATATAATAATAAACCCATCACAAACACATCACAAAACACAAATGTACATATGGGTCTTGATGTTGTTTTCAGGCTCTACTTGAACAGGTTTTCCTGCTTGAATGTTGATTATTTCCCCCATATTCTCCATTGTTGCAGCTCCTTTCTTCTGTGTAGACTGTACACAGTGCACTGTACACTTCTCTCAGTCTGTAGCTGTGTCCCAATGTAAAGGCTGCATCCTTCGAAGGACGACACCATGTAGCCTTCATGGATTTCCTAATTGCGCCACCAGGTTTTCCCGATCACCGCTCCTGGCGCCAAGCAACGGTGCGAGAGGACAGCTGCCATCCTGATAATTCATTTGATATAATTGAGTAAACGGCTATGGAGCCAGAATTGGCTATTGTCATTTTTATGTTTTATATTTTACGGGAGGACATGGTGAGGATGTTTCAGTCCCGGCGCTGCCGGATCATGTATTTTCGGCTTAGCCAAGACCATGGCTAGATAATTTAAGCTGGTTTGCTGCGTCCCAATTCAGAGGCTGCGTCCTGAACTGGCGGATTACACTTTAAACTGTTCAAGTATTGGGTGTTAACTTACGTAAATAATGTAATGATATATGAAAATAAAACTTACATAGGCCTCTCTCTCTCTCTCTCTTTCTCTCTCTCTCTATATATATATTATTTTTATTTATAATGTTTTTTTTCAAAGGTTCAAATGTTCACTTATAGCTTACCTTGATGCGATTTTGTAGGTTAGCGTATTCCAGGGTTCACCAATCTCGGTCCTGGAGGGCCGCTGTCCTGCAGAGTTTAGCTCCAACCCCAATTAAACACACCTGAACCAGCTAATCAAGGTCTCATTAGGCATACTAGAAACTTTCAAACAGGTGTGTTGGAGCTGGTTGGAGCTAAACTCTGCAGGACAGCGGCCCTCCAGGACCGAGATTGGTGAACCCTGGCGTATTCTTTTTATTATGTACGCAAATGGACCATGGTGAACATACAGGTTTTCAACCCTGTTTGAACATAAAACTCCGTTGAATGTAAAAATGTCCAGTGCAAACGTTACTCCTGCTCATCATCAGCAGTTGTCACAGTTGCTAGGCGACAAGAATAATTCCTCCGTAGGCTAGACCGGTCCGAGCGCTTCAGATGCGCCCTTTGATATGGGATGCAGCTGTAGTTAGCAACAATTTGTTAATATTGTGACAATAGGCCTACATTTTGTTACTTTTATTTTCGGAACTACATACTTTTTAAGTATTCACGTACAAATGTGAAGTAGCCTACTGAAGTACTTTTTTTCCCTCACAGGACAGCAACACTACAAAATTATGTTCTTTTACAATATGATGCATTGTTTTACATTAAACTACACAAAAGTATATAGTTTAAATGTAACAACCTTAAAAATATTCAGAAGTAAAATGCAACATACGCAGTAATGCAGTAGTAGCCTAATATAAATGCAAAACCATCATAAAAACCCTGACAAGGAGGTTTTTTTTTTTCCTGCAGAATACATACCTTTAGTTTTACTCTTGATACCTTAAGTACATTAGAGCATGCAAGATCATTTTGCTTAACTAAGGTTTGAAATATATGACTAGTAGTTTTTCCCCAATGCGGGATTAGTAGTTATTAAAAGTACTTTTTTCAGAAACAAATCTCAGTGACACGGCAGCCGTCGATTGAGTCAGCCCTGCAAACCTGTTGGTAGACAACTTAGTGGATAGTGGAAATATGCACTCAAACACTCTGGAGACCATCCCAGATGATGTCCCACCAGCAGGAGGCCTTACCAGGGTCTCTATTGTGGGGCCCATCCCGGTCCAGCAGCACACCAGGGTCTCCCTGCTCAGCTCAATACAAGTCTCGATCATTTTTTCTTTTTTTATGTACTGTAAATTTAAATGTTTATGTTGATTTAGATATGTTTAACGTATGTTGTTTAATGTATGTTGTAAATAGTTGGAAAAAGTACTTTTATGTAGCTTATAGAACAAATGATTTTCATTTACCAATTTTATTTGAAAAAAAAAAAGTATAGAAGAATTTGTTTCATGTAGAATTTTGATTGTCATTACAAAAATAAACAATGTCCAAAACAATTCATTCTCTTTTATTTATACATTTAAAGTTGCATAAAAATAAATGATGTACAGAATTTTTCTTTCCTTTTAAAAAATAAGTGAAAAAAGTTCAACAAGAATGTATAAAAAAAAAAAAAATATTTTCAATCATTCTCTCAAGAAGAGAAAACAGCCTGTCCATCCTCTCCCTCCTCTCCTGTGCTCTCCTCGCCTCTGCCTCTCTCTGTAGTTTCATGTCTTCTCTGATCAAGTCCAAAACGTCCTCTTTGTCTCGCTGGTGCTCCTGCTGCTGGTGCTGGTGCTCCTGCTGCTAGTGCTCGTGCTGCTGGTGGTGCTGGTGCTGGTGCTCGTGCTGCTGGTGGTGCTGGTGCTGGTGTTCCTGCTGCTGGTGGTGCTGGTGCTGCTGGTGCTGGTGCTGGTGCTGCTGGTGCTCCTGCTGGTGCTGGTGCTGCTGCCCCTGGCTCCTCCTCACCGTGGGCACCCACTGCTGAACTCGGTCCTGGTGTGTCCTCAGGGATTGAGGGAATGAGGATGGGGGCTTAGCGCAATGCCTCTGTCCCAACACCTAATCCATGAGGACAAACCAGGGCCAAGTTTCAGCAGTGGGTTTCCCACTCACACCCTCACCTGTCCCAGGACACTTTCAATCCTAAGGCAGAGCAAATTAACCATGGCTTGTTAACAACAACAGGACAATAAATTTCAGCAAAGATGTGAGTATTAACTTTCTTACTTTGTATTTTTGCCTGTATGGGAGTTTTCTTCCCCAGCAGACCCATTTTCTCCAGAATTGCTCTAAAAAAGCAGAAACGGTTACTTATGAAAAATATTAACACACAACTCTGGTTTCGCTAGCTATTTGAATACTTACATTTCCACCGAACTCTCGGCCACAAAACTCTCGGCCACAATTGTTTTTAAGTAAAAATGCTGTCGTCACTTAATGACTTATGGGGTAGGACAGTCCGCTAAGGATCCTTTTATGTATCCTTCCTTTCACGGGGAAACAAAGGGTGCATTTGGCATGCTTTTGAATCAGGGTAGCCTTCGTTGTGCTGTGATGACGCAACTGTCCTTTGAATACGGCCTTCGAAGGATGCGCTTACCATGACGCATCCTGAAGTGCCAGCCTCATCAGCCCTGTGAAGGCCTCATCGACACGACCAATCTGACTTCTGACCTGTAACGCTGCCTGGATCATAATCATACAATGTTCGCTCGTTGGCCAGAGGAGAACTGGCCCCCGACTGAGCCTGGGTTCTCCCAAGGTTTTTTTCTCCATTCTGTCACCTGATGGAGTTTTGGTTCCTTGCCACTGTTGCCTTGGCTTTTGGCTTGCTTAGTTGGGGACATTTAATATTCAATATTACAAACAATATTATTGATCTGCCTTATTAAGGGTGGACGATGATGCAATTTTCTTCTAGAAACAAACTTTGTTGTATTATTTTCATGTTATCAATGTGAAGCTGCTTTGATACAATCTGTATTGTAAAAGGCACTATATAAATAAAGGTGACTTGACTTGACGCATAATTGAATTGGGACAGCCTTCAGCGCTCCGCGGTGATGCAATCGGCCTTCAAATGCGACCTTCGAAGGGTGCAGCCTTTGAATTGGGACATCCTTCATCGTGCCGCTGTGCAACAACAGGAGGAACAGACGGTGGCCACAGGTCGCGCTGTCCAGGCTGTACTGTTGATTGTACTGTAACGCACTACTCTATTGAATTTCACACTTTGGCTGCGGAGTGTGGCTGGAATTCTGAGGCACAATGGGACATGTTTTTATGTGGACTTTCTGAGTCCATCAAGGATGAAATTTACTCAATGGATTTACCCGTGGGGGTGGATAAACTCATAGACCTGGCTATTCAGGTGGATACGAGACTACGGCGACGGGGTCCACGGACACAGCGAGGGTGGTCTGCCAGTGCACAGTGTAATGTATCTTTTTCCCCAGTCAAAACTATGATGTCTTTTCAAGATCCTGAGCCCATGCAAATGAGCAGGTACCGTCTATCGCAGCAGGAGAAGCAGAGAAGGAGAGAGAGGGGAATATGTCTGTATTGTGGAGCTGTAATTGCTCTGCAGTGTCCGGTAAAAGCAAGCACTCGCCAGTAGGTAAGAGGTTACTGACGGGTGGGACTACACTGACTAAATCCTCTTTTTCAGCTACTCATCTTCCTATCAGTTTGAAATTGCATTCTCAGAGTTTTGACTGTGAGGCTCTAGTGGACTCTGGAGCGGAGGGTAATTTTTTAGACATTAATATTGCTCACAAGCTCAGGATACCTGCGATGATGCTCTCTCAACCCATCTATGTAGTTGCACTTAATGGTCCACTATTACACTCTGTCACACACACCACTGCCTCCTTAAGACTCATCACCTCTGGCAATCACTCAGGGGACATTGACTTTCTTTTGTCAATTGACACTCCTTCTGCTCCTGTGGTTTTGGGACACCCCTGGCTTGTGCTCCATAACCCTCATATAAACTGGCGTATGAATTCTGTTTTCGCTTGAGGTGAATTTTGTCATGCTTCTTGTTTGTTGTCTGCGTGTTTGTCGTCTGCGTGTTCAATCACAGATTTGTCTAACGTGCCATGTGAGTATCTGGACCTGAAGGGAGTGTTCAGTAAGTCTCGAGCTGCTTCTCTACCTCCGCATCGTCCCTATGACTGTGCTATAGACTTATTGCCAGGTACGTCTCCGCCTAAAGGCAAGTTATATTCACTTTCCTCTCCGGAAAGGGAGGCCATGGAGAAATATATTTCTGATTCTCTAGCAGCCAAGATCATTCACCCCTCTTCTTCTCCGGCCGGTGCAGGGTTCTTTTTTATGAAAAAGAAAGACGGCTCTTTTCGCCCCTGTATCGACTATAGGGGGGTCAATGACATCACAGTGAGGAATACATATCCTTTACCGCTGATGTCATCAGCCTTTGAGCGTCTGCAGGGGGCGAAATTTTTCATAAAATTGGATTTCCGTAACGTTTAACATTTGGTTCGCATAAGAGAGGGGGATGAATGGAAAACCGCTTTCATTACCCCCAGGGGGCACTTTGAATATCAGGTTCTTCCTTTCGGGCTCTCCAATGCTCCCGCGGTTTTCCAAGCACTCGTCAATGACATGTTGTGAGATATGGTAGATCAGTTCATTTATGTTTACCTGGATGACATACTGATTTTTTCTCATTCTCTCCAGGAACATGTTCAACATGTCAGGCAAGTGCTTCAGAGGTTGTTAGAGAATGGGCTTCATATCAAGGTGGAGAAATGCGTTTTTCATTCACAGTCTGTTTCCCTTTTGGGGTACATCGTCTCGTCCGACGGAGTGCATATGGATTCCGACAAGGTTCAGGTTGTGGTAAATTGGCCAACTCCAGATTCCCGCAAGGCCCTGCAGAGGTTTCTGGGCTTTGCCAATTTTTACCGGCGGTTTATTCGCAATTTCAGTCAGCTAGCCTCTCCTTTGACTGCCTTAACCTCCACCGAGACTCCTTTCAGGTGGTCCCTGTATTTATCAAACTGAAAAGCTGCTTTGTTTCAGCTCCCATCCTTGTCGCCCCTGATCCGTCCAGGCAGTTGGTGGTGGAGGTTGACGCATCAGAGGTAGGGGCTGGTGCGGTTTTATACCAGCGCTCTTCCGCGGATGGTAATATGCATCCCTGCGCATATTTTTCTCACCGTCTGTCACCTGCGGAGCGTAATTATGATATTGGTAACAGAGAGTTGCTGGCAGTTGAAGCTTGCCTTGGAAGACTGGCATCATTGGTTGGAGGGTTCGGGGGTTCCCTTTATTGTTTGGACTGACCATAAGAATCTTGAATACATCAAGTCCGTCAAAAGGTTAAACTCTAGGCAGGCTCGGTGGGCTCTTTTTTTCCGGTCGTTTAGATTTTCCTATATCTTACCGTCCGGGCTCTAAGAACATCAAGCTGGACGTGTTATGCCACATTTTTGATCATTCGGAGCGCCCATCTTTTTCCAAGCCCATTGTGCCGCAAAAGCTTTTTGTTTCTGCGGTCACGTGAGAAATCGAGTCAAAGGTCCGCATGGACGAACCCGCCCGGATGCCCACTGGGTCGTTTATTTGTGCCAGACGGTTTAAGGTCCAAAGTTATCCGATGGGGTCATTGTTCCAAGGTAGCTTGTCATCCTGGGGTTAAGCACACCACGTTTCTCATTAAACAACGGTTCTGGTGGCCATCTATGGCTCGCGACGTTTGTCTTTTTGTATTGGCTTGCTCAGTCTGTGCTGTTTCTAAGTCTTCCAATTGACCCCCTGCTGGACTCCTTCAACCGTTGTCAGTTCCTTCAAGACCCTGGTCCCACATTTCGCTAGATTTTGTTTCGGGTCTCCCTCCCTCACAGAGTAACACGGTGATTTTGACCGTGGTGGACCGGTTCTCAAAGGCAACTCATTTCATCCCTCTGCCCAAATTACCTTCTGCCAGAAAGACAGCGGTTGCTGTCATTGACCACGTTTTTCGCATACATGGCCTCCCGATGGATGTGGTCTCTGACAGGGGGCCTCAGGTTGTTTCCAAATTTAGGAGAGAATTTTGTCATTTGTTGGGGGCGACTGTTAGTCTTTCTTCTGGGTTCCATCCCCAGAGTAATGGGCAGACGGAGAGGGTCAACCAAGATTTAGAATGAATGTTGCGATGCTTGGTTCATCAGAATCCTTCCTCTTGGAGCCAGCAACTCTCATGGGTTGAGTAAGCACATAACTCGTTACCAGTCTCAGATATGGGCCTATCTCCGTTTGAGTGAAGTTTAGGTTACCAGCCACCTGTGTTTCCCAGTATGGAATCCAAAGTCTCGGTTCCTTCTGCTCACGCTTTTGTCCATTGGTGCCATCGCACCTGGACCAGAGCTAAACAGGTCCTCCTCCAGGTGGGAATGTACACTAAGGCTCAGGCCGATCTCCACCGGTCAAAGCCTCCCGTCTACGTAGTTGGTCAAAATGTGTGGCTTTCATCCAAAAATATTCCTCTCCGGTCCGTCAGTAATAAGTTTGCGCCCAAATTTATTGTTCTGTTTACTGTCACCAAGATTCTTAGTCTGGTGGCAGTTCGCCTCAAACTTCCTCCGGCATACAGGAGAATTCATCCGTTGTTTCATGAATCCAAATTAAAGCCCGTTTTTCGTTCAACTATTAATCCGCCTGCCCCGGTTCCTCCCCCGCCACATCTCGTAGATGGGGAACCAACTTATTCGGTAAAACGTATTCTGGACTCGAGGCGGAGGGGACGAGGATTCCAGTACTTGGTGGACTGGGAAGGGTACGGTCCTGAGGAGAGGAGTTGGGTGCCTGCGAGAGACATACTGGATCACTGGATGATTACAATCGTCAGGTAAGTTCTCCTGGGAGTGCCAGGAGGAACTCTTAGGGGAGGGGGTACTGTCACAGTTCATGGATCCGTGTGTTCATTTTGCATCTGTGTCTGGTGTGTTTATGGGTATGTGGATTTGTGTGTCGGTGTGTGGGCGTTTCCTAGTAACAACAGCTGATCACTCTAATCAGAATCTCAGCTGTTGCTAGTCAGCTGCCTTTATCTAGCTGGCATGTGAACTATGTGTTGTCAGTTCGTTATCCAATCTCCCCTCGAGATTGGTCCCTGCGTTCTCATCTGAGTTCCACACTGGGTTGTATTACTGGTCTAGAGTTTACATTGACCAGCATCCTTGTCTGTGATTCCACGCTGAGTTTTTCCTGCATCTGCATCTGAGTATCCACACTTGTGGCATTGTCTGTCTAGAGTTTGTTCAGCCTTATGGATCTTGTCTGACTCTTGTCTGACAGTATTCTTTCTCTGTCCTTGCAGTCAATAAACTTTTTTTTAAACTTTTCTTTTAATTGCACTTGGATCTTGGGACTCTTTATTGTGACAAGCATATGCTGATATTTTTACACAACCATTACAATTTGGAACATTTGTCTGTAATCCCGTTAACTTTTCTCTCAATTTACAGAGGAGAGGTTCACTGACCAAACTATATAGCTGACCTGAGAGTGGGCATCCCTGTCTTATGCCTCTTTGTACTTTATCAGGAACACTTAGTCCACCCACCATTTTTATCATACATGTGGCATTATTGTACAACAATTTTATCATTGCAACAAAATTGTCTCCAAAACCAAAAGCCTTTAAAACTCTGAAAAGAAACTGGTGGTCAACTCGATCAAATTCCTTTTCTTGATCTAATGATACAATTCCTATGTCAACATTCTTTTTCAAGGCATAATAAATAACATCACGTACTAAATGCAAATTGTCAGTGATACATCTATCTTTTATACCAGGGGTCACCAACATTTTTGAAACTGAGAGCTACTTCATGGGTACTGAGTCATACGAAGGGCTACCAGTTTGATACGCTCTTCTGAAATAACAAATTTGCTCAGTTTGCCTTTAGTTATACATTATTAATAATACTCATCTATGTGAAGACACTAATCACGTAAATGATTTCTCAAAATAATTAGCAACAATGACAATAAGGAGGGAAACAGATATCAGTATTCAGCACTTTAATCTCAGTAATTGTTAAATTTTTAGATGATCACTTACATCACTACATTTCATAGGAAAAATGTCCCATTTTCACTAGCCACTGACAAACCCTTTTAACAAATCATGACCTATGTTGTTTCAAAAAGTTATCAATTATGTAATGTTAGAAAAATCAACTTAAATATTTTTAAATAAATCTTGTCACATTTTGAACTAATGACCAAATCTGTGGCATTTTTTAAAACACTTTTTAAATTGAACACAATTCTTCAATATTTTAAAAGGAAAAAATGTCCCATTTTCACTAACGAGGCTTCGGTTGCTTTTTGTGACTTTTTCGCCGGCCTCGTGAAAAAAGACTGTTGCTTACCCAAAGCTGCCTTTAGCTCACAGGCTTTTTATGTCCGTAGTGCACTTCCCGGTGGGTAGTTAGCATGGTAGCTTTTGTGACACATAGTGAAGTGTCTCTCCACATTGTGCTGCTTTGCCGTCGCCACAGTCGCCCCGCAAATGAGACACACGCAGGTTTCTTTCACAGTCGTAAAAAATAATTCCTCCTCCCATTCATTGTGAAAGTGATAAGTTTTCTTCCTTTTTTCTGCCATGTTTTTGGGGCAAGAAACTGCATTCAGCTACCATCTTCGTTGCTCGCGCGCGCGCCCGCTAGCTTACTCTCCACGAGCACTGGTTTTGTCTCGCGCAAAATACTTTTGAACTAGAGTAGGTCAGAGTTCAGCTAAACTTATCTAAACTCATGTATACTGAACATATTTTTAAGATATTGTCATTTTTAAATATATATAAATTCAAGTGTGATTAAAAAAGAATAGCAACAGAATAAAATTTAATTTCAGACGCAGCTCACAAGTGCTATTTTTAGAACAGGCCTGCGGGCGGCTCATGTGGTCCTTGGGGGCGACCTGGTGCCCGCGGGAACCGTGTTGGTGACCCCTGCTTTATACAATAGGATTGATCTTTGTGTATAATTCTGTGCATTATTTTGTTTAACCTGTTAGCCTAACTTTTAGGCATCAAACCTTTACGAAAAACCTCTTGTAGTACTTCATAGAAATCAGTTCCAGTTCAGGTCCAGAAGTGCTTGTAAAACTCGCCAGGGAGACCATCTACAGATGGTACCCAACCAGAATGCCTATTACCGCCGCGCCAGCCGCCGCGGCGAAATCACCGCGGCGAAAATAAACCAGCCGCATTTCAAAGTCGTTCCCGAAATGACCGCCAGGTGGCGCAAAGGGACATTGTGCAAAACAGCAGCAATAGCCGTATTTTAAAATGTAAGTGGGTTAAATATAAAACCCTAAGCCTGATAGGCATATTTTTCATATATATAAATAGGCCTATTAGGTTACAACAGAATAGAACCAAAGATAGAATCAATTTTAGAACTGAAAAAATAGAATCAAAAGTTAAAAATAGAGACGATATTAGGAGCAATGACGCTGAATATTTTTACTATTCTATTGAGGAATTAGATAAATGAAGAGCTCTCGTGAGCGATACAATTGCATAGTAATTTATAGTGATTTCAAAAGCAGTCCTTAAAAAAAAATACATGGAGTAGTGTGGCATAATTTTTCAGAGATTACGCGGAACGGGTTTTAGTTAAGATCCTGGTTTCAATGCCCTTAATGTATAGGCTAGGCTACTGCTTTAAAAAAATGTCACAACGCGTTTTGAGATTGTTTTGAATTAAACATTGAAGTTTAAAATGTAGTGTTTTGGCACACCAGGCCGAGTGGCATTACGCATTGTTCAAAAATCAAGTTTTATTCTGACATGTTGAATTGGCGTTAGAATTTTTTTTTAGATTTATTAGATTTAGATTTTAGATTTCGTTAGATTTATTTTTCTCATAACAGCTAAAATAACTTAATATATGCCTTGTCTTAATATGACCTTAATATAGGCAATAGGCATATACTAGCCTATATAATAGCCTAAATTAGCAAAACTTGGCCACTAAATATTTAATTTTCAATTATTTTAATTATCACAATTAAAGTTTTAATTTTATTAAATTGAACAAGCGCAACAATTAGCATTTAATCAAATATTCTAAAAGATGTATTATTAATAATAATGTTATTTCAACATAATATTTCGTTTTTTCGACATAATATGTGTGCGTGCAACAAGCAAGATGTGTTACAATTTATAGAAAACGAAATTCACTTTAAATAA
This sequence comes from Squalius cephalus, assembly GCF_949319135.1. Classification (NCBI taxonomy): domain Eukaryota; kingdom Metazoa; phylum Chordata; class Actinopteri; order Cypriniformes; family Leuciscidae; genus Squalius; species Squalius cephalus. The sequence goes on along the minus strand of NC_137136.1, from coordinate 35,165,577 downwards.
AGGTTTTCTACTAAACAAAACTTAATGAAGTGGTCAAAATCATGTCTGACCCACTCCATATCCATCTCTCGATATAATGCATCCTATCTTACTCGTGCTGTTCACTTTTCATATTCAACATAGATGGAAAAAAATAACATTATAATATTTTAACATATGATACTAAATGAGATTATTTAATGGCTACAACAGTATAGTAGGCCTATAGACTCTATTTGTACAAATTGCTGCACATTAATTTAATTAAATAAAACCTTGTAACGAATTCACACTGTATGGTAGACTGTGTACAGTTGAGACACCTTAAATAACTTGCGTTCGCAGCAAGCACAAGTTGTGATTTTTTGTGTCAGCTGGGAAGGAAATATATACCAGACCTCTTGGAACTTTAATTGAATACATAGCGTTGGTGAAGCATACTGAAATTACATCCCTACAAATTTATTAGGCCCTACTGAAAATAAATGTATCGAATTTAAGCAAAGTAGCCTAAATATTAAGACTGTAAGCCCTTTGCTTTTTACTTAGCCTATAAAGGACTCTTGTAGCCGAATTTGTGTTAATTTAATTTGTAGAGGATTTTTTTTAACTCAAACATTAACACTGAAATAAATTAAACTAAACTATTGTAATTTTTTTGGCACACGACGACGAGTGGCGCTATGCATTGTTCCAAAGCCAGGTTTTTTTCTGGCATGTTGAATTAGTGTTCGACAAACGCGGCGGCGCGTTCATTTGAATGAAGACACACTGGAACGTTAGGCCATGTCGCAACGAGTGAATCGTGGCCGAGTGGTTGAACTTACGTTACGATCATTTAGATGACACGGTTTCGAATCCCGAACTAACTTGGACTACTGATATTTTTATATTAGCCTATTAATGCATTTTATAGTCTATTGTTGATGCAGAGAGATTTGTCTAGTTCTAAAACCTCGTTTTTTGCTTATAGCCTATTTACAAAATAAAATCACCATGCATTTCCATTTTACAATAAGCAACAAATAGCCTATTATACAATGAATTTACTTCTGTAACCTATAATGATTCCAATCGTAATTTCAAAAGCAGTTCTGTTAATATATATATATATATATATATATATATATATATATATATATATATATATATATATATGACTTTTAAACGACAAACAATAAAATCAGAACCAGTATTTGCGTTCATGGTTTCAGTGGCAGTAATGCATCCACGGCTTTTCAAAATGTCACAAAGCGTTTTGAGATTGTTTTGAATGAAATATTGAAGTTTATAATGAAGTGTTTTGGCAAACCACGACGAGTGGCAAACTCTTTGTTTTGTTTTGCAAACTCAGCTAGCCTGTGGGGGGTTTGGAGAAGGCAAAAGTTGCTTTATCGTGGGGGTGCAGGACAGAGGTGTTAATGTTCCGTCTTTCATATGGAGAGTGTCGGAGCCAGCCTGATGAGCAGGCAAAGGCAAAATTCTTTTAAGGATTAATCTCAAAATCTCCAAAAGTCCATAGCCTATGTACAGTAGGCCCTATATCTTATTAAATTATATATTGTAGTTTTATTGATTGTATTTAAAGGTTTTCCACACACAATTTCAATTTAGCAGATACAGAGCTCTTTAATTCGCGACCCACCTCGTTTTATTGTGAGGTGAATTCAGCAAGGCATGTTGTATCTTTGAAGGAACAAAAGCTATTTGTAACAGTTTTTTCTTTCGTGATTTGTGTGGATGACACACAGCGACATATACAGTATTATCAGCTGTATGGTGTTTTTTTACGCTGAAAGACCCGCCGCGCGCAGTGAGGGAGACCAAACTTACTAAAAAAATATCCAGAGAGAGACAAAGAAAAACGCCTGTTCTTAATTTATGTTGCTTTGAACTTTTTTCGTTTTGTACCGTTTTAATTTTTTAATTTAGCTGCAATTTCTTTGACAATAGAAATTTAAAATGTTGCAAGAATAAGATTGTGTTTCTTATTTTGCATCACAAAGGGAATAAACTCTATCGATGCAACCCTGTTTAAATAAATAAACTGTTCCGACACTTTATTCATAGGCCTACCTTGAAATGTGCGATGGGTTTTCAAACTAAATTAATTTTCTTTTTCTTTTACATTTTCATTGTTTATTTTTTAATTGAAAGCAATACTGTATTGAAAGTATTTTTCTGATTTGTTCGATCTGTTTTGAAAAATGTCTTCTGTTGCTATGGCCGGGTATCACTGTCAGTCATCTCAATCTCGTGAATGATTCACACACAAATTTCTTTTTAGCAGATTAAAGACGAGCTTCATCATCTTAATTTTCTGGTGCAATCGGCTGACAGTCTTCCTCATCAGATGTGTCGTCTTTGCAGCGGCTCAACTGGAATGTAGCAAATTTATGTTGTAAATTGATAATTAAACAAGATGATTGACTTTAATAAACAGATGCATATTTAAGCATCAAGAATGGAAAAACACAAACACTGTCGGCTACACTGAGATTCGATCTCAGATCGTTTGAAGCTCCGAGAGGCTATTGTTAATGCATTGACCACAGAGCTATCGTCTGAATAGCCTAGGTCTACTATTTTCTCTGTTTTAAAAGTTTGTTATATTCTTTTTTTATTTGCTTATGTTTTTTAACATTAGCAATTTACTGTCTCGAAATTATGTGTCGAAAAAATTATAAAAAAAAGTGTTTTTACAAGACCTTGTGCTGTTTATTTATTATTATTATTATTATTATTATTATTATTATTATTATTATTATTATGCAGATGTTAATTCAGCCATTCTGTTGGATAAAAATTGTCCCTAATGTAAAATGGAAATTAATGGTAATTTTATTTTATAAATATAAAATATTTAATATAGGCTATAGGAGAAAAAAACAATATGGTGTAGCAATATTTTAGAACTATCAAATCTCTCTGCATTAATAATAAAAAAGTAGCCCATGTTTGTTCGGGATTAGAACCCGTGTCATCTGAATTATTGAAACGTAAGTTATAGCCTACCACTCGGCCACGAATTTGTTTTGTTTTAGTTTGTTTGAAATGTATTTTTACATATTTTGCTTTCGTTAATGTTAACCAATTCTGTTGTAGCATAATAGGCCTATATTTTTTCCCTAAAAGTTTGTTTTATTCTCTGCTTTGTTTGTTTATATTTTTACATATTCAATCGGTCTCATTTTTGTTCAAATAATGAAAAACGGTTGTTGTTTTTTTACAAGATCTTGCGCCAAGGTTTTTTTTTTTTTTTTTTTTTTTTTTTTAAATAAACAGATAGGAAATTTACCTTTTAAAATGCCGCAGTTGCTGCTGTTTTGCGTTTATTTTTGCTGCGGCAGTAATAGGCATTGTGGTTGATTATTTATTAAAGAATTCAATTGATACAACATGTAAGCCTATTTAATTCTGAATATAACAAAGAATGCTTAAACCGACTAACATCGTAACTGCAAGTCCTGAAAATGTTTTAATTTTACGGTAAATTATTTTAATTTATTTCACTGTTATGTTTCAGTTAATAAATCTACAAACACATTAAAATAACACAAAGTAAATGACAAGTAACCTATTGACATAACCTTTCTAAATTATAGAAAAACTGGGCACACAATGTTACCGTGTGTCTACTTTGTTTAAATTTAATGAATTTGAATTCGTTTAACCACAATATTTATCTTTAATTTATCTGTGACCTCAGCTCAGATTACTGCCGCGGCAGATTACGTCATAAAGAGAATAAACTGACACTTTTCAAAGTCTGTGATTACAGCGCCACTCAGCGGTAAAAGGCAGCAAATACACATCCCAATTTTGCCGCCGCGGGAACGGCGGCGGTAAAAGTCTCATTCTGGTTGGGCACCATCTGTATACCTGGGGTATGACCTGAGGCAAGTCCTAATACTGCAGCACTTAATTCCCCAAAGGTAAGTTCTTATTCCAAAGTTTCTTTATCTTCAGCAGTTAAACAGGGAAGGTTCTGTAAAAGTTCATTTTGGCTTTTCTCATCCACTGCATGAAAAGTGGGATTTTCGTCCCCGTAAACGGACGGAAATCTCCATAATTTTCGGGAGTTAACGTCAATTTACAGCCTGTGAACGTCGCGTTCGTCTGTGCCACATATTGACGGAAACGAACCATGACGTATGTGGAGAGCTCGCGGAGGTGCTAATGGCTCTAATTAGCATATGAATAGCAGCGCCCGCACCTTGCCAGAGAATGGCTTGAATTTCCTCACTCAGTATTGGTTGAAACCACTACATTTAAACAAGAAAAACCACTCGTGATTGGTTGGCAGATCCGTTACTATTGGTCACCCTGGGTCATTATAAATTTAAACCCCACCCCAAAATTATAATAATTATATATAAATATAAAATTATTTGTGTGTATATATATATATATATATATATATATATATATATATATATATATATGATATTATATTGTATATTCATGTCATTGTTATCATATGGACTACACTGTTATTACCATCAAGGACATGAATGAATTTATTGAGGAAAGGAAAATTTGCCAGGATATGCTGTTTATTCAAAGAAAGAGCTTTATTAGCACAAACACACAACCACATCATATATCATATATGTACAAAGCATAGGAGATTTGCCCACACAACAAATGGGAAGCTCACGAGAAGCCCAAAATCCTACAGCACCGTGAAGTGTCTGTTTTCCGCTTCGGAGCTGTAGGTAACTAGCGGCATTCTGTCTGAATTCGGTCCATTTTGCAGACGTCTGTGGTGCGTTGCCCTGTACTTTGGAATCGCCTCTAATCTCGACTGCAGCGTGGCACAGAGCTCGGTGAGCTCCTGGCTGTGAAAGGACGGAGGTCGAACAATCCATCCAGACACCCCGCCGACGATGCCGTCTTCCTCATCAGACATCAGGTCTATGGTAGCGCACTTCCGAAGGCCCACCTCATCCTCAGCTAGCACACTCTGTCTCACTTCTAGCAGCTGTAAAAACCAATAAATTCAATCAGTACTGCGCAATGCACTGCGTATGGACAACACACATCTATTAATGTACCTGAAAAATAGTCACATTGACCAAAAACGGATCTAATCTAATAAATCGTACCCTCTTTTCTTCTCGCTCGACTCCGAGCTGAATTCTTCACAGCTTCCGCCTGCAATGCAAGATCTGGTTGTTTGTACCTGAAGCTCCTGCACACTGTCGCGTAATATGTCTTAAAGGCAGCTGGAAAACAATTAAATGAGAGTGATATTAATAAGAACAACATAAGTCACAGTAAAATTAAACAATAAAGGAGAAAAAATGCAACCGGGTGAAATTGAAGAAATACACACCGGAAGCAAACTATGCTTTTTGAAATTGGGGTTTTATTCTGACTGCTATTTAAAATAAGTGACAGTGGTCAATGGGAGCACAATTAAATAGATAAAAGTCTAATTAAGAAAAAAGTTTGCCTTGTTCGAAGAGATTTCACAGGGGAAAATTAGATTTCACTAGTTAAAAAAAAAACTAAAAAAAATTGTAGAAACAGTTTACAGTAAATTTGAAGATGACATATAATCAAATGTCACAAAAACTCAAGTTTAACCAGTGGATCAATGCCCAAATCCACAGAATACTTAACTCAATTCAAACTGAAATACAGTGTAATGCACTGCAACAGGTCAGATTTAAATCGATTTCTCCAAACCAAAATATGTTATAATTAAATACGATAACACAAACTGGAATACGGCAGTGGCTGAGGTACAAGAGAAATAAAGGCACATTAACACAGCCACAACCCACGTTTCACATATTATGCAGAACCAGAAATATGCATTAAACCATACAGTTATACTGTACAATCATAGAATATAGATTAAACTCATTAACAGATTTATCAAATAAACATGGCATCAGTATTTTACCCCATAAATCAGGAAACGTAGCCTATAAGTTACCCAATCCTTTACCGATCACCACGAGGTTCACTTGACACACATGTGCTCCAAATAAATCTATAAACAAATGTACACATCAAATGTTCTTGTAACTCCGCTTCACAACTTATTTGTGCATATTAAAGATATTCGAGTAATATTTACCAAGAAAGAAGATCGTATAACAGTAAATCCGATCAATGCACGAACAACCATGGAGCTCTCCTGAACAGTGAAAAATGGCTTCTCTGGTCGCGCGCACGCATCCAGCACAAGTGAATATTATCGCGAGAAGAGAGGGATTTCTTAAAGGGGCCACAAACATTTTTAATGCAAAATAGAAACGAGGTTTACACTACTTGGCCACAATAGTGAAAAAGTTACTTACACACAATGTCGTCATTTTCAGCATCATGTAAATCTGGACTTGCAGACCGAGCAAATATGAGGTGAGGTTAGTCTGTGAAAACAAAAAGTATGGTTAAGATCGGTATCTATTAACAGATCTATTTCCTTATACAGGAGAATGAAAGCATATTCTTTAAATCTTACCCTTGCTCCGATTAGTAGCGCCTACAATTCGTTCTGTGCACGACGACCGTTGATGTTCGAACTTGAGTGTGTGGGCCAGTAACGTTACTTCCGGTGAAAACTTCCGGTGATCTGACAGCGAGAGACAACAGCGACCGAGTTCCATTACCACAGAGATATTTTTTCACAATGAGTGTTTTTAGGATTCAAGAGAGGTGACTTGCCTTTCAGTGGATGCAGAAGATCCGGAGGGATGACTTCAACCCGACCAAATGTTTAAATGCATATAATATTCAGTGTATTTCACCTGTGCGTTTCTATGCTTTCTATTACTGCATTTATTTTGTGCAAGTGAGATGAGTAAAGATCATAAATCATTATCTGTCTGGTGTTTATAAGCAACACATACAGTATTGTACTACGTGTAAAATATACACAAACTTAGCTATATTAAATTGTTTGTGGTACCTACAGTTAAAAATGTAAATATAAAATATGTGATGATATTGATCAAGCAATTGATGTATGTAAGTAAAAAAAATATGCGCAGAATTGAGAAAATAGTATTTATGGAGATAAATTGTAGCCTATCACAGGGCAAACATGTGAATGTTCACGGTACATTTTATGCAAACAACTCTAATCGTAGTTGTAACTATATTTCCAGTAGGCATAATTGTCATTGCATATGTGTAAGCAGCATGAGTCAAATACAATCTTCTGTTCGTGAACAGTTGTATTATGCACAGTGGTTGAGCTCTAGGAGATTGTGATGCTGTTTGCATGGAATGCACATTTTACCTTTGTGGCAAAGCCTGATTCAAATTAATTGTTGAAATAAATTGTTTTGTTTATCTTTTTTACATAACATTGGCCATTGCTAATGACACACAGTAACTAATCTAGCATACTTTCATTAAATATATAAATGTAAGCTAAAAATTTAAGAGTCTATAATTAGGCTATACTGAGCCTGATATATTTATACCAGAGATTTTCTTAGAATGAAGTAAATACCTTTTAGAAAAATGTTACCTGGGGTAAAACTCCCCCTGCCCTGAAAGCCTCCCCTAGAATTAGGGGGAGGGGGGTCATAGGGGGACAACTGCCAAGCAAGGCCCACGTCAATTTCCGACAATTCACGTCAGTTTTCGGTGTTGCCTGCAAATTGCCGTTTGCAGTCGTAAACCTGAACTTCCACGACAATCTACAGTGCCGCTTACTGACGAAAATCCCACTTTTCATGCAGTGATCTGTGTTCTCAGCAGAACATAACTTAGAATAAAAGTCCACTGCCAATCTTCGCATTTCTACGGGATTGCTTGTATCGTGGCCATATAGTTTTTCAAACTATACATTTTTGTACACTTTTATGTTCCAAGTAAAAAAAAAAAAAAAAGAAAAAAAAAGTAGGCCCATCCATATCTTTCAACGATAAAAACCTGCTCCTCACAAGAGCACCCTTGACTTTCTCATTTAGAATAGAACTCAACTTTAATTTATTGTCAGTCCACTCTTGTAAATTAGCAGCAAGATCTCTCATCATGTTCTCTTCAATGACTAGAATTTCTTTCTCAATCCATTCCAAAGTCCGTTTCAAATTCAAAGTTGAGTAAGATTTATATTGTTGACAAAATTCCCTTATATTTGTTTTACCAATTTCCCAAGAAAGAATTACATTTTCATATCTACTTTTTTCACTTTTCCAAGTTTCCCAAAAATGCTTAAAGGATTCACCAAAAAAAACTTGTCTTTCAGTAACTTTACATTAAAATGCCAATATGAACTCTTATTCCTCTAGATATCAAAATACAATCAACAGTAATAAGCTTGTGATCAGGAAAATATGTGGGGACAATAGCTGTATGTACAACTCTGTTTTTCATATCGCTTGATAGATACAATCTGTCTAAACGTGCAGCTTAAATTCTCCCCTCATTCACCTTTACCCAAGTATATTGTTTTACCAAGAGATTATTTTCTCTCCAAATACAGTATCTGTGAAGTTAAAAGTTTTAATAATATTAGCTAAAACAGTAGGTGACTGAAAATTAGGTTCTTCTCCATTTCTATCAAAAGAATGATCAAGTGTACAGTTCCAGTCGCCTCCAAAAATGATCAAATCATAAACCTGCTGTTGTTTTAAAAAGATCTTCAATTTATTAAAAGTATTTATCCTATCAGATCTAGATATATATTAACAAAAACAAAAAAACAGATCATTAATATCAGCTCTTACTGCCAATAACCGCCCTGGTTCAATTTTTTTTTTCTTGACATAATTCTAACTTTAGTGGTAGGAGAGAAAAGAACTGCAGCTCCTGCACTCAGGTTAGTCCCATGAGTAAGAACACACACATTACCCCACCACAGTCGCCAGTCAACCTCATTATTCACATCACTATGAGTTTCTTTCAAGAAAATCACATCTACATTTTTCAACCTGATAAATTCTATGATAGTTTCCACCTTCCTCCTATCCCTCATACCATTAACATTCAAGAATCCCATCTGTAAAGAGTCCATAAGAAGAAGAGAGAGAGAAAAAGAAAGCAGACAAGAAGAAAAGCATATTACCCATAGTGATTAATTAGATTTTTTCCCCCTCTTTGGCCTAATTTTTCCAGTTTTACTTTTTTGTTGGATTGCAGTGATGTGTTTTTATTTTATTTATTTTTCTTATCTAAAATGCTTCTGCTGTGAAAGCACTTCATGATTACTATGTCTCTTTGCCCACATAACAGATGTTATAAACTTCTCCAAGTCCAGAAAATAAAAATCACTTACTTCAACTTTTCTACCCATCAAGTAATGGAACAGGAAACAAAAACAAAAGAAATTGAGAAAGTTGCACCTCAGAGAATGGGTAAAGGCATAGAAGAGACTGAGAAGGATCCACTGGAGATTGATAAAGCTTTTGTAGCATTTATAGTTGAAGTGGTAAATTGCTCAGCACAAGCGGAAAGTCGGACAGAGAGAATTAAAATCATAGTGAGAGCACCTGGACCATCTGGGGATGGAGACGCCGCTCTCCCGGAAGCGTAGGCTGTTGTGAGAGCTAGTTGGCTGCACTATTGAGCACGCCAGGGATGTGAATGGAACAAAGCAAACTCAGTTGCTTCTGACTCCATAGGAGGAGATGGCGGGCGAGTTGCGACATGCAGCGGGAGCGTAGATCACCTTGACAGTTGATGTACGCAACGGTCGCAGTGCTGTCCGAATGGACCAGTACGTGCTAGCCATGTAGTGGCCCTTTGAGCCGGCCCAGCGCAAGGCGTACTGTGAGCAACTCGAGGCAATTGATGTGCCAATGCAGTTGAGGCCTGGTCCACAGACCTGAAACTGCATGCCTGTTGTACGTGGTCCCCCAGCCGGTGGCAGAGGCATCCGTGAAGACCATAGCATGCCTGGACACTTGTTCTAGGGAAACACCTGCCCGTAGAAACGAAGGGTCCGACCACGGGCTGAAGCTTGGAGGCAGTGCGGGGTAACGTGCACCTGGTATGTGCCACTCTGCCACGCCCAACTCGGGACTCGGCCGTGAAGCCAGTGCTGAAGCAGTCTCATATGAAGCAATCCGAGCGCGTTACTGCAGCTGCGGATGACATATGCCCCAGGAGCCTCTGAAAAAGTGTCAGTGGGACCACTGTCCTGCTCTTGATTGTACTCAAGCAGTTCAACACTGACCGGACGCATTCCTCTGAGAGTCGCGCTGTCTGGTTGACCAAGTCCAACTCCATACTGAGATAAGAGATCCTCTGCGCAGGGGAGAGTTTGCTCTTGTCCCAGTTGACCGGAAGGCCCAACAGGCTGAGATGACGGAGCACCATGTCTTCATATTGGCTGGAGGGACCGGCTCGATCGCACTCTTCGCCAGTAGAACATAGACCTCTGCCCGCTAGACAAACTCTGCACAGAGGTGAAGTCGATGCCCCTGAATTTGGTGGGCGCTGGGTGAACTGAATCGACTAGCCGAGTCTGATGGTACAGATGAGCCAGCGAGATGGGCTGGGGACTGCTAGAGTGGGGAAGGGCCCAAGGAGGTGGTCTCGTCGGGGAACGCTCACTGTAATCCTCAGATCACAAGTGCTATTAGCCAAAATAGCCCTTTTCTGGTGGCCACCGGAAGAGGAAATAGATCGGGGAATAGGCAAAGGGACTCGAGTCTCGACCGCGCATCTAGACCGCCGAACGACGCTCGTCAGCCGGCAGCTCGGCTGCACACGGCACTCTGAGTGGCTCAAGCCTTTACGAGAAAGGGGAGACGAACAATGTGCTGACGTGGTCATGCTCTCATGAAAGAACATGAAGCACCCACGAACGCAGTCTCAACATGCTTAAGCCCAGGCATGTGAAACAGTGATCATGGCCATCAAATGAGGACAGGAAACAACCGCATCCAGAAACACACGGTTTGAATGACATCTTGAAAAAGACGCAGTCAAACGGTGTATGCTCTTTCAGGAAACTGCTCTCTCGAGTCAAGTCAAGTCATTTATATAGCGCTTTTAACAATGTAGATTGTTCCCAAGCGACTTTACAGAGATACAAGGATAGTTTAAAGTAACAGAGATTGTTCTGGCTTTATAGCAGTTCTTGAATAAAGTTATTTTCCAGCTAAAGTTAATTTGATTGATTCACTTCCGTCTCGACGATCATTAGTTATTAGCTTAGGGGCCGCTAACATGACACCATTTTAACAGGAAACTCTACACAGGCTTTAAAACGCAAAACCTGTGAGAATGCTGATGGCGTGCACATGCGTATTACGAGTTCAGTCTATAATACTTTTGCGTTTGAATAGATGTGTGCAGGTTTGTAATTTAGGGGTGCAACGGATCAAAAAACTCTCGGTTCGGATCGTTTCTCGGATCAGAGTCACGGATCGGATCATTTTTCGGAACAGCAAAAAAAAATTTTTTGTTTGTTTATTAACACTTTTAAATTATTAAAATAAAATATATAAAATCAACTTAAAGTGCACAAGGCATAATATCTTCTTTTTAACATAATTAATGAAAAACAACTTAAAGTGCAACATTCCTTTAAACATGGACCAATGCTTGATGTGTTTCCACTGTCATATAGGGCTGTTAAACATGCTCAAAAATATTCCCTCTAAAAAAACACATATTCTAACTATTCGAACATCTGGTTGCGCATTTTGTCAATGACAAAATGACAATGCATTATGTCAATAACAGGACAAATTAATACAAAGAGACATAACTACTTGTATAGATAGTTTATTTAAGTTTAAACATATTTGACAACGTATTACCTACACAAAAACAAGTATATCAACTAATGGCCAAGACCCGCAGACCTCTTTCTCTCTCTTGCCCTGAGCGTCTGACGCGAGTGATTTCAATGTGTCAATGTAAAGACGCGTTTACGCGCGTCTGGAGATCTTGCGGCGCGAATGAGGCGTCACGCTCTACACTTACCTACACTTTAGTAATGTTTCTGTTTAACGTTAAATAAAATGACCTGTCCCTGACCCCTCAGGCAGCGCGCCCACTCACAAAGCAGACAGCCGCGCCTCTGCTACCGCGGGCGTTTTTCCACATTCAAATATTAATTTTCACCTTCGATATTCTGTTTTTTAAAACTATTCGAATATATATTCGAATTTAGATATTCGTTGACAGCCCTACTGTCATATGGCTTTCTTGTGGCACAGTGCCTATACACACCGTCACGGTTTTATCCACTAACCTCTTTCCGTCATCATTATATTTGACAGGGAAGCCAAAATGCTCCCATACAGGGGAATTAAATGACGCGGGGCGTTCAAGCTCCTCCGTTCCTCCGCTCGCCATGACCACGCTGTGTGTGGACTGAACATGCGCACAACTTTCTTTTTTTTCAGAAATCAATCCGCGGATCACGTGTGTGCCGAACCGAAGATATTGATCCGAACGGATCACGGATCAATGATGATCCGTTGCACCACGCCCCTTAAATGAATGGGAAGATTTCCACGAACAGCCTAATTTCCCTTACTATTGTAATTCCCTACAAACCAAGCCTTAAAAAACTACTTGTCTCGCCTTAACATTTTTGATACAGAATTTTATCACTTCGGGGTAGATACGCAAACCGAATTTTCCCAACAACACTTTATCTGTGGAGTGGTAAAGGGATCCTCCATAAGGAGAAACTAGTTGGCACTTTAGCACCGCGCTATGACATCGGGTCCAGGCGCAGGTCCTTCATCAGATCTGGATACAGCCTGGATCCGGCAGGCTGCAGGAAAACCTCGGGATAAACAAAGACACTAAAATTAGCGTAGATGCCATTCTTCTTATGATGTAACGAGTACATCAGGATTTATGGGAAGTGTTCCTGGTTCCGGCTGACCTGATCTATGCAGCCTAACATTGAATTATAGAAGTCTATAATGTGTGTGCTAGGTTAAAGAGATGTGTTTTTAGTCTAGCTTTGAACTGACAAAGTGTGTCTGCTTCCCGGACAATGGTAGGAAGACTGTTCCAAAGTTTTGGTGCTAAATAGGAGAAGGATCTACCGCCAGCAGTCGATTTTGATATTCTAGGTATTATCAACTGGTAAGAATTTTGAGATCGCAATAGATGTGAAGGACTATAATGCGTTAAGAGCTCGCTCAAGTACTGCGGAGCTAAACCATTTAGTGCTTTGTAAGTAATCAGCAATATTTAAAAATGTATACAATGTTTAATAGGGAGCCAATGCAGTGTTGACAGAACAGGGCTAATATGGTGATACTTCCTGGTTCTGGTAAGAACTCCAGCTGCTGCGTTTTGGACCAGCTGTAGTTTGTTTATTAAGCATGCAGGGCAACCACCCAGTAGAGCATTACAATAATATAGCCTTGAGGTCATGAACGCATGAACTAATTGTTCCGCATTTGTCAATGAGAGCATATGACGTAATTTAGATATATTTTTAAGATGGAAAAATGCGGTTTTACAGATACTAGACACGTGACTTTCAAATGAAAGATTGGTATCTCTCTGGTGCTGAAGCACCCAGGGATGACTGCGGATACACAAACAGGATGATAGTGCAAGCCTGATGTGAGTACTCACATTCTCTTTGAAGGCACAACATTCTGAGCTGTGAAAACAGCTGTTTTGCTCTCTGTGAGATCGCGGCCAGCGATGTCTGCGCTGTAACACCAACACCAGCTTGAATCTCCTGAAGAAACAGACTCATCTTTTGAAGTTAAAACACTCTCAGATAAGAAATCCAGAACAGGAACAGCATTCACCATCTGGCTCCGAAGCGAAAGACAAGGATGCGAGGCACCTGCTGCTCATTATATGCTCGCACCGCGATGCACGGCAGCTGGTGCAATTATCAAATGCCAATGTGCATTGGCTCGTTTAGTTTCACTCGAAGTAGATAGGCTCTCACAAGCGATCCTCATTCGTCAGAATCACTTCTGACTCGTGTCATAGTGAGCTGATGAAGGGGAACCATGTCTTAATTTTACACTACAAGGATATATTGCAATACGTAGAGACAGACAAGGTGGAAATGGAGGGGGGATAGTAACTTTCATAAAACAAGACATAGAATACAGGATTGTAGAGGTTAATCAGGAACAAGAGGTAATGGTAGTCGAAATATGGGAAGGATCAGAAAGTATAAAAATAGTAAATCTTTAAAATCCATGTAAGAAACTAATATAGGAAATTTGGAAAAAAAATAGGCAAGAAAGGTAAACAAAAGATGGTATGGTGTGGAGATTTTAATTCTCATAATACATTGTGGGGGAGTGAAAATACAGATCATAATGGATTGGTAGTGGAAGAAATTAGTGTGTATGAATGATAGGTTGGGCACTAGAATTGATATAGGAAGTGGAAAAATGTCAGCTATACACTCACCTAAAGGATTATTAGGAACTGTCATAATGACTCGATGAGACAGGAAGCAAGTGCAAGTATATTTATTACGGAACAAAGTCAACAGTACAAGCAGGTGGAAGATGGGTGACGCTGGGACAAGATGGTCAGAATCCATGATGAAGTGCTGTGACGGTGATGGTGAGAAGACAGACGAATCCACGGAGAAAACTGGAACAGGAACACGAGGCAGGAACAGGACACCGAAACACCAACACGGAGAACATCAACAAACGATCTGACAAGGATGATACAACAACGGTAAGTATTTATAGAAGGGTGAATTGCTTGCAGCTGGTGAAGTAATGATGATCAGCTGGAGCGGATCAGGTGATGTCATACACTCACACCCACTACACACGCGCTCACACAACAACATAAACACGAGACTAAAAGGAACAGAGAATACGTCTACCGTGACAGGAACACCATACTAATACTGTGTTTGACCCCCTTTCGCCTTCAGAACTGCCTTAATTCTATGTGGCATTGATTCAACAAGGTGCTGAAAGCATTCTTTAGAAATGTTGGCCCATATTGATAGGATAGCATCTTGCAGTTGATGGAGATTTGTGGGATGCACATCCAGGGCACGAAGCTCCCGTTCCACCACATCCCAAAGATGCTCTATTGGGTTGAGATCTGGTGACTGTGGGGGCCATTTTAGTACAGTGAACTCATTGTCATGTTCAAGAAACCAATTTGAAATGATTCGAGCTTTGTGACATGGTGCATTATCCTGCTGGAAGTAGCCATCAGAGGATGGGTACATGGTGGTCATAAAGGGATGGACATGGTCAGAAACAATGCTCAGGTAGGCCGTGGCATTTAAACGATGCCCAATTGGCACTAAGGGGCCTAAAGTGTGCCAAGAAAACATCCCCCACACCATTACACCACCACCACCAGCCTGCACAGTGGTAACAAGGCATGATGGATCCATGTTCTCATTCTGTTTACGCCAAATTCTGACTCTACCATCTGAATGTCTCAACAGAAATCGAGACTCATCAGACCAGGCAACATTTTTCCAGTCTTCAACTGTCCAATTTTGGTGAGCTTGTGCAAATTGTAGCCTCTTTTTCCTATTTGTAGTGGAGATGAGTGGTACCCGGTGGGGTCTTCTGCTGTTGTAGCCCATCCGCCTCAAGGTTGTGCGTGTTGTGGCTTCACAAATGCTTTGCTGCATACCTCGGTTGTAACTAGTGGTTATTTCAGTCAAAGTTGCTCTTCTATCAGCTTGAATCAGTCGGCCCATTCTCCTCTGACCTCTAGCATCAACAAGGCATTTTCGCCCACAGGACTGCCGCATACTGGATGTTTTTCCCTTTTCACACCATTCTTTGTAAACCCTAGAAATGGTTGTGCGTGAAAATCCCAGTAACTGAGCAGATTGTGAAATACTCAGACCGGCCCGTCTGGCACCAACAACCATGCCACGCTCAAAATTGCTTAAATCACCTTTCTTTCCCATTCTGACATTCAGTTTGGAGTTCAGGAGATTGTCTTGACCAGGACCACACCCCTAAATGCATTGAAGCAACTGCCATGTGATTGGTTGATTAGATAATTGCATTAATGAGAAATTGAACAGATGTTCCTAATAATCCTTTAGGTGAGTGTAGATTTAACTTTGGTATCAGATAATTTAGCAAGAAAAAGTACTCGGAAAGTAATAACTCACAACAATATAGGAAGCGACCATTTTCCAATGTTATGTACAATAGTAATAGATATTCAAAAAGAAAAGGTAGAGAGAATACAAAGATGGGCATTTAAAAAGGCAAATTGGATAAATTTAAGGAGATTTGTGAAGATTATTTGGATGTTTTTTTTTTTTATGTAATAGAGGATGTAGATGAGTTGAATGCAAATATTTGTAAAGCAATACAGAGATCAGCAGTAGAAGTAATTGGAAAAAATAAATCAGGGAATAGAAAAAAGGTGGTTCCTAGGTGGAATGAGGAATGTAGTGAGGCAGTTTATATAAGAAATAAAGCTCTTAGGAAAGTATGAAGAAGTATTAATTATTTACTTCTGGACTATTCCTTAGTCCATCCACACATGAACATTGGACAACTATTCTCTCACCTTGCAAGTAGTCTGCGCTAGTAGTTTATTTTGTGAACTATCTCTTAGAACAGCTGATTTGCAACACATAGTGTAGGCCAGAGTGTGCCACCATTATAAGTTTACACTATCTGTTGCAAATCAGCTGTTCTAAGAGATAGTTCACAAAATAAACTACTAGCGCAGACTACTTGCAAGGTGAGAGAATAGTTATCCAATTTTCATGTGTGGATGGACTAAGGAATAGTCGCTTAAAATTCATAATTATTTAGTTGTCTCTTCCTATAGTCTGTGGACCAGTATTAATTGCAAAAACGGCACCTCTTCTGTGGCTAAAATTAATTTCACAATGATCCTTTCTCTGTGAAGTGAAGCAGCAAAAATTAAGTGATACTGTGCCAATACTACTGGCCCATTTTGGGGTGAACTAATATGCAAGACTAGTCTTATATGTCACTGTTTATTACATAGAGTGTTCATCCTTTGCTGGGATGCTTAAAAAAGTATGCCCATAAATTAAGAGTATACCCAATTCTCCAGGCACCACTACATCACTGGAGATAACGCATTAGAGAAAATCCCAAAAATTTAGAAAAAAGAGGGCATTCGGGTAGTGTAATAGAGGCAGAGTTTACAATGTATGAAATGAAGAGAGCACTCTCAGGGGTAAGAAAGTCTTCTCCAGGAAAGGATGAAATTTGTGAGGGTTGATAAAACATTTATCAGAAACATCATTAAGGAAAATTCTAGGATTGTTTAATAAAGTATGGGAAACAGGGAAACTTCCTTCTGAGTGGAAACACGGGGTCACAGTGCCTATTGCTAAGCCAGGGAAAGACAAATCTCAACCAAGCAGCTATAGGCCAATAGCATTGACATCAAACCTATGTAAGCTTATGGAGAGAATGGTAATGTCAAGGTTAGTATATTTAATTGAGAAAAAGGGGTTATTTTCACAATACCAGAGTGGTTTTAGGAAGGGGCATAGTGCTATGGATTCTGTAGTTAGTCTGGAGGCAGCAATAAGGAAGGCTCAAGTAAATAAAGAGGTAGTAGCTGGAGTGTTCTTCGATATAGAGAAGGCTCATGATATGTTGTGGAAAGAGGGTTCGTTAATGAAACTTGATAAAATGGGAATTACTGGAAAGATGTATGATTGGATCAAGGATTTCTTATTGAATAGGACAATACAAGTTAGAATTGGGACAACATATTCACAAATATATTCTATAGAAAATGGAACTCCCCAAGTGTATGTTGTCCAATACTTTTTAACATTATGATTAATGATATTTATACACAAATTGACACAGGAATAGGGATGTCACTGTATGCAGACGATGGTGCACTATGAAAAAGGGGAAGAAATTAAATATATGTAGTAAAACGTCTGCAGGGGGCAGTAAATAAGGTCGAAAACTGGGCAAATGAGTGGGTATTTCTGTTTCTCAATTACAAAATCACAGGTAATTTGTTTCACAAGAAGGAGAAAACACAGAGTAAGTATAAAAATGTATGGTCATGAATTGGAACAAGTTAAAATGTTACGATTTTTAGGTATGTGGATGGACTCTAAATTAACATTTGGTATTCACATTCAAAAGCTAGTAGATAAATGCAAAAAAAGGAATAAATGTAATGAGGTGCTTGGCTGGGGTTGAGTGGAGAGCGAGTAGACAGTCTTTAAGAACAATGTATAGCTCATTAATAAGACCGGCAATAGATTATGGTAATCTGATATACTGCTCTGCATCAGAAACATGGATAAAAAAGATTGAGGCAATTCAGACTCAAGCTCTAAGGATCAGCTGTAGAGCATCTCCAGTACCATCTATTCAAGTAGAGATGGGAGAAATGCCATTAGAAGTTCATAGGAGAAAGTTAAGAATGAGATACTGGATCAATGTAAAATGACATGATGGAATACATCCAGTTAAAAAGGTACTGGACAACGTTTGGGAGTATGAGTATGGAAGTATAAATATATTTGGCTGGGTAGCAAATAAGGAGGCACAGGACACTGGTATAACCGAGATAGAAGTATCTCATCCTGATATAATTCCATCTGTACCCCCATAGTTATACCCAATGCCAGAAATAGACCTATTTATGCATAAAGAGATACACAAGAATGAACCAAATTTGCCATTAAAAGTAATCGTCCAACAATACATTAATCAAGCATACAACAACATGACTCAAATATTCACAGATGGATAAAAAGATCCAAAATCAGGTAGAGCATCTGCAGCAGTGTATATTCCTCAGTACAATATTAAAATATCAAAAAGAGCAACAGATCATATATTTGTTTTTACCACAGAATTGATAGCCATATCCTTAGCCTTACAATGGATAGAAGAGAAGCAGCCTGAAAGTAGTGTGATATGTCCAGACTCAAAATCAGCTTTGCAAAGTTTAGAAAGTGGAACATCCTCAGCAAGACAATATATTTTAAATGAAATATTACAGAAGTTATATACTATAAAGCACTTAGGCATATAGGTGAGTTTTTTGTGGGTGCCAGTCCATGGCGGAGTAAAGGGGAATGAGGAAGCTGATAGCAAAGGAGTCGTTGGAAGCTCCTGAGATCATCATCCGAGTACAGACGAGTAAAGCGGAAATTAAGGGGCTGATTGGAACTGAAGTGAAAAAGAGGTGGCAAAGGATATGGGACAATGAAATAAGAGGAAGACATCTGTATAGTATACAAAGAAATGTGGGTGTGGAAAGAACAACTGTTAATAACAGGAAAAAGGATGTGATAATGACAAGATTATGTATTGGGCATACAACACTAAATCAAAGTTTATATAAAATAGGTAAACATGAAACTGGTAATTGCGATAAATGTGGATATCCAGAAACAGTAAATCATATATTACTAGAATGTACAGCATACAATAAAGAAAGACTTAAATTAGTTCAGTCACTAAAGGATAGGGATGTAAGCAAATATTCACTTAAGGAAATATTAGTAGAAGGAACAAATTATATAATACATGAGGAATTATTACATTTTTTAAATGATATATGACTGGTAAAAAAGTTTTTTTTTTTTTTTTCTCAACCAAGTGTTTTCAACCAAGTAGTGCTCCATACTCCAATCCAGTAGGTGGCGGACAATGCACCTTTTAGTTGGTTTGCCAACTGCCATTTAAACAACAGAAGAAGAAGAAGAACTACATCCAGCTTGCTCATCATCACCATCGCTTTCCCTCACCTCATTGTGCCTGATCACTCGCTCAGCAGGCCTTTTCTCTGTCACTTGTTTTCGTGTCGTTGTAATTCGAACTGTAATTCTAACAAACGCTGTTCGTTATCCACTTTCTTGTGCGGGCAAGAGAAACGTTTGTGGCCTAAATTTCCACATTCGAAGCACTTAAGGTTGTCGGTACTCACGTACAGCATATATTAACTTTCTCCATGAATCATGTGGAGCGAGATCTCTAACGTACGCTCAGGAGAAGCGAGAAACATCAAAACCTGCCGCCTGAAAGTGTTTCAATGCCGTGTTTTTACATCCCAATGAGATAATTCTTTACTGGACTTGCAATTTTTCCATATCGAATCAACTCTTTAGTAATGGCGTCACTTGAGATGAAAGGTGGCACATTTTTGTGGCCGGAGCCGCTAAAGGAGTCACATCCTCCAGGCTAACGCCGGGCTCGGGCTCACACCTGCACCCATTTCGCATCGACACGTGATGGATGCATATCTATGTGTGTTCAGCATCTCGCTCTCAATTAACAACGAAGGTGTGAGTTTAATTACTTCAAAATAAACATTGTTGCTGAGAAACATAATGTAGCGATACAGTAGTGAAGCTTTTTTATTAATAAAAGTCACGCGGGAGCGTTGATAAGTTTCTGTGCTCCTGAATATTTCTGTGTGTGCACAACGTGATCTCCGATCTCTGATTAAGTGACGTGTGTGTGTGTGTGTAATGAGTATACAGCTACTGTTTAGAAGCTTTTACAGTTAACTTGTGCAATAGCTGCATTCTCTGTGCAATTATAATTAGTAATGTTATATATTATATTGTAAAAAAAATAAATATATATATTAGGGCTGTGCAACGATTAATCACATCCAAAATATGTTCTGTGTATAATTATTTTGCACACACACACATGCATGTATATATTTAGGAAATATATATATATATATATATATATATATATATATATATATATGCAGTGTGTGTATTTATATATACAAAATAATTATACACAGTACACACACATATTATGTAAACACAAATTTATTTTAAACTTACAGCTTGCACAGATGCACTTATTTCGTTGCACAGTGAGATATATATATATATATATATATATATATATATATATATATATATATATATATATATATATATATATATATATATAAATCATATGCAATACAGACTACATCCATGCCATTGCAATTAATATAGAAACTGAAGGCATTACTTTCATTGTAAAACAGGTCCTGATAAAAGAAACTTCTATCAATTCACAAATGCATCTCTACACCGAAATAAGTGAGAAAAACAGCATTACTAATTTACAGCGAGGGATGCAGTCAGCGTGGAGAGAAGCTGAAGAATAAATGAGTGAAGGAATATATATCTCTGATGCAGTATCATCTCAGCTGGAGAACTGGCTCGCCTAAATCCCTGTTACTCATATCTTACAATAGACTTCTTTAACAGGGTTGAGGATTCGTGTGGGATATGTTTAAACTAATCATTACAGGATCCAGCTGGTGGAGCTTCCAGAGACTCACAAAACAACTACAAACAGAAATAATGATAAATTATTTAGGTATGAATGTTAGAAGCTACATTCTCAGACAAGCCATATGTGACCCTGGACCACAAAACCAGTCACATGGGTCAATTTTATGAAATTGAGATGTATACATCACATGAAAGCTGAATAAATAAGCTTTCCATTGATGTATGGTTTGTTAGGATATTATATATTATGTCCCACATAGAAAAGTCTAATTTATAGCAAAAATTAAGAAATTCATCATGATTGACATACTTACAAAGTTAAATCTAAAGGAATTGTATACTCTCAGAAAAAAAGGTACGAAAGCTGTCACTGGGGCCGTACCTTTTCAAAAGGTACACTTTTGTTCCTTTTAGGTACTAATTTGTCCCTTTTAGGTACTAATATGTATCATTAAGGTACCAATATGCACCCTTTAGGTACAAAAATGTACCTTTTAAAAAGGTACAGCCCCAGTGACAGCTTTCATACCTTTTTTTCTGAGAGTGTATATACCTATCTGATTTTTAGAATAAACTTTTTTATCTTTTTGGGGAAAATTTGTTTAAATGTATGGTCTGTGGTTAGAAGGTCCATGTTATTGCACTTATATAACATAAATAACACTACACAATATTAACCATCCCAAAAAAAATCTGCCTATTAAAGTTGTGTCCTCAGTTTCTGTCAACTCCGTCAGATTTGTTCATAAAGCTATTTAAATCAGGAAATAGCATGGTCAGCTATATCCCTAAGGACCCCTTTTCATCTCCCTGCCTGTGGTGAATGCAGCACTACCACACATGCTCTGGTATGTTTTACATTTTTTTTATATTTTAGACAAACAATGTCAATATTCTTATGGTCGCAGCTGCACCATGTCAATACCATCTTTCTGTTAAGATACTTTTTTAAAACCATAGTGGATTGAATTTAAGCATTTTAGTGAGGTTATTGGGACAGCTAGCTTCTGAGGAAAAACTACCTAGCTGCAGTGTACAATACGTGTTTTGGCGGGAAAATACATGCCCTTACGTCAACTCCGTCTGACGGAGTTGACCTGTAAGCTGACGGAGTTGACAAATCCACCAATAACCTCTTAATGTGCGAATATAATATTATTTGTGAATATAGTGAAGGGTTAAACTGTTATTTCAGGGTTTTATTTACACATAAATGCTCATACATATCATGCATTACATTATTTAACCATACGCATCTGACTTGTAGATAACGGGCAGGCAGTGGTCTGCTTATTATTGTGTAACGTGTAACTTTGCCAGCACTTTAATATATATATGTATATATGTAGAGACAGAGATAGAGAAATGAGAAGCCAGTGTAGGGCTGGGCGATATGGCCAAAAAAAATGATCACGATATTTTTTTTTATATCAGTCGATATCGATAATTGTCACGATAAATGTCAAATCTTTAAGTTTAAAGTTTAAATCAAGTTTAAAGGCAGATTTTTGCTCCTAAATGAAAGTTGTAGAAAACAGAGTGTTAATTGTGGTTTTAAACTAGTCTTTATTGTCAGAACATATCATGACAAACAGGTGAACATTTCACAAATCTGAGGTAAAACATTCAAACTTTTTAGGTCAACACCGTCAGTTTTTCGTCAACACCGTCAGATCTTCGTCAACAGCGTTGGATGTATGTATGTTTTGGTTAATTTTTTGGGGGAAAAAAATATTCTTCCTTCAGTTTATGTTGTTCCCCTTCGAGGGAACTCGCACTGCGTCGTCGTCGTGACGACACTAGGGGAACGCCCCCAGCGTAGCGCATCTGAAGTATGAATGAAATCTGTCCAATCCTGATTGGTGCTGCGTCATGACGTAGTAGATGACGGCATAACCGGAAGATACAAAGGGACGCCGGCACAAACACATGTTAGCTTTTTGCTCTTCAGCTGAAGCGCTCTGTGTTTTGTCAGTCCTATTTATTGTTGTCTGTCATATTATCCAAGTCACAAGCATTTAAAATGAGCGAGCAGTTTAAGAGGTGTGTGCATCCGTGTCCGCGCTATATTTCGGGCTCGGACACACACCAGCTGTGTGTGTATTGTCTCGGCGTGCAGCACGCTAGGGCGGCTCTCGAGGGAGCCGCTTGCAGCGAGTGTGAGAAGCTGCCGCTGAGAACGTTGCACTCACGGCTCGCTGTGTTTGACCAGCACGGCCAGGCTCGCGAGCCTCGCGGTTCTGGACCCGCTGTTGCCGAGGCAGAGCGGCGTCGCAGATCGTGGGGCTCACAAATGGATCTATCAGCGGGACATGGGACTGCTACGGCATCTTCCCAGTCCTCGTCTGAAGATTCAGACGTTCTCCCGCCCCGTGTGGAAGCCCGCGAGAGGCGGCTTCTTCCCGCGAGGCGGAGGACCAGATGTTACAATTGTCTGGCTCTGAGGAGTCAGATGATTTAAACATCGAGGCGGTTGATGCGGCGTTAGAATGTACACAAACGCCAACGCACGCACCCGCCCAAGAGGAGCTTGTGGAGGTTTTGACGCGCGCTGTGGCCAAGCTTAATATCGATTGGCCGCAGGAGGAACCTCAAATCCTGCCGCCCAGTAAGCTGGATGAGAGGTTCTTCAAGCGCAGATCTCAACCTCCACGCCGGGGTCTTCCTTTTTTCCCTGACTTACACAATGAGTTGTGTAAGTCGTGGGACAAACCATTCTCAGCCAGGCTCTCTAATCCCCCAGTTCTCGATTTTGCCAATGTTTTGGGGGCGGCTGAGTCTGGTTATGGGAGATTGCCTCGGGTAGAGGAGGCTCTCGCGAGCTATCTCTCTCCTGAGGCCGCATCGTCCCTTAAGGCCCCGGTACTGCCCACTAAGCCGTGTCGAGACACATCAGCGCTGGTGGGCAGGGCTTATATGGCGGCTGGGCGGGCTGGTGGATGTTTGCACACGATGGCAGTGTTGCAAGCCTACCAGGCCGACCTCCTTAAGGAGCTGGATGAAGGCCAGGGGCCATCTCCAGAGGATATTCTGGAGCTTAGGAAGGCCACCGATTTGTCTCTCCGCATCACCAAGGAGACGGCCCGTGCCATCGGCTGCTCCATGGCTGGTTTGGTGTGTGTGGAGAGACATTTATGGCTGAATTTATCGGGGATGAAAGAGAGAGAAAAACATTTTCTCTTGGATTCCCCGATCTCGCCTTCAGGCCTTTTCGGTGGCGCGGTGGATACCGTTGTTGGAAGGTTTCAGGAGGTGAGAAAGCAGTCGGCGGCCTTCCAGCAATACCTCCCCCGTCGCTCCAGCTCCTCTAGGAAGGCTGCCTCTAAGGGGCAGCCTCAGCCGTCTGCCAGCTCCTCGCACCGACAGGTGCAAAAAGAGAGTGTTGCATCCCGCGGCCCTCCTGAGGGAGCCTGGCAAAGGAGGCGACGCTCTCGAGGTAAGCCTTCGGAGCCTAAGGTTGATCTAAGGACCATCCTTCAGGCGAAGAAGGCTTCCTCTAAGCGGTCCTAGTTGAGGCCGGACCGCTGAGAGCTGTCCCCCCCGGGAGGGAGCGATTGAGGTCGCCTCCTTCTTGGAGCTCTCGGGGAATCAGTGCTGTGCTCCCGCCGTCCAGTACGCTTCGGGCCACACTGATTTCCCGCGTACGCACGCCGCTCCAGCCACCTCTAAAAAGACCTGTGGCTGGGCAGCGAACGCGTTCGCACACCGAAAATCATTCTCGACTGCTCCCTGCCGGTCAGCCGCTTCAGGGGGTCGGGAACGAGTCTCGGTTGACACCCGAGGCCAGCCTCGAGAGGCTGGGTCCCTTAGTAGATTATCTCGGCGCATGGTCATGCCTTCCGAATATATCTGCATGGGCCCTGCGTACTGTAGAGCTGGGTTACAGACTGCAGTTCAGCTCCCCTCCCCCGAAGTTCAACGGGGTGGTCTGGACTGTGGTCGGCCCAGAGCAGGTTCGGGTTATGGAACAAGAAGTTCAAACCCTGTTGGTAAAAGAGGCCATAGAACGTGTTCCTCTGCCACACAGGGAGTCCGGGTTCTACAGCCGGTACTTCATAGTTCCCAAGAAGGATGGGGGGTTGCGTCCAATAATAGATCTCAGGCACTTGAATCGTTCTCTGAGGAGATTCAGGTTCAAGATGCTCACTATTCCAGCCATCGTGAGTCAGATCCAGTTCGAGGACTGGTTCGTCACGATAGATCTAAAGGACGCATACTTCCATGTCTCCATCCTTCCATGTCACAGGAAGTTCCTGAGGTTCGCTTTCGGGGGCGAAGCGTACCAATATCGGGTTCTTCCCTTTGGCCTAGCTCTTTCCCCTCGCACCTTCACCAAGTGCATGGATGCAGCGCTGGCTCCAATGAGACTCCAGGGCATTCGTGTACTCAATTACATCGACGACTGGCTAATATTAGCCAAGTCGTACGATATGGCAGTTCGGCATCGAGATGTCGTTCTGGCCCATATCAGGTGCTTGGGGCTGAGACTCAACACAAAGAAAAGCGTGTTGACGCCCTCCCAGAGGACTATGTTCCTGGGAGTGGTATGGGACTCCACGACGATGCGGGCACAAATGTCTCCTGCTCGGGTGGGTTCCATACAGGCGATGGTCTCCAGAGCGAAGCTAGGCCACAACCTCACTGTGAAGCAGTTTCAAAGACTGCTGGGGCACATGGCAGCAGCGTCCAGCGTCATACCTTTTGGCCTGCTACACATGAGACCCCTACAGTGGTGGTTGAGAACCAAGGGGTTTTCCCCAAGGGGAAATCCGTTCCGTATGATCAGAGTAACGCGCAGATGCCTTCGTTCTCTCGTCATATGGAGGAAACCTTGGTTCCTGTCCCAGGGACCAGTGCTGGGAGCATCATGTTGCCGGAAAACCGTTTCAACAGATGCCTCCCTCACTGGTTGGGGCGCGGTCATGGACGGCCGCTTTGCGAGAGGTCTGTGGGAGACCCGGCATTCTTCCTGGCACATCAACTGCCTGGAAATGCTGGCGGTCTACAAAGCTCTGAGGAGCTTTTTCCCGGACCTCCGCGGCCACCATGTCCTGATACGCTCGGACAACACTTCTGTAGTCGCGTATCTGAATCATCAGGGGGGTCTGAGGTCGCGCCCTCTATGCAGACTGGCACACCAGATCCTTCTGTGGTCCCAGGGGAAACTGTCGTCTCTCAGAGTGATGTACGTCCCCGGGGACCAAAATCAGGGAGCAGACGTCCTGTCGAGGCAGGGGCTGAGGCCCGGGGAGTGGCGACTCCACCCAGAGGTGGTGGAAGCCATGTGCGTGAGATTCGGCCCAGTGGAAGTGGATCTTTTCGCGTCTCAAGAGACGTCCCACTGTCCACTGTGGTTCTCTCTCAGGCATCCAGCTCCGCTGGGGCTGGACGCCATGATGCAGACGTGGCCGAGGCTGCGTCTGTACGCATTTCCCCCGATCGCTCTGCTCCCGGGAGTCTTGGAGCGGGTCCGCCGAGAGGGGATCAGTCTACTTTTAGTAGCACCCCGCTGGCCGACCCGAGTTTGGTTCTCGGACATTATAGCACTGCTAGACGGCCTTCCGTGGCAGGTCCCTCTGAGGAGGGATCTGCTGTCGCAGGCGGGGGGCACAATATTTCACCCCCGGCCAGAGCTGTGGAACCTCTGGGTCTGGCCCCTGAGGGGGCTCGGTACCTAGAGGCTGGCCTGTCAGCAGATGTTGTCGAGACCCTACTCAGCTCCAGGGCTCCTTCTACCAGGAGACTGTACAGCCTGAAGTGGAATGTGTTTTCCACTTGGTGTAGAGAGCGTGAGGTGGACCCAGTTAACTGCCCAGTGGCTTCAGTGCTGGAGTTCCTCCAAGATCGTTTCTCCGCCGGTCTTACCCCGTCCACACTTAAGGTGTATGTGGCTGCCATTGGGGCTTTCCACTCGCCTGTAGGTGATGGGTCTTTGGGGAAGCACCATCTGGTTGTACGTTTCCTCCGTGGGGCTCGGAGGATGAGGCCTGCGGCTCGTTCCAGAGTCCCAACCTGGGACCTGGCAGTGGTACTTGAGGGGTTGGCTGAGGCCCCCTTCGAGCCACTGGAGTCGGCTGAGGCAAAGAACCTGACCCTTAAGGTGGCCTTTCTCCTAGCTATCACTTCTCTGAGGAGAGTGGGGGATCTCCAGGCCTTGGCTATAACGCCAACTTGCCTGGAGTTTGCCCCTGGCGGAGTTAAGGCCATCTTACATCCTAGACCGGGCTATGTGCCCAAGGTGCCATCTAATGTGGCACGGTCAGTGGTTCTTCAGGCCTTCCATCCTCCACCTCACGGGACGGCGGAAGAGGGGAGACTTCACCTGCTCTGCCCAGTCAGAGCCCTGAGAGTGTACCTTGAGAGGTCTTCTCAGTGGAGGAAGTCAGACCAGTTGTTGGTGTGCTTTGGTTCACCCAAGAAAGGGCTGCCTGCATCCAAACAGACAATCAGTAATTGGATTGTCCAGGCTATGGCCACGGCTTATCAGGTGCGCAATCTGCCTTCACCTATGGCCGTGAGGGCTCATTCTACCAGGAGCATGGCCTCTTCGGTAGCCCTCCTTTCTGGAGCTTCGCTTCAGGATATTTGCGAAGCGGCTGGGTGGGCCACTCCGCACACCTTCATACGATTTTACAGTCTGCAACTCCCTGTGACGCCTGGCGCCAGAGTGCTCGCGTCCTAAGTGTGCCTGGTCTCCCAGCTTCACACTGGGGCGGGCGTGATTATGGTGTGGCATAGTGGGTATTATGTTCCCCTAGTGTCGTCACGACGACGACGCAGTGCGAGTTCCCTCGAAGGGGAACGTCTCGGGTTACGACTGTAACCCTTGTTCCCCGAGAAGGGAACGAGACACTGCGTCTCGTCGCCACACCTATCACGGGCAGAGCGCTTGCTTCATCGCAAAGGAGCTAACATGTGTTTGTGCCGGCGTCCCTTTGTATCTTCCGGTTATGCCGTCATCTACTACGTCATGACGCAGCACCAATCAGGATTGGACAGATTTCATTCATACTTCAGATGCGCTACGCTGGGGGCGTTCCCCTAGTGTCGTCACGACGACGACGCAGTGTCTCGTTCCCTTCTCGGGGAACAAGGGTTACAGTCGTAACCCGAGACGTTTTTGTAATAAAGGACCATCTGATCTACATCCTCTTATGTTTTATTTATTTAAGGAATTTGCTTTTACAATACTGAAATTAAAATCAAAGTTTGAAAATGCAAATATTTAGAGATCTGAGTTTTCAGAATAGTGTGAAATCACAACTTAAGTTTATATATTGTATTTTTTTTTACATATCAGAGTAACTAAACACTATTACAATATACTTCAGAACTTTAGATTCTTGTTGGATTTGAAGAATTAAAATTGTATACTTTTTAGTGTGTCTGACGGAGTTGACACAAATCCAGTTCTGAAGGGAAACATGTTTATTTGTTAAAAATGTGTTTTTATTTAGAACCTGTTCCTTTACATGGTTAAATAGCTAAGACCTTTCTCTGCAGAAACATATAACTCTAATTGATATAGTGTGTGTTTTTAAAAAAAGTTTTTTAAAACGTGTTTTGTCCCGACTCTCAAGAATCAGTGATTTACAGTAGGAAATTGACAAAATATCTTCATGAAACATGATCTTTACTTAATATCCTAATGGTTTTTGGCATAAAAGAAAAATCTATCATTTTGACCCATACAATGTATTGTTGGCTATTGCCACAAATATACCCGTGCGACTTGTGACTGGTTTTGTGATCCAGGGTCACATATATAGGCATTATGAGTGATAATACACAGGACTTATGACACAAGATGTACTCGAAGACAATAAGGTTAAACCACGATATGTGAAATTGACATCATTGGTACTCTATTGGCTCCTCTGCTTTACTCGTGATGGTGGTTCACACAGGATCAAAGAGTAAAAATCAAACTCTGCACTGGCACAAAATCAATACGTATGCTACAGAATATTGGCTTTAGCCTGTAGACCTTGAAACTAGAAGTGCTTTGAAATAAAGCTGCGCTGTAGTAATACCACTGGAGGTAATCAAGGTTGAGTAAGACTGTGCTCGACAGCGACTACAGCAAGATCACAAGCGGGTTTCTGACCGATCGTGTGAGACGAATGACACGAGGTCGCCATCATAAACATGGCAGCGTTAAAGCTCAAATACATGATGATTAAAAACCTCGAGGTTGAGTGCATTGGTGTCCGCCCACTATTTCAGTGGACTTCCGGAAGTATATTTTCCATTCATTTTCCCATAGTGGATTTTAAAAAAAGTCTTTGTTAAAGCATAATGAACCAATTCAACCTGCTACATGGAGAATCACAACATTAAAAATGTTGATTTGATGCAAAAAAGGTATTTTGAAAATTAAAAAAGGCACAAAACAGGAAAAGCACTACAATCGCTACAAAGGCATGATGATAGTAAAATATAAAACTATCCAGTTAAAAACTTGATTATATCTATAGAAAAATATATATTTTTGAGTTTATTGCAAAACATGCATATAGCCTATACATATGATTTCAGCATGAAATCAAAAATGACAATTCTTATGTTTTTGTGGAATATTGCAGTATTTATTATAAATGATTTTTCGGTGCACATCATTATTGTGTTAAATTAATATTACTGGTAATCTTGAATCAGAATAACTTTCTCTTGCAGCATTTCTTCTCTTCTCTGATGGCGAGGGCGGGGCAACCTGTCACTCACATGAGATCAGCCAATAGCAAACCACCACCATCCAACCAGCCAATCAACTCCCCACAGACAAAATCAAGCCCCGCCCATATTTGCTCTAGTTCCAGAAGCGCTTCACTCGGATATACGACACAATAGAGTTTTATTTTATTTTATTATCACAATTTAAGACTAAGAGTAAGGCATCAGGTGACGGTAAACACAAAAAATGGCACATCAAGAACAAAATGTTCCTTCTTGCACCTTTTCATTTTGGACATCTTGTCCAAGCGTTATCTTCACTTTCAGAGGATTTATACATCATGTTCGAGTCGCCAACCTTCATTTTTTACCCATCTGCCTTTTGAGTCCAATATCTTATAAACGCTACAGATAATTTCTCTTTACAAAAACAGATAGTTGATGGGTCTGTCCTTTTTGACAGACTGAACAATGGTTGACAGCTGCATGTCACAAGTTGTAACGTTAATAACAGTTTCCAGAGATTAATTTGAGTTTTTCTCCCCAATATTCAATTCAAAATAGGGAGTCAACGCTTGGTTTGCAGTATATGACTTATCGATTTTGAGATTATGAACGCTGAATCGTTTAATTGCATCTAAACGCACAGCTTGTTGCAGCATGTCTCTGAAAATTAGAGCTCCTTTGCGATGAAAAGCCGCCTCTCCGCCCCGCTGAATTCATCTGACTGGAAAATGAAAAGTTTGGCCGGATCGATGTCTAATGACTGGAGTAAAAGAATACAGTGCTGCTAGACTGCGCACCCTGCATCCGAATCAATAAAGAAATCTGGATCACAGCAGGGAAGGTGGATGATGAATCAATGATAAACAAATTTCGACGCGTTTGAAAAGCCTGAACTATTGAATTAGACCATTCACTCAGAAAAAAAAAAAACACACACTTTGTGTTGCATCGTTTTGTGTTATTCCCGATGACGCTAGTATCTGAAATGCATTCAGTGTGCTCATCTTAAATTGACGGATGACTCTTCACAAGGTGTATATTGCTCACGCTTTTTGTTATTCATCGTAATTGCTTGGGTGAGAACATAACATGGCCATTATCAGAGGGGCCGGTGTTCAGCATCTCTCAGCCTTTGAAGGCTGTTGAAAGGTGGCCTGTTGTTAGAGACGTTTGTGTTTATTGCTCACTTATGTACAGTTGACGACACACAGGTTGGAGAAAACCATCGTCCTGCTGCACAATGCTGGTCTCTGACTCTGTTGCACTCAACACTATCAGCTTGTGTTATTTTATGCTGATATAGCAAACCAAAGAGTATTAGAAGTACCGGTAACACTTTACAATACGGGTGCACTAATAAGCATTAATTCATGCTTAACTAATGCACAGATAATAATTTGTTAATGTATGACTCATGAAGAACTAAACCATTAATTAATGATTACTGCATCAGTAACTAATAAAGATTCTAAATGATTAATAGATTAAGTAATATATGAATTGTTATTAATTAAATGTGTCATAATGTATTAATTCCTTAATAACTTATTTTATTAACTAAAAGTGTAAATTAATGTGTTAATTACCACAGTTGGTCAAAGCAATGTACTTCAACTTCCAGTTGTCTGCTTTAATTAATCATTAACTAATGATTTGCAAATGTATCATTATGTTATGACTTTACTTGTTGAGGCACATGACTATTAACTAATTGTTCAGTAATATGCCATTTATGGGTTTTGACAGTTTGCACATGCAGTGAATGTAATGTAATGTTGGTGAATGTGTTTGAAGGATGGGTAAGTTGGGCTGCACACAAATATCAGCACACCAGAATCTGAACTCCTGACGCTGTTACACTGTGTTTACACTGGACGAGACCAGCTGTCTACACTGGACATTACAGACCATTGCAAGTCCATTTGTCCTTCGTAACAGAACTAGCACAAGAGCTCTGAGTACGTCAGAAATAGAGTGTGGCATCGGTTTACTGTCGGGGTTTTGTCGTGTAGTGTCGCGCCGCATCGAGTGTAGTATCACTGACTATAACGGACGTTCTATTGTCTTTGTCCAGTCTAGACACAGTGTTATGAAATAGCAGAGCTCAACCGCATGTTCTCAGTGTTCCACGATCTCAAGCTTCACCTGACAGTCATGTGCATGAACAACAAGGTTCATCGGACTCAGTGAAATCTTGGTTGTAGATGGTTGGAAATTGAAATCCATGGCTTAGTGTGGATGTCAAAACCAAAATGGCATATTACTTAACAATTAGTTAATAGTCATGTGCCTCAACAAGTAAAGTCATAACATAATGATACATTTGCAAATCATTAGCTAATGATTAATTAAAGCAGACAATTCGAAGTTGAAGTACATGACTTCAACCCATTGTGGTAATTAACGCATTAATTTACACTATTAGTTAATAAAATATGTTATTAAGGAATTAATACATTATGGCACATTTAATTAATAACAATTCATATATTACTTAATATATTAATCATTTAGAATCTTTATTAGTTACTGATGCAGTAATCATTAATTAATGGTTTAGTTCTTCATGAGTCATACATTAACACAAGATTATCTGTGCATTAGTTAAGCATGAATTAATGCTTATTAGTGCACCCGTATTGTAAAGTTTTACCGAAGTACCAATGGCGCTGATTTTACCATATCTCATACCATATTACAGCTCGAGTCTCATCTTTTGGAAGTGCATCAAAGTGGATTTGCTTTGGCAGCAGAAAACAGCGTCTTCTCGACATGAACAACGCGAGCACTGTAAAAAAAATACTGTAGAATTTACAGCAACTTACTGGCAATTTTGGTTGCCAGTAAGCCTGTAAATTTTACAAGAGTACTGTAAAACATCAACTACAATTTAACAGTAAAAATACAGCACTAACAAATTGCTGTAAAATTTACAGCAACTTACTGGCAATTTTGGTTGCCAGTAAGCCTGTAAATTTTACAAGGATACTGTAAATCATAAACTACAATTATACTGTAAAATTATACAGCACACCTGTAAAAGCAGCAAAACAAGAGCAGCTGTGAATTTACAGTTATTTAATGTAATCTTTACAGTATGTTACTGTTATTAATAATGTACTGAATTAAAACCTGAGATAACTCATTTCATTTGAGGAAATTGATTGGTCAATTGCCATGAGATTATTTCAAGAAAAAGACTTTATGAGTTAACTAGAAACATCAATTTAACTAAATCCTATTAGTGATCATCATCACACATGAATGAGTTGAAGAACTTAAAAACGTCATCAACGCATCAGCAACTACACAGTCACTGCCTTTAAATAAAGCAACATGCAGTATAACATCAGTGTTTCTCTGCTCATCCTGGACTGAAGCTCAGGCTCTACTCTTCAGCACAATGGTGACACACAAAACTCAACAGAAAACATTTAAATCCCAACAGATCATTAAACACTAACATATCTCCACTATAGCATTATGTGCAAAAACACATAAAATCACAAAGCAAATCACAGAATTGTACTTTTTTGTTTAGTAAATTTGACATTGAGATTTTACTGTAAACAACTGACTTAAGCCACAGCTTTAGATGAAATCAACTGAAGAGAAAAGAAGACTGACTTTATTTCTGTCATAATCAGACTTAATGATAACTAACTGAGGTTTCGATATTGATGATGTATTGACAATATTTCATTTGAAGTTACCATGATCGTGATTAGTGGGCTAGTTGGGCTCTTGACTCTTTATTTCTTTATCAATCATTTTTCTTTAGCTGCTATAACAGCCCGTTCTCATCCTAGGGCGTCATATATTGACGCTTTTGACATTTCGTCTACATCGAACGCACATGGCACCCTTTAGCGTCAATATGAGACGCAGATAGAAATGGGCCAGAAGGCGCCTCCTAGCGGTCTAACCCTAACCCTACCCCAGACCTAAACCTACCCATAACCGAACAAAGCTCTGTGCGTCTCATATTGACGCTAAAGGGTGCCATGTGCGTTCGATGTAGACGAAATGTCAAAAGCGTCAGTATATGACGCCCAAGGATGAGAATGCGTTGGCTATAACCATGTCTTTATAAGGCAAACTTGTTATGGCAATAAAAGCAAAGAAAATATATACTCTGGTGTAGATGGTTGATGATGGGGTATCAACGTCTAGTGGATGATTTGCTGATGTTGACCAGAGTCTGTTTTCTGATTATGAATAATTGGTTGTAATAGTCATATGATACTACAACGTGATGTCATGAGACCAGATGATTTGTGTTTTACATATTTACGAATCATAATTTTTTTCAATTTGCAGGAAAACACACATATATCAAGAATCAGCATATGAACCTCAACAATGGTGACAAACAAAATATTCAGATAAACTCTGAACATCACAAATTTAGCTACTAAAAAGTCACATCAAAAACAACAACAAAAATAAAAGCACATGGTAAAAATAAAAGAAAATAATACAATTCAGCTACATAATTTATGCATGCAGCAATGCATTCTTGGAATTATGTACTATGGTTGAACCCAGCATACATTGCAACATGAAGCTTTTCATTTGAATGTCACCATTGTTGAGATTCATGCGCCGATTGTTGATGTCTGTGTGTGAGAAAATAACATGGCATTTTAAAACTTTCTATGCGTTATATATATTTTAAACTGTTCAAATTATAACAATGCCGCGGAATATCATATGTGTATGCTTAATAACTAGAAAAATGCATTTCCGGGGGAACTGCAAAGTGTGCTTGCTCGGGTGCGGTTCACTAATGTTAGCAGGTAGTGGATAAGGGTGGGTTGAAGTTTGTAGATCTGAAAATTTCAACAATAGTGCTTTTTTCAAGATTGTGCAAAAAGGTGAAAATTCATGTGCATTAAGAGACATGTCTGCAATGTAGACTAGTGCCAATGGCATTGTTTATGTGGCTTGGTTGTTGGTTTTGAAATAACTGCGCATAATTTAAACCATTCCCGCAAGGTTAGCTTTTATAGTGCAAGAAATTCCCGCACAAATATATTCGCTTCATCTAAGAGCAAATGATTAAAACATAAATTCACAGATGCGAGAAAAAAGATGTCAAACTGTCTTTTATTTTCGAATTTAATTCCTCAATCAGCGCTGGACCGGCATTCTCTGTCT
Source organism: Squalius cephalus (assembly GCF_949319135.1). Taxonomy (NCBI): domain Eukaryota; kingdom Metazoa; phylum Chordata; class Actinopteri; order Cypriniformes; family Leuciscidae; genus Squalius; species Squalius cephalus. The sequence goes on along the minus strand of NC_137136.1, from coordinate 35,130,617 downwards.
TCCGCTGAGCCCTGGCCCTAGACAGATCATATGCTTCACGCTGTCAATGCAGTGGTCTGCGTTGCGCTGATCTTATTCACACTATCGAGTGTAGGTGCAGCATTCTAACATTGAGTCATAATGAGCTGTTTGTGAAGAAATTATCCGCTTCCAAATTATGTCATTTTAATCATGAAATTGAAATATTAAAAAACAATTTGCTATTTATGGTGTGCGAATGATAGAGCGCGGCAGCAACGAACCAACTGATCAGCTTGCAGCGTAACAACATTGAATGCTCGGCCGAACAGCTGATCATAGCTGTACAGGGCTCCTTATTATTTTTCATCTCCATAAATATATCTAGTAGTAAAGCTAATATAAGGGCTAGAAATCAATTAATCTTTTGCTGATACGGATAAAAAAGAAGAAGAATGATTCGCTTGCTGTCATTCTGATTGGCCAGTAAAACACACACACACACACACACACACACACACACACACACACACACACACACACACACACACACACACACAAAGTAGCCAAATTAGCTGGTGAGTGAAAAAGTTTACTTTAATCACTGGCTTTAGGAATGTTGTTCCAGGACCGACAATAGCTTGTTTGCACATGACGTCACGTCACTGCGTTGCTTTGGCGCGAAATGCAAATGTTTGGCAGGAAGTGATTTTCTACATTGGAAGCACTACCTCAAACTCAAAATGTCTATGTTTTGCGTCATTTATGGTTGCTTAGATTGATCAAACCGAGAAACCACAAGCAGCTTTTATTGTGTACCAAAAGCTGTTGTTCATAAAGAGGGGAGGAGCCGAGTCGGTGCAGTGACCACTTTGTCAAAGGTAAGTTAATACAATTTATTTTTGCTATGTTTATGTAATGTCATATTTATACATATTTTAAAGGGATCATGACATGAGAAACAAAATTTGCCTTGATCTTTTGGTATATAAGAGGTCTTTGTACCATTAAAACTTCCTGCAACTTTCATAGCTTAAGACGTCCTCCCCATTATAAACAAAGCATTTATTTAATCAAGATTTAATTACAGCTCGTTGGGGATCCATGGTAACGAAGTGACGTACCAGTCGTTTGCATATGACCGCCTCCAGCGCAAGACAACTACGCTTAATTTCGCATCGTTGTCACGCCACAGGTGTTCAGTGGACGTGCAGCGAGTGGGTCTGTTTACGAGAAGATCGCGACGCCACGCAGATGTGCTGTTCCTGGCTGTGGACAAACAAAATGTTTGAATACACTGCCGAACGATCCAGACGTCAGAGAAAAATAGATGCAGTTTATTTTTTGCGGACGTCCCAGTCATGGCAGTGTTAATTTAAGTGTGTGTAGTCTACATTTCAAGGATGACTGTTTTGAGAACAAATCGCAGTATGATGCTGGCTTTGCCAGAAAACTTTTGCTTAACGATCAGGCCGTGCCGACTATTCTGGGCCCAACAAGGACGCCGCAAACTGTAAGTAATGTATTTCATCTTAAAACTACTTTTAGCCAATGATGTTAGCCAATCATGACAGTGGGCGTTAACTCTGAACTCTTAAAGGGGAAACACCCCCAAAACAGACTGTTTGAATCAGAGGATGAGAAACAGGGTGGGAAAAGGTCATAAATCACTAAAATGTAAAAGTTTTTTGTCCAAAAAACTATAGTAATACTATAATTGCACCTAAGAGAGCATAATAAAACAAAAACTAAAAAAACATGTCATGACCCCTTTAAACAATAGATAGTACAAGCAATAACACTCAAATCATTCTCTCTCTCTCTCTCTCATTTTCTTCTCCAAAACTTTCAAACAAGGCTTTGTCGAGCAAACATTTATAGTTTATCTTGTCAAACATTTTTCATACAATTATATGAATTTCTCAAGTAAAAATTCATGGTAATTTTACTTGCTTGCATTAAATTTTGAGCTGCAATTCTGCATCCTGTTTGCAACCTCACTTCAAATTCAGAAATTGAACTGGAATTTATAAGGCATTTTTTTTATTTCTAATTGTGCAGAACCCTGACAATTACAGTTATAATGTTGCAAAAAACAACAACACTCTAACACTATTAATAGTTTCTGACAAACAGAAAGTTATACTTCAGGTTTATGTGAAGCTGTTTCAGCAAATATGGATTTTACTGATTTTAAATGACCTTAAATCGTTATATAGTCTGGCAGTGCTTGCACTTCTTTTGCTCAATGACGCAGAAAGATATTCGAGGCTATCCAGTGATGACTCCTCTCATGATTAATTTAGGTGCAGGTATCTCTGCTGACCTTGATATCTTCTTCAGTTTGTGCTGATCTCTGGTGAAGAGCAATCTAAAGGGAGCCCTCAAACAGATTTTTTGTGTATGTGTGTGTTTCTCTCTTTTTTTTTTTTCTGACACCTTATGTTTTTTGCTCTTATGGGATCTTAATCAATCTTAAAGTGTAAAATGCATGTACTGGATAAGCCACCTATCCATATAAAGACAAAACTTCTAGTCTGTCATTTTTACAGCAGAAAAATTAAGCGAAATCACAATCAAATCTCATATGATTGTTGTATATCTCATAGTTTCATGTCAATTTAATGGCACTGTATTCTATTCGACACTAAAATGAATGGTTGGTGCACTCAAATCAGTTTGACTGAGAGATTGCTTTATGTAGGCACAGGTGTTCAAATGGTTGTCATAACTGGGAAGAAATTACCTTCATTCGTATGACAAATCCTCTCTCAAACACCTACAGTGCCATACTATCGATGTTGTCCTTCTTATTTTGTGACAAAGTTGATGCTAACATCAATCTTGCTTTGGAATAGTAAAGATATACTGTTTGTAGCTATGTAAATCAGTAGATTTTTTTTTCCAGTCACTATTTTTAGAATGATTCCAAGTCACAAAAGATGTTTCTGAGAGGTAATGGCTAATCTTTTGCATATGTATGATAAGAGAGATGATACCAATCTGCTGCTAAAACAATGACATTAACAATCCGAAATGATTATTCATGAATTTTCATGTACTGTCTCTCTTGTAACTTCGGGCTCCGCACATGCTGTTTTTGGGTATTCGCGCAAGTGTTCCCTTCGTTACGCCTACAGCTGAAGTGTAACCTTGTTTGTTTTTTTGTGAAGTGGCGATTGGAGAGCTTTGTTTACGGCCCATGTTTGCTCAAGCGTTCTATTTTTAAATGTCACACAATCAAATGCTGAAGAGGCTCCTCTTAATCCTCAAGGATTATGGCGTGTATGACTAGCACCCAAGGCCAAACCGCTCGTCTGATTCAGACAGGAGAAGCGCGCCGTACGGCACACACTCCTTGTGTAATCGTATAAGAGGCATGCAGGGAAGCCTGGAGGATGTGGAGGAGGAAGCAAACACACACTGATTCTGGCGTTCTTTCAAAATCATGATGCTCTTGATGGGTTGGCGTTCCAGTCTAGGTCAAAGGCATTAATCATAGTATCATTGCGGTAATTGGTTTGTTTGAACACACTTGAGACTGTGAGGGTAGGCTTTAGTTACCCAAAACTTGGTTCTGTGGAAATGGTCATTTTTAGGCAATGGTGCCATTTGTGAGCCCTTGACTACAGTGCTAATATTGAACTGAATCACATTGTTTGATATACTTAACTCTGTTTAGTTTAAAATGTCTATAACATTGATATCAGCCAAATTGCATAGACTTGTTTTAAACTGAATTTGCACAGAGCTTTGCATAGAGCATGTGCTTAAAAAATGGGTTTATCCCTGCATTTTCTATTCAACTGCCTGTAAAGACCTAAATCTGAAATATTAATGGTCTGGCATTGACTAATGAAAATCGCCCAACTTGAGGGGCCGCACCAAGCATGCATTTGAAAATATCACTGCACGCAATTGGATAACATTATGACCAATCACAACAAGCCCCATACCTTAGCTACCAGCGGAGCTAACTAGTAGATTAGACTCTCACCGTATCCATTCAGCAAAACAGCAAAAATGTCCTTCTTGCAAAGGAACGATTTGAGCGCCGTCTTCTGTTCCTCTTTTAGATAGAAAGCCAAGTCTAACTCGTTCATTGTAGCGGCCAAAGCCATTTCAAACAACTGGTGTTCATCCATAGCCATCTTGCAATGTTCACTAATGACTTCGACGTCACAGCGCTGTCGTCATCTGTTTAGCTCACCTCTGGCCCGCCTCTATCAGATAACCCGATGTGATTGGTGCAGCTCGGATACAAGGGCATATTTAATGAGCATCATTACTCGACGCCAGGGTAACTTGCTGAGCAAATTCAATTTGTGCTCTCGCGAGAACTCTGGATTTCCAGGGTAATTCAACTGTACTGTGCTTTGACATTTCCCTGTTTCAACATAATGGTTTGATCTTTAATACGTCATATTTAAGGGCTCATATTTTAGATGCAAATTCATCAGTTAAAACGAGAGTCGAACCCTGAAGAACATTCTACTCTAAAATTTAATTTATGTAATGTAGTGGGATGATATGCACTAGTTAAGGCCATAGCTATCTATTTGTTGTTGTTGTTGTTGTTTTGCTCTGACTTTCAAACCCATTACATTCAACCCCAAAGTTGAAATTGAGTGCTGCTACTAGAATTTACTTCAAATTATAATAATTCAAAATTCAAGGATTTTGGGTGTATGTAGTAGTCAAACACTTTACTGTATGTGTTGGCCACTGTCTTAATGTTTCAAGCAATCTTAACATGTGTTGGAGAATCTAAATAAATATTTGGTTTCACTTTATTTTGACGGTCCCTTTAACACATTCTGTTGAATATAAGTAACTTTGCACCTACATGTCTACTAACTCTCATTAAAGTGTTGGTAGAGTATTAGTAGACTGGTAGTGTTAGAATAAGTTGACATGTAGTTGCAAAGTTACTTATAGTCATTAGAATGTCTGTTGGGGACCATCGCAATAAAGAGTTAGCAGATATTAAGCAGACAAGTTACTTATAGTCAACAGTTCAATGTTCAAAAGGGACCATCAAAATAAAGTTACCAAATATTTTTATATCTTTGTGTCCATGAGTGAGGGCTGGTCCTACAATGTCTATGGTGGTATAACTATTCTTCAGCAGTGTTTTCAAATGAAAATAATGCTTTCATGCACAACTGGCCCAATTTCCTGAGAATGACTGAGCTAAAAATATTGGTGAACGGGGTGTGCAGGTCCAGCAGCTAGACCAGCGTAAACCAGCCTAAATCAGCATTACAATTCATCTTGGACTTTTAATTTAGGTACATCAAATAGTCCCTTTACTGTTACTATCACCTTCCTGCATAATTAAGACAAGACCATTAGGAGAGTTTAACATTTAATCTCTTGTTTTAATTAAGTGTTCTGTGATGATGCGAAGTGCTAAGGTGGGTTTAAAGATGCTAACACAGCAGGAATCGTATTGATGAGTTTCATAACCCAGCCAGAGCACAGCCCAAAACACCAATCACCTGGCCACTGTTAAGAAACTCTTAACAAAGAAACTATTTTCCTTTCGACCCTGTGAAGGTCCATGATGGTGATTGTAATTGCCTGACTTATCCTACTCTACAGTATGCTAGAAGCAGTAGATCAAGGGTACAGGACAGGAAGGGTCTCCAATCCTGCTCCTGGAGGGCCGACTTTCCGCAGAGTTTACTTCCAACCTGCCTGACTAGGATTTTCTAGGCTGCGATCCATGAGTGCCCACTACTGGCAAAACCCATGTAGGGGTTTTAAATGGAGCCCTTGATCACTTGGAGGGCCCTATCTTGCACCCAGCGCAATTGACTTTGTATGCCAACGCATGTATCATTCCTATTTTGCACCCGCGAACAGCCGACTTTTCCCTCCACAGACGCACGTCGGTAAACTAGGAAATACACTTGCGCTCCCCGGGGGCGGTTCAGCACAAAGAGGAGGCGTGTTCCGGCGCAAACGTTCCCTGATGCTATTTTGCAGGTTTAGAAAACAATTCCGCCACTGACCAGGAAAAACCTAGTTTAAAGTCAGTGGCGTGTTGCGCATGTTATTCATATGCTATTTTAAGGGTGCATGCTTGGCCATAATCAATGTAGCGTGAGCACAACGCACATACACTTTGATTCTCTCATCTACACACAGACATTTTTTTTGCAAATCATACATTATTACAATAGATACAGTATATAGATAGATAGATAGATAGACAATTTATTATAAAAGCATACATCTAGCTTACACATTTACCCAAATTATCATATGCCTGTTTAACCGAAGTTAATTTGGGTGTGTTTCTCCATCCCCAATGTAACTTCTCTCTCTTTTACGGCTGTGACGAGAGCGTTGCTCTCCTCGGCTGTGAACCGCTCCTGGCAAATCCGCCGTTGCAATAGCAATACGCCATGGAAAAAGCGCGTCTGCTCTTAAAGGAAATGTGAGATGTCGCTCTGATTGGTTTATTTCGCGTTACCCCCAACCCACACCTATGAGTAATGAAGCTACTTCAGACCAACCCATTTTAGATTTGCGTCGGGCGCAAGAGTCATTTATCCCGCCGGTATAATAGCAACAGCGCCCAAGACCTGCCCACAAAGTTACTTGCGTTTTGCGCTTGATACTTGCGTTTCAGATCGTTAAAATAGGGCCCGGAATCTTCTATGGTGCTGATTTATTATTTACATATTTTCCCTTATGAATTGTTTTATGCAGCGGCCTATAGGTATGCTTAGGCTGCTGGGGAAAGCTTAATCAATTATACTAAATGAAAATATGAGGGCTGTTACTTATGATTATTTTGGTAATCGAGTAATTGGACGATTATTTTGATGATTAATCGAGTAATCAGATATTTTTGTGGTAATAAAAAAAGACCTAAGCAAACAATAGCCTTTAAAATTACTTAAAATAACAATGAGGTAATACTATTTGTTCCAAATAAAATATCAAAAGCAAGTAATCATATGGTTTTATAGAACAACACTGTTAAAATACATAATATAAACAATCAACTAATGTATATTGTGAATTATAACAAATGCCTGCAGAGTGTGCCAACGGGGACTAACTCGCTGCCGTCAGCCTGGGTTGTGGTGGGGCGGCTGCCATCCAAGAGGGAGTGGAGGAGTTGCTATTGTTTGTCTGATGCCTGAGCCTGTTGCCGTCCGCCATAATGGGGAAGAGCAGGGAACAGGGGACTCGCTTTCGGCTGCCCTAAGCCATCGCCTTCCCCCAGGTGCCGGAGGAGTTACAGGGCCGTCCATGAAGGGGTATCCAGTGCCACCGCCAGGCATCACAGAGGAGGTCACCCAGCTTGTGGAGGACCGGATGGCAGTGCGTTTTGGGAACTGGAACAATAATTTTCCTCTCTCCCCTCTCTCCTCTTCCTTCCATCTCCTTTTCTCTCGCCTCCCCCAGGTGCTGCGGCCGCCGTAACGGGGGAGTAGAGAGCAATCACAAGGGTACCCCCCGGACTGCGAGGGGTATGGGTACTATGGGTATTACTTTTCCCATGTAACGCATCAGTCAGGGGCCCACATCGGCTAAACACCCTCTGACTCTGCCACGGCCTCCCCTGGTATAAGATGTGTGAATACAAAGTATATATTGTCATATTGTTGAGGAGTTGTCGGTTTTGAAAAGTTGAAGAAAAAGCAGCTTTTTTTTTCAAGTCTAAGTGCTATAAGTAGGTACCAAAAAAGTTGTTCCACCTGGCTAAATTGTTTGCATTTTCCAATAAGCATTTACTCTGGCGTTCCTCATGACAGGAACTTGGTGCCACCACTCAATGATAGAGTCGGATTGAATTTCATTTCAGTCAGGTACAGATAGGAAGCGCTGGTATAGATGGCAGTGAGGTATACTGTGATCTCTCTAAACATGGGAGCACATCATCACTGCAGTCTTCCAACCCTTCAGCCCTTCCCAATGCTCCCCGGCAAGGCCTACGCTCTCTTCTGTGGTATGACGCCTGGTTGGATGGGAATTGCTACAGCAGATAGCATCAGCTGGTGAAAGCTTACCAGTTAATGAGGTCTCCAAGGGCCGATGCTTCCCCAGCCCTCTTTCCTAACACCCACACACAGTCTCTACTATCTGTTGCTTTCTTACGCTCTATCATTTTTCACTCAGCAGTATACCCAATACGGTTTCTCCCACACACAGAAATGCACGTAAGATTGTTGGAAGGTCTCTGCTGTAGGTTATAGGTGATGTTGATAGAAGAGCGTGCTCATTTTTACTGACTCCAAGCCCATGCTCAATGATTACTATTGACCAGCCGGACGCTCCACACAGAGATGGTTGTCATTAGGGTTTCCCTGAAAGTTTCAGACATGAGAGGAGGTGGCCGGTTACGCTATTAAAGCAGAAGATTAGCCTGATGATAATTACAACAGTCTTGATATGTCAAAGCCTGCTGCTGGAGAATCTGAACAAATCTTTGTGTCCATTTGTGAGGATTGGCTAAAATGTAGGAATTGGCTTCCTCGCTTCATGAGTTTGAATTGGCCACAAAGCATTGATTGTTGAATTGAAATGACAGAAAAAAAAAAAAAGAAATGACTGAAATGCAGTTCAAAGAAATCCAGCATAGTCACACAAGAGATGTATTCCGTTAGTTTTGTGACAGAAGCAATCATTCTTTTGGACCAATTATTTAGAGGATAAGTAAATAAACGCATATGAGGAATTGGTATGAGATTAAATTATTTTGTTAAAAGCAAAAAAGAGCTGGAGTTTGTATATTCTTATTTTTAGGATGTGCCTTTGATTATGGTTTAGTGCCTGTGGAATGGGTGTGTCTAGTGGAAATAGCTGTTTCTTGAAGGTTATAGTTGTTTCAGCAGGTATAAGATATTATTGGACATTTTACTAATTTAAGTTTGATATTGATTGGACTATTTCTAGTACTAAGGTGGTAGTTCAAACACATTTTTATTATCATCTGTTTCTGGAAATACTAAATATATTTTGTGTGATAGCATGCTGAGGAATTTGACAAATGTACTAAATTTAATTAGATTTAATACTAAAATTGAAATATGCCACTGAAAGTACACTTAAAGCTTTTTGTTTTAATTCTTCAATTTTCCTCCATCCAGATTGCTACCTTGGTTCAAATAAATTCAAGTGAGATTCTCAAACTTAATCAGCATCGGGCAGTAAATAAAAGCATTTCCCCAGAAACTAGCCACTGTATTCTCCAGTTTACATCATCTTATTTGTTCCATTATATAATGCTTCATGCAGAAATATGAGATTACAAATGTTATGAAAATAAATCAGCAATGGTATGTCATGAAATCAGCTTTAAATACACATTCTGTTTTCACCCACTATCATGCTTCTATAAATTATAAAAGTCTGGAAGTTATAAATATATAAGGGCTCCAGAGATATTATCCAGAAGAAACTGAGGTCTATTTAGACATTCAGTTAGAAGGCACAACAACACGACCCCAGACATGTAGTGGTGTATGTTGCTCTCTCTTGCAGGGCTCACACAGGAGCTATAGTTGTGGTTCAGCAGCGCTCAAAATAAAGGAAACGCTTCATGAGAAATGCTGGGTCGATTTACATCGCATCATTTCCCAAACTTCACTGTCATGACAGAAACTCTAACATTATCATAAAAATAGGAAGAAAATTGGACACAACCAGCATTCCACAGTTTTGAAACACTTTTATAAATAACATTAACAAATTCCACATTCATGTACATTCGTAAATTATTCTTATAGATTTATTCTCATAAAAATGATTTAACACACCCATTATGCTTGTGTTTCAAAATAAACCCTGATGTTTTATCTTTCATCAAGTAGTTAGGTGAAGGCTTTAATTTTTTTTATTTTTTTTTTATTATTATTATTTTTAATAAATACATTTGATTAACAAAGTTAATGCAATATAAACTGCCTAATGAGACTAATCAACAAGACTACAAAAAACTACAAACATGGCACTCAAGGCAGGAAGTAACATAAAAGTCCAACCAAGGGATGAAGAACATATACAGTAACATAAGTAGTAGATTTAAAGGGATAGTTCACCCAAAAATGAAAATTCTGTCAGTAATTACTCACCCTCATGTTGTTCCAACCCCGTAAGACATTCGTTCATCTTCGGAACACAAGATATTTTTGATTAAATCTGAGAGTTGTCTCACTCCTCCATAGGCTTCTAAGGGACTGAAACTTGCTGGCCCAGAAAATGTATTAAAGACATCGTTAATATAGTCCAAGTGACTCCAGTGGCTCGATCTTAAGTTTATAAAGCGACGAGAATACTTTTTGTGCGCAAAAACAAACAAAAATAACGACTTTATTCCACTTTTCATTTCCTTCTCTCTGGGCCTAGGGTCTTTTCACGTAGTGTTTAAGCGTAGCGCGTCTGTGTTGCACGTCACCACGTATCACACATGACCAGCGTCGGCCAATAGTGAGCCTACGTGGTGACGTGCAACACAGACGCGCTATGCTTAAACACTATGTGAAAAGACCCGAGGCCCAGAGAGAAGGAAATGAAAAGTGGAATAATGTCGTTATTTTTGTTTGTAATTACTGACAGAATTTTCTTTTTTCGGTGAACTATCCCTTTAATGTGTCGCAGATAAATGCTTTCTGAGCAAAATATTCTGCCTATTATATCACAGTAAATGTTGCATTCCTGTAGCTTAAACAGTAGAGCATGGTATGCTAGTAATGCCAATATCCTGGATTCAAGGAAATACATTAACTAATAAAATGTACGAACCTTCAATGCTGAATGCATAAATGTTACTATAGCAACACAACTGGAAAATCGTTTAGACCTAAATTATTAATGAATAACGAAGCATAACAACAGCACAAGACCTGATGTGAGAAAAAACATCACTCGTTATTGGTAACAGCTTTTTAAACAAAATAAATAATATTTTAAACATGAAAAAATTTCAGTATATCCTTTCTTTGTAATGATTCCTGTCTTGTGTTTCCCTCGTCTTGTGTGGACTTTAGTTATTTCCTGTTCTGTGTCATGTTTTGTAGTCCTTTGTAGTTTTTCTAGTTTATTAGTATCCCCAGGTGTTTTCTCTTAGTCACGCCCCCCTTGTTATCTTGTTTAGCTGGTTAGTCACTGTATTTATACCCTGTGTCTTGGTTCAGTGTTTGTGGGTTCTTGTCATTTGTGATGTTGTTTTAGTTTGGTTGTTCTGTTCCTGTGTCTTGTTCCCTTATCTAAGTCTGTCTTGTTTCAAGTTTATTTATTAAATCTGTTGCTTTTGGATCCTGCTTCCTCCGTTGATTCAACCCTGCATCGTCACACAATTACACTGGGTTACCATTGATGGAGCTTTTGCTTATGGATAAGACAAAGAGGTTTATACTAAATTTCTCAACAGTTTGTTAGCTAGCTAAAATAATCATATATTTCAGTGAAGTGGCACAATACTACATGCAATGAAATGAATTAAATCCTGCCAGGAAACAATATAAATTCACTTGGGCCACTTAAAATGACTTCATTCCATGATGTTGATGATACATGAACAAATTATGTTTATGCAGTTTAACTGATTCATGTAGAACCGATGAACATAATTAAATCATGTAAATCCATATTAACAATACGTCATTTGTCTTCTTTTACAACTGGCCTACAAATGTGAATGTGTGATCTTTTTAGCAATGTGACAGAACCTCTGCTGCTCCTCCCATATATTCACATCCAAGAAATTCACATGCATGTCGAAGGACTGCAAATCTGAGTACACGATTACTGAAGAATAGCAATACGCAGAGCGTTATAATATGATTCAGCTGAGAGAACAATAACTCTCTCAATACCTCAGGTACATTCTGTTACTTTTCCATTCCACTAGTTTGTCATATGTGAAACAAGTGGGAGACTCAATTCTGTCGGCCCCTTGATAGCTGTCCCCTGTCGTACATAATTACACAGAGAAGCGCTAGATAATATATTTGGGTATAATCACAGTGTGTGAGCTTTATATGGTGCGGACCCCTATTCCCTGATTAGTTGCTCTGATGAAATTGAATTATCTCTAATTCACTGGATTTGTGGTGATTAAGAGAGACGAATCATGCGAGAACTTAGAACGACAGCTCTGGAGCAGCAAATAAATGAACAACCTCCGTGAATTTCCCTTTGTGGGGGATGCGAGCTGAAGCTGTCTCGCTTTAATTCACACAAGCCAGCGCTGCATTCGCCAAGCAAATGAGTGTTTTGAATTGACGTGGCTGTAATATGACATAATCAAGTTGTAATTTATCAATTAGAATAATTAGGAAGCTCATCTGATTTAATTAACATGCTGAAAAGGAAATCAGTCATACAGATTTAATCTTGAGCAGTGCTTGGTTCCCGCAGTGGCATTTACAGTGGTTAGCCAAGTGCAGTGAACATTCATTACCTAGTAAAACCGAGCGGCTTGACTCGTTCTCTGGTTTCTGGATCTCTTTGAGATCTTTTTATTTATTTATAAATTGTCATGAGTGGAACTTGAGAAAATGTCAGACTAAAAATAATGCTAGTATTCAGTTATACTTTCTCATAATTTTATGCCGTATGCTTACATTTCTCAACCCTGTCCCTGGAGGCACACCAACAGAGAACACTTTGGCGGTGTGTTTGATTAGGAAGAGCTGGAAAATGTATACAGTAGTTTTGGTGTGCCTTCAGGAACAAGGCTGGGAAACACTAGGGAGTCTGAGGGGTCAACAGGATTTTTAAACAATTTAAAACTACATAAAAATGTGACCAAATAATGACCAAAACAATATATAACAAAATATTTGCAATATGATTTTTTGAGTTAAACTCTGTAGCCCTACACATAAGCATAGCAAACCTGAATTATAAATAGCAAATTTTATCAGAAATATCGCAATTACATGTTTTTCTCCAGATCATTAAGCCCTAGTATTAATGGTAGTAAATGCCTGTTATTACCTGCCTACCTGACATAATTTACGCAATGGTGCATTACATTCTTGGCATTGCTGTAGAGGGCGTTATAGCTGGCATTAGTGAAAGTGTTAATAGACAGATTTCCCTCTAAGGTCAATAACTATTATGACAGAGCAGAACTGGTTGAGTTCAATTTAGGCCCTGTTTACACCTGGTGTTAAGATGCGTTTTGGTCGATCGGATCACAAGTGGACGACACTAAATACAATTGTAAACAGGGTCTAAAACATTTTGAGTTTGTCCACTTTCGACCACTTCCAGAGGTAGTGGAAAACACATTTGACCAGATTGCTCTCGTAGTGTATACGCTCATGTGGTCGAATGTGTTCGAACAGCCACAAAAGACCGTCTTCTCTCTGGCTACTGATCTAATGTGTAAACATTATGAGAAGCACACTAATCAGACAGGATTTAAACTTTGTCTCCTGGAGACCCAAGTTTGGTTTGAAGACGAAAAACATACCAAGCTCAATGTTCTATCACCTTCCTGATATCTAACATGGGGAGGGGATTTCAATTGTAAATGCCCACTCACTTTGTGTGTGCTGGTGCCGACACTGGCCCAAATCAAAATCGAAAAGATACGATTCCAGTGGTTTGTGCTGTTCACTCAAGGTGGTGACACTGTTTAGGCCACTTCCATATGCGCCCCTGAATAAGATACAGGTCTTACGCTTTGCCCCTGTGCACGAATTCACTAGCTTTTGCGGCACATTACCTTAAAAATTAATGCATAAACACTGCGTGCATCTGATATAAGCCACATTTAAAAGAAATTATGCAAAGAGCCAAACAAAAAAATTATAAAATCTGATCTGAGCAATGAATCAGAATTAAGCACTAAGTCTTGCAGTGTGAATGTAGCCTAGGTATCAGTTCATCTGTGGAATTACTTCAAACTGTCCAGATGCAGAACCAGGCCACAGCAGCAAGGACAAATCATCAACATAAGACTTGCAACTCAAAGAAAGAGTTATTTCAATAGAGTTACACCATCCCTTTATCCCTTTTTCTCAACCCTGGTCTTGGAGGACCCTCAACACTGCACATTTTACCCTCAACACTGCACTGTCTCCTCTTTCTGACACACCCATTTCAGGTCCTAGAGTTTCTTCTAATGAGCTGATGAGTTGAATCAGGTGTGTTTGATTAGGGAGACAAAGAAAACGTGCAGTGTTGGGGGTCCTTCAGGAGCAGGGTTGGGAAACACTGCTTTACATTATATATATCCCCATGTGATATATGTTAAACATCATGCTGGGATGCAGATAGACTTAGGGTGCTTTCACACTGTGTCAGGAAAAGTTTGTATTTTTGGTAATGTGAAAGGTACTATAGGACCTGAGACTACCTGTAGGAGGTGGTCTGAGTTTAATTGCAATGAAACTGTGGCACAATTCGCATGAATGTGAAAGCAACTCAGACTCGGGTCTGCAACTGAACTGGGAATTCGGTCGGGAGGGCTCAACCAGTGCTTCGAAGGGGCAGAGCGAAACTGTTCAGACGTGGCCCTGTCACTGCATCTAAACGGGGTTGGGGTTAGATCCACCTCTGGAGCCAGCAGCCTGAGTTTCTGCAAGAATCAGGGCCCTAATGTTATGTGCCATGGGCGGCAGTTCTAATGACGGCATTCGGTGGGACGGGCAGAGGAGAGTGTTAGGAGGAAGAGTTTGTTTGCGGAGGCAGCCTCATACTCATACGGTCGGTCCCTGGGACCTGAGAGGGGAACGGAGGAGGAAAATATTACGCTAGCCGAGGCAACCTCACTTCAGGCGAATTTTCTGAAAACCTCACTTCTGAAAATTTAGTCCTAACCATATTCCTACCCAAAACCTAATATATCCCTAACACCAGAGAGAAATTATTATATGTGAAAAGCACCTATCCCTGGTTCAAAGACTAAAGTTGACATAAAATGTAAACTTGTCCCTCAAATTTGATTGGTTGATTGGAATGTTGTTCCAGGATCAACAAAGATGTTGATCCAGGAACATGTTGCACTTGGTGAAATCTGGTTTTGCTGAAGCTGGAGGCCACAGATAGAGGAGAGGATTAGAGACAGCAGAAGGAAAAGTGCTGGGAGTAGATCGGACAAGCAAGTCAGATAAGCCGATGTCCACGCCATGAAGCCATTATCAGGCAGAGAGAGTGTGGCCGACGGAGGATCAAAAGAGAGAGAACGGACTCGACATCGGACGGGAAGAGTTCAATCTGATTGGGTGGATTATCTGAACATGCTCCTTCCAAACTTTAATAAAACATAATTTATCATAAACCCTCTGTTGCAAAATAAGTTCTCTCTCATCAATACAACTTCCAGCAAGGAACAAAAAAAGCCTCAAACTGCATCAGGACTCCCATTTTCTCACAGGCAAGTGTAGAATAATATTAATAGAATATTAATCTGGTTAATAAAGTCTTGTTTTTATTGCTCCTCAAGTTGTTTGTTGTTTATGCTCATAAACTGGACTATAACCCTAATCATGCCGAACATTGTTGCACACTATCATAAAGCAATAGGATATTATTGTCTATGGCCAAGACAGTAAAACCCCACTTTAGGCTTTAGAAGTTCACTCACTAAACATCCATTGAACGATTATTTGCTGGATGTTTGAGGCCAATTCTGACCAGAATTCCCCAAAATCAGTCACTAGATCCATGCAGGTACTTTTAATTGATCATAATTGATTATAAATATGTCCCTTTTGGTACTCTATGTAGCATGTAAAATACGCAGTTGCAAGGTGTTGGCCAAGCATTCACGCCTGCGTTTAAGTACTTGCATTGTATACTTGTCTTTTGATTTCATCTTCTGTTTTTATTTTAAATGCCAATTCCATTACAGTTCAGGTATCATTTCTCGTACTTTAAGACCTTATATTCTTTCTCGTTCTCATAACCTCGTGAGTGCACATTCATACTGAAACTCTTGGCTCTACAACTGCAATAATCTTTTCTTTAAAAAGTAACTCTAAAACTTTGATTCAGCTATGCTTGAATTTTTGTTTGGTTCAGCAGCGAAAGCTGCAGCGTCATTCTGGAAGATTCTTGAACTTATGCATTCCTCTACATTAGTCTTTCAATAGCAGAAGCTGTTCTAGCCCTTCAACGACACTACAAAGTTATTTTTTAAATGTTCACTCGGCCGTATTGAAATACAGATTTAGACTCTTGCTCTTTTTTTTTTTTTTTTTTTTTTTTTGAGCAGCATAAGGGAACTTCTGAAAGCTTATCTCTCACTGTGAGATATTACTACTAAAGGACTTTGTGCGTTTGGGGAAATAAGCACATTGATTTTTTCTGCAGATGGGATTCACTGGCCTATACCTGTTTATCTGTCTGCCTTTTTATCCTCTTTTTCTCTGTCTCTCTGTCCGCCTGTCTCCATCTTTTCAGCGTGAGGGCAGACAGGCTTGTCCCCTGAATTACAAACGCTTGTTTGAAACAGTTAAGTCCATCAAGGAGACAGAGAGAGACTGTGGAGGAGTGATAAATTAAAGACATGCCAGGGGGAAAAGCGAGGAACTGAAGCAGAGGGATGTCAGAGAGGAGGAAGAGGACGATGAAGAAACAGCCTCCAATGGAGCAGATTTATTTTGTGTACTGTGTGACTGCTATCTGCTGAATGAAGTGCTCAAATCTATCAAGGTGCTTTAGCACAGCCAAACATTTGGTCTGTCAGACATTTCAGCAGTCGTACTTGTAGATCAAATGATAGCCCTCCTGAAAAGACCATCTCAAACCAGAATAAATTATTTGGTTTAGTTAGTCATCTGTTAGCAGAGAGTACTGGGTGACTAACCTGGTGACGCTGGCCCTGATCACACACTGATACTGAACTGAAGCCTTCATTAAGGCGAGACACTACAGACAAAAACAGTTTTTTCATGCATCCTTAAATTTTGAGATTTTTGGGCTTTTCGGCTTTTCATTAAGTGTTTTTTTCTGACTGGTGGAAAGAAAACATCCAAATCAACACAGGCTCATTAGAAAAACGTACCTGTGGCAACATTTTAGCAAAACACAAAATACGTTGCGTCGTGCACGTTTCACAACAGTTTCAAAATGAAATGTCCAGTTGAGTGGCGCTAAAAGCGTGTTTAGTTTTTTTCCGGAACAGATGAACGTGAATATGGACACGTTTTACGTTGGAGTTTGTACGTATCACCGCAGTTCTGAATTAAAATGTCTGGTAAGTGGCACTAAAAGTACCTACCTACTTAAAATAACGTACACCTACACTACCCGATAGTGTTAACAAAAAGCAAATGTAACATAAAAACGCACTCGTAACCATGTCATTTTAGTTTGTTTTTGAACTCTCGCATGGGATTCGTACCTGATCTCTCCGCATCACTAGTGCAATTCTGTACCAGCTGAGCTATCGAGCAAGCTTAATACATCAGTAAAACTGAACATGCGGAGCAAACTCCAAAATATATTCATTTACAAATCATACACTATGGTAAAAAGTGTTTCGAGGTCATAACATAATTGTGCAAGGAACCACGTAAAACAAGTCTTTATTAATTCATCATAATTGTGTGTGAAAACGATTAAAAGTGCTTGCTGTTTTACTGCCTCTAGTGTTCATTTCTGTTGGAAACTGCAGTGATATGTACATAATACGTATTGGTACGTCTTTTGCATTTTCAAAAATGTTGCCACTGAAACGTTTTTCCAATGAGCTTGTCTTGTCCAAAATACACTTTTAATTTTATCTTTTATAGCACTTTATCTATTTGTGTCTGTAGATTTAAATTACAGTACATTTATTTAAAGGCCTTTTTCTCACAATGAGTCAGAAATCTCCACTTCAGCAGCTTTACATACACAACACTTTACAGTTTTATTCCTGTCTATATTCTGAAGGTTTTTACAGAGGGGTTTGTTCATATATAATTCACCTGAATTTATACAACATTTTATTACAAATTTGGATTTATTTTCTTTTTCTGGCTGTTGACAGTATATTCGGATTTATGGAGAGATAAAAAGACAAACCCAAAATCCCCTCTGTAAAACCCTTCGACTCAAAAATAAATAAATAAATAAACAAACAAGAATTTTGAACCTGACTTCATCCAATGTTCAGATTTTTGTTCTGGAAATGTATGCAAATTAGTTCATATTTAATTAGATAATACCTAATTTGCATATTTAAAGATACATTTGTTTGTGCATGTGCACGTCGTCTGCGTTTTTCGCGGGTTTGAGTTTTTGAGGTTTGTGCAGAGATAACCTTTAAAAAAAAAAAAAAAAAAAACATGGAGCGCGTTGAGGGTTTTTTGTTAGTACGGTGTCGTGTTAGTGGCCCGTAAGTTAATAACTAATGATCTTTGCAACAGAAGTGAATCAATCAAAACTAACTTTAGCTGGACAATAACTTTATCCTAGATCTGCTGTAAAACCAAAAAAATCCGTTACTGTAATCTCCTATTATCACTGTAAAGCTGCTTTGAAACAATTGATATTGTTAAAAGCGCTGTATAAATGAAGGTGACTTGACATGACATTTAAGAAAACTTGTAATACAAAACATACATCGTTTTTTTTTGTTTCAAATATGATTGATCAAGCTTTTGAGGAACGTTTATTTGTACATCTCTCAATCATCACTGAGAAATGGATCTATTTGCAAAGGTTTATATTGATCAAACAAACAAAAACCAATAACGAAGGAACACAGAGAGCACAGGAAACAGCTGACTTCGACTGACAAGGAACGAGTCTCAAGTTTTATAGAAGTATATACAAATAATTATACTGTAGCTGACTATTATTTTATATGTCAGGCTTTAAATGGTTAATCATGGGCAATAGAAAAAATTGACAATAAATGTAATATTTTCTGCTAATAGTTTCTCTTACTTGCTTATAGTATACTTATCAATTGCTGTTGCATTTCTTATGCTTTTGTTTATAAACTGATAGCCGTTTCTGCACTTGCACTAAAACCACATTAGCAGTGAAATGTTAAAATACAACAAAACTAGTTTCAAGAGGGTCTTATCAGCCTGGGCTAAAGCTCCTCTCAAGAAGCGTTGATATTGTTCAGTCATAATTGCTATAAAGCACATTTGAGAGCACAGAGAGGAAAATTACCCACTTTGCACAATTTCCAACCATTATTATTTGCGCAAATTGATTTTTAAAATCAGTTGCGACTCTGCTTTTACGTACAATTTTGCAACATGAGCCTCTGAAAGCAAAATAGAGAATGAAAGAACGTCCCATCCTTATTCAATACGCTAACCATACGGCTCTGAATGAATTGCATACAAGTGAGAGCAATTTCTTCAGAAAGCTCAGATGTCGATTCTCTAAGGACTAAAGAGAAGCTCTAAATCACAGTTTCTAAAGATCTAGACAAAAAATAAAAATGATACTTGAATAAACAAAGTTCAGCAGTGAGGAAAGAGCCTTATTGTGAAGAAGATTGACTTGAAATAGAAATGGCTATTGGAGAACAGTAAAGGCTGTCTACACTCCCCTCCCCTTAAATTAAATATAACAAGGTAAAAGCCTTTTTACAGAGAAGCAAAGAAAGACTTTGTATTGAAACATCTACTTTGAGAAACTTTGAAGTTGTTCACTTTGGGATGGCAGGGTGAATGGGGAGCGAGGTAAGAGCGAGTGTCTCAGGGCATGTTGGGCTCTACTGTATAAATCCCATTTTCATTACCTTCTGTAATAAATGCAGTGTGAATCCTGGGAGGCAGGGGAGGCAAAAATAAATCTGATACATGAATAAACGATGTCCCTCGGGTGGAAGGGCTCCTCCTTTGTGAAGAAGATTGACTTCTCCAAGACGGGACACATCAGGCAGGAGGAGCACAACACAAATAGAAATTTCTAGTCAGGGAAGTAACAGATATTATATTCCTTCCATTCTGAGATCGGGAGCATGTCTATGTTCCCACAGCCCTATGTTCCCACAAATGGCCTACCCCTGACCCCACCCCTAAACCTACCCGTAACTGGGGTTTAGACAAATCGTAAAAAAAAATAAAAAAATTCTTAGAAATGTGGGAACATAGGGCCGTGGGAACATAGGGCTGTGGAAACATAGGGCTGATCCCCTGAGATCTATAAGCATTAACAAATGTTTGCTGTGACGGCTTCAGTAATTAAGTTCATTAAGTTTAAAAAGTGTTGCAGGTTTCAGCCCCGAAATATCAATATTATTACTTTACTAGTAACTTGTAAAAAGTAATCTGATTACGTAACTCGTGTTACTTGTAATTGTAATGAATTACCTCCAACACCGACTATTTATTTAACACATTCTCTGAACAAACTACTTCCACATTCTTCTTATTACAGCATTCAGCAACACTTAAATATGCATGTTGTTCAATGAACTGTTCCATTAAAAAAAAAAAAAAAAAACCTTGAACATTTGAAATTGACATTTTCACTCACCAGCCAATTTGGCTACTAAATTTTTAAGTTACCGGCCATTCAGAAATTCTACTAGCCAAATAGAAAATAAATTAACCATATATATATATATATATATATATATATATATATATATATATATATATATATACAGGTGCTGGTCATAAAATTAGAATATCATCAAAAAGTTGATTTATTTCAGTAATTCCGTTAAAAAAGTGAAACTTGTATATTATATAGACTCATTACATGCAAAGTGAGATATCTCAAGCCTTTATTTGTTATAATTTTGATGATTATGGCTTACAGCTTATGAAAACCACAAAATCAAAATCTCAGAAAATTAGAATATTACATGAAATCACACAGTAATCTCATGGTCATTGAAGCAGGTTTTGGTTAATTTGGCAGTGTGGGCCGGTGCAAATCCTGCTGGAAAATGAAGTCAGCATCTCCATAAAGGTTGTCTGCTGAAGGAAGCATGAAGTGCTCTGGAAATGTCCTGGTAGACGGCTGTGTTGAGTGGACAGCACAGTGGACCAACACCAGCCGATGGCATGGCTCCCCAGACCAACACAGACTGTGGAAACTTCACACTGGACTTCAAGCATCTTGGATTGTGTGCCTCTCCATTCTTCCTCCAGACTCTGGGACCTTGGTTTCCAAATGAGATGCAAAATTTGCTCTCATCAGAAAAGAGGACTTTGGTCCACTGTGCTTTATTAAATCCAGAGTCAACGCAGCCGTCTACCAGGACATGTCCAGAGCACTTCATGCTTCCTTCAGCAGACAAGCTTTATGGAGATGCTTCCTTCATTTTCCAGCAGGATTTGCACCGGCCCACACTGCCAAAAGAACCAAAACCTGGTTCAATGACCATGAGATTACTGTGTGATTTCATGTAATATTCTAATTTTCTGAGATTTTGATTTTGTGGTTTTCATAAGCTGTAAGCCATAATCATCAAAATTATAACAAATAAAGGCTTGAGATATCTCACTTTGCATGTAATGAGTCTATATAATATACAAGTTTCACTTTTTTAACGGAATTACTGAAATAAATCAACTTTTTGATGATATTCTAATTTTATGACCAGCACCTGTATATATATATATATATGGTTCTTCTCAAAATCCTGTCATCCAGCATATCCTCCCTTCTTTTTTCATCCTCATCACCAAAAACGTGTTTTAGATGGACAGATCAATACAGTACAAAGAACATCAAAAAATGTAGGATGTTGGAAAATACCAATTTCTTTTCTGTTCACCAAATGCTTTTTAATCTTCGCTATTGCTTCACTGCAAATGAACAAGTGCTCGCCGTTATTTGTTCAAAGTTCTTGTTTTGTTACAAAGTTAATTTTTACAGTTAGCGGGTGTTCATTTCAAACCCTGGTTAAGAAGCAATGCATGCTAGTGACCAGTGTTTCAAGTCTGTTTAGCAGGTGCTAAAGAACATGCATGTACCTTATTCATGCTGTTGACATGCAGTGCTCTTCTGTGTTCATGCACTCATTTCAATTTATCATCTTTTGTAGACATGAAACGTCCTTTTTCTTTTCAGCCAGTCATTCCATTTGTGTTATATGGGGTTATTTGGGTTATACCCTCACAAAGAAACTTCTTAACCTTAAAAAGAGACATTTAACCTAATTTTAGGTCATTTCACCTTGTTTAGCTTTGGATGATTTTAATAGCTGTCTTTTCACCTGCTTTGTTTGCATTTCCATTAAAACTATTAAAGCAAATGCCAAATGCATCTGTTACCTTAGTTGCTGTATGTGTCTTGGTATCACGTCTGTTAGGGTTTTTCCACACCTGGTGCGTTTTCCCGCCTTAGTTTGGTTTCGATCCATACATACAAGAAAAAAGAAAGAAAACAAAACAGTCTGCGATCGCCTGAACAAAGTGCTCTTGGCCTGCTTGAAAACAAACTCTGCAGTGGTTCTGAACAAATGGACCAATAAACCAGGCTGTATCACAGTGTATGATGGGTAATTATGTGCGTTGCATGAAAAGCAGCAGGTTTGTTTTGCCAATGTCTCTCAAAATGAATCGGGGTTTTGAGCAAAGATGAATTGAAAAGCCCTTGGCTTGCTTCATACGTGAACATACTGTAAATATGTGAACTCATACAGAAGCTTTTACAGGTAGGGGAGAGCCGGGACGATTGAAACGTGGGACGGATGAAACACTGAGATTTCCTTGAAAACCACTCACGTCATGTAGGGTGAATTGCCCTAATGTGGGACACTGCCTAATGTGGGACACCTAAGGTCTAGTGTTTGTAGGTCCCCCATAAATACATGAATGACAGTGAAACTATGGGTTAGACAAAGCTGTGGTGTCATGTGATCAAAATCATATGACCTATCAAATGTCCAATCATATTTGAGGGTGGAGCAATCATCAAACAGGACAATGTCCACTCTTTCTCTTCCCTTATGGAGGTTTTGGACACCTGCTTCTCTGATGTCTTCCCAAACATAAGTAGACTCTTAAAGATAATGGTCACTCTGCCAATGACTTCTTGTAGTGTCGAAAGACTTTTCTCAACAACAGTAGGATAAATAACTTAAAAAAAACTTTCCCTGCTGTCTTTTGAACGGGAACTGGTGGATCCTTTGGACTATGATGACATCATTGACATGTTTAATAATTGCCCCAGTAGACTCCGCATTATCATGTAAAAGGTAAATCCCATGGTTTGAATTATAGCCGCTGAGCTATGTTGTATGTTGTTATGCTGCTGAAACAGTGAAGTAAAAATGCTGTAATTTTATGCTGTATACCGTAATTCCTCAAATAAAAACCGGGGCCTTTATTTACCTGAACTGCAGAAGGTAACAGGCTTTTATTAGAGGCAGGCCTTTATTTCTAATTCCATCTGTTTGATAAATAATTGTTTTTAGGGCTGTCAAACGATTAATCGTGATTAATCGCCTCCAATAAAAGTTTGTTTTTACATAATATACACTGTAAAGAGGTTGCTGTAAATTTTACAGTAACTTACTGGCAGCTGGATGCCAGTAAGTTACTGTAAAATGTTTTACAGTATTATTACTGTATTTTCACTTACAGTATACTGTACCATTTACTGTAATTGCATTTACAGTATTATTACTGTATTTTCATTTACAGTATTAGTATTGAGTTTTTTTTTTTTTTTTTTCATTTAAATTTTTTTTTTTTTTTATGTTTACCCCACCCCCCAAAAAAATCACAATAACTCACAAACATTTGTCCTTATAATATTCTTTTTAATCGTTGAACATTTTGTTTTAGAAGTACAAATTACAAATCTTGACCTTTAAGGAGCCACTAGCTGAAGAAAAAAAAAGGCAACATCTCCAAAGTCCATAGAATTAATCTCCTGGTGACCATTTGTATCTGTAGCATGGCAAAAACGTACACACACTGAAAAGCAAAACAGGCCTTAAAACAATAAAATACAGTCAAAGTCAGTGTTGTGTTGTTACATTTCAGTAATTTTGCCAGTCAAAGTTGACAAGCTCTCTGATGAGAAACACTGAGGGTTTCAGGCTGATGCTTTTCTTTGGACCTTTCCAGATTTCCATCTGATCTGTGCCTTTGGTGTTTGGTGCCATCAGGGTTGACTATCAGAATGAACCTGCAAACACAAGCAGGGAAAAATATATAATTTTTTCAGACCGGTGTTGGCAGAATTTTCCTTAACCCTCAAACTTGATGCTGCATGTACTTTGGCGTTAATAAAAGCACTACATCTGATTCTGAATCCACCTACAGTAGTGGTGGGGGAAAAATCAATTCTGTTCAGTGTCGCGATATTTTGCGCACGCAATTATATTGATACAGTAGCGCAAAGTATTCCAATATAGGTTATAAGGCTGTGACGGTGGCAGTTTTTTTTACCACTGCGGTGGTAATGGACCAACTACCTGCAGTGGTTGGGGGGTTATTATGAAAATTGAAATAGAAAAATTTAGTTTATTCGAGCAAAAAAGTCTTTATTTGAGCAATTCCGTCAAAGAAGCAATACAAAGCCTGTAAAGCATTCAAATACATATCAGTAAATATTAGAAACTTACATAATAGAAAAGTTAAATCTATAAAAAAAAAAAAACTTTCGTTTAATACTTCCACACAAAGACGTGTGATTCCACATGAAGCCATACCGCTCTGTGCTTTGAGAGGGATGACACGAGGAGGAAAGAGACCATCGATCTATTTTCTGATATCTTCATGTTTTCTACTTGTTGTAAAAGGTATGAAAAGTGAATTTAATCTTCCACAAGGGCAAGACATTTAAGCTGTTTGAAATTGCGCTGCCAAAGAGAGCGAAACTAAAAATCAAATAAACTTGACGCGCCGTACATGTCTAATAACAAGCACAAACTGTGTTGAAATGAATCTGACGTGCAAGTAAAAATGTAGGCTATCTGTCCTACAACTTTTTTCTACTTTACCACAGTAAAGAATGTGAATGTAATAGGCCTAAATAAAAGCGAACCAAGGAAGAAACGTTTATTATCCCCTTCGAAAATCGAGACGTAAGTGAAGATTTTGAGAAAAAAACAAGGTATTACATGCAGGGATGAGTCACAATTTTTGGATATTCGATTAGTTTATTTAATTATAGAATTACAGTATATCGAATAGGTTGTGTAATTATTCTCTAAAATAAAATCTCCATGTTTTTGGTGCTAATGCGGTGGTGACGCGTTCATATAATTACGTTCTGTAATAAGGTCCTGTGTCCTGAATGTTCAAGGACAAAGTTTTTGCACTAGCCTCCAGTAAATGTGTAGAAGATGTTCACAGATTTAATGTGACATT
Source organism: Squalius cephalus (assembly GCF_949319135.1). Taxonomy (NCBI): domain Eukaryota; kingdom Metazoa; phylum Chordata; class Actinopteri; order Cypriniformes; family Leuciscidae; genus Squalius; species Squalius cephalus. Next base: position 35,105,448 of record NC_137136.1, on the reverse strand, counting down.
TGAAGTGAGTTGAGCAGTCTTATTTTTTGTAATGTCTTTGAATAATATGGGGGACATGAATCGCAATATATCACAGAATCGAATCGCAATACTTGCTGTATCGCAATGTTAGGAAGCGCAATAATATTGAATTGTGGCCCAAATATCGCAATACTATCGAATCATCAAATTTTTGCCAATTTCCACCCCTAACCTACAGGGATGGTATTACCCCATAATAAATTACATTAAAATCATTAAAGCTTCATTCTTTTTCAATACATTCCTGTAGCTTAGATTTGCAGGGAATGGATAATTTAAATTAAACTTAAATACAATGTAAGTTGCTTTGGATAAAAGTGACTTCCAAATGCATGCATGTAAATGTAATGCAATGTAAAAAAAAAAATATATATATATATATATATATTTTGGTTTACCTGATTCTGCATTCGACAAAATAGACAGCTAATGCTGAAGAGTCGTCTGTTAGCAGTTGTAACTGGATGATGATTCTGCCCTTCATTGTCAGCATCCATGTTTTTGCTTTGAGAACAGACTCTCCTGAAACAGACAAAGTCACAGCAGCCTTTTAGTGTTATAGTTTACAGAAAAAAACTAAAATACAATAACAGAACTTATTACTAACAACAATAACATGTGGGGTGAAGATGAGGTAAGATATAATGTTGTATGGTGTTTATTGGTTTTAATCAATTAAACAACATTAAAAATATTAGTTAGCAAAACTTTGCTATATTGATAATGGTATATTGCTAACCCTTTCCTCCTCCTTCTCCTCTTTCCTCCTCCAACGTCAACCCGTTTTGTGTATTAGTGGAGAGCGTCAGCAGTGATGTACAGTCCGGAGGGAATGGCCGCTGCAAATTCAAAATAAAGAACAGAAAAGAACATGTTTGCCTGCTTAACTAATGCATACTTCAGCTAAGTTAGTTGATGTCATCTTACTCACCTGTAGATGTTATCACCATTACGAAGGCAATCACAAAAAAGACTCCAAAATACACCTCCGACATTTCAGACGACATAATTCAGACCACAAACTTGAAAATAAAACAAAAGATGAAATTAACAATGGTGTTGGATAAAGGGTTAGTTTACTCAAAATTGTAAATTCTGTCACCATTTACTCACCCTCAACTTGTTCATAACTTCCATTAAATTATTTAATGTGCTGTATACAAAAGAAGATTTTAAAGAACATGAGCAACCAAACAGTTACTGGTCCCCATTGACATCCAAAGTATTTTTTCTATTATAGAAGTCCATGCGGACCAGCCACTATTTACCAACATTATTCAAAATATCTTATTTTATGTTCAGACGAAAGAACTTCATGCAGGTTTAGAACACGTTGTGGGCGAGTAAATGATGACATACATAATTTTCTGTTTAAGGTGTTCTACGTTATCCCTTTAACTTAGTTTTACTCAGTATTTACGTTGTACATCTGCCAAAAAGTTGTGAAAGAGGAGACAGAACATACCAAAGTTATGCTTCTCTGTTTAATAAGTTTACTTCGGCTAATTTAGGTGAAGTTGACCATAACGTTACATACCAGTTGATGTTATCACAATGAAAAGGCTCCAACACACTCCATCGTTGCAGATGGCATTATCCAGATCACAAACCTGAAAATAAATCATATAGGCCTACGTGAAAATATTGTTTAAAACCCGCACTTTAACAAGGGTTTCGTCTATCTCACTTTACCTCAGTATTTCACGTTGAGTTCGCTGTTAGCTCGGTTAACGTTACCGACGACTCCGCCCGCCTGAAGAGCTAATTTGCGTTAAAGAGGCAGAGGAACACACAACCATTATTTTTTATAGTTTTAACTAAAGAATATTTCGGCTAATATAGGTGAACTTAACTTACTCACCAGTTAATATTATCACCGTGACAGCGACCCGGCCGACAGTCAGGAAAAAAGACAGTAATAAAGGCACCAAAAAACCATTCTGAGGACAGTCAGGAAAAAAAGGCACTAAAACCATTCAGACGAAAACAAAACGATACATCATGTTAGTTTGCTGTTAACATAAGTAAAAACATTTGAAAATGTTTGTTTTACATAAAATAGAAATTATATACTAACCTTTTTGGTGAGTTACATGATCATTTGTCCGTGCATTAACTGCCACTTCACCCCTCAAAAAAACACTTGAAAAGAAATCCCTCTTGCCATTGGTCAGTTTTTCGCGGGCAAGTTCACTACTGTAAATTGATTTACAGTAGTGAAGAATTACAGTAGTGACCCTATATTTTCCCATAATCCTTTGCTGTTTACAGTAACATACTGTATACATATTTTACAGTATCTTACTGTACATATTACAGTAAAATACTGTTCGAATTACAGAAATCCGTTACAGTGTATGTGTGTGTACGGTGTATAATTATTTTCTATATATAAATACACACACATGCATGTATATATTTAAGAAATATTTGCATGTATATACTGTGTATATATATTTATATTATATATAATTTATATTAAATATAAATATTTTATATATAAATAACAAATTTTTCTTAAATATATACATGCATGTGTGTGTATTTATATATAGAAAATAATTATACACCGTACACACACACATAAAAACAAACTTTTATTTTGGATGCGATTAATCGCGATTAATCGTTTGACAGCCCTAAAATAAATCATTTTAAATTAAAAGCGATAGCGTTCCAGTGGACAGAGATCATTAATTTTTTATGAAACATTTGCAAAAAATATCACCATATACAACAACAGCCAGAAGGGCGACAAAGCAATTTGGGTCAGAATTACGGTAATCAAACACCACCATTGTGTCAGTTTGAACCCTGTAAATGTACAGAGTGTTTATTTCAAATACAGGTACTACAGTATTGCTGGCAGATCACAATAAGAGCATACGGTAGCTATGTAAAACACATTGCTGGTTTGCAGCACACCAGTATCTGATTAACGTTACAGACGGTAGCTATAACCAGCATGAACATGACAAAAAATCAATGTTTCCTCAGAGCTACACATACCGGTATGAAAACAACAACAGCAAATCTGAAGTAACACTACTCTGGATACCGTAACTTTGATTAAAGTCAAAAGACAAAAGTCCTGACAGCACAGTCAACTGCTGGTATCCAATAACATTCAGCTGCAAGCAAAATCCGAACAAAATTGCTTAAAGGGGTCATATAATGGCATTTTTGTACAAGCTAATATGATTCTTTAGGGTCTAAATTAAAAGTTTGTAATATACTTTAATTAGTATTGTAAGAAAACACTAATTTTACCTGGTCAAAAACAGCTCTGTTTTCAGCACGCCGTTTCAGTGCATGTGTCTTTAAATGATAATGAGCTTTGCTCACCCCGCCCCTCTGTTCTGTGCGTACACCGTTTGAAATAATAATGCAATAACCATAACGCGTTGTTCATTATAAACGTGGGATTATGAATTATATTGAGAACATCATACATAGAAAACATGCTGTAATGTACCCTGAGTGTAAACCTTAGATGCATTCATCGTGAAGCGTGCAGCAAGGTTTGCAAATTTGCAAAGATTAATACAAATATTAATATAAAGGTTAATAAAACATTACACTCACTTCTTCTGGAGGTTCAGCAGGAACACGTTGGTACCGATCCGTTTTTATTCGTTTGTAAAGCTGTCTGGTGTGAAATGATTCGCGCAAAAATGAATGCATGTTGATCGTGGGGAATCCCCGTGAGGGAATCCCGTGTCAATCCTTTGGGCATATCCCTTCAAAAACAAAACTCAGCCACTGCGTCTTCAAGGGTTCGGATTTAGGAACATCAAAATGATGCTGTGTTCCTTATTACACCGAAGAACAGAACACCACAATCGCAGACGCCATTCTGCTCATAGACAGCGCTCCAGTGAGGGTATCAACAATGACGTGCGGACTATGATGACAGACAGCTCGCTCACGAGCGAGGGCGGGTCTGTGTTGAAACGCTGCTGTCAATCACCAATCGTGGGAGGGGCGTCGATTTTGTGACGTCACAAAATCGAACGGCTTGATTTCAGAGGGGGTCAAACATATAAGGAGATTTAAAAAAAAACACTGGATGGATTTTTATCATTTTATGATGGTTGTGTACAGGCACTGCCAACACACATTTCAGTACAATCAACTTGTAAAAGTGCATGTACCATTATATGACCCCTTTAAAAATAACATCGTCGCAGCTTAACATGATAAATGAAACGGTGTAATTACCCATAACAATATTTGGTGGTCAGTCCTCCTCCTCAAAATCACCATCCTCACCATCATCAAGAACTACAAGTTCATTGTTAAACAGCCCCTCTTCATCTTCCTCGTCCAGAAGTGCTTCGCGCCGGTTCTCCCGGCCCAGCTGTCGGACCTGATCGAGCGCCTCCCTTCCAGCGGCGCAAGGCTGTCCCTCCCTTGCAGAGGATGAGGTCATCTTCGCTCCCGTCAGTTTTCACAGACAGTCCACAAACTTTGAAATACTTTTTGATCATATCCACTTCCAGTTTGTCCCAGGCGGCGACCACCCATTCTACAAGCAGGCGTCGGGCGGGGGCTTTTAAGTTACCTCCGGCTGTGTACTCCTGCATCCCCTGCCATCCACTGATCGTAGGCATCGTGCAGGCTAGCCTTGAAGGGTTGGTTCCACATCACATCAGGGGCTTGGATATATTTAGTGCAGCCTCCCAGGATCACCGCTGTTGTGATATTGTAGCCACATTTTCCTCTTTGGTGGCGGCACTGATGTGGCAGCGGTACGAGTCCCACGCCAGCAGCCGTGGGGTGAAGTTGAATTTTCCCACCACAGACTTCAGCCACTCAGCTGTGAGAGTGTTATTCATCCAGCCATTCACAGAAGTGGCGATTACTGCGCTGGAGATCTGCTGCTGCATCGCCTTCACTTCACTAATAGTCCCTTTAAAAATGATATAAGGCTTCAGTTTGGTGCCGTCGGCCTTGCCAGCGAGGACAACGGTAAGATGGCTTTTCTCGTGTCCTGTGGTTTTTAGAGCCACACTCTTTGCTCCTCGTGTGTCAACAATAGAGGGAGACACCATATCGAACCAAAGTCCTTTTCTAAAATCTTTTTAGAACTGACAGCCTTGCTGACGTAGTCAATGTACGAAACAAGTTTCTCAGTTAGTAGATCTGGGTCTTTCTGGGCCATGGTGGTGTGACGTCGAAGTGAGAAAACATTGCGCTGTAGAAATCTTTGTAGCCAACCCCTGCTAGCCACAAACAAATCTCCTCCATCACTCACGGAATTGTAGATCTCCAATGCTTTATTTTGTATAATTTTGTGTTTGTTCCGCATGGAGTAGATCCATTCAGGTAGCTTTGTTTCTAGCTCCAGGCTAACTTTTTTCCTCCCACCTCCAGCTAGCCGTGCTCTGCTTTTGTCGGCTAATCTTGTCAGCTCATCCTTCTGTTTCTTCCAGTATCGGATTCTCCTGGGGTCACTGTCGAAATATCTCGCAGCTTTTTCACCCGAGTTTTCCTCTGCATACTTTAAAACTCTTTGTTTAAATTTTAATTCAAATTTTCGTCTGGGTGCCATGCTCCTCAAGTTCGTTTTCAATAAAGTTGTTGAAAAGTCCGTCACTGGAACTAAATGAGACCCGTGTTAAATCCAATTTAGCTACTGCCATCTATTGGCACCTGTACATTACGATGAACTTGAATGCACGTTATATGAAAGGCACTTAGGAGATTATCCACACAAATTTTCCCCCGGCCTTTATTTAAGACCGGCCTTTATTTGTCCATGTTGACCACGCCCCCGGCCACTATCAGAGGCCCGGCGTTTATTTGACTACCGGTTTTTATTTGAGGAATTACGGTATATTTGCTTTTAAATCTTTCCCTTCTGTTTTTCGAACGTGATTGGTGGATTCTCTGGACTGAGTATGATGACATCATTGACAATTTTTATAATTGTCCTCGTAGACTCATGTAAACGGTAATAATCGCCGAGCTATGTTGTAGACCGTTATACCTGTTCTGCTGAAACGGTGAAGCAAATATGCTGTCTAAATGTGTTGGAGGTGTATGTATGTATGTGTGTGTATATATATATATATATATATATATATATATATATACACATATTAGTTGTCCCCTCATTTTAAGATGGGACCCCCCAACAAATACAATTTCTGGTACGCCCCTGGTATGAAAAAAACAAAACAAAAAAACAAACTAATAGTATTATAGTAAAAATGAATCAATTATGGAACAACCAAATTTGCTGGGTAAAATGAACCCAACATGCATGTGTTCTGTCCTATATTTGCCCAGCCCTTGGGTCCCTCTCAGGTCAACCCAAATTGGGTTGTTTTTAACCCAGTGTTTTTTATTATGCTGTCTGCAGAGAGAGGGAATCTCCGGCTAAACAGAAGCATGTTGCACGGCGAGTCCCACAGCGAATCTCCCTTCAACTGAGGTACAAACTGTCTCTCAATACATGCAGAATACAAACCTGCTCTTTAACAGGGGTTTATCATCTACTGTTCACAAAAACAGCGAGTCAACCCTCTTCTTTTCCTCACTGCTTGCCCTTCCGTTTGCACACATAATGTGAAATCTATCCAGTGCAACTGTGGAGCTGGAGCTCGGCCAGGTTTCTGGAAAGCACTTTAGGCTACAGTTCCCATGACTCCTGCTTGGTGCTGACAGCTCGTACATTTTATTAGCCTCGTACCTTACATTACCCATAATAATAGAAAGCCGGTGAAGTCCTTTACTTTCGATCCAGAACCAGGTGCCAGCTCTCCTTCCTCACCCTTCAGCTTCTGTGCTGTGAAACTAAGATGCAGGTCCAGCAATTGTTGCATTGGATGAATGACACAAGCATCTCTTCATATTTCATGGTTCATGCTATGGAACGAATTTCAAATGTCAGAGAGACATCATAATGGTTAAACTATAGCGAATCTCAACTGCCTGAGTTTTTATTTTGTCACCAAATTACAGTGTATTATGGCCCAGCTCCTTTTATAAGATGGGAAATACAAGTATTTTCAAATTTATCTGCGAACACACGACAATGCATACTACAGAGCTTATGTCAACTGATTTATCACTTGCATCATCGCAAACTGTACATTATATCATCGCCCAGCACTTTTAAATGCGACTACAAGGCATGGAGATATTAAGATATTATGAACATTAACATCATGAAATGTAACATCATGTAAAGTTCACTTGCAAAGAAAGTTGTATCCATTTGTATTATAAAAACAATACTAAACATCAGTCTGGACTTATGCAGTCTTATTTGGCCATCCAGAGTGTATGTTGGATATTTTCACCCTATATAATTTCATAGAATGTGGCAGATTGTCAAGGAAAATATCAACATTTTTTTTCTTAAACTAAAATAATGCAAAATACAGTTTCTTGACCAGTAAGAAAAATGTTTGCCTTAGTTTCCTCCATTAACTCGCCATTAGCAGAATGTGAATTCCGGACCCTGTTTTTTGAAAGTCAAACCCTCCTTTGAAAGTCTAAATAATGTTGTTCCCCTCTCTGCCCAATTAATGATGAATAATAATAATCATAAAACACATTTAAAAATACAAATTTATCTAAAATGACAAATACAGCAAAGCAGGAGCAATAAATTACATTTTCCACACTCTGATAAAAAAAATAAAAATAAATAATAATATTCCATTTCCATATTCTGTATGCACTGAAAAAAAAATGATTAATTGAATTTAATAAAAAAATGTATGGTAATTGGTTGCACACAATTGATTTTAGCTACATTTAAACAAATGCATTAAGTTGAACTTAATCAATTTTAGTTCAACTTAATGCATTTGTTTAAACGTAGCTAAAATCAATTGTGTGTAACCACTTACCATAAAAAAAAATAAAAAAAAATTAATTCAGCGAATCATTTTTTTCAGTGTACATTGTGATGCAAATATGCAAAAGGAAATATATTTTTTGAGTGTCTATTTACACTAGGGGAGGGACAAGTTATGTCCCAATAAGACCCATTTGTGATTTTAATAAACACATGCACTTGAAAATGCTGGTGTTATTGCATAGGCCTACTGTTTTATAATACACTTCAATATACTGAGGTGAAATATTATCTGCCACTATAAAAGTATAAATAGTGTATAACAACTACTTACTCTTAGTGCAAATAGCCACTGCCAAATATGGTCTAGGTATATCTGTGAAATGCATAGATGATAAAATGGTGATTGTAATAAAGTCCCAAAAGCACATGAAAAAAAAAAAAAAAAAAAAAAAACCCCAAACAAACCATGGAGGAAACACCGCTCACTTTGAAAACAACTCATGTAGCCTATTAATAAAAATAATGGTAACACTTTACAATAAGGTTCATTAGTTCATTACCAGCGTAGTTAATATGAACTAAGAATGAACAATACTGCTTCAGCATTTATTAAACTTAGTTCATATTAATTTCAACATTTACTAATACATTATTAAAATGAAAGGTGGTTTTTGTTAACATTAGTAAATGCACTGTGAACTAACATGAACAAACAATGAACAGTTGTATTTTTATTAACTAACATCAACAAATATTAACAAATAGTCTACTGTAACAAATGTATTGCTTATGGTCAGTTTATTCAGTGATTGTAATAAAGTCCAAACAGCACATGAAAAAAAATAAAAAAAAAATAAAAAACACCTGCAAACAACTCATGGAGGAAAACCCACTCACTTTGAAAACAACTCATGTAGCCTATTAATAAATTATTATTTTAGCAGTCGTTCATTGTTTTTTTTTTCTTTTCTCATCTGTAAGAGGCTTTGGATACAAGCTGAATCTCCACGTGTCAGATGATTGTTTCGCACATTTGTTGTTTGTGATGGGTGTCAGTCAGATCAGGGTATTAGAGCTGTTTCCCACCACATTTACCAGTGCGAGTAAATACTTTATTAACAAAGCGGCCAAAATGGCCTGTGTGTCCTCCTAAAACACGATTACCTCTGTGACTGAGCATCTCCTGCCGTCCCACAACAGATGGCTGGACGTCTGTGATCTGTGTAAGCAATTTTGCGCATGAGTGCCACGTAATTTCTTAGGGTGACATCTCACGCTGGTTTTCGGTCTGTACTTTGACCTTGAAATTCAACGAAATTATGCCTGTCTATGCGGATCGCTGTCGGCCCTTTTCAGGAACAAGAATCAATCACTCATGAATATCACACACAGAGAACAAGGCTCATTATGGAGCTTAGCAAATTTTTATGACTGATGGTTCAATTTCACTGATTTGATCTCATGTACTTGTTTGATTTACACATTCATGTATGCTCGCAGTACCCTGAAAAGTTAAAATAACAAGGGCAATACGTTTAGTTATTCAAATAAATGATATTAGGTTTGGAGTTACATTTTCAATATACTGTAGCTATTGCCCAATATTAACACAGTTATATAAATGGTAAATAATAGAAAATCTAATGCTGGCATCACAAGTTATTTTATGGATATTTTGGTAACACTTTAGTTTAAGCCTTTATGTATAATGCATTATTAAGGTGTATATATAATGTACATTAAAATGCATTATCTCATTATATCTATATCTTATATCTCTATATAAATTATTTTAACCAATGTTAAAATGCATTGTAATGTTGCAGAAATTGGTTGTTTGCAGTGTGTTTTAATGCATTATACTTTCTAAAGGTGTGACAATAAGTATTATAATCTATTAGACCATACAATGCATTATATGGCACAATTAATGCATTAAAGGTAATTTTATAATGTATTACATATAATGACTTTAAGCAAAGTGGTAAAAAAAAAGATCATTTCAGTAGATACAGGAGTCACGATAATAGATCACAGCTAAATTACATGGTTGCTTCAGGAAATGTGTTTTTCTAATGTTTGCTTTTGTTTACCGTGAGCAAGGACTGCAGTTTGTATTGTGTACATAAGGAGTCGTCCTGCACCAACCATTAAATCACAAAACTCTAACACTTCTGTTATAAGCAGTTGCAGTGTAGAGTAGACATTTTACTTGATTATAATAGAAATGATAGTGTTGTTACATCACGTTTCTCAGGCTGTGTAGGTTCAGCTTCTCAATTTTATAAATTGTAGTGGTGAGTGATAATCAGCAGGGGCAGATTGTGGAGTATCTCTGCTGTAGAATTATTGATTTGTTAATATATTTATTTTATAAATCAATGATGTCAATTATGCACATGCAACATCTCAAAAATATTCTGCTTCTCTTGCTTCTCCTCTCTGTTTTTCTCTCTTCCTGTCAATCTTATTATCGCAGCGGTTTAAGAGCAGGCCCTGCTGTCATAACAGAGGAGAGCGGCGAAAGGTTACACACACACACACACACACACACACAAACGCAGACATTGCTTCCATACAATTTCAATTGTAATGTGCTGTCAAAGCCTGTCAGAATATGCAGGGCTGTTGGGTGGACATGTGCCCCTGCCCACGACTGTGGAAAAACATGATTACAGACAACACTGAGAGAGCGACGTGTCTCGGTGACATAATGCAAACGCGTGTCTCCCGCTCGGATTATTTAGAGCCGTAGAGACTGGTGGGAGGACGGGGACTGTGACACTTCTTCAGGTCGAGATCAACCCTCATTACCTTGAGAACTGACACCCGAGTCCCTCAGGAAATGCTTAAACACAAAGCGATAGAAAGGAGCGATTGACTTGCTTGTCGAGGTTCTCGAGGGCCGAGGCTCCGGCTGTTTGCGCAGGGAATCGAATGAGCTTGATCAAACATTAGCCTAAGGTTTAGTGGTGTTGACTAATGGAATGGGTCGTCATCTCACAACCGGATCTCCTGTTGTCCATTCATCCTTTTTTTTTTGGAGAACCAATTATTCTTTTCTATGGCAGTTAGAAAAGATGAAAATATTCCCTGTGTATAGTTAAATCATATAGGGGAACATGCATTGGGGATAGTTCACCCAAAAATCTCAATTCTGTCAATATTTACTCACCCGTAGTCTTTGAAACACAAATGAAGATATTTATAATGACATCTGGGAGGTTTTAGTCCCTCCTTTGAAAGTCCATGGCAACCAAAACTCAAACGTGAATGCGTAATGTGTTTCCAAGTTTACCAAATGTGATCAAAATCTAATACAAATTAAATCTTTAACCATATAAAGTGATTGTATCTCTTAACAAGACTTGGATTAAACCACCCGATTTATATGGATTCATTTTACCACGTCTTTATGACCTTTTTTGGATCTTCTAAGAGATTCAGCTTCATTACTCCAGTCTTCAGTGTCACATGATCCTTCAGAAATCATTCTAATATGATGATTCGATGATCAAGAAACATTTCTGATTATTATCAGTTGTTCAACTTCGTATTTTTGTGGAAACCTGTGATACAAATGATATTTTTTAGGAGTTTTAATTTTATTCCTTGATGAGTTTTAATGAATTTAATTTGTAACAATGTAAAAGTCTTTACCAAAGCATTAAGCCCCAAAAAGCTGTGCTTATTGCTTTTATAAAAATGTTGATACAGATAGATTGCAAGGTTTCATAAAATAACATTGGTGTCTATGTGGTGTTTTTGCCAGACTAGATGGCGCCAGGATGTTTGCCGGCTTGCCACAGTCTGTCCATGTCTGTTTTATTTGTCCTTGTTTTATCACACGTTTTGTTTGCTCCCTTCTGGTATACGATTGCCTGACCTTATTGAATATTCAATCGGCGGTGTCCGATTGTTTGTTTCGCGATCCCAGAGATGATTGGCATCTTCACTCTCATTATGTGCCAGTCGCACTATGGAAAATGTGTGTACCTGCCGGGATGTCTGTGCATGTGGAGGAGACGGTGAAGGAAGCGTGGGAAGCGTGCTGGGGTCCTTGTGAGATCAAAGAACATTGGGAAGTTTCCAGTCTTCGGACCAGCATCTTCGATGGCGGAGGCCGTGAAGGGGAACCTGAGATGTTCATACCTTGTGCATGTCTTTCCGTCTTCGGCGTTGATGCCTCAGTCCTTGTGGATGGCTCACATAAGGCGACAGTCTGCAGATCGAGGAGTTAATCATCTAAATCTTCGCTCTTTACGTGACGGGAGTCCGGTAATCTTTTATGATTCCTCTTTGCAATCCTCTTCCGATACCACTCCAGTGACAATGGCGTTGATTAATGCGAGATCTCTAGCAAATAAGACCTTTATTTTGAACGATCTCTTTCTTTCTCATGAAATTGATTTTTATGTGTTACTGAGACGTGGCTTAATGCTGGTGAATGACTCCTCTCTCTGAACTTTCTCCTGGTTGCAGTTTTTTTAGTACCCCTAGGTCTGTTGGCCGGGGCAGGGGTCTTGCAGTTGTTTTTAAAGACAAGTTTAAGTGTAGACTTTTACCTTCTGAGTCCTATTGCACTTTTGAATCTCAGTTAATTACGCTGAATTCTTTTAAATCTGTGTTATGTGAAGATTGCTGATAGTGTTTTTTCTGATCATAAGACTAAGTCTAAGTCTAGTTCTAATTTTCCTTGTGGTGCGCTGGGTAATATTGTTTCTGCTTCTGTTTCATCTCACATACTCGATCCTTGCACAGCTAGTAGATTTTCAGCTGTTTTTGAGGTCTCTCCTTTAATTTCATTGATCGAGTCCCCCTCTCCCTGTATGGGTTTAAAAGAGTTGGTCGACCAGTTTAACTCTTCTTGTTTAGATAATTTAGATGTCAAAGTCAGGGAAAAAAAGGTCAAATCGCAGCCCTTGTTGAACAGTACAACCCATGCTCTTAGGCAGGAGTGTAGGAGGGCTGAACGCAAATGGGTTAAAGATAAACTACAGGTCTCTCATGAGATTTTGAAGAACCGTTGGAACGAGTATCAAAGAGCTGTTAAATTGGCTAGTTCAAATTATTTTTCTGGGATCATCTCCAGAAACTGTCATAATTCTAGAGTCATTTTCTCTACTGTAAATGCTGTTATTCACCCTACTGCTACTCCATCACTCACTCCTTCTGTTGACATGTGTGAAGAGTTCTTAAACTTTTTCATTGGTAAGATTGATGGCATTAGATTTCAGATTTCATCTGTTAGCAATGACTTTATTGCTTCTGTTGACCCTCATAATCAATTGACCTGTGTTACGCCTGTTTCTTGCAGCAGCTTAAAGATATACTTGCTCATTTGAAGCCTACCATGTCTCCTGGCGATGTGTTTCCTTCTTCTCTGTTTAAGCGGGTACTTGATTCCATTGGCCCAAGTATTTTGTCTATTATGAATATTAGTTTGTCATCTGGTGTTGTTCCGGTTTTAAGCATGTGGTTATTCAGCCCCTTCTCAAAAAAAAAAGAAAAAGAAAAGAAAAAAGGCTTAGACCACTTTGACATGAGTGGTTTTCGTCCCATTTCGAAATTGCCTTTTAAATCTAAGATACTGGGAAAAATTGTGAATGCACAGCTCAATGACTTTTTAATGAGGAATACAATTTTCGACAGATTCCAGTCAGGTTTTAGAGCAGGCCATAGTGCAGAGTCTGCTCTTTTGAGGGTGTCTGACATCCTACGAGGCGTTGATTCTGGAAACCCTGTTGTTCTACTTTTGTTAGATCTTACCGCGGAATTTGATACAGTTGATCATAATATTCTCATTGATCGTCTTATGGATCAGATTGGTATTCAGTGCTTAGCCCCGAAATGGTTCTCTTAGGGGATTATTCTTCTACTGTTGCCCCTCTTGTTTGTGGAGTTCTGCAGGGCTCTATACTGGGACCAATTTTATTTTCCCTTTATATGCTCCCTCTATGTTCTATTTTTAAGAAATTTGGGATTCAGTATCATCTGTATGCGGCTGATTCTCAAATTTATTTACCACTGAAACATGGGCATAAATGTGTCATTCAGTCCCTACATGAATGTTTGACTGAGGTTAAGTGCTGGCTGGCGAATAACTTTCTCCAATTAAATGAGGATAATACCGAGATAATTTTATTTGGAAATAAGGGGTGTGTGGAGGATGACTGCCTGGGGTGCTATCAAGGCTACGGAACTCGACATTACGGATGTCGTATATGGGAACTCCTCTCATCCTTCACTTCTGCTGAAATCTTATAGGCTAACGCCAGCAGAGCTGGCCAATTGACGCAAATATGCAAATACTGAAACACCGTTGCAGTTATAATGCAAGTGCAGCGTCAATTCCCTTCAGAATCTCTCTCTTCACGCTTAAATCGTGTGCTAGAAAGCTGATACTTCAAAATACTGGAATATATTCGCCGTCGTCGAAGTTGCGTCGGAGATACTTACACTGTCTCCTGCATCCGATGGCAGCTACCTGTAACCTGTGCTCGGCCGCCATCGCCCCCACCGACACGCACCTGTTTTGCATCGCGTGCTTGGGGCTGGCCCATGCCGAGTCAGCCCTCGGGGACGGAGGGTCCTGCGACCTCTGCGCGGACATGCCCCTCCGAGTCCTCAGAGCCAGGAGGGAGGAAGCTCGCGCAATAGCGGGGATTGGGCCTACCGCCGCCTCCGAGCCGCTGGTAGCCCCCCCCAACCGCGGAGTCGAGGTCCGCTCCCCGGTGAGCTTCCCCGACCCCACCTTTCAACCCCCACGCGACGTCGCCGACTTCATTTCCTTCGGGGTGAGTGAGGAGGACGACTCCATGTCGCTGTCGGCCTCCGAGATCGACTGGGGTGCGGAGCAGGCCGCGCCCGGGGCCGCGGGGCAGGACTCCCCGGCGGACCTACAGGACGAGCTCTTTCGTGTCCTCTCGAAGGCCGTCGAGGAACTGGACCTCGAGTGGAAAGCTCCTGATGAACCATCAAAGAGCAAGCTGGATTCGTGGTTCCTGCAATCGAGCCGCCGCCAGGCCGCTTCGAAGAGAGGAACACCGTTTTTCCCCGACGTGCATGAGCACGTGGTGAAGTCGTGGGCGGCCCCGCAATCGGCGCGCACCCTCACTTCCACCCAGGCCATGTTTGCCCCCGTGGACGATGCGGGGGACCACGGTTACCTCAGCATCCCCCCCGTCGAGGAGACCGTCGCCGCTCACCTCTGCCCGTCGGCTCCCGCCCTGGGCTCGGACCGCAGCCTGCCGTCCCGAGCCTGCAGATTTACGGCCCACCAGGCTAACAAGGCCTTCGGTGCCGCGGGGGAGGCGGTATCCGCGCTGCATGCCATGGCCCTTCTCCAAGTGCTACAGGCAAAGCAGCTGAAGTCTCTGGATGGCGCCGCCTCTATTGACGCTGACGCCATCCGGGATCTCCGTTCGGCCACGGACCTCGCGCTCCTGGCCACGAAGCGCTCGGCCCAGGCGATCGGCCGCTCTATGGGCTTCCTCGTGGTCCTCCACAGACATCTGTGGCTCACTTTGTCGGACGTACAGGAAGCCGACAGGAAGACGCTCCTGAATGCGCCCATTTCCCCTGCAGGCCTGTTCGGTGACGCGATGGAGAAAGTCACCGAGCGTTACTCGGAGACGCAAAAGAAGGCCAAGGCTATGAGCCACGTTATTCCCCGGAGAGCGCCGCCGCCGCCGCCGCCACAGCCGCGCTCACGTTCGTCCTCAGCCTCAGGCCGCCAACCACAGGCTGCGGCCAGGAGACAAACAGCGCCTCGCCCGGGACAGGACGCCCGTAGGGGCCGTAGCGGTCAGTGGCAGGGGGCGGGTAACAGGAGGACGCAGAGGAGCCCGCGCAGGAAGCCCACCGCGTCGCCTGCGAGGCCCAAGCAGTCTTCCTGACCGCTCGGGCAAGAGGAGGAGAAAGCGCCAGTTCGGCCCCGCGTCCAAGCGGCGCGCTCTAATGCACTTGGTCCCTCGGAGTTCTGCGAGCGACGCGTGCAGTTGTGTTGTGAATGTAAATGTAAACAATGCTGTTGCAATAAAACAAATCACTACTTCACAAACAGAGCTTTTTTCTCCTCTTGCACCACACACTGTGTTACTCGCCCTGCCTTCGAGCAGCGCAGAGCCACGGTCAATAGCTACCCCCAGCACTCACACAGCGGCCATGACCGCAGCGGCGATGACCGCAGGTTTAGATCAGCCCACGCTCAGTCGTTTTCAGGCAGCATGGGAAGCTATTCCGGGCATTTCACCGTGGGTGTTGAATATAATTCGGCGCGGGTACACGCTTCAGTTCAAACGCAGACCACCCCGCTTCCGCGGCGTAATTCAGTCATTAACTTTGCCCCAAAACGCTCATGTGCTGAGGCAGGAAGTGTGCAGCTTGCTCGAAAAGAAGGCTATAGAACCAGTTCCCCCGAGCGAGCGGGAAAGCGGGTTCTACAGCCGCTACTTCGTCGTGCCGAAGAAGGGAGGGGGTCTCCGTCCCATTCTGGATCTGAGACCTGTCAACAGAGCGCTTCACAAGCGCGCCTTCAGGATGACAACACTGAAACAAATCCTGGCGCAAATTCGCCCCGGGGATTGGTTCGCTTCAGTGGATTTAAAGGACGCTTATTTTCATATTCAGATAGTGAAGCGTCACAGACGATTCCTGAGGTTTGCGTTCGAGGATTCGGCGTACCAATATACGGTGCTTCCGTTTGGACTGGCCCTAGCCCCCCGAACGTTTTCGAAATGTGTAGACGCGGCACTTTCACCCCTCAGATCGAGCGGAATGCGCGTCTTGAACTATCTGGACGACTGGCTAGTTCTCGCTCAGTCGAGAGAAACGCTGATCAGCCATGTGAATGCCCTCCTTCGACACTTAGAGATGCTTGGTTTGAGGGTGAACGTCCAAAAAAAGTGTGCTCACACCGAGCCAGACGACAACATTCCTGGGAGTGTGCTTGGATTCGGTGAGAATGAGAGCGCGCCTCTCCCCCGAGCGAGCGGAGGCTCTGAGTTCTTCTCTCGGTCTCTTCAGACCGGGCAGGCTCGTCCCACTGAAAGAGTTTCAGAGGCTACTGGGACGGATGGCAGCGGCATCTTCGGTATGTCATCTGGGGCTGCTGCATATGAGACCGCTTCAACTCTGGCTGAAAGCGCGCGTTCCCCCGAGTGCGTGGTATTCTGGCCACAAGCGCGTCATGGTCACCGGCGGATGCGCCCGTGCCCTGGTTCCTTGGAGGAACCCGGATCTCTTCAGCGCAGGTGTCCCTATGGGCTTAGTGACACGGCGAGTGGAGGTCCTGACGGACGCTTCATCCACCGGATGGGGAGCGGTCTGCTTAGGCAAGCCCGCCTCGGGTCGGTGGTCAGAGAAGCAGACGGAGTGGCACATAAATCGCTTGGAGCTAGAAGCGGTCGCTCTAGCTCTCAGAGCCTTCCGGTCTCAGCTGGAGCAGCAGCATGTGTTGATTCGGACCGACAACACTTCTGTGGTCTCGTACATAAATCGCCAGGGCGGTGTACATTCCAAAGCCCTATTCAGGCAGGCGGAATCTCTTCTGCTATGGGCGGACCGGTTTTTCCTCTCGGTGAGAGCGGCGCACATCCCCGGTGTTCTAAATCGCGGGGCGGATATGCTCTCGAGAAAAGGGATTCCCCAAGGGGAGTGGAGGCTTCACCCCGGGACGGTTAAGCTGATATGGAATCGTTTTGGCAGGGCGGAGGTCGACCTCTTTGCGACGAGCGAGAACACGCACTGTCAGATGTTCTTCTCGCTGTCCCGTTCCCCTCGGGAGGTGGACGCACTGACTGCACGATGGCCGAGAGTCTGTCTCTATGCTTTTCCTCCGGTGAAAGTTTTGCCCATGGTGTTGTGCAAAATCAGGGAGGAGAAGGCGGCGGTGACTCTGGTAGCCCCGAACTGGCCGAATCAGCCCTGGTTCGCGGATTTGATAGAGTTACTAGCAGGGCAGCCATGGGAGATTCCGCTCAGGAAGGACCTTCTGTCTCAGGCGGGCGGAACGATTTGGCATCCCAGCCCCGGGCTGTGGAGCCTCCACGTGTGGCCGCTGCAGGGTCGCTGAGCGAGCGGGACGCGCTGCATTCGCGAGTTTTGAATACTATCGCAGAGGCGCGAGCTCCGTCCACCAGGCGTTTGTATGCTCTGAAGTGGGGTGTATTCTCTAAATGGTGTCAGGATGTCGGTTTAGACCCAGCGGACTGTTCTGTGTCGGATATTCTACGCTTCCTTCAGTATAGGATGGATGAAGGGAGCCTACCATCCACTCTGAAGGTATACGTGGCCGCTATTGCCGCGTTTCACCCCCCTGTTGACGGACAGTCTATCGGTAGACATGCGTCGGTGACACGGTTCCTCAGGGGAGCTAGGAGATTGTGCCCTGCTCGGCCGCCTTCTGTGCCGCCGTGGGACTTAGCTTTGGTCTTGGAGGCTTTGTCACGACCGCCTTTCGAGCCCCTTGCCGCGATTGCCATTAAGGAGCTATCGCTAAAAACGGCTCTGCTTCTCGCTCTCGCCTCGGCGAAACGGGTCGGGGATTTACAGGCTTTCTCTGTAAGTGAAGATTGTATTCGCTTTGGACCGGGAAACTGTAATGTTATTCTCAGACCGAGGCCGGGTTACGTTCCTAAGTCGCTCAATACCCCGTTCAGAGCGCAGATCGTTTCTCTGCCTGCCCTGTCCGCTGAGCCATCAACCTCTCAGGGTTCGGATGCTCAGAGTGCTATTTGCCCAGTCAGAACGCTCCGAGAATACATTTCTCGCTCGGCCGCGTTTCGACAATCGGACCAGCTGTTTGTGTGCTTTGGTGGATGCAACAAGGGACGGGGGGTCTCTAAACAGAGGCTTGCTCACTGGATTGTGGACGCTATTGTTTTGGCTTATGATTGTCTGGGACAGGAATGTCCCCTGAACATCAAGGCTCATTCGACTAGGGCGATTGCCTCCTCGTGGGCTTGGACTAAGGGTATGTCTATTCAGGATTTATGTCTTGCGGCTGGCTGGTCTTCTCAGAACACGTTTGCCAGATTTTACAAGTTGGATTTGCCCTCTGTAGCGTCTCGAGTGCTTTCGGTGAGTTGATCATTTACACAGCATTAGAGAGCTGCTCTGCGCTTTGCTCATGAGTTGTTCTGTGTGCTATTGTGTGTTGTACTATTGTCACCGCTATGCGTTGGCTTTCTCTGTTGTTGTTGCCCTGTTGGTCTACAGTGCAACCTTCCCCCATTTATACTTCCCGGGATATGCAAATTCCGGTAGTGTTTGTGAGCTTGTGATTGGTCCCTTTGGACCTATCGGAGGTTAGAGGTTCACTATTGGTCAATCTCGGCCTATCAGGCGCTTACATTCTGGGGGCGAGGTTTGTATTGGGTCTGTTTTCAGTGGTTTGCTGCCACGGCGGGATTCTATACAGTTCCCATATACGACATCCGTAATGTCGAGTTCCGTAGCCTTGATAGGGAACGTCTCCGGTTACTTTCGTAACCTCGGTTCCCTGAAAGGCAAGGAACGAGACATTACGCTCGCCGCCATGTTCGATATTGATTTAGCGTTTGTTCGATTCTGAAGGGAATTGACGCTGCACTTGCATTATAACTGCAACGGTGTTTCAGTATTTGCATATTTGCGTCAATTGGCCAGCTCTGCTGGCGTTAGCCTATAAGATTTCAGCAGAAGTGAAGGATGAGAGGAGTTCCCATATACGACATCCGTAATGTCTCGTTCCTTGCCTTTCAGGGAACCGAGGTTACGAAAGTAACCGGAGACGTTGTTTCCTGAGAAGAAACTGTCTAGCGTGAGAAACCTTGGTGTCATTTTTGACTCTGAGCTTAATTTTGACCGGCAAATCAATGTTGTTGTTAAGAATAGTTTTTTCCATTTTAGATCAATATCTAAATTGAAGTCTATCCTCTCTTTTGAAGATATGGAGAAGATTGTTCATGCCTTTGTGTCATCCCGTTTGGATTACTGTAATGTTGTATCTGGGTGTGAGTCAGGCCTCTCTCTCTCGTTTGCAGCTCGTTCATAACTCAGCTGCCAGACTTTTAACGGGTTCCAAAAAGAGAGAACATATTACTTCTGTGTTAATCAAACTACACTGGTTACCCATACGATACAGAATTCATTACAAAGTGGTGTTGTACGTTTTTAAGGCTCTGCATGGCTTTGCACCAGAGTATGTTACTGATTTAATCAGTCACTGTTAATCCAGTAGATCTCTGCACTCAAATGATCAATTGCTCCTCATGGTTCCGCGATCTCGTTTAAAATGTAAAGGTGATCGGGCATTCTCTGTTGCAGCTCCTAGGCGCTGGAATGTCCTTCCTCTGTCTGTAAAATCTTCTCCTTCATTGGGTGTTTTTCAGAGTGCGCTTAAAACATATTTTCTTTAGCATTTGAAAATGCTTTGTGAGCTGTGTATGTCATGTGTTTGCATTGTTTTATGTTTTTGTTTATTTTCTCAAAATATTAGTTGAAAAACATAAAAATGTTGCCTTGGCATTTAAGTTGAAGCAATAAAATTATTAACTGGAAATAAATAAACACTAAAAAATACTAATCTAAAACTGAAATAAAAATAAACCTAAATAGCAATATTTAAAAAATAAAAAAATAAAAAAAATGTTTTAAATAAAATGACAAAATACAGTGATTGACAGTGATTGCTCTTGGCTTCCATAACCCATTCACAATTTTAATCATTTCATTTTTCATGCTACTAGCAACACACTGCAATGTTTCTAGATTGACAACCATATTTAAATGTGAGATTGAATCTGAAAATACACTGGTGATAACCATAGCAACAAACGGGACAAAAAGATATGATACTGTATTCCAAAATAGATATGTGCATTAAATCCTGCAAACTAATAGACCTGCCACTCGTTCTGTGTAAAGTGTGTTTCTTTGTTCTTCATGTGTTTCTTTGTTCTTGTTCTTCAAAGAACTAGTTGCTGTTGCAACAACCACAACTTGTTACTTTTTGTACATATTTTTTATTTCCTACTTTTATATTTGTGCTGTGGTTCCTTTAAGTAAATATATTTTTAAATTATTCCTTTTTGTGTTAAAAATATTGAAAAGATTTTTGTTTAAATGTGTTTACTATTACTGTAATAAAGACAGGGAACATTTAAATCCATTTTATGCATTAGGCATGAGTTGTAAAACGTACTATAATTTCATGAAATATCTGCCATTTATATGTTGCATGCAAAAGAATAAATCAGTCAGTCAGAACACAGAGAAAGATACAGTGGCTACTGTGACTGAACCGTGGAAATAAGCAAAACCTTGATGCATGTGCCTAGCCCCGGGTTTAATGTCAATCATGGCACTGGTTGTTGAAATGAAAACATCAAAATGAGCTTAGAGAACAGTAAATATAGAGAACTGTGATGGGGTTTGCAGTGATAAAACTACTTCACTGGCAGACAGACTGAACTACTTAGCAATATGATTTTTGCATGTAATGTCACAAGTCTGTATAAAATGCATCATCTAATATTGATATATATAGAGCTACAAATAAGTCAACTAATACATATAATCAATAAACCGAAATAAACAATAAACCGTGACAAGCTAGCACTTTGAACTCCTTTTCAGACAGGAGTCAGTCTGCTTGAAACTAAAAACAAGTGTCTGTTTACACCCCAAGTGCAAATCACTCGCCTTGTTGTCAGAGTCTTTTACAGTATTTACAGTAGCTCCGCCCACCAGTGTCTGATTGACAGACAAAACTACAAAGGAAACCTGTCAGATAACAGGATCAGTGTGTGGAGAGTAAGACGGGTGGCGTCAGCTTTTGACAGACCCGAGTTTGAATCTTATTCTTCTCCCTTTTCCCATTACATATCAGCTCAGAGTGAAGTTTATTTTCAAATAGAAATTAAGAAAATATTTGAAAAGTGGAAATAACAGGGAGTGCTTAACAGGGAGGGACAAGTAATGTCCCAATAAGGCAGCATCTATTTATGTAGACGAAATACTCCAAGGCACTCACGTGGTAAAGCAAACAGCCTTTAATGAACTGGGCTAAATCATTAAAACCAGTTAAAAGTAGATCTACGCGTTTCGGCAACACCGCTTCTTCAGGACACACATCAATGTATTCTTAAAACTAGTGGCGATTAGTGGATCATCAAGGACAGCTGGCTGATATGTGGGTATGGATAAGACTGGCATCTTGATCTTGGTACAAAGCATAACAACAAAGAGAAAAAGAGAGAAAGAAAGAGAGAGAAAAAAAGAGAAAGAAAAAAGATTACATACATATCATGGAAATAAACAGACAATAGTAAATAGACAATAGGCAGCATCTATTTATGATTTTAATGAATATTTATAATGAATATTTATATATTATTATAAAACAGTATGCAATAAAAACATATTCGGAGCCTATGATTATGTTTTTATTGCATACTATTTTATAATATACTGTACACTGAGGTGCAAATAGTATCTGGCGCTATTTGCACTAATGATAAATAAATAGATCCTTCCAAGAAAAAATAATAATAAAAATAACTAGGTTTCAATAAGGTCATACACGGCCTTTAAAATGAAATTCCCCTTCATCTGTTGGACATTCTTCGGCAGCAACATGAAGTCTGTGCTTTAGTTCTGACACAATGGAAAAACTGGCCAAAACAATAAACATCAGAGTTCTTGATTTATCTGCACTTGACACACGAATGAAACGCTTTGCCGTAGTTTAATCTCCAGATCAATCTTTCTTCCAGCTTTCTGACTTTGGGACCATGGTGTGTAACCTTGCCCATACAGTAAACATGAGGTCCTGTTATTTCAGCTTTATAATGAGTTTGACAGACCGAAGCGTCTGTCCGGCAGATGGGGAGTCCGGGGTCACTCGTGTCCAACGGGAGGAGAACACATTACACCGGCACATCACAACCGTTCCTCCTGTGATTTCATGAGGTCGACTCAATTATGTGCTGACCCCGGGTAATTATTCAATTCACAAAGTTAATAAACACTGGAGGGGATCTCCTGACAGCCGCAGCGCAACTTTGTCACTTGCAATTCAAATTACAGCGGGACTCCAAGGTGCAAGACACTGAAAATAGACGACAGGTAATGATCTATTGCTTTGGAGAGAGTGCTGAGTTTGTCAAGGGGGTTTGGGGAAGGAGGCTGGGTTTATTTAGTCACTTATGTTTCATGCCTGCACTCAAAACAACGGCAAGAACAAAAGAAACTCTTGAATTACTGTGGGAGCTGGCACACTTGTTTCTGTTCAAGAAGAAGAAGAAGAAAAAAAACGCACCCTCATGCATCCTCCAATGAAATAAACAGACTTATTTCGGGTTGACTTTATATGATAAACAACAGGCATTTATTCACACGGCAGAGATCCCATAATGCATTTCAGTTAGGATCAGAAGTTTGTTATTCCTCTCAGTAGCAGAACTCGAGTTAGGCACATGTTTTCTCACAGTCCTGTTTTAGACTGCTGCGTTGTGTATTTATATCCAGACTGACTTGTGTAGATGTTCAGGACAACACCCACATCTTCAGGAAACCCGAGGTGTGTGAATGAAAGCGTACTAGAAAACTAGTTGTCAGACATTTGAGAGGATGAGTGTGGGGATATTCTTACTGATCTTAACATGTAATATCAAGTTATTTGCATAACTACAGTTTTACATAATATGCTGTGGCTGATTGTTAAACCGTAAACACTAGTAAAGGGGATATATGTCATTTTCATGTATGAATTGCTCCTTTATTGCCAATGTGTGATAACATAACTTACAAAACAAGCCCTTCCCTGACTTCCTAGGTTGTCTATGAAAGTCTGAGTACTGATTTTTTTTTTTAAATACTCATCTGTCAATCACTATGATTCATCCACACCTCTATGATCAGATGCTTTCTGAACCGCTGTTTCTCACCGTTGTCATTTCTATTGTGTGTTACGTTTGTTATTAAGAGGAAAGTGGAGCACATATTTACAGATTTGCTCTCACTCTCTAAAAATGGCCGGGTTAAAAACAACCCATTTGGCAACCCAGTGCTGGGTAAATATTGGACAGAACACATGCTGGGTTAAAGTAACCCAAGTGTATTGGGTTGCACAATTTAACCCAAATTCTGCTCATTTTGACTAAATGCTGGGCTAGTTTGACCTTATTAATGGTTATTTCCATTTCCTTGCAGCAAATGCTCTTTATATAGGCTATATAAATTATTTAATTATATAGATTGATAATTCAGGAAATTAATGGACATTAAACAGTGTAAATCAAATAACTTTCTTTAATGGCAAGTACATTAACCACATCATGAAACAATTCGAGGGATTTGCTTACGGATTTTAACATGTACTCTCAATTCCCTTGTCATTTGAAGTGCACTGTAAAAATGAATTCGCTATATCTACTCAATAAAATTGTGGCAGCAGATTACAAGCAATATTATTAATTAAATTTAACAAATTAGAATTGAGTAATATAATTAATCAAATTAATTCCTTAAAAGTTAACCATTTAAAATGAGTAAAATTTACAACAATTTTTTTTTAAAACAAAAATATCTGAATAACAGACAGACGTCAAAGATGAATTAAGAACTCTTTATTTTTTATTGCCAACATTGAAGACACCTGATGTTAACAAGCAGAATCACTGAAGGAGAAAAACATATTTAAGTCACCATTATGGTGATCAGCGTTTGTTTTAGTTGGGCTCTTGACCCTTAAATCATTGACTTTAGATTTTGTTTGGCTGCTGTACCTGAGTTATAACAGCCAGATGAACAACGAGAAAAGGTGACCTGATGGTGTTGATTGTGTTTTAACATAATTGTTATTTCACAATCATTTGACCTGAATCACTTAACTCATATAGAGCCCAATTTCTGAGTTAATTACTTTTATTAACTATGTAAAGGTTATTTGCATGACTACATTTTTACATAATTTGCTGTGGCGTCTGCACTCTGTACATGTGTGTGGTCGCGACTGTTGAACCACAACTGTAAATACTTATTTAAAGGGGCTATATATAAGAATTATCATGTATTACTTGCTCTTATTGCCAATGTGTGAAGCCATTTCTGCATTTGTGACAATATGCAAAGATTTGACAGAATCATCTGAACCGAGGTGAGAATGTCAAGAGCGGTGGGACAATCCTGGTCAAAGTGTATGATTCATTTCAATCATAGTCATATAACTATTGAGTTTGTCATTCTTAAGCTTAAAACTTGAAAATTGGGAAAATATAAGGCAGATTTTATTTTTTTTATTTTTTTTAATCAGAAGATTTGGATATGGAACTATGTTTCTGAAGGATATCTCGTCACCAAATCCCTGAAGCATGAAGCTTACCCTGAATTACTTCCATTAAAATGCCTCTCAGATTTAATCATTTAAGCAAAGGTGTGTGATAGATTTATATGAATTATGCCTGCCTTGGAGCTTGTTCTCATTCCATAGCTCATGAAAACCTAATTGAACATCATGTGGCCAAATGATTTAAATAGCTTGTTATTCATTCTTAAGTCGTTCAGCGACGGGGCGCAGTCAGCTATGAAGGTAAGTCACCGACATCTGTTGCGAAGGGTGAGGAATTTAATAAAATAGCTGCTCATAAAAAAGTGCTTAATAAGAATCAGGGTGAGAAATTAAATCAGAACCAGGTCTTCAGGTCTTATCTGTCAAATCTTGGCAAGGGTTTCAAGAAGATCTCCTCCTCTGAAGAGTCCTGCAATTTGAGTCTTTGAGCACAGACCATCAAAAAGAGATAACACTCGAATTGTTGGACATGAAATTGCTTGGTATTCTTCAGCTTCTCCTGAGATTAAAAGAGCGAAGACATCTAAAGAAGATTGTTACTGCTTTGAACACTTTCAGGTTTTTCTAAAACCTACAATAAAGTTTTAAATAAAAACAAAGCTCAATATAAGAATGCAGCATATGACCTAAACCTTTTTGCGATAAAGTGAATTCATTATTAAAAGAGGCCTATTATGCCCTTTTTTGAGGTCTTGGTGTTGTCTTTGGGCTCTACTAGAACAGGCTTTCATGGTTGAATGTTCAAAACACATTCATTTCCCCATATTCTAAGCCTTGTGTGTTTTTGCGCCATTTCGCAACAAATCCACAGTACAGCCATTGTGTGTCTCTGATCAACTGAATGAGTCTGTGTTTCGAAGGAATCGTTTAACTGAATGATTGAATGAATCATGATTTTCTACATGTACTGTATATCTCGTGCCTACAGCTGATAAAATCATACCTGTGGTCCACCATGTTGCAAGAAAGACTGGTGTCAATTGGACACGACGTTATGAGATCGCTGGATAAGGATAAACTTGACAGAGCTTTTGCTGCACTCCGTTATCAGAAAAAGTTGTAAACGTCAAAATCTGAGTAAGTGTAAAACATTTCCTGTGATTGATAATTCAGGAAATTAATGGACATTAAACAGTCTAAATCAAATAACTTTCTTTAATGGCAAGTACATTAACCACATCATGAAACAATTCGAGGTTAAATGAATCTGAAATCGCCCCCTACAGCCCTTATTAGGGCACTATTTAAGGAGACAGCCATTAGTGGTGTCTAAAACCATAGTGGACGTTATAGAGTGCACTCAATCAGTCCCACAATGCACTGCAATAACGAGTGTACAACTGATATACGCTGAACGGCTAGAGAATACCCATAATGCACCGTGAGAATTGCATGTCCAATGAATTTGCTTCAGCCGAATCATCCATCCATTCATTTTCCAAACCGCTGGTCCAATGTGGCTACAGCGTAATATCACACAAGAATAAATTCCTTTTTTATACATGCTAGTTTCCATGACAGAGTTAAAAATAAATCTTTTCATCCACTTTCTGTAGCCATTTGGCTAAGTTTTAAATATTTATTTAACTATTTATTTAACTCATTTACTTATCCAGGGGTGCACATCACTGGTGCGCAGGTGTGGTACAAATCAACAATGCGCACCAGAAAACGTGGAGGGAAGCGCTTTTGAGTACCAACATTTTCGGGGACACGGACACGTTTACTTATTGGAGTAGGATTTTTCTCCATCTCTGGTAATATAGCAATAATGATTAGGGCAGCACGATATCAGGTTTTAGCATCGATATCGCGATGTGCGTATCCGCAAAATAGTCACATCGCAGGATGCACATATAGGGATCTTAGTTGATCGGTTTCGGTTCGGAACGCATGTGATTCGTGGATTAATTGCAAAGTTTACCCATCGTAGAGTGAAAGTTTATCATTTGCATGTGTTTTTAAGTCCTGTCAGTTTAAACATCAAGTGCAAAAACAAGACTGGAACTCGAGTGCTGTTTTGTGCAGAAACACAGAGCCAAATTCAGTTCTCTTAGATGTTTGTTCATCCAATGTTAATCAAACAACAAAAGACAAAGATAAAATCACTTTTATAGCTTTAACACAGATTAATTGTATTAATTACATTAAGTATATTTAATTTATACAGTGAAGAAGACTATATAGTCTTATTTAACATTTGATTATTCAATGTCTGTACCTGAATACACTTAGACTTACCCGGAAAACATAAAGCACTACTTATTTCATTTGTGATGATGACAGCTTGTAGGATAAGTGTGCCGTGTAAAGTGTGAGTACCAAGCAGATCTCCAGGTGCTCCTTGAGAACCAGACCAAAGTGATATATCAGTGGACTAGTGTAGGCGATAGTGAACGAGGGTTATAGGGGGTGATTTCAGACACAGCCAAGGTCAAGCAGACCAAAGTGATGTGCACCCCCGACTATATCAGTGGACTAGTGTAGGTGATAGTGAACGAGGGTTATATGGAGTAATTTCAGACACAGCCAAGGTCAACCAGACCAAAGTGATGTGCACCCCCGACAATATCAGTGGACTAGTGTAGGCGATAGTGAACGAGGGTTATATGGAGTGATTTCAGACACAGCCAAGGTCAAGCAGACCAAAGTGATGTGCACCCCCGACTATATCAGTGGACTAGTGTAGGCGACGGTGAACGAGGGTTATAGGGGTGATTTCAGACACAGCCACGGTCAAGCAGACCAAAGAGATGTGCACCCCTGACTATATCAGTGGACTAGTGTAGGCGATGGTGAACGAGGGTTATACGGGGTGATTTCAGACACAGCCAAGGTCAAGCAGACCAAAGTGATGTGCACCCCAGACTATATCAGTGGACTAGTGTAGGCGATAGTGAACGAGGGTTATAGGGGGTGATTTCAGACACAGCCAAGGTCAAGCAGACCAAAGTGATGTGCACCCCTGACTATAACAGTGGACTAGTGTAGGCGATGGTGAACGAGGGTTATAGGGGGTGATTTCAGACACAGCCAAGGTCAAGCAGACCAAAGTGATGTGCACCCCCGACTATATCAGTGGACTAGTGTAGGCGATGGTGAACGAGGGTTATATGGAGTGATTTCAGACACAGCCAAGGTCAACCAGACCAAAGTGATGTGCACCCCCGACTATATCAGTGGACTAGTGTAGGCGATGGTGAACAAGGGTTATACAGGGGGATTTCAGACACAGCCAAGGTCAAGCAGGCCAAAGTGATATGCAACGCTGACTATATCAGAGGACTAGTATAGGCGATAGTGAACGAGGGTTATAAGGAATGATTTCAGACACAGCCAAGGTCAAGCAGACCAAAGTGATGTGCACCCCCGACTAATCAGTGGACTAGTGTAGGCGATAGTGAACGAGGGTTATAGGGGTGATTTCAGACACAGCCAAGGTCAAGCAGACCAAAGTGATGTGCACCCCTGACTATATCAGTGGACTAGTGTAGGCGATGGTGAACAAGGGTTAAACAGAGTGATTTCAGACACAGCCAAGGTCAAGCAGACCAATGTGATGTGCACCCCCGACTATATCAGTGGACTAGTGTAGGCGATAGTGAACGAGGGTTATAGGGGTGATTTCAGACACAGCCAAGGTCAAGCAGACCAAAGAGATGTGCACCCCCGACTATATCAGTGGACTAGTGTAGGCGATAGTGAACAAGGGTTATACGGAGTGATTTCAGACACAGCCAAGGTCAAGCAGACCAAAGTGATGTGCACCCCCGACTAATCAGTGGACTAGTGTAGGTGATAGTGAACAAGGGTTATACGGAGTGATTTCAGACACAGCCAAGGTCAAGCAGACCAAAGAGATGTGCACCCCCGACTATATCAGTGGACTAGTGTAGGCGATAGTGAACAAGGGTTATACAGAGTGATTTCAGACACAGCCAAGGTCAAGCAGACCAATGTGATGTGCACCCCCGACTATATCAGTGGACTAGTGTAGGCGATAGTGAACAAGGGTTATACGGAGTGATTTCAGACACAGCCAAGGTCAAGCAGACCAAAGTGATGTGCACTCCTGACTATATCAGTGGACTAGTGTAGGCGACGGTGAACAAGGATTATACGGGGTGATTTCAGACACAGCCAAGGTCAAGCAGACCAAAGTGATGTGCACCCCCGACTATATCAGTGGACTAGTGTAGGCGATAGTGAACGAGGGTTATAGGGGTGATTTCAGACACAGCCAAGGTCAAGCAGACCAAAGTGATGTGCACCCCCGACTATATCAGTGGACTAGTGTAGGCGATAGTGAACGAGGGTTATAGGGGGTGATTTCAGACACAGCCAAGGTCAAGCAGACCAAAGTGATGTGCACCCCCGACTATATCAGTGGACTAGTGTAGGCGATAGTGAACAAGGGTTATAGGGGGTGATTTCAGACACAGCCAAGGTCAAGCAGACCAAAGTGATGTGCACCCCTGACTATATCAGTGGACTAGTGTAGGCGACGGTGAACAAGGGTTATACGGGGTGATTTCAGACACAACCAAGGTCAAGCAGACCAAAGTGATGTGCACCCCCTACTATATCAGTGGACTAGTGTAGGCGACGGTGAACAAGGGTTATACGGGGTGATTTCAGACACAGCCAAGGTCAAGCAGACCAAAGTGATGTGCACTCCCAACTATATCAGTGGACTAGTGTATGCGACGGTGAATGAGGGTTATACGGGGTGATTTCAGACACAGCCAAGGTCAAGCAGACCAAAGTGATGTGCACCCCCGACTATATCAGTGGACTAGTGTAGGCGATAGTGAACAAGGGTTATACGGAGTGATTTCAGACACAGCCAAGGTCAAGCAGACCAAAGTGATGTGCACCCCCGACTATATCAGTGGACTAGTGTAGGCGATAGTGAACAAGGGATATACGGAGTGATTTCAGACAGAGCCAAGGTCAAGCAGACCAAAGTGATGTGCACCCCTGAATATATCAGTGGACTAGTGTAGGCGATAGTGAACGAGGGTTATATGGAGTGATTTCAGACACAGCCAAGGTCAAGCAGACCAAAGTGATGTGCACCCCCGACTATATCAGTGGACTAGTGTTGGCGATGGTGAACGAGGATTATATGGAGTGATTTCAGACACAGCCAAGGTCAAGCAGACCAAAGTGATGTGCACCCCTGACTATATCAGTGGACTAGTGTAGGCGACGGTGAACAAGGGTTATACGGGGTGATTTCAGACACAACCAAGGTCAAGCAGACCAAAGTGATGTGCACCCCCTACTATATCAGTGGACTAGTGTAGGCGACGGTGAACAAGGGTTATACGGGGTGATTTCAGACACAGCCAAGGTCAAGCAGACCAAAGTGATGTGCACTCCCAACTATATCAGTGGACTAGTGTAGGCGACGGTGAATGAGGGTTATACGGGGTGATTTCAGACACAGCCAAGGTCAAGCAGATCAAAGTGATGTGCACCCCCGACTATATCAGTGGACTAGTGTAGGCGATAGTGAACAAGGGTTATACGGAGTGATTTCAGACACAGCCAAGGTCAAGCAGACCAAAGTGATGTGCACCCCCGACTATATCAGTGGACTAGTGTAAGCGATAGTGAACGAGGGTTATATGGAGTGATTTCAGACACAGCCAAGGTCAAGCAGACCAAAGTGATGTGCATCCCTGAATATATCAGTGGACTAGTGTAGGCGATAGTGAACGAGGGTTATATGGAGTGATTTCAGACACAGCCAAGGTCAAGCAGACCAAAGAGATGTGCACCCCCGACTATATCAGTGGACTAGTGTTGGCGATGGTGAACGAGGATTATATGGAGTGATTTCAGACACAGCCAAGGTCAACCAGACCAAAGTGATGTGCACCCCTGACTATATCAGTGGACTAGTGTAGGCGATATTGAACAAGGGTTATACGGAGTGATTTCAGACACAGCCAAGGTCAAGCAGACCAAAGTGATGTGCACCCCCGACTATATCAGTGGACTAGTGTAGGCGATAGTGAACAAGGGTTATACGGGGTGATTTCAGACACAGCCAAGGTCAAGCAGACCAAAGTGACGTGCACCCCCGACTAATCAGTGGACTAGTGTAGGTGACGGTGAACAAGGGTTATACGGGGTGATTTCAGACACAGCCAAGGTCAAGCAGACCAAAGTGACGTGCACCCCTGACTATATCAGTGGACTAGTGTAGGAGACGGTGAACAAGGGTTATACGGAGTGATTTCAGACACAGCCAAGGTCAAGCAGACCAAAGTGATGTGCACCCCCGACTATATCAGTGGACTAGTGTAGGCGATAGTGAACAAGGGTTATACGGGGTGATTTCAGACACAGCCAAGGTCAAGCAGACCAAAGTGACGTGCACCCCCGACTAATCAGTGGACTAGTGTAGGTGACGGTGAACAAGGGTTATACGGGGTGATTTCAGACACAGCCAAGGTCAAGCAGACCAAAGTGATGTGCACCCCTGACTATATCAGTGGACTAGTGTAGGCGATAGTGAACGAGGGTTATATGGAGTGATTTCAGACACAGCCAAGTTCAAGCAGACCAAAGTGATGTGCACCCCTGACTATATCAGTGGACTAGTGTAGGTGATAGTGAACGAGGGTTATAGGGGTGATTTCAGACACAGCCAAGGTCAAGCAGACCAATGTGATGTGCACCCCCGACTATATCAGTGGACTAGTGTAGGCGATAGTGAACGAGGGTTATAGGGGTGATTTCAGACACAGCCAAGGTCAAGCAGACCAATGTGATGTGCACCCCCGACTATATCAGTGTACTAGTGTAGGCGATAGTGAACAAGGGTTATACGGAGTGATTTCAGACACAGCCAAGGTCAAGCAGACCAAAGTGATGTGCACCCCCGACTATATCAGTGGACTAGTGTAGGCGACGGTGAACAAGGGTTATATGGAGTGATTTCAGACACAGCCAAGGTCAAGCAGACCAAAGTGATGTGCACCCCCGATTATATCAGTGGACTAGTGTAGGCGACGGTGAACAAGGGTTATACGGAGTGATTTCAGACACAGCCAAGGTCAAGCAGACCAATGTGATGTGCACCCCCGACTATATCAGTGGACTAGTGTAGGCGATAGTGAACGAGGGTTATATGGAGTGATTTCAGACACAGCCAAGTTCAAGCAGACCAAAGTGATGTGCACCCCTGACCATATCAGTGGACTAGTGTAGGCGATAGTGAACGAGGGTTATAGGGGTGATTTCAGACACAGCCAAGTTCAACCAGACCACAGTGATGTGCACCCCTGACTATATCAGTGGACTAGTGTAGGCAACGGTGAACGAGGGTTATAGGGGGTGATTTCAGACACAGCCAAGGTCAAGCAAGGAAGACAGGAAATAAACACGGGAACTGGGAACACAAAACTGAACATAAACCTGACAATAAACATGATTTGTGGACTAATTATATTGATATTAATTAGATTAGATTTATTCATATGGAATTCTACCACTGTTATTTCAGTATTATTGACGCACTATTGTATTATTTATTAATATTTTGAATTAGCATTAATTTTAATAGTTTTCATTTTCATTTCAGTTTAAACTTTACTATTTGTGTGGTTGTTATTAGTTGTATTCTTTTTTTTGTTCTTCACATTAATATAGCTTTAATACATTTTATTTAAGTTTTACTTTTATCACTTGTTTTAGTTGCCAAGGCAAAATTTCTAATTTTCTAAATTTCACTTAATATTTATAATTTATTTTATTTCAATTTTATCTTAATTACCAAAAAAATATTTTTAGTTAACAATAACATGCCTGAATTCTACATAAATCCTACTTACTCACAATACGAATATATATATATATTTTTTCAGCTTTTACGCCATATACACGTGGTGGATTATTTAAACAACTAGTCAATTATCTGTTTTAACTGGAAATGATAAATATGCATGGATGTACCAGCAGAATTAAAGAAGATGCATTTTCCACTTTTCTTTGAGTATTTTTCAGTGCAAACTCTCAAAGAGCTAAAGCACAGCATGCTAAAATATCAACACTAACATAAGAAAACGTAAGACAAAATCTAGGCAAACTTCTTATCCTAACCAATTGGCTAGTCAGTTGTGATCTTTCAAATCTTTTGAAACCGGTTAAAAATGACCTCAACAATGCTCTGGCAGTGCACAGATAAACACACACACACACACACACACTGAGAGGAACAAACAGCAAGCAACATTTGAAATGCTGTCTGATCCTTCAAAGTCTGAAATTAAAGTGATTCAAATCTCTAGGATCATCACTCATTTTCCACGTTCCCTAAACCCTCTCAGTGACCCATACGCATTATTATTCTTATCATTTAAGGCCCGGTACAGGATTAGCTAAATCATCCCAACCGGAGATGTGTGTTTCATGTCTGATCGTTTCCCTGCCTCTATTCTGCTGTTGTGCCTTTGGTGTGTGTCTTCGGGTGGTCTGGGATGAGGTTTTATCCACCAAAATAAAAGACTGGATGTCTGCGCTCGGATGAATAAACTGCTGTCGTGACAGCCTCTGATTCACACTTCTTAAACTGGTTTTTCTCTTTCCTTTTGGACAAAATCAAGCTCTCCTCCTGTTACTTTCAATGTTGGTTCATTTCCTGGTTGCGATTCTTCGTGTTTAACCTCCATCTGTTACAGATGTCCATATATCGTCTGTGAAACACTAAAGAAGATGTTTAGAACAAAGTGGAGATCCAAAACTATATTGGACCCCATTGACTTTCATTGTATAAATAAAAACAAAACACACACACACACACACACACACACACACACACACACACACACACACACACACACACACACCAACATTAGCATTTTCCAACAAGGTTTGCAACATTTGCAGGACAAATAAAGTCCTTCAGATTTGGAACTAGTGGGAGTAATTGATGACAGATATTTATTTTAAAGCTAGATTAAAGAATAAACCAGATAAGCAGTGACCATTTTAATGAACTAGCGTCTATCATAACAGATCCAGCCGTTTTGGCTTTGTAGGAACCAGATCATCCATCAAGCAATTTAAGAAGTATGTAAATGAACATGAATATGTGCATATGAATCAGATCTAATTATGGCTGCTGCCAAAGCACTTATGGGATATGACAAAAATAATAATCATAGAGCACATTTGTGATTGTGATTTTTGAAGTGTCAGTCATAATTATGAGTGGGATGAGTTATTAAAGAGAATTAGACTGGCGCTTGTTTTTTTCTTTTTTTTTTTCTGCCTCATTCTCTTAAATGCTGTAAAATGAGGATATTCTCATAATAAATTACATGAACGTTTTTTTATGTATTATTATTTATCAATTATTTTCTATTAACTAAATAAAATCAACATTTTAATATATATAATAATCAGAAACATCTATTTGAAAATGGAAAAAGTTTATTTACCCCTTTGACAATCTGCAAAAAAAAAAAAAAAAAAAAAAAAACGTACGTTTTTTTTATATGTGTGTGTGTGTGTGTGTATGTGTGTGTGTGTGTGTGGGTGTGTGTGTGTTATATTTAAATGCTCAGTTTTATGATCAAAGCTCTGTAGTTTTGAAACATATAATGCAATGCAAAACGATGATTGACAGATGAACTAATAAACCTTCCTCAAAAGCCTGATGATCATATTTGATACATTTCAATTATGGATAATCAAATAAACCTCAGTTGCTTCAGTCCATTAAGTGCTCATCCAGAATATTCTTCAGTTTACTGTATAAAATCAGTTCAGATTTGACAGCAGAAAGACACGCGAAGCACGAGCTGAAGGAGGATGTTTGTACAATTATACTAAAATGCTTTTACTTGATAAAAATGTCTAAACTATCAATCAGACGACAGAAGGACTGGAGGAGATTGTGTGAATGAGTTTTTCAGCAAAGTTTTGATCATGTTTTGATCATCATTTACAGGCCTTAGAAATGTGCACATCAAATATGATACAGTATTGGCTAAAAGTGATGTCTGGTCCAGGTAAATCTTCACCCTTTATTTCAATATTGTTAAAAACGTGTTAAAGATTTTGAAAGCATAACACATGTAAGAAATGATGAACACATGCAAAAACAAGAGAGAATCCACATATCATTAATAACTGATTATTTTGTAGTCAATGTTTTCCTGTCAGCTTTTTGTTTTTCTGTGCATTTTGTTTCATAGTAAAATAAAACCTGTAGCTGTAGTTTGTCTTTTTTTGTTGCCAAATAATGTGTCTGATAAATACTGTACCTTAACCACATTTAATGTTTTGTTTGAGCCTCATAAAAAAAGAAATGGAAAGGAATTTTTTTTCTACATATTTTCCACATATTTTGATGGTTTAATTGAACTTGTAGGGTCATTAAAAACAAATGTTGTCCGCTACTGTACAACTGATGTCCTACTGACACTAATGAAAAACATAAATAAACCTCTTAAAACAAAAAAAGAATTTTAGACAATATTGACAACCATATTATTTGATATTAGATGTCAAACTACATTTTGTGTGATTACAAAATAAGTTTACTTTAAAAGTCCAGATCATATTTGTCAAATGACTGCAAACGTAACTTTTATTTTATTTGCGTAAAAAGTCACATTCATCCACTTACATTGTTCATCCCTTGGACAAATAATTCTTTGCTCTGTAACAAAGTTGCAACTTTTAAGAGCAATTAAATAAAAGCTAAATGGCTCAGTCAGCAATACATCATTATCTTGAATCATGCTTCTCTGAGAGTACTACAAGTGTCCGAGTGTGTGAATCATTCAAAGCTGCATTAAACTCAACATATGATAACCACTTGTCAATTTCCTCTCCCCGTTTGCATTATACATCTTTCAATTAGACCGACACTGTGTGCTTGCCCATGAGCAAATATGCGTTTTTAAGCCTGTCAGCCGTACAGTTTCAGCCATATTTCTGAGGAGATCCCTGCCAAGGAGAGCTCCATTTGTTTTATTCCCAACCTTTCCCACCCTTTCCTCCACAAATCATGGAAGAAAAAAGAGGTGTAAAGTAAACCTCCATCATGAGAGGGGAAAGTACCTTTTAAGATGTGACAAAGCCCCTGCTAATGGGGGTTATCCATCCTGGGCTTTCAAAATGTCACATTCCAGCCTTGTTCATTTGCATAACCTCTAAAGCGTCCCTGCAGTGAGAGTGCATTGATTTAGTCACCGCCTTACAAGATACTTGCCTTGTTGACACAGCCGACTCTATCAGAGTTAAAGCAGTCGCTGATCCACTGAGCGAGACTCGAGTCCATCTGACGCTCGCAGTAAATATCCATGGCATATCACTGTGGCCGTGAGAAATAAACTAACACACACACTGATTATTGCATTGGAGAAATCTCACCGCTCCTGCTCTTGGCCACTAGATATTGTACTTCCCCCATGAATTTTGAGTCGTTTAGGTATAGTCTTGGAAAACATTCAATATGCTTAGTGATGCTCAGACTTCTTATCTTACAAATGCTTAATTAAGACAATTACCCCTGTTTGATCTTGTAATGAGAATTCTTTGTTTTTAAACGGCTGGTTTGAAAAAAGGCTGTCAAACCTTCCACCGCTCCGACTGCAGGCCATTCACATCACAGCGATCTTTCAGTCATTAGTGGCCATGTCTGAAAGGGACAGTTTACTCAAAAATAAAACAATTCTATCACGATTTTATCACTCTTAGTTATCACAAATGGAATCTTCCACAGTTTTTTTTTTTTTTTTTTTTACACACAGTAACATGCAATTATACTAATATACTAATATGAATCTGATTAGTTGATGAACGTCATATAAGGTGTGTAATTGTTTTCAGAGAAACGCACGGCTAAAGTGCAGGCAGATCTTGACCTCATTATAGCTCCATATCACAGCGCCAAACTATTTCTGTTATTTCAAAGGTCTTTACAGATTACAACAGCAGAAGAACCAAAACCCACAATGACACTGACCAAGCAAATAAATATGGTAAACAAAAGGATAAAAACAACAAATTATTTCCATGTTTTTGACCCAAAATGATGTTTTATTATGTACAGAAAGCAGATAATCTCTTTCTCACGCTCTCTCTCGCACTCAAACGCACACACTTACAGTACGGACACACACTCGCGTGTTGTCAGCACTGCTCTGATGAATTTATTAGTAAAATAGCTTGACAACTTAAAAGCTACATGACATTTCTCACTTGCGACGTAATAACGGTGCTGTTCTTGAAGCAGGTGAACTTACAGTAGAGACGCTGCTGCCGAACACTTGTAATTCACACACTCAATCTCTCTCTCTCTCTAATAACTGCATTAATTACTGGTATCAATGGCTCAAGCCTCTGTTACCAGCTCTCAATGGGTTTAGAGGCCTATTAGTCCTACACACAATAGTGTTTTAAGGACAAAAACCTGAGAAATGTCTTGAAATGCATCATCTGAACAATATCTTGAGGTGTGGTAACCGTAGTATAAGCGGAATAATTGATTCAGGGATGTTGCATTATTGAAAATGAATGCACACCTGAGGTGTCACTGCCTCGGGTGTGCTTTATTTTTCTAATAATTCAACGGCCCGGAGTCAGTTGTTCCTTATTTAATCACCAGCTCCATTGCAGTACATGATCATTCGTGTGTTAAAGCCATGACACACTAAGCTGATAACTAAGAACTGGTGGTGATGAAAGCTGACCGTGTTGTCGCCTCGCGTCGGCTGCGTTTCGGACAAAAAGGTGCGCTTGAACACACCAAAAGGATAAAGTCGAGTGTCAACTATCCTGTGTGTTCTGCGCCTGCGTGTGAGGAAACATCTGTCTATATCAGCAGGAACCAAAAGCCTATAATCGCTATTCAAAAAGGGAAACCGAAGCTAGGACTGAAACCATAAACAAAGCAGCGCTTGCTTCCTCTTTTGAATATCGATCACTTTCTTCATTCCGGGCGGCTCATGTAGTTATGAACATATTAGTGTATTTGAATGCTCAGGTAAGATGATGTAAAATTATAACAGCCTTCTGTCTGTGTCATCTGGACTGTGCTCGCTTTCATCACTTCCATTCTCGTGCACAGACTCATTAGCTAAACTGAACAGCCAATCAGAGGTCAGTCTCACTGACGGCCCACAGCCGTCTCCATATTGAGGTCTCACAATTATCCAGTAACATTAAGTTTATCTTAATGATGGAAGACAGGAAAAGGTGTCTAGATTTGACTTATAATCCTCTTTGTAAAGAATGAAAATCGAAAAGTGCAAAGTCTTCCAAGAGGTAAAAGCAGCCTTTTGCTTTTTACACGTGTTGATTATGCAAACATCCTCTCACTTTTTACCTCTTTTGAAGCAGAGATAAAAGTCTTAACTTTACAAAGAATTCACAACTTGCGGTTGTTTCTTAGATGAAGTTGGCGGATGTAAACTTCACAGTTTCACGTCACATTAAATGTGCCATTTATGAAGCCGACATCCGTAGATGTAACTCAGAGATTTTCATAATAACTAAAATAGCTTTTATTTCACACGCCACGTGCAGAATTAAGAGTTTGCGATGGAGTGTGTAACAGTACCGCTGAAAACAGTGAAAGCCAAGTCCCTGCAACGGTCAGGGCAGTGAATCGATTGAGCCGTGTAACATTTGCCAGCGTGTGTGTGAGTGGAAGAGCTCTGGGTGTTTCAGAGGGGGTTGTGAAAGCCGTGATGAAAATCGATGAGGAATAATAAATTAGAAACAACAGAGTGGATTATGGAGGTTATTATGGCATGGAAAAGAAAAGGAGAGAGAGAGAGAGAGAGAGAGAGAGAGAGAGAGAGAGAGAGAGAGAGAGAGAGAGAGAGAGAGAGAGAGAGAGAGAGAGAATAAGTAGGTATCAAGTGTCTTTAACAAGGAGAAATGAACAAGAAATATGAGAGTATACACTCGTGTGTTTGTACAGCTATGGGCGCCTTTGGCACTGTAAAACACACAGTTTACACTTTCTCTGGTTAAAAAAAAAAAAAAAAAGCATCTATTTACACCAACTGCAAATAGTCTGTCTTGTTGTCATATTCTTTTACAGTATTTACAGTAGCTCCGCCCACCAGTGTCTGATTGACAGACAAACTTACAAAGGAAACCTGTCTGATAACAGGATCAGTGTGTGGAGGGTAGGGCTGTCAAAATGGCTGAAAAGCTAAATTCGAATTTCTTTCTTAAATATTAGCAAAAATATTCAAATTCTAAAGGCAATACTTAATATTACAGGGGGGGGGGGGGGGGATGTACTGTATTGCCTCCTATGCTCACAAGAGGGCGCAAGCGAGCGCAATACGCAAATATAAACCAAATCAAGCATCGCATCTTTTGTTGAAATGAACTGACATTCACTTTTTAAAGTGCATTATCTTTTCAAACAAATGTTCTTAAATAAAATATAATTTCCTTAATTTGCATGCAAGGATAGTAGGTTACAACAGACAGACTTCAACACACAGCATAGTGAACTACATGAACACACAAACTGCCATTCAGAAACACTCCACTTCTACATATTGTTCATCTAAAACACCAGACGCTCAGATTGATCTGAACGAGTGCTGAGCGCTTTCTGTTTCAGCTGATGAACAGACAGCGCTCTTTCTGCAAATTGAAAAATGCAAATTTTCCCATTGCATATAAGCTTGGAGAGGTGTTTATCTTAAATAAAAATGAATAAAAATAACGTGTCTAACAGGTATTTAATAGTGTGAATAAAGTGTTTATCTGGTAGGGTTTAGGGGTCGGACAAGAAATGGCTCAAATAAGGCAACATCCATTTATGATTTTAATAAATATGCCCTAAATGTTATTATTCCATACTGTTTTATAATATACTACAATACAATGAGGTGCAAATAGTATCTGCCACTATTTGCACTAATGATAAATAGCATTTAACAACTGCTTACGCTTCAAAAAAATACTGCTATATTCATTCAGTGAAAATAGCCAGTGCCTTAAAATAGGTCAATCAAGCGGTTAAATCCAAGCCTTCTGAAGAGAAACAATAAGTTTATATGATGGATATGCTTTTATTCACATATAAACATCGATGAACGCACATTTAGAGCACATCAAATATCGTAAATGGAAGCTCAAACAAGCTTGCTTGACAGGCGCAAACTTTTGTCCATATAGTGTAAGTGCAGCAAAAGCCCTGTTTGGTTAGTTACTTCTTGGCCGTGTTGTGCTAAATGTTCATTGAGAATGTTTATTAATTATTTTCAAATTTTTTGCTGCCAGAAGTTTCTGTACAAATCAAGTAATGTGAAGCCAACACCATTTAGCAAACACGACTAATTTGCAAAACATTGGAACGACTGCTGCCAAGATGCTAAAAAGTGACAACCGCGGCATACAGTTATCTTTAAAACAACACACATTATTGAAAAAAAATGTGTTTAAGGAATTAATTAAGATTTATATTCATGAAGTGTGCAGAAGAAAAAGAAAAGCACAGTGGTTTTCAGCAGCTTAGAATGAAATGATAGTCGAGCAGCGAGCAGGTGAAGATGGAGATAGTGGAACCGGCTCATCAATTTTCATTTTAATTAGGACTTTTCAGTTTGTTTTGTCCGACATTATTACAATTCGAACAAGATGAAAAAGGCACAAATTAACACACCTCAAGCACAATTCATGCATCCAAACAAAACAACACTGTGGAATGAAAATGCTGGCTGGTTTCTGTCACAATTAACAATATCCCTGGTATTAAATACATCTGCTTTTGTCTGATTGTGAAACTGACGTGAATGGACGGCGAAAAGGTCATCGGTTGGACAGATTTACATGTTGTGCATTGCTAATGTTTGCACAGTGATTTTGATCAAACCTGGAGCGTGATGCATGTTGAAATGGGAGAGTGTGTTAATGTGGCAGAAGCGATAAAGCGCTGATCTCAGATCTGTAACACACTGGTGACAGTAAAGGTGAGGGTAGGGGTTATTAATCTTAGCAGGGGCAATCAATCTCAACTCTTTGTATGTTACCTAAATGTGATTGAGTATATTCGAAATACCTTGTGATTGCCTCTGTTCGCTCATTTAAGTATTGTAATTTAATCTGATAAACGTGTAGCTCAGTTCTGCTGTCGTTTATCACCTGTGTCTTTCCTGTTCTCACCCAGTCTCATTCCTCTTCTGTGAGATTCCAAACCATGAACAGACACAGACTGAAATGTAAGTTGTTATTCACTGATAATATTACATCCATCATAGCTCTCAAATCAAGATGGTGGCTATGGTGGCCGGTGACATCAGAACAGAGACATTAGTTGATTCGAGAGCTACAGAAAAGGGGAACATAGATGTGTTTACTCAGAAGAATATTGTCAGTTATACTCAGAACATAGTCGGTAATTGTCTGGGATATTTCTGCTCGTTGGACTTTTATTTTGAAATTCTGTTCTGTTTCCGTTGGTTCCTGTTTCTCTGTTTAGTTTCAGTGTGACAGTAATATGGCCTACTTTATCATACTATTATGGTGTTTTTTTTTTATTTGGTGTGTTGTTTTTGTTTTATTTGATGTGTGATTAAATTTGTTTTTGTAAAATGTTAAATGAAATTAAAAAGTATTCCATTTTGGCTGTTTAGCATATGTGAAGTGACTTGTAAAAACACTAGCCAATTCCAAAAGCCTCTAAACTTCCCAGAATGCGCGATATGCATATAAGAGGAAGTCTTTTTATTTATTTACACAGGGTGCTTATGAATGCCAAACAACAAGTGCTTAAGTAAAAAGCTTTACTGGAATTGCAGCTGGCCTCTCAGGGCCGGGCCAGATGCATTCTGGGAAGGACTCGGACGTGCTGCGGCTCCATCTGTTCGCTCTCTGGATCAGACCCAGTTTGACTCGGCTCTCCATCTCTGTCGCCAGTGGTCAGAAGAAACACTCTGGGAGACGACTGAGAGATGAGGAGGGTCTTTATGAGAGGGAGCTGCCGTCCCGGGACTCTCATGGCATTAACTGCACTGGGTTTTTGTTTAGAGGTGCATAATGTAGGATTCTCTTGAACAAGGACATTCACATACTATCTGTCAGTGAATCCTATAAGACGTTGATTACAGAATGTTGCTTTAGGAAAGAGGAACACATACATTAGTGGATGTGACTCCATTCTAAATACAGTTATGTTAACAGCAATGCAATGTTAGTACCTGCCTCATTTTCACTCACTTACATTTATTAAGTGGAAAGATAACATATGTCATGATGTGAGAATGTGTTCTAATTTAGCTTAATTCTTTAGAGGTAATATACTTATATCGTAAGTAAGTATCGTAAGAGGTAATATCTTATATTGTTGTAATTTTCCATAAATGGTTAAAAAGATTACTGGTATTTCAAGCTCTTCAAAATATTACA
Organism: Squalius cephalus; assembly: GCF_949319135.1. Taxonomy (NCBI): domain Eukaryota; kingdom Metazoa; phylum Chordata; class Actinopteri; order Cypriniformes; family Leuciscidae; genus Squalius; species Squalius cephalus. The sequence goes on along the minus strand of NC_137136.1, from coordinate 35,062,873 downwards.
GCATCTATACACACACACACACACACACACACACACACACACACACAGTTTAAAATGTTAATATAATAACAAATACATCGTGCAGTAATATTCTGCAAGCTCATGAATTCTATTGGACGTCAGGCTAAACATACTTCCGAATTAGCAGATTACATTGTCAAACCTCATTACGCTGTTAATTAACTAATCAAATATTTTCTGTACACAGTGCTCACCTGAAAGCCAAATACAAGTTGTTTTCAACAAATGATCTCTCTTCAAATTAGATTTAATATTTCAGTGGATTTGCACTGATGTCTTTGTTAGGCAGAGTTGAGCTTTTTACAGGTTTAAACATTTCTCATGTTTTCGTCTGCTGATATAACTTACCTGTCAGTCAAATTTTGTTTTCTTTTCACACATTTAGAAAAATTAGCCTATCAATTTTGATGTTCTGTTCATTTTTCGCTCTGTTCGTGGTCACACTTCCTCTTATTACAGTAATTCACCAGCTGTTCTCAGAGGTGAATAGTTTTCTCTGCTTCTGCTAATAAACTGTATTAACCTCCGATCTGCAGGCTGGAAAGAGACAATGGTGATTTTATTAATCACTGCAGGAATACAAAAAGACTGAGTTCAATTGTGCCTGTGAATGGGTTACTAGATGTCTTGTCAGGGATGATGATGATGATACTATTCTCACAGACGAATAAAGTGAAATAAAGGGGTCATGACAGGACTTTGTTAGTTTAACATGATATTTCCTTTTCTGGGTACCACTTTTAGTTTAGGGTCCAATTCTCACTATTAACTATTTGTTTATTAGCATGTATATTACTAGGATATTGGCTTTTTATTAGTACTTTTTATTAGTATTAGTACTTTTTATTAAGTACTTTTATTAGTACTTAGCCCATATTAATGCCTTATTCTTCATGCCAATAATCTACATCCCTTAATCAATACCTCAATTTAACAACTACCTTACTATTACAGTTTTTCTGAATTGCTAAAACACTAAACCCCATTCTCTGAACCAAATTCTCAATAGCCTAAACCAATTTGTTGAATAAATCACTCTTTCTGTGAAACATTAAACAAGTTCTGGTAGTTAAAACACTGTTTGCAAATCTCATGAAGTCTAAACACATCCTCACTCGCTAAAACACATTTCGCACTGTTATGCACTTACGTTTCAAATCACTAAACACAGGCAGGCAAAAGTTAAACACAACTACAACACAGATGTCATCATTTACACACAACGGCTCAATTGTTCACACTTATTTCTAATGATGTGACTAAACCAACTGTGCATAAGTCAGTTCAGAGCCAAAACTGACTCAATTGTTGCACTGAATGTTGATACCAACAATGGATGGAAACAATAAAGGAGGGAGAGAAGGAAGAGTGTGTGTGTAAGAGGACTCAGAAGAGCAGGTGTGGAGAATGTTGTCAAGGCTGGATCTGGCTTTAGAGTTTTTCACCTTGCCTGAGATGAGTGTCTGCGATGTGGACAAAGTCCTCAGGCCAGATCAACATGAAGACAGACATGATGCTGAAGCAGAATAAAACCTCTCTCATTGACCTTCATTCTGCAGTTGCACAACTCTTCTGAGTGACTGTAACATGCTTTTCATCTAGTTTTTTTTTTACTGTAACCTTTTTGGCTTTTGCAGTTGGGTCACTGCATTTTCACAGTATGCAAGAGCTGAATATACAGACATTCGATGGGCCTATATACAATATCCATTACAATACTATAGTAATTATATATGTATATTGTAATGGATATTGTATAGTAGGACCATCAAATGTGTGTACAGTATATTCAGCTCTTGCATACTGTGAAAATACAGTAAAAAATTACTGTATTTTCCAATTACGTAAAAAAGTAATGACAATGCACAGTAGTAAGGTGAATAAATAGTACACTTGCCGTGGATACAGTGTACTATTTATTCACCTTACTACTGTACATTGTCATTACTTTCTTTGTTACATTATACTTACTTTGTTACAATAGACTTTTTTCCTGTAACTGCATGCTTTCTGTGTTCTCCATTTTTTGATGTAGTGTCTAACGAATGATCTGTAGTGTTTATAATATTGACTCGTGTGTGTATGATCTGAAAGCATTGTTTGATTTTGAGCACAGATAAAATAGTTTTGAGGATATTGTTTGATGTTGCCAGAAGAGTCAGATGTTCTCTGAATGTGCTTTGAAAATGTGGTTTTGTGTTTAAGATTTTGAGAAAGTGAGTGATGGTTTCAAGAAATGTGTTTTAGCAATTCAGAAAAACTGTAATAAGCAGTAATTAGAGGTTTATTGAGGAAAAAGTCATAGATGATAGTAAATATGTTTTCCCCAAACTATAATTGTGACCCAATACTGTAATCTTATTCGGCACAGTACGATAGATGGACTGGAAGAAGCAGAAACATTTCTCTATAATTGGCTAACATGTAATAGGTCTACAGGGCAAGTATCTGTGGGGCTCAGGGATGTTGAGATTCAATTTTCAGTGTTTTTCAGCCACTTCGTGAGATGTAGATTTAAAGCTCATTAGTGCTTTAGGTTATCCTCTTAAGCCACAGACGAGAGAGAGAGAGAGAGAGAGAGAGAGAGAGAGAGAGACTAACTCATCCCAGTCCTCACGCTTCACAGTGCTTTATCATTAGCTACAAACTGCAGATTAATATTTCATCAGATGTGACATCAGGAGAAGCCTCCAGCTAAAGCGCGGGTGTCTTATTCGAACCAGCCGAAAACTATGATGGATGGACCGAGAGGGAAAATGGCTCGACCGTTGGGATTATTATTGGAGAACTGATTGTAGTTGCTCCATTTTTCTCGAAGAGATCAGCATTCATTTTTTGACTCGTACAGGTGTAGGAATTGAAGCCTTGTGATGCGGTATAAAACAGATGTGAATCCCTCACCTTTTAAACTCTGATTCTGACATCCTCAAAAAAAGAGACCATGTTTTTCTGTCACCGTATTTGAAATGTCAAAGAGTGCATGTCTCCAAGAGTTAGCAGGATTGCAAAAAATGCAAGTTTGAAGGGACTTTTTTGCCATTAAAGACGGAATTAAATCTGTTTGTTTAGCCTTGAGACCTGAGAATGATTTCAAGCCACAGTTTTTAAGGCCTCTTGTCTAGACTCAGTGAATTCGTGTAACTTGACTCTGGTGGCACTCAGACGTTGTGTCGCTCTGACAGTACACAACTATAACATTTATAATAAGCGTGCATGTTTACTGGAAACTCTCTGAAGGACATGTTGGTCAAAGACGGATGAGAAATGCTTCTGTCTTATATGACATTTAGGCTTGGCTGAGGCGAACCAATCATTTTGTATCTTCCTCTCTTCCCCATAGCAAAGTACAAACCCAGTTTAGGGTCCAATTCTCACTATTGACTAGTAGCTTATTATCATGCATATTACTAGGATAGTGGCTATTTTTTAGAACTTATAAAGCACATATTAAACACTTTATTCGTCATGACCATATTCTACATCCCTTAATCCTACAATACCTAAACTTAACGACTACCTTACTGAATATTAATAAGCAGTAATTAGGAGTTTATTGAGGAAAATGTTGTAGTTGATAGTTAGTTAATAGTGGGACTTGGACCCTAAACTAAAGTGTGACCCAGTACACATTTCATACATTCTTTTGAATAATTTTTAAATCATTGTTCTGCTATTATAGTCTTTATTTGAACTCTAAATCCAATTCAAAGAGGTGATCTGATCTTTTGCATGTATGTCCTTTGTTGCATTGAGTTAACTGGGTGATAAGGTGAGCTGCTGTTTTCATTCCTGCATGAATGAGAATTTGATTGTAATCCGTTCTAAAACCTATTATGCACATTATTTGGTGTCTACGTCATGGAACATCATAATTGACGTACACTAAAGAGACTTCTTTATAACAGTGTGCTTTCTGTTATAGTAGTGCTGCAGTCTATGGAAAATAAAGGGCATTCTGGGTTACTGCATTGAATATTTGTTTTAATTTTGTTAACAAATTATAAAGCACAGTATTAAATGATGACTGCATACCTAGTCCTCTCTGGCGGTATACAATAGTTTTGAGTGAGATTAGATCTTATCCTGATCTACTCTGTGATTCTCTGTGAAAATGCATTTTTTGTTGTATTTTATGGCCGTTTTTTGAGTCACAGCATATTGACAAAACTTATTTTGTGTCCCACAGCAAACAAAATAAATATTAAAGATAAGAATGGTAAAACAATTACAGAAATGTTATTTTTTTAAGCCGTTAAAGTTTGTATGTTTTACTGTCTATGCATATGTAAGCAAACATTTTATGTAAAATACATATGAAGACTCATGCGATCATGTTGACCAGTACAGAGAATTATTTATGGACTATTAATATATTATAACTATGCTGACACTCTCTCGTCACCAAAACCAGAAAGTCATCTCCAACTGTGTTGTGTTCAAACATACAGTAAATAAATTTTTTTGTACATTTGGAGTGCTGTCAATACAGAGAACAACGACAAAAATCGGTGTTGCCTACACCGAGTTATTCTATTTTTAAAATTTGCACCCTGTTGACTTCAATAGGGCAAGTAGTAAGCCTGCTTTTTAGCCTCTTAACATCCTTTAAGTGTCATTACAAGTGCACAGAAAATGTGAGTGATTCCTTCCGAGTGAACACGGGTGGATCTGACTGCAGTATATGTTAGAGATATTAATAAAAACGAAGTTAATTCAGCCAGCGCTCATACCTTTGTTTACATCCTGTTTTCGGTGGAAGGCCATAGTAATCGATTGTCGAGTTCACGCGCATAGGTTTAGTTACCAATGATCACGCGCGTGAACTCGACAATCGATTACTATGGCGTTCCACCGAAAACAGGATGTAAACAAAGGTATGAGCGCTGGCTGAATTAACTTCGTTTTTATTAATATCTCTAACATCTACTGCAGTCAGACTCACTCGTGTTCACTCGGAAGGAATCACTCACATTTTCTGTGCACTTGTAATGACACTTAAAGGATGTTAAGAGGCTAAAAAGCAGGCTTACTACTTGCCCTATTGAAGTCAACAGGGTGCAAATTTTAAAAATAGAATAACTCGGTGTAGGCAACACCGTTTTTTGTCGTTGTTCTCTGTATTGACAGCACTCCAAATGTACAAAAAAATGAGCTCAATGTTAAAATTGACCGGAGTTCTCCTTTAACTCCGCTGCTGATGGGGAAGGACTCAGATGTTGCGGCATTGAAGCAAACTGTGCTGTGCATGTTATCGTGCAACGAGGTGATGACAGCCAACAGTTATGGGGGGCAGCCAGTCTAGTCCCAGTGTACTAGGGCAAGGCAACGCCTTGTAAGCCAGGAGGGCCTTCCTCTTCACCTCAGTCACGGGCTCCATTTCCTCCCCGTGGGCCTCGTACCAGTCGGACTTCTTGTGCTCCTTCCCGTAGGCTGTAATGGCTCCTTTGTACACTGTGCCTCGGAGGTGGGACCAATTGTAGTCAGTGGTGTCATCGATAGGTGGCTCCTTGGTGAGAGCCTCCTGTAGGTTTCTGACAAGTTGCTGTGTCTTCTCTGGGTTGCTTGCACAGCAGGTGTTGATACGTGGGCGGCCGTTCATGGAGTGATGCAGCTTAATCGGAGTAACTCGCACCTCGCTGGGTACAAGGAAGTGGTCCGTGTTGCAGTCGGCACTGTGGTAATTGGGGGTGAGGAGGATACTGGCAAGTTCCGCATGCCTGGTGATGACGAGGTCTAAACTGGTGCCAGTGGCGGGACCGTGGGTGTCTCCATGACACCTGATGGATCTCTTTGCTTTTGAAGAAGGTGCTTGTCACGCAGAGGCCATGTAAGCAGCACATCTCCAGCAGACGCTGACCGTTCTCGTTGATCTTAACCCTACCGTGAAAACCTAGGCAGGTAGGCCAGGATTCGTTGTCGGCTCCCACTCTAGCATTGAAGTCAGCGAGCAGGTAAAGTCCTTCAGTGCTGGGGATTCTAGATATTGTTTCATCCAGTGCCTCATAGAACTGGTCTTTCTCCTCTGAGGTGGAGCAGAGAGTTTGGGCATAGACGCTGATGATGTTAGCTGGGTCAGAGGATGTTGACAAGCGGATTGCAAGGATCCTCTCCAAGCCTGACGATGGAGGTTCAATGAAGGCGACGAGCGTGTTCTTGACAGTGAAGCCGACACCATGCTGCATTGGTTCGTCTGAGGACTTCCCTTGCCAAAAGAAAGTGTAGCTTGCTTCCCTGATGTTACCGCTGTCAGCCAGTCAGGTCTCCTGTAGGCAGGCCACGACGAAGTTCAGTCGAGAGAGTTCCCTGTCGATGACGGCAGTCTTGCGTGCATCGTCAATCTGCTGCAGGTCAGTAGTGAGACCTAGGCACAAGGTCCTGACGTTCCAACTTGCAAATCGAAGAGCTGGAGTCTTTTTTCTTTTCTGAGTATTTTAGCCTGGTGTGGAAAATGTGACCCACTTGATGAGATGCCTCTCTAAGCTCCACGCACCCAGTGAAGCAGGCAGGCTATGGCGGGACAGCACCTTACTGGCTGGGGGCTGCCCAGCTTGAGTTACCATTACTGGTAACTGCCACTTCCCGTGTTGTGTCATCACCTTGCGGTGTCGCTGGAGTGTCCTCTCCAGTGGAGCTACAAAGCCTGGACAGGGTGATATGGAGAATCAGCAGTAGCCCATGCAGCAGACTCCCCCTCTCCACGCAGCTGGTGTATCCCAGGGAAAGACATAAGTCAATGCAGCTAGGCACCAGAAGCGTCGCAGGAGTTGCCAGGGTCACTTTGAACACAAAGTCAGACTGCCTTAGGGACTCTGTCTCTGGATTTGATTTTGGGGTTGACTCCCCTAGCCTTCCCATGAATGGGTACAGCCGCAAGGCAGCGGAGATTTGAAATTGGAGTTTTCCTTCTCCTAGATGAGCGGCCATCCAGGGCTGACGAGACCCATCTGTTCGAAGCAACTGGTTTTAAGGCGCCAGTGACCCGCCTTCACCCCTTCTCCAGTTAGTTGAAAACGTGGTCCCCCAGGCTTAGAAACTAAGGGCGCTTTCACACTAGCACTTTTGGTGCGCACCCGGGTTCGAATGACGTCACAGTTCGGTTCATTTAGATGATGTGAACACTGTTTTCCGAACTCAGGTGCGCACATGCGAACTGTACTCGAGTCTGCTTAAAAAGGTGGTCTGGGGTACGGTTCATGTGAACTCGGGTACGGTTCGCTGCTGATATGAACGCAATCGTACCAAATCGCAGAAGTGAACCGCTATTGATGACGTATAATGTGGTGCATGCCTGCGTGCGTGTGTGTTTAACAACTGTAAACGGGTCTATACGCTTACCTTGACGAAAACCGGGATTGACGCACTGCAAGCAGAGAGATGATTTCTGCTTGTCTCCACAAAAATTGTCTTCGGCGGACATCCCGCTGTCTTTGGAACGGTTTTAATACTTTTGCGGCAGACAGACACAAGTGTGTTTCTGTATTTTTTCTTTGAAGACAAAACCAAAGGTTCAAAAAAAGAAGAACAAATGTGAAGCGAGCAATTCTATCCATTTCGACGCCTTTTCATAGCGGTTACCAAGCAACACGAGTACGCGCCAGCTGCAGCTTAATGACGCAAGCGTACCGCGGTTCAGATACAAATAATATAATGTGAACACAGTCCATCGGGGGCAGGGGGAGGGGGGAGAAATCGAACTCGGGTTCGGAACAGGCAATCGAAACCAAGTGTGAAAGCACCCTCAGCCACACGCGAAGGCCAGGAACTGGATTTTGATTGACAGAAGCGATCAGAAATGCACACTGTATGGGGCATTTCTTGAGAAGTGGGCTCTTATCCCCACTTCCACCCCAGCATGTCATCCTTGGACCTAGGTCTTAATGAGTCTTTATAAAAAAATGTATAGAATAGTAATACTTACTTATAAATAAATAGAGCTATAATTCATTATAAGCATGGTCTTCATAGAAAGTGTTACCGAACTCTCTTTTCTGCTGCCTTCCACTGGATATGGCACTAAGGGCGCTTTCACACTAGCACTTTTGGTGCGCACCCGGGTTCGAATGACGTCAGAGTTCGGTTCATTTGGATGATGTGAACGCTGTCTTCCGAACTCGGGTGCGCACCTGCGAACCGTACTCGAGTCCGCTTAAAAAGGTGGTCTGGAGTACGGTTCACGTGAACTCGGGTACGGTTCGCTGCTGATATGAACGCAATCGTACCAAACCGCGGAAGTGAACCGCTATTGATAACGTATAATGTGTCTTCGGCGGACAGCCCGCTGTCTTTGAAACGTTTTCAGAATTTTTGCGGCAGACAGACGCAAGTGTGTTTCTGTATGTCTATGCTGAAAACAAAACCAAAGGTTAAAAAAAAGAAGAACAAATGTCAACCGAGCAAGTCTATCCATTTGGGCGCCTTTCCATTCGCGGTTACCAAGCAACACCATTACGCCAGCTGCAGCCTGATGACGCAAGCGTACCGCGGTTCGGATAGAAATAATATAATGAGAACACAGTCCATCGGGGGCAGGGGGAGGGGGGAGCAATCGAACTCGGGTTCGGAACAGGCAATCGAACCAAGTGTGAAAGCGCCCTTAAAGTGTGTAATTTTTTTTGTTGGTAAGCTTTTGTAATGTTCTTAATTCTCTACTGCTCACAAAGGCAGCATTTATTTAATAAAAATATAATCTAAAAACAGTAATATTTTGAAATATTATTGCATTTTAATATAACTGCTTTCTACGTGTATTTATAGTAAAGTGTAATTTATTCCTGTGATCAAAGCTGAATGTTCAGCATCATTACTCCAGTCTTCAGTGTCATATGATCCTTCAGAAATCAGTATAATATGATGAATTGATGCTCAAGAGACATTTATGATTGTTATCAATGTTGAAGACAGTTGTGCTGCTTCATAATTTGGGGGAAACAGCAAAACATTTGTTTTTAAGGATTCTTTAATGAAAAAGAATGAATTAATTTGAAATAGAAACATTGTTAGTGTTTTTACTGTGACCAATTTAATTTGTCCTTGCTAAATAAATATATATGCTAACAGACAGTTTTCTCCAGGTATTGTAAGCATCTCAGTTGTTAAACATGAGAATGACTGCATGTCTGCAGGTTCAGCAAATGCTTAAGCTTGTTCTGGTTACAGCAAATTCATTTGGTAACACTTTATATTACGACCCGCAAACAACTGCGTAAGTAAACCGAAATTACGGTGTACGTTTCTGTAATTATAGTGTACCTCCGTGTAGGTATAAGGGAACAATATGTTAAGTTTTGGGTAATAAAGGGGTACAACCAGATATACAAGCAAATTATTTATAATGTAATTATTTTAAAACTAACAGGTACCTATCCTGTTAATATATTCCAGGCAAAAATTGTATGTCTGTTGTATATAAAAGTTTTTATCACATTTCTGGCAAAATATGTTCTTGTGCAATGTAGTTACATGGTAATTTTGACATCTGTGGGTTGTAAATAATAAACATATATATATATATATATATATATATATATATATATATATATATATATATATAAAAAAAATTTACTGTGTAATTAAAAGTTTTTTTTTTTTTTTTTTTTTTTAATAAGACTAAGAGTACCTTTCTCTGTAATTACTCTTATTCTTAATAAAACATTGTCTTTTCTACAGTATAGAAGTAGTGCTGCAAGACCAATGGGACTCCATCAACTCCTCAACTTCAGAGTCCCCAGTGGAAATTGAAGAAAAGCAAGAGAAGCAAAAAAAAAGGGGGGGGGATATAATGTGTTACTTTGTTGTTTGAGTATACTGTAGAAAAGACAATGTTTTATTAAGATGAAAAAGTGTTTTGAATTTTTTTTTGTAAAATAAAAGTCAGACATTAAATGGGATCCTTTATTGTATATTTACTGCACTTACCTGTACCCTGTAACTACACAGAACAAGGGGGTAACAAGCGCCACTTTAATTTACAGCCCGCAGGAGTTACACTTACCCTGTAAATACACAGTTGAAACGGGTAACAAGCGCCACTTTAATTTACAGCCCGCAGGAGTTACACTTACCCTGTAAATACACAGTTGAAACGGGTAACAAGTGCCACTTTAATTTACAGCCCGCAGGAGTTACACTTACCCTGTAAATACACAGTTGAAACGGGTAACAAGTGCCACTTTAATTTACAGCCCACAGGAGTTACACTTACCCTGTAAATACACAGTTGAAACGGGTAACAAACACTACTTACTATGTAACAATACGAAACAACACTATTTGCACAGTAATTACAGAGAAAGGTACTCTTAGTCTTATTTTAAAAAAAAAAACCAACAAACAAAACAACCTTTTAATTACACAGTAAATGACATTTAAGTGTCATTGCAATACAATGTGATAAGGTAAGTAAGTACTACATGGTATGTTCTAAATTAAAATCATAGCAGAAACTATTTTTTTTGGCTATGTAGTTTAGTAAGAAAAGCCAATAAATAGCATTGCCAATGTTTTTCGAAATCAGCTGTTTATAAAATTGTTTCAGATTCAATTTTTATCATACTGTGCTTACATACAGCCATATATACATATATATATATATATATATATATATATATATATATATATATATATATATGTTTATTATTTACAACCCACAGATGTCAAAATTACCCTGTAACTACCCATAAACAAAATAAATATATTTGAAATATATTTTCAGAGTATATTTTGGAATATATGCAAATATTTGAAATTGGCCCAATAAATATATTTCACACTTAACATCATATATTTTTGTAATATTTCAGACTATATTTCAATGTATTTGGAATATATGCCACATATATTTTTGACACTTTTGGGGACCCATACAGAAAAAAAAATGCATTGAAATATATTCTGAAATATAACAAAAATATATGATGTTAAGTGTGAAATATATTTATTGGGCCAATTTCAAATATTTGCATATATTCCAAAATATACTCTGAAAATATATTTCAAATATATTTCTTTTGTGTATGGGATACATTGCACAAGAACATATTTTGCCAGAAATGTGATAAAAACTTTTATATACAACAGACGTACAATTTTTGCCTGGAATATATTAACAGGATATGTACCTGTTAGTTTTAAAATAATTACATTATAAATAATTTGCTTGTATATCTGGTTGTACCCATTTATTACCCAAAAGTTACACTGTAAAAAATTTCTAACCCTCCCAAATCAAAAATTTCAAGTGACCGATAACATCTAAATTTTTCAATTGGCCCAAGTGAAATTCTGTAAATTATAAAATTAAATTTACAGATTTTCACTTGGGCCAATTGAAATTTACAGAATTTCACTTGGGCCAATTGAAAAATTTAGATGTTATCGGTCACTTGAAATTTTTGATTTGGGAGGGTTAGAAATTTTTTACAGTGTAACATATTGTTCCCTTATACCTACACGGAGGTACACTATAATTACAGAAATGTACACCGTAATTTCAGTTTACTTACGCAGTTGTTTGCGGGTCGTAATATAAAGTGTTACCATTCATTTACATAGTAAAAGAGTCTCGTACTACAGCACATGTTCATTATTAATTATGACCAACATGATTAAATATTTTAAAAGATGAAACGAAGATCTGCCCCGTACTGTACCAGCTGCATCAGTGCTTATAAGAATGAATTTATTTGAAATAGAAACATTGTTAGTGTCTTTACTGTGACTTTTGATCAATTTAATTTGTCCTGGCTGAATAAATATATATGCTAACAGACAGTTCTCTCCAGGTATTTTAAGTGTCTCAGTTGTTAAACATGAGAATGACTGCAATGCTTAAGCTTGTTCTGGTTACAGCAAGTTCATTTACATAGTAAAAAGCATGGTGTTATAGCACATGTTTATTATTAATTATGACCAACATGATTAAATACTTCAAAAGATGAAACAAAGACCTGCCTCATACTGTACCAGCTGCATCAGTGCTTATATTGCGAGGAATGACGCATGAACGGGAGAAAGATCCTCCTATCATCACCTGATTCTAATGCAGTGTGGTGTAGTTCAACGCCCTTGGCTTCAGGACGAGTGTAAAGAGGAACCAATCCTGAGCGTCTGGGCTGATAAGAGCATCTCACTCGCTCAAGGATTCACAGTCTGTCCCTCGGCCAAGAGCTTCTCGTTCAGAGGACTCAAATGAAGCACATCATTAAGGAAGGTGAAAGCCAAGGGCATGCTTTGTGTTGATTATTTTAAACCCCTCTCTGACCACCGACTGTAACCTGCCGCCACACTATTATCCCAGTGCAGAAGCCATTTAAACAGCTAATGCAATCCAAGACAGTCGTGCCATGTTTAAAACCTGACTGAGATGTGGAAAAACATCTGTGCTTTGCAAAAAGTCAAAGTTTTCCGGATGTCAGGAGGCTGTGGGTTCTTGTGTTTTCTCTTCAGTGTGACATTCTGCTCTGTTTCCATCAGCTCTGTGACCCGACTGACCCCACCGGAGGCTGTTTCTCAGTCAGTGCTGGTGGAGACAGGGAACCTCAAGGACCCATCATCCAAAAACACTGCTTTCATGAGTTTACACAGGTGTTGGCAGTGGATGTGCTGTGTTTGTACATGCTGGTTAGCAGCTATAGGGCTGGGAGAGAGATGACTTGAAAGAGTAAACCAATAGAAATATGTCAACATTTTCTAGTATCTTTCCCTTTGCTTTTCTGCATCAACTAACATCTAATTTTACTAAACTGAATGACATCATATATTAATCAGAAGGCATGTTCAACTGGTAGACAATTTCTAGTATGTTTCCTTTTGCTGTGTGCACTATGCCACCAACTGACAGAAATAATGATTATTTTTTTATTCTATTTTCATTTTATTTCATTTTATTAAACTGAAGTACGTCATATATTAATCTCAATGCATGTTCAGAATAATAGCAGAACTCGTTTATGTTACGGGATGCAGACACAGGAGAGGAAGATGGAGACGGGGAGACAAGGGAATAGTCCACATGGCATGAACGAGGTCGGACCATGAACAACTTCTTCTTCTTCTTCTTCTTCTTCTTCTAATTTTTATTGGCAGTTGGCAAACCAACTTAAAGGTGCATTACCGCCACCTACTAGACTGCAGTATGGACAGCAGCTTGACAGGGAGGAAAGATGATAAACAAATAATAATTATAATAAAAAAAAATAAAAAAAAAATCTATATATTCATATTAAATTATTTTACTTATCCCAATATTTTTTAAATAATTAATTAGGAGATTTTTCAAGACATTGCTTTTCCCAGCAGATTTTCTAGTGTCATATTTTGTTTTCCACCTTGTATTTCCAACGCCATTCTTTCTTCCTCATATCTTTTACAATTTAATACAATGTGTTTTACTGTCTCTTGCGTTACAGTGGGTGCAAAGTCCAGCGGGGTGTTTGCGGCTCATGAACTGTGGTGAGGAGTGTGATGATGACGTGCAGGTGTGTGTGACTGGAGATGAGGTGCAGGTGTGTGTGACTGGAGATGAGGTGCAGGTGTGTGTGACTGGAGATGATGTGCAGGTGTGTGTGATAGGAGATGATGTGCAGGTGTGTGTGACTGAAGATGAGGTGCAGGTGTGTGTGATTGGAGATGAGGTGCAGGTGTGTGTGATTGGAGATGAGGTGCAGGTGTGTGTGATTGGAGATGAGGTGCAGGTGTGTGTGACTGAAGATGAGGTGCAGGTGTGTGTGATAGGAGATGAGGTGCAGGTGTGTGTGACTGGAGATGAGGTGCAGGTGTGTGTGATTGGAGATGAGGTGCAGGTGTGTGTGACTGGAGATGAGGTGCAGGTGTGTGTGACTGGAGATGAGGTGCAGGTGTGTGTGATTGGAGATGAGGTGCAGGTGTGTGTGACTGGAGATGATGTGCAGGTGTGTGTGACTGGAGATGAGGTGCAGGTGTGTGTGACTGGAGATGAGGTGCAGGTGTGTGTGATTGGAGATGAGGTGCAGGTGTGTGTGATAGGAGATGATGTGCAGGTGTGTGTGACTGAAGATGAGGTGCAGGTGTGTGTGATTGGAGATGAGGTGCAGGTGTGTGTGATTGGAGATGAGGTGCAGGTGTGTGTGACTGGAGATGAGGTGCAGGTGTGTGTGATTGGAGATGAGGTGCAGGTGTGTGTGATTGGAGATGACGTGCAGGTGTGTGTGATTGGAGATGACGTGCAGGTGTGTGTGATTGGAGATGAGGTGCAGGTGTGTGTGACTGGAGATGAGGTGCAGGTGTGTGTGATTGGAGATGAGGTGCAGGTGTGTGTGATTGGAGATGAGGTGCAGGTGTGTGTGATTGGAGATGAGGTGCAGGTGTGTGTGACTGAAGATGAGGTGCAGGTGTGTGTGATAGGAGATGACGTGCAGGTGTGTGTGATTGGAGATGAGGTGCAGGTGTGTGTGACTGGAGATGAGGTGCAGGTGTGTGTGATTGGAGATGAGGTGCAGGTGTGTGTGATTGGAGATGATGTGCAGGTGTGTGTGACTGGAGATGAGGTGCAGGTGTGTGTGATTGGAGATGAGGTGCAGGTGTGTGTGATTGGAGATGAGGTGCAGGTGTGTGTGATAGGAGATGACGTGCAGGTGTGTGTGATTGGAGATGAGGTGCAGGTGTGTGTGACTGGAGATGAGGTGCAGGTGTGTGTGACTGGTGATGAGGTGCAGGTGTGTGTGATAGGAGATGAGGTGCAGGTGTGTGTAATAGGAGATGACGTGCAGGTGTGTGTGATTGGAGATGACGTGCAGGTGTGTGTGATAGGAGATGAGGTGCAGGTGTGTGTGACTGGAGATGAGGTGCAGGTGTGTGTGATAGGAGATGAGGTGCAGGTGTGTGTGATTGGAGATGAGGTGCAGGTGTGTGTGACTGGAGATGAGGTGCAGGTGTGTGTGACTGGAGATGAGGTGCAGGTGTGTGTGATTGGAGATGAGGTGCAGGTGTGTGTGATTGGAGATGAGGTGCAGGTGTGTGTGACTGGAGATGACGTGCAGGTGTGTGTGACTGGAGATGAGGTGCAGGTGTGTGTGATAGGAGATGAGGTGCAGGTGTGTGTGATTGGAGATGAGGTGCAGGTGTGTGTGATAGGAGATGACGTGCAGGTGTGTGTGATTGGAGATGAGGTGCAGGTGTGTGTGATTGGAGATGAGGTGCAGGTGTGTGTGACTGGAGATGAGGTGCAGGTGTGTGTGACTGGAGATGAGGTGCAGGTGTGTGTGACTGGAGATGACGTGCAGGTGTGTGTGATTGGAGATGAGGTGCAGGTGTGTGTGATTGGAGATGAGGTGCAGGTGTGTGTGACTGGAGATGAGGTGCAGGTGTGTGTGATTGGAGATGAGGTGCAGGTGTGTGTGACTGGAGATGAGGTGCAGGTGTGTGTGACTGGAGATGAGGTGCAGGTGTGTGTGACTGGAGATGACGTGCAGGTGTGTGTGATTGGAGATGAGGTGCAGGTGTGTGTGATTGGAGATGAGGTGCAGGTGTGTGTGACTGGAGATGAGGTGCAGGTGTGTGTGATTGGAGATGAGGTGCAGGTGTGTGTGATAGGAGATGAGGTGCAGGTGTGTGTGATAGGAGATGAGGTGCAGGTGTGTGTGATTGGAGATGAGGTGCAGGTGTGTGTGACTGGAGATGAGGTGCAGGTGTGTGTGACTGGAGATGAGGTGCAGGTGTGTGTGATTGGAGATGAGGTGCAGGTGTGTGTGACTGGAGATGATGTGCAGGTGTGTGTGACTGGAGATGAGGTGCAGGTGTGTGTGATTGGAGATGAGGTGCAGGTGTGTGTGACTGGAGATGACGTGCAGGTGTGTGTGACTGGAGATGAGGTGCAGGTGTGTGTGACTGGAGATGAGGTGCAGGTGTGTGTGACTGGAGATGAGGTGCAGGTGTGTGTGATTGGAGATGAGGTGCAGGTGTGTGTGATTGGAGATGAGGTGCAGGTGTGTGTGACTGGAGATGAGGTGCAGGTGTGTGTGATTGGAGATGAGGTGCAGGTGTGTGTGACTGGAGATGAGGTGCAGGTGTGTGTGATTGGAGATGAGGTGCAGGTGTGTGTGATTGGAGATGAGGTGCAGGTGTGTGTGATTGGAGATGAGGTGCAGGTGTGTGTGACTGGAGATGAGGTGCAGGTGTGTGTGACTGGAGATGAGGTGCAGGTGTGTGTGATAGGAGATGAGGTGCAGGTGTGTGTGACTGGAGATGAGGTGCAGGTGTGTGTGACTGGAGATGAGGTGCAGGTGTGTGTGACTGGAGATGACGTGCAGGTGTGTGTGACTGGAGATGAGGTGCAGGTGTGTGTGATTGGAGATGAGGTGCAGGTGTGTGTGATTGGAGATGATGTGCAGGTGTGTGTGACTGGAGATGACGTGCAGGTGTGTGTGACTGGAGACGAGGTGCAGGTGTGTGTGATTGGAGATGAGGTGCAGGTGTGTGTGACTGGAGATGACGTGCAGGTGTGTGTGATAGGAGATGAGGTGCAGGTGTGTGTGACTGGAGATGAGGTGCAGGTGTGTGTGACTGGAGATGAGGTGCAGGTGTGTGTGATTGGAGATGATGTGCAGGTGTGTGTGACTGGAGATGACGTGCAGGTGTGTGTGACTGGAGACGAGGTGCAGGTGTGTGTGATTGGAGATGAGGTGCAGGTGTGTGTGACTGGAGATGACGTGCAGGTGTGTGTGATAGGAGATGAGGTGCAGGTGTGTGTGACTGGAGATGATGTGCAGGTGTGTGTGACTGGAGATGACGTGCAGGTGTGTGTGACTGGAGATGACGTGCAGGTGTGTGTGATAGGAGATGAGGTGCAGGTGTGTGTGATAGGAGATGAGGTGCAGGTGTGTGTGATTGGAGATGAGGTGCAGGTGTGTGTGACTGGAGATGAGGTGCAGGTGTGTGTGACTGGAGATGAGGTGCAGGTGTGTGTGACTGGAGATGAGGTGCAGGTGTGTGTGACTGGAGATGAGGTGCAGGTGTGTGTGATAGGAGATGAGGTGCAGGTGTGTGTGATTGGAGATGAGGTGCAGGTGTGTGTGACGAGATGAGGTGCAGGTGTGTGTGACTGGAGATGAGGTGCAGGTGTGTGTTATTGGAGATGAGGTGCAGGTGTGTGTGATTGGAGATGAGGTGCAGGTGTGTGTGATTGGAGATGAGGTGCAGGTGTGTGTGACAGGAGATGAGGTGCAGGTGTGTGTGACTGGAGATGAGGTGCAGGTGTGTGTGACTGGAGATGACGTGCAGGTGTGTGTGACTGGAGATGAGGTGCAGGTGTGTGTGATAGGAGATGAGGTGCAGGTGTGTGTGATTGGAGATGAGGTGCAGGTGTGTGTGACTGGAGATGATGTGCAGGTGTGTGTGATTGGAGATGAGGTGCAGGTGTGTGTGATAGGAGATGATGAACCTTTGATTTAAATAACGTATTAGTAAATGTTGAAATTAATATGAACTAAGATAATAAATAAATGCTGAAGAAGTATTGTTCATTCTAGTTCATGTTAACTAAAGTAGTTAACTAACGTTAAAGCTGCAGTCTGTAGTTTTTCCTCTTTGTCGCCATCTCTGTTTGAAATCTGCAATTGCAGTTATTCGCGGAATTATCAGCATTACGTGGGTTGTGCCTCGGCACGACACAGCGCGGACGAATCCAGTGTTTTGAGGAGAATGTGCGGCTGTCAGTCAACGCGCCGGTGTGGATCCTGGCATTCGCAATCACAGATTCTACTTTTTGGAAGTATGACCAACATAAGAATTTTCAGTGGAAAATGTCCTCTGAAAAATGTTGTTAACATTAACAATTAGCAAAGTATAATTTGCACGGTTTGACGTGATATGATAAGCGACCGTTAGATTTAATCAGTGCGATTTACTGCAATGCTTTTTTCCCCTTAGTTGGTCAGAACAAAAGTGAATGTTACTTGTTCAGACGACATTTTCCAGTGAAAATTCTTATGTCGGTGATACTTCGAAAAAGTAGAATCTGTGATTGCGAATGGCAGTCAGGCGCAGCGACTGACAGCCGCACGTAAAAGCTGGACCAGTTGCAGTTTCAGATCCATTTTGCAGAAAATGTAGCCATTTATCAATGGCTATGTTTTTTTTTTTTTTTTCGGATATAGTTTCTGATCACATCAGCTAAGATGTTTTTTTTTTTTTCACCAATAGGGTAATCAAACCTTAAAAATGACCCCAGTGCCTCTGCTAGGTGTGTGTGTGTTCGCTTTATCCATCACTCTCTAGAGTGCAAAGGCAGACCCAAAGAGTTAAAGAACTGTATGGAGCCGTTTCAGACTTTCGACTTCTCCTCAGCAAGCCTGTCACTCATAACCTTATTATCCCCCAAACAGGCGATTCCCTGAGTGGCTCCAGCACAGTTCCCTGACTCTGCATGCTTGATGTTATTGCTTCAACAGGCGCCTGTGAAGAACTCTCGCCTTGAAGCCAAAGAGGCTGCAAAGGCACAACAAGCGTCGATAGATCACTGTTTCCCATTCGGTGCGCTGGTTCTAAAACAGCACACTCCTCCGAAGGCACCAAGCGTTTCTCTGAGCTATTTATTTTGATGCCAAATGCATAGCGCCAAACCAGCCACCCATAAAACATCTTTAAGCAAGCTGTCGCTTCTTTAGAGGGAAAACGCACTCTGTATTTCCTGGAAATGAAAATAAAGCCTGTCTGTGCAACTGAATGTGCAACTCATGATGTAATTCTCTAGCAAACAGAGTAAGAGAAAGAATAGCGTATGACAGGACGTCCCTGTTGCCACTTTGAAAATGGTAGAAATCTTGGAATTATTTCCATCTGCATTTATGCATTTGGCAGATGCTTTTATCCAAAGCATTCGAGGTATACATTAATCAACGTGTGTGCGCTGGGAATAAAACCCACCACCTCTGTGTTGCTGGCGCAATGCTTTCTACCAGTTGAGTTGCAGGAACATTAAAGTGTTTGTCATTCCACAAAATGTATAAAAAAACACAGTTACACTTTATTTTAAGGTGTCGTTGTTACACTGTAATTATATATTTACGTACTGAGTAATAATAAGTAACTACATGTACTTACTATAGGGTTAGGGTAGGATTAGGGTTTGGTTGAGGGTTAGTTGCATGTCATTATGCATAATTTATAGTTATTACAATAGTAACTTCATGCAACATAATATGTAACAATGACACTGTAAAATAAAGTGTTACCAAAAACACTGATTGAGAAAATGGTGTTTTGCAGTGAATTTGAACTGATTTCTGACATCTTCTTACATCTGTTCTTACTTCTGTGTTAATTTCCACCCATTGTCTAGTATATGCCAAAAAGGTTGTATCCGTAGGGAACATCTTGTTCATCCATTGATTACCCACTGGTTTGGGATAATAATCATTACCAAGACAAGGTTGACTGGTGCGTGAGCCGGAGGCCATTAGTGTCTCATTTCGGCCTGGAGGCCTGAGCAATGGAAATCTATATGAATCCAGTGGACCTCGTCTGACTGAAGCCGGCCGCACACTGGGAGAATCATTTTGTCCTTTACGATTTATTCATCTTAAAAGAAATGTGTGTCAGAGTACGGTATGCATCTTAGTGGGGTTGAAATTAACGGGGGATTGGAGCTAAAATGCCTGAAATGTTGCTGTGCAGAAGCTTCAGTGATTATAACGGGAGTTTGTATGAGAGTGCAGAACTCAGTAACACACACTGTAAAATCGAATTAGTTAGACTTGCATAAAAACTCATGCAATCTGATTGCTTTAAAAAAAAAAAAGTCAAGTGAAATAATATTAATAGTATGCTGAACTGGCAAATGCTTATTTAGTATACAGTAGTTCACTTAGTTCTAGTTGCTAAAAAAAGACCTGTAGAGAGGACCTGATCATTTACTTCAGATTTACTCTTGACTTGGCTACTCAGAATTACTGACGCTCAGAGTGCATTGCAGCATTAATAAATTATGGAATTGCTTTTTAAAAAGAAACTTTTTTGTTTTATTTGCCAAATTTATTTAGCTGTCTTGTGTTAGTAGTGGCACAACAAAAACAAGCAAATAAAATTGTCATTGTTACAATTGATCAAAATAAAATGTAATTGTTACCATTGTTGTGTTGGTCAATTGCAAGATATTGTCACAAATATAGAGGGATTATATCAACCAAATTAAAAGTTTCACACATAAAAGTTTTTTTTTTTTTTTTTAAAGATCATTATTCGACATGAAAAATAGACTAGTGAATGATTTAGTTAGAAGTTTGCAAACTATTAATTACTTCCCTTCCTTTGAAACCAAATAACTGTGATTTCTTGTTGCATCGCTGCATCAATAGGAAGAGAATTATAATATAAATGAATTTCCAAATGCCCAGCCAAAGGGAACACTGATCACCATAATTCAGTTCAAACAAAAACATTTTAGGAAAATCAACATCAATTTATGAAGTCAGCTTATGTGATGTTCTCTCAGATTTGTCAGTTGTGTTGCAAATTCAACATTCAAGATGACTTTGGGAAACGAGTGAATGCATCTAGAGATAGATCTAGTTCTCTCAAAAACTTTTTCTTGACACATTGCCACTTTTTGTTTTCTGAGTAAAAAGGCATAGTATGTGAATAGTACAGGATACCAGATTTTTATAATTAAATTAAGTCTAAGTAAAGTTAACTGAAAAGTGTTAGATAGAACAACTGTTTTATTTTACAGTGTAGGCTGAAGTCAGTGATGATTCACTTCTTTGCTTGCTTTCTGTATATACTTTTTTTCCCCCCAGTTTGAATAACCAGTTTTGTTTTTCATGCTACTAAGATAACTAATGTGAAATCTTGATATTCTAATGAATGAAACATATGTAACATAACATAGCATAAATGCCATGTCAGATGCAGCTTGTAAAGATGGCTTATGTTGATGTTCATAAAATTGTATTTGTATTTACAACACAGATTTCACGATTCCCTGTCTCTGTTTCAAGGACTTTTATTTTGATGTTAATTTTGTCTTGTTGTGCCTGTGTTTAGTTCCTGTTTATTTAGGGGCCGTTTACACGACACCGTTTTCAACTAAAAACGCAAAACTTTTTATGCATTTTGGCCGTTCATTTACATGACAACAGTGTTTTGGGTGGCTGAAAACGCAAACTTTGTGCAAGTTTTTGAAAACGATCTCTGTGTAAACAACAAAAACACGAATCATGCACACGCGTATTACATGTTCAGTCTATAGTGTTTCATCGCCATCTAATGGCCTGGCAGCAGAATACAGCGTTTTTAGTCGTTTTCGTGGATCTGTGTGAATGGAGATCGTTTCGTCTGTGTGTGGAAAACTCAAAGAAAAAAACTTCTCAGTTTTAAGCATATTGTCGTGTAAACGTACCTTAGTTCCTGTTACCTTGTCTCCATTGTAATCTTGTAAGTTTCCATAGAAACCCTTGTTTGTTACCATGTCAGCTGATCACCTACACCTGTCCTTCGCTTTGTCTCTTGTTAGCTTTATAGATTTAAACCCTCAGTCATGGTCTGGTGTTTTAATGTATGGTTCCTGGTGTTAGCTATGTTATTTCTGCATCAAGCATTTGTCTGGATTATCAAGTCAAGCCAGTGTGTGAAAACAGGTATATTTAATAAGGCCATCATAAAATCAAACAAATTGCCCTTACAAAGGTAAAAAATGTCCCTGAAAATAAGTTCCAATTTTTGACGGCTTTGCTCATGATTTGCAGAATTGAAGGAAAGATTAACTTATCAATCCATGTCATGTTCTGACATCCTCATTGATACAGAAAATTAAAATGGTATCACAAATTCAAGCAAGCTTTTGCACCAATATTGGCAGTTTGATAGTGAAGGGAACAAAAAAAATGGTTGTCATATCGACAAGCTCAGCACTTTGACTCTCTCCCTCTCTCTCTCTCTCTCTCTCTCTCTCTCTCTCTCTCTCTCTCTCTCTCTCTCTCTCTCCTTTTGGTTTTTCATTAGCAGTCACGCTGCAGGATTGCAACCCAAAATTTCGGACACTGCCAGAAATCCGTCTGAGGCAAAGATTCATTACAGAGCCAATTAATTAGCCGTCAGTGAGCATGTCAGAGTAAGCGATCCAAGACTGCTGATTTTGCCCTCTGACAAAAGAAATATTTTACCATCCCCAACGTTTGTCTCGGATGGCAATATTGTTGCAGAAAAAAAAAAAAAACAGTGTGTGCTCCAGCATTCAGAGGATTCAGAGGATTCAGCAGCAGCGAGGCAAACACACCAGAAGAGGGCTCTGCGTGTCAGCTAACAGATCCTCTCGCTGGATCTTCTCTTTCCTCGAGGACACCTTCATCATCACCCTCCTTCATCATCATCATCCTCCTCCTTCATCATCACCCTCCTTCATCATCTTCATCCTCCTCCTCCTCCACCATCACCCTCCTCCTCCTCCTCCTCCTTCATCATCACCCTCCTTCTCCTCCTCCTTCATCATCACCCTCCTTCATCATCATCATCCTCCTCCTTCATCATCACCCTCCTTCATCATCATCATCCTCCTCCTTCATCATCACCCTCCTTCATCATCTTCATCCTCCTCCTCCTCCATCATCACCCTCCTCCTCCTCCTCCTTCATCATCACCCTCCTTCTCCTCCTCCTTCATCATCACCCTCCTTCATCATCATCATCATCCTCCTCCTTCATCATCACCCTCCTTCATCATCTTCATCCTCCTCCATCATCCTCCTCCTCCTCCTCCATCATCATCATCATCCTCCTTTCTTCATCCTCCTCCTCCTCCTTCATCATCACCCTCCTTCATCATCACCCTCCTCCTTCATCATCATCACCCTCCTTCATCATCTTCATCCTCCTCCATCATCATCACCCTCCTCCTCCTTCATCATCACCCTCCTCCTTTCTTCATCCTCCTCCATCATCATCATCATCATCATCATCATCTTCATCCTCCTCCTTCATCATCACCCTCCTCCTTCATCATCACCCTCCTCCTTTCTTCATCCTCCTCCATTATCATCATCATCATCATCCTCCATCATCATCATCATCATCCTCCTTTCTTCATCATCCTCCTCCTCCTCCATCATCATCATCATCATCCTCCTTTCTTCATCCTCCTCCTCCTCCTTCATCATCATCATCATCCTCCTCCTTCATCATCACCCTCCTTCATCATCTTCATCCTCCTCCATCATCATCACCCTCCTCCTCCTTCATCATCACACTCCTCCTCCTCCTCCTTCATCATCACCCTCCTTCTCCTCCTCCTTCATCATCACCCTCCTTCTCCTCCTCCTTCATCATCACCCTCCTTCATCATCATCATCCTCCTCCTTCATCATCACCCTCCTTCATCATCATCATCCTCCTCCTTCATCATCACCCTCCTTCATCATCTTCATCCTCCTCCTCCTCCATCATCACCCTCCTCCTCCTCCTCCTTCATCATCACCCTCCTTCTCCTCCTCTTTCATCATCACCCTCCTTCATCATCATCATCATCCTCCTCCTTCATCATCACCCTCCTTCATCATCTTCATCCTCCTCCATCATCCTCCTCCTCCTCCTCCATCATCATCATCATCCTCCTTTCTTCATCCTCCTCCTCCTCCTTCATCATCACCCTCCTTCATCATCACCCTCCTCCTTCATCATCATCACCCTCCTTCATCATCTTCATCCTCCTCCATCATCATCACCCTCCTCCTCCTTCATCATCACCCTCCTCCTTTCTTCATCCTCCTCCATCATCATCATCATCATCATCATCATCATCTTCATCCTCCTCCTTCATCATCACCCTCCTCCTTCATCATCACCCTCCTCCTTTCTTCATCCTCCTCCATTATCATCATCATCATCATCATCCTCCATCATCATCATCATCATCATCCTCCTTTCTTCATCCTCCTCCTCCTCCTCCATCATCATCATCATCATCCTCCTTTCTTCATCCTCCTCCTCCTTCATCATCACCTTCCTCCTCCTCCTCCATCATCACCCTCCTTCATCATCTTCATCCTCCTCCTCCTCCACCATCATCATTATCATCCTCCTTTCTTCATCCTCCTCCTCCTCCTTCATCATCATCATCCTCCTCCTCCTTCATCATCATCATCATCCTCATCCTCCTCCTCCATCATCTTCATCCTCCTCCTCCTCCATCCTCCTCCTCCATCATCACCCTCCTTCATCATCTTCATCCTCCTCCTCCTCCACCATCATCATCATCATCCTCCTTTCTTCATCCTCCTCCTCCTCCTTCATCCTCCTCTTCCTCCTCCTTCATAATCCTCCTCTTCCTCCTCCTCCATCCTCCTCCTCCTCCATCATCACCCTCCTTCATAATCTTCATCCTCCTCCTCCTCCTCCATCATCATCATCATCCTCCTTTCTTCATCCTCCTCTTCCTCCTCCTTCATAATCCTCCTCTTCCTCCTCCTCCTCCTCCTCCTCCTCCAGGTCCAGTATTAACAGGCAGGGCCACGGGTGCAGCGTGTGAATATTTCAGCACATATCGCTGGTAAAATGGAGGACCTGTGACCTGATGGGTGAAAGAGAGGCGAGAGGTAAGGAAGAGATACAGTGAATTGATGCATAAGTAAAAAAAAAAAAAAACAGAAGGTGTGAAAATGCATGAATAGAAAATCTTCTCTCGTTTGCAGGCTGATGCGTGTTGTAGAATTCATGTCTAGCTGAGGGAATCAAATTTAAATGCTACAAAGTCTCTTCATTTGGCAGAAAAAGAGGTTTTAGTATGTAATAAAACCAGTCTCACAAACTCTTTTTTTTTTTTTTTTTTTTGACAGAAAAGGGTAAATAAAATAAAAATTATAGTAAAAACTTATAGTAGACTTTTTGTTTCAGAGATTTGTTCTGTTTGTTTTATATCTTAAAACTTTATATCTTCAATACAACCTGTCATCCATCCATCCATCTATAAGCAATCTTTAAAAATCACACAAGACAGACTGAAACCATTATCAATTTCTAAATTAATTACTTGAATCCAATATTCTATGAACCTCAAATGATTTATAAACACTTCTTTGAAGGTGCAGTTTTTAAATGCTCACAACGTGCTTATATTGTACATTTAAGTGTCTATCCAAACGTATGAGAATGATCTCGACCCTTACTGTACCTACAGCGTCTGTGAATATTAATGAGATGTGGGTCTTTGAATGACTGATGAGCTCAGTGTATCTGTGCAGATCGCACTACTCAAATAAATATAAGCTCTGGTAACCTTGTACTGTGGCATGTGGGGTCAGGCTTTTTTGGCAGTCAGACTGTTTAATGTTTTCTATTGACCACTTATTATAAGAGCGAGACAGGATTGGACACGTTCTGTCAGCAGCATTCAGTGAAGGTGAAATGGCTAGACTTATCAAAATGAATATTAAAATGCATCAGTGCTACTGCTGCCAGAAATATACATACATGTATGTACATTGAATGCACAAGTGGATAGAGAGGCTAAATATATATATATATATATATATATATATATATATATATATATATATATATATATTATTTTTTTTAATAGACAGATTAATAGACATATTTGAAATGGTTTGATTGATATTTTAAAATGTAGTTAAAAACAAAAAAAATAAAACAATATATAATTCTCAACTGACAAATAAATAGACATATATCATCAGAAGTTTTGGGTTGGCAAGATATTTTAGTGTTTTTGAAAGAAGTCTCCTTTGCTCTTGCAAAAATACGGAAATATTATTACAATTTAAAATAACTTTTTTTTTACATTTTTGAATATATTTGAAATTGCAATTTATTTCTGTGATCAAAGCTGAATTTTCAGCAGCCAACATTATAAATGCCTTTACTGTTGTTTTTAATCAAATTGATGGTTCTTGCTGAATTAAAATATTCAATTCTTTAAAAAAGAAAATGTCACTGACCCCAGACTTTTGAACAGTAGTGAATAAATGTAGTTTATGTTTTTAAATGTAGTTAAATAACCAAACAACAGCAAAATAAATAATAAATATTTCAATGCAAATTTAAAATTGCATTTTGAAAAAAAAATTTCAATTGCTTTAATTTTTCCCATTGCATGTGTTGCATGTGCAGTTAATTAAAAAAGTATAAATTAAACAAGCCTAAATGATAATAATAAAAAGTATTTAGCAATTTAGATCAGTCCCATGACCTTCATCTGGCATTTACAATAATTTTATTATACAAATGTGATAAAAATTGTGACAGGAAGTCACTGGAGTATTTCATGGCTCAGGAATCATCTGTCGTTTAATGATGTGCTACTATTGCTACGATCCGACATGAAAACCGACATCGGCCCGGAATTATGGTGTGTTCAAGTCCTCCAGGGAAGTTTGTGTTTATGAGGTGGTAAGTCGCGTTTACGAGGTGGAAAGTTCGTGTTTATGAGGTGGAAAGTCGCATTTACGAGGTGGAAAGTTCGTGTTTACGAGGTGGGAAGTTTGTGTGTTTACAAGGTGGGAAGTTCGTGTTTACGAGGTGGGAAGTTTGTGTGTTTACGTGGTGGGAAGTTTGTGTGTTTACGAGGTGGGAAGTTTGTGTGTTTACAAGGTGGGAGGTTCGTGTTTACGAGGTGGGAAGTTTGTGTGTTTACGAGGTGGGAATTTTGTGTGTTTATGAGGTGGGAAGTTCGTGTTTACGAGGTGGGAAGTTTGTGTGTTTACGAGGTGGGAAGTTTGTGTGTTTACGAGGTGGAAAGTCGTGTTTACGAGGTGGGAACTTCGTGTGTTTACGAGGTGGGAAGTTCGTGTGTTTACGAGGTGGGAAGTCGCGTTTACGAGGTGGGAAGTTCATGTGTTTACGAGGTGGGAAGTTCGTGTGTTTACGAGGTGGGAAGTCGCGTTTACGAGGTGGGAAGTTCATGTGTTTACGAGGTGGGAAGTTCGTGTGTTTACGAGGTGGGAAGTCGCGTTTACGAGGTGGGAAGTTCATGTGTTTACGAGGTGGGAAGTTCGTGTGTTTACGAGGTGGGAAGTCGCGTTTACGAGGTGGGAAGTTCGTGTGTTTACGAGGTGGGAAGTTCGTGTGTTTACGAGGTGGGAAGTCGCGTTTACGAGGTGGGAAGTTCATGTGTTTACGAGGTGGGAAGTTCGTGTGTTTACGAGGTGGGAAGTCGCGTTTACGAGGTGGGAAGTTTGTGTGTTTACGAGGTGGGAAGTTCGTGTGTTTACGAGGTGGGAAGTTCGTGTGTTTACGAGGTGGGAAGTCGCGTTTACGAGGTGGGAAGTTCATGTGTTTACGAGGTGGGAAGTTCGTGTGTTTACGAGGTGGGAAGTCGCGTTTACGAGGTGGGAAGTTCATGTGTTTACGAGGTGGGAAGTTCGTGTGTTTACGAGGTGGGAAGTCGCGTTTACGAGGTGGGAAGTTCGTGTGTTTACGAGGTGGGAAGTTCGTGTTTACGAGGTGGGAAGTTTGTGTGTTTACGTGGTGGGAAGTTTGTGTGTTTACGAGGTGGGAAGTTTGTGTGTTTACAAGGTGGGAGGTTCGTGTTTACGAGGTGGGAAGTTTGTGTGTTTACGAGGTGGGAATTTTGTGTGTTTATGAGGTGGGAAGTTCGTGTTTACGAGGTGGGAAGTTTGTGTGTTTACGAGGTGGGAAGTTTGTGTGTTTACGAGGTGGAAAGTCGTGTTTACGAGGTGGGAACTTCGTGTGTTTACGAGGTGGGAAGTTCGTGTGTTTACGAGGTGGGAAGTCGCGTTTACGAGGTGGGAAGTTCATGTGTTTACGAGGTGGGAAGTTCGTGTGTTTACGAGGTGGGAAGTCGCGTTTACGAGGTGGGAAGTTCATGTGTTTACGAGGTGGGAAGTTCGTGTGTTTACGAGGTGGGAAGTCGCGTTTACGAGGTGGGAAGTTCATGTGTTTACGAGGTGGGAAGTTCGTGTGTTTACGAGGTGGGAAGTTCGTGTGTTTACGAGGTGGGAAGTTCGTGTGTTTACGAGGTGGGAAGTCGCGTTTACGAGGTGGGAAGTTCATGTGTTTACGAGGTGGGAAGTTTGTGTGTTTACGAGGTGGGAAGTCGCGTTTACGAGGTGGGAAGTTCGTGTGTTTACGAGGTGGGAAGTTCGTGTGTTTACGAGGTGGGAAGTTCGTGTGTTTACGAGGTGGGAAGTTCGTGTGTTTACGAGGTGGGAAGTCGCGTTTACGAGGTGGGAAGTTCATGTGTTTACGAGGTGGGAAGTTCGTGTGTTTACGAGGTGGGAAGTCGCGTTTACGAGGTGGGAAGTCGCGTTTACGAGGTGGGAAGTTCATGTGTTTACGAGGTGGGAAGTTCGTGTGTTTACGAGGTGGGAAGTCGCGTTTACGAGGTGGGAAGTTCGTGTGTTTACGAGGTGGGAAGTTCGTGTGTTTACGAGGTGGGAAGTCGCGTTTACGAGGTGGGAAGTTCATGTGTTTACGAGGTGGGAAGTTCGTGTGTTTACGAGGTGGGAAGTCGCGTTTACGAGGTGGGAAGTTCGTGTGTTTACGAGGTGGGAAGTTCGTGTGTTTACGAGGTGGGAAGTCGCGTTTACGAGGTGGGAAGTTCATGTGTTTACGAGGTGGGAAGTTCGTGTGTTTACGAGGTGGGAAGTCGCGTTTACGAGGTGGGAAGTTCATGTGTTTACGAGGTGGGAAGTTCGTGTGTTTACGAGGTGGGAAGTTCGTGTGTTTACGAGGTGGGAAGTCGCGTTTACGAGGTGGGAAGTTCATGTGTTTACGAGGTGGGAAGTTCGTGTGTTTACGAGGTGGGAAGTCGCGTTTACGAGGTGGGAAGTTCATGTGTTTACGAGGTGGGAAGTTCGTGTGTTTACGAGGTGGGAAGTCGCGTTTACGAGGTGGGAAGTTCGTGTTTACGAGGTGTCTATTTTTTAAATGTAGTTAAATAACCAAACAACAGCAAAATAAATAATCAATAAACATTTATTGATGTTTACGAGGTGGGAAGTCGCGTTTACGAGGTGGGAAGTCGCATTTACGAGGTGTCTATTTTTTAAATGTAGTTAAATAACCAAACAACAGCAAAATAAATAATCAATAAACATTTATTGATGTTTACGAGGTGGGAAGTCGCGTTTATGAGGTGGGAAGTCGCGTTTACGAGGTGGGAAGTCGTGTTTACGAGGTGGGAAGTCGTGTCGGAGTAAGATGGCGGTGTACTTTCTCTTAATTAAAGGTTTTTAAACTTTACTTCTACAAAATGAAGAACAAGGAATGTGCATGAGGAATGTGTGTTTTGCTTTTTTTATGTTTTTAATTAATCTACGAAGCCACTGTATACTTTATCGTTACATATTATATTGTTATATTATAATCCTATAATAGGCCTATATTGTGTAAGCAACTAGCTTACTTCGCTGTAAATAGAAAAGTCTGGCACTATCCCTGCTAAATTCCTTTAAATATTTTGGTATTCTCACTGACACGCACACAACTCGTAAAGATCGGGGCTTACAGAAAATCCCGAGCTTCCCACTCGAATTCACGACATTGTGGTGGCGTTCATGTGCGTTCAGCTCGTAAAAAGGATCTTTACGACCTGACTTGAACGCACCATTATTGGAGTGGAGTTTCCTTTCATCGCAGGAAAAAGCTTGAGGAAAGATGTGCCATTGACCCAAGCACATCAGCGAGTGTTTAACAGATCTAGAGTTTTGAGACGAGGGTCTCGGGTGTTAATTGCATCCACCGCTGGGTGGCTCGCGCTCCAAACCCGAGGCAAATCTCAAAGCTCTCGGACTTTAAAGGGAATATTTATCCTAAGAGCAGAGAGGGAGG
Source organism: Squalius cephalus (assembly GCF_949319135.1). Taxonomy (NCBI): domain Eukaryota; kingdom Metazoa; phylum Chordata; class Actinopteri; order Cypriniformes; family Leuciscidae; genus Squalius; species Squalius cephalus. The sequence goes on along the minus strand of NC_137136.1, from coordinate 35,033,081 downwards.
GGGGCGTATGATGGGCACGGATGCTGGGAATCAATAATTCATAAGACCTCTTCTTATTAGGGGTCTCTTGACAGTCTTGCGGTGCTTATACGGAGGTCTCGAGCTGGATGAGAGGCTTCTCGCAGAATCCCTCTGTCATGATCACACAAAATACAAACCCCCGATTCATGTATCCTAGCAGAACAGCGAGCCCCGGTCCGGAGCCCATCGTTTGAGAAGTTTGCTTCTATTAAGTAGTAAGTACAGCTTCTGAATCACCACGAGATCTAGGAAGAACCGTGTGCTTTGAAACATGTAGTGTCACGTGCTCCTGGTCCAAAGCAAGAGGATGAGATGCTTTCTTCTAATAGTATGTAATTATGCCTCAGCGCTTTGAATGGTGTGTAATTTTCCCTAGGTGATTATTCCACTCTCTCTTTAAATAGCCCAAATGTTAGTGAGATGTGTTTGAGGGTTTTGTGTCTGTATCCTCACAGCGCTCTAGAATCACAGAGATCACTGCTGTTCCCTGAAAGGAGCATTTCATTTGTATTCATAAGTGATTGCATGTAAAGTGTACATTTAGATTTCTCTGAAAATGCACTGAATCATAGTGACTGCATGTAGAACATAAGACTTGTTATGCAATATACAGGTGTATAAGAGCCTTTAAATTTGCATTCTCGGGCAAAATAGTATAAACTTGGACTTTTTAAAAATATATATCAAATGTATTTATAAATGAAATTAGCCCCAGATGAGAACTAATTAAAAGTCATCTGTGCTATTTGTACAAAGGTTATTAACATGAACTATTTTTCATTATTTTAAATAAAATAAACACTAACTGAAAAAAAACAAAACAAAAAATGCATTTATTCCAGCTAGGCAGGGCAACATTTCTCATTAGCATTTATTTTAATCTGATGTACTAAAATAACTTAAAAAAAGACATAACAAATTAACTAAAATTAACTACAAACGAACTGTTGATTAAAATGCTATATTTGATATCACATTGTGTGTGTAAATGAATAGTCTTGGTGCTGGAAAACCAATGCTCAGGACAATAGAGACACCAGAATAAACATATTCATGATTGTGAAGCTGAAAATACAGGTAAATGCAGTTTATGTGTCATGTACTGGCTATAATCATTCAATTAATCTCATTTATAATGAGTACAATAAAACCAAAGGGTTTAAATCGTTAAAGTTATTAATGCGTAAAGGCTTTATGTTTTAGACATGCAGTGATTCAGTGCCTATCCAAACGTGCACACATGTATGAGAGCTAGAAGCACGCTTAGCATATAAGAGCTGAATGCTAATGAGATCTCACTGTGCCTAATGCTCTGTTAGAGGAGCGATAGTTCAGATACGCAGGTGTGGATGCTGTGAACTCGCTGTGTTCAGACGGCTGTGTGTGTGCAGGGTTACACGACTGATTATTTTATCCAGGAAGAACATGTGTCCATCATGGAGGAGGAGGAGAAACGAAAGGAGGAGCTGCATGTAGCTAAAACATCTTCTGGTGAAAGGATGAATGAGAAGATTGTATGTAATTATAAAACACTGTATGTCTCCTTCACAGGTGCAAAATGAACTGCCCCAATCCAATGACATGTTCAATACATAAAGCACTAATAATACATCAGTACCTAAACTGACATTAAAATCTACATAATGCTGGATGAGATAAAGGCATGAGGCAAAAAAACAAAGATTATTCAAAACGCAATAAAACACAATAGATGCCAAGCGGTCGAAAAGCATCTTTCTCCACTGACACAATCGCCATTCAAATGTATTCTGATGGAATAAAATATAATGCGAGTGACATTTAAACTGCAAATCTTTCATTGAATTTTTGGAGAGCTCTTAAAATCATGATATTGACTTTTATTTGAATTGACCGTTTATTTATGGCTTATATAGCATTTTCCATCATTCTCAGATGGAGCGAAGACAGTAAAATACAAACATTTTACTGCATGAATCTGCACCCATTTTGGTCTCATGAGCGCACATCACCTCATGATTCTGCCTTTGAAAAGCAGGAGCCGGCCGGTGTCGGGAGCGCTGGGCAGTGCGAGTCCTGTCTGAGAGTCAGGCTTGGGTTTCTCTGATGAATGCAGAACACGTCACAGCACTGAAGTCTCTCTCCTGGCCTCAGCTCATTAGAGCACAGCTGCAGCACATTAACTCCAGATGAACTGCTCATCGGCCATGAGATGCGGTCTCCTGCGAGATGTCACGACCCGTCAGAGCGGCTCCTCAGGTCCTGCTCTTCTGCTCTATACGTGACAGACGGGAATGTGCTGCAAACGCCTGTCTAGCTGAAGAGTTGTCCTGCTTTATCTCCTAGAATACAAGAAACTAATATTATACCATACAATTATTATAATATTGTGAATCTCTCAAAAAAGTGTCTAGGTTACATTTCTGCCTAAAATCAAAACAAAGAAAAAAAAAACTATTTGCATTAAGAAATTGAAGCCCATTTAATGACTATTTTCTATTAATAATTACTTTTTTTTTACTTTGTTATAGTACAAATAGGCCTATTGTAATGCAATGATATTATTTTATTCAAATCAGCATAAATGAAATACAAGTTCTACCATGATTATAGTAACGAGAATGGAATTTCATTAACATTACAATGAATGAGTAATTAAGTATTTATTCATTATTAGGTATTCATTTTAAAGTATTTAATTAAGTTTAGTATATAACTTGGTTCAAATGAATTCTATAATGTGTTGGTTTTGCTATTGCATATTTTATGGTTTTATTTCACATATTATACACTATAAAAACAGTGCATACATATTATATTCTGATATTTGAAAGTTAAGATTTACACATCTGTAAACATCTCTGAAGCGCCAGGCATTCTGCTCAGCTGAGGTTCATCAATCTGTGAATTTGATCCAGTGTTTTCTGGCAGCGTTCAGAATTAGACGGGACTCGGTCCAAAACAGGCCTGATAGCTCAGTATCTCTCACCTGCTGCTTGCATTCATAATCTGCTCTTGTTTTCCTCCTTCCGGCCTCAAATGGCTGCATTTGTCACCGTGGTTACACAGTCTCTTATCTCATTAGTTGAGATCATCATGGCTTCTTCAAAGGGATTTGCAGCGAATGTGTGTGTGTGTGTGTGTGTGGCTGTGTACATGTCAGCATGTCAAATAATGATGCATTTTGGCGTATTTCCGTATGTGCGTGTGTAATTTATGTGTGTGTCTGTTTATATCTGTACATCTACAGATGTGGTTGTTTGAGATGAAACAATTTGCTGAAATTATGGCATATAGTTTTGTGACCCACAGTGAATTATATTATTTTGTTTGGCTGAATCTCATGAAAATGTCTCGTGTTACTTGACTGTAACCATGCTCCCTGAAAAAGCAGGAATGAGATGCTGGGCTGAGTGCTATGGGAAATACATCTATGTATGACCTGCTGTGATTAATGTGTGTAAATTGACCTTGATCTTGACAGCCTCAGGCGGTGACGTCATTGGAATGAGTGCTCGTCAGAGGCTATATTAGATGTGCCACAGGTGCATCCTCAGGTATCACTTCGCCTGAAAAATGGTCCTGGGATATCTTCATTGTCCGCTTTTTCAAGGAACAGGGTTAAAGTCAAGTAACCCGAAACTTTCTCTTTTAAAAGCTACACACAATGCTGCACTGACCGCTCTGGGTACGAGAACACCCACACCGCCGCACTGGGGTGTCTGGACCCCTCACGGTTGTGTAGTGTTATTTATGTAGGAGAATGCCACTGTTGTCCACCTGCACTAGGACATGGCAGCCTCTCAGCTGCTGGAGGAGGTGTTTCAGGGCCAGAAATACAGCCATCAAATTAAGGCAGTTCATATGACAATTGAACTGATGACCCTCCCATACCCACTGGGCTGGACAGCCACTTAAGACCGCTCTTTGAGCCACAATTGAAATTAGCCGCGTTTCCACTGTCGGGCCAGGGCCGGGCCGTGCTGGTGCGTGCCAGGGCCAGTCGCGTTTCCACTGTCACTTCCGGGGCTGGATCGGGGCTTACTCGAGGCCAACGGCCAGGATTTCTGGCCCGTCGAATACCTTGGGCCAAAGCGGGCCAGCTCGGGCTAGAGGAGTGGTTACCAACAGAGGAGGAGTTTACCAGCGCCGGATGATTCTGTCAGCATTAAAGACTTAAAAATAAAATAATTTAACTCGCGTTCATGTTTGAATGCCTTTTGTTTGTGATGAAAAAGACTATGCGCGCTAACCGTTACCATAGTAAACATAGTAAACGCTTGAAGATACGCATATAAAAAAAACATGGCGAACGCTTGAAGAAATCAGACCAATCTTAAAGGCTATGACAGTCATGTTTTTATTTTATCTGTCATAGCCTACGTCTCGTCTCTTTAAACCGGACTATCATAAAATAAAGTAACTTTTTTTTCGGGAGCTTCCTCTGTTTCTCTGACTGAAATATCTGTATGGGAGTCGAGAGATTGCTAAAGCTCATCAGGTCGTGGCATAAAGTTGTAGAAATTATCATTTTTTTCTAAATGTGATGTAAATATGATAAAGAAACAGACGCGACTGAAAAAGTAAGTGTGTCCTCTTTCTTTTGTGAAATAGACCTAACGGTAATTTATTTCTGAGTGACTAATGTGCAATTTTGACATAAATTAATTCATTATTATCAATGTATCACTTTTTATTGTAAATCTGTGGTAAAACATCGATGCTTGGGTTTTTAATATTCAAGTAAACAAACAAAAAAAAATGCTAGCAAACGGCCGCTTTTATCGTGTTTGTTTTCAACGCTGTTTCCAGTGATTTCTGATTAGTTTTCTGATAAAACTTCCATTTGTTGGTGAAAGGATGGGTTAGTGTGACGTTGTTCCAGAGAGGCGTGTTACGGGCGTGTTTTAGTGAAGCGCTGTGGAGCTTCTGGCCCGACAGTGGAAACGCAGGCCCGGTGCTATTGGCCCGAGGCTATTAGCCCGGCACGGCCCGTTTAAAGCCCTGGCCCGGCCCTGGCCCGACAGTGGAAACGCGGCTATTGTCTCATGTGCAAAGGCCCATAGTGATCACAGGAATACTCTGTGTTCGGGCCAATAGGTGGTTTGCAGTCACGTGATTGTGATGACGCGCGACATTCAAATGGAGGGCAGGAAGTAAAGAGCGGAATGGACGAAATGGAGGAAAGTCTGTACTGTACTACTTTAGACGCTATTACAAGAGAAAGATATAGACAAAAAATCAAAACATGTTGGATGTGATCCTTGCGTTATGAAGAGGAGTGATTTTTCAACTGAATTGAAAGATTTGCCTGTCATCGAGGCTGTCATTCTTTTTTGTCCTGTGGATTAATCCGTAACGTTAACCCTAACAACCATTCAACGCTGCGGCGCTTCTCGACGTTACTTTTACGGCTGTTTACTTTACGTTATTAGGTTAACCACTCTCAAAGGTCCGCCGAAACACCACTAAAGCACTGAAGGCTGCACCCTCAAAACACTTTGTAGGTAGCTTTGCTAGCGTTACGCGTTTGTCTTCAGTTACAGGGGTAACTTACAAACTCAAAGAAAAGAAGAAACAATTACTTTGACTTTACAAAGTTTGGAAACTGGTACGTTACACAAACATAGCCACATAAGTTGTATTAACTCACCTTTGACGAAGTGATCACTGCACACACGGGCATTTTCCGATTCGGCTCCTCCCGACCGCAGACGTAGGTTTGCAAGCCATTTTTCTGGCATTTTTTTTCGGTCAATTTCTTTCATTTTTCCCCCTTATGAACAACAACTTTTGGTACACGATAAAAACTCATGGTTTCTCGGCTTGATCGATTTGAGCAACCATAAACGACGCAAAACATAGGCATTTTGAGTTTGTTATAGTGCTTCCTAAATGTAGCAAATCACTTCCTGCCCTCCATCTGCATTTCGCGCCATGGCAACGCAGTAACGTGACGTCATATGCAAACGACCTATTACCAAGATCAGAGTCCTCTCCCCGGACAGCACGCCAAATACATTTACCAATTTAATCTATCCGACTTATTTGTAAGTGTGAACTCGTGAAACATTCGTTGGTACTGACGAACAATAAGACCTAGCCTGACTTTGCTCAGGGTGTTTTGGATGCATCTTGAACTTGTGTGTTCTGATGGAACGGTTCAATCCTCGAATATTTAAAATCAGACACAGTCCCCCATCTTTTTTGGGAACCAGGAAGTATCAACTGTAGTAGCCCGACTCTCTCTCTGGGAGGGGAACATGTTCTATGGCCCCTTTGACCAGAAGAGATGGAAGCTCTTGTGATGTAAGTGTGCCTGCTCTGGTTTCACGGTAGTGGGGAACATGCCGTTGAAACGCAGAGGATGATGAGGAAACTGGATTCTGTAACCTTTTTCTACTGTCGTTAGGACCCAATTAGATATACCAATTAGAGTAGCTTCTACGCTGTCAAGTTCTCTGAAATGGGTACCAATTACTTCCCATTGAGGGGGAGCTGGGTGTACCCAACACTTCGCTGGAAACCACTGCCCCCAGAGACACCAGAGGTGGCAGAGATGGTACAGTGGTTTCGTGAGGGTGCTGGGAAGCTGCTGTTTTTTTTATGCACCCCATCCCGAGGAGGGGCAACCACCACAAAGATGGGTGGAAGACCATCAGGACTTCTTCTTTTTAGAGATGATAGTGCTGACGTCAGGCCCTTTTTGGAGGCTGCTGAGGGCGGTGAGCCGGTCCCCAGTCTTCATGAGGGGGACAAGACTTGCCACTCTGGGATGAGCCTGGGTGGCCGACAGCCCCTCCACCTGAGTACAGCGAGGAAGGAATTGCACTGTCCTCTGCACTAACCAAAGAGGCGCCAGGGCATGTTTCGGGCTCGGGCAAATGGAGATCCGGATCTGGAGAGAGAGCGAGCGATAGGGATGGACCGTCTCCCGCTCCTCAGCCAGATCCATACGAGAGCCCCACAATGGCAGAGTGAGAAGTGAGACGAGCGCGTAGAACTTTCACTGGGAACTCTCACAGTGCTCGCATCTCACTTTATTAAGCAATGTCTTTGCTGCTGACATTCGATGATCCAATTCAACCATACTAAGCAAAAATTCACAAGTATTGAATTCATATTTGAATTCAATACTTAGATTCGCATTTTGTGGGTTTTATTGCTGAATTAAGAGTATTGAACTTTCTTCTCCTGTGTTCACATTTGGTGAGAAAGTAATGCATTACTTTCCATAAAAAGAAACTAAGTAACCCAATTAGTTACTTTTTAGGGAGTAACGCAATATTGTAACGCATTACATTTAAAAGTAACTTTGCCAAACACTGCTCAATTAGCCAAAAAGCCCCCAACGAGGTCCAACTAGTGCTGACACATAAACTGGGCCGGCCGACGGCTGACCGTTGGCTTGGTGTGTCAAGGCCTTTACTTATAGTCAGTAAAATATCTAAAGTTGACTAAAGTTACCAAAAACAACACTGCTATATTTGTTAAAATATCTTCATTTGTGTTCCACAGAAGAAAGAAAGTCATAGGTTTGGGATGAAATGAGGGTGATGATGACAATGATGAATGATTTTTGGATGAACTTTCCTTTTTATGCACAAGCGCAAAACACAAGTGGAGTGATGCGGTGAAACATCCAAGTGTACCTTTGTTTAAGTGTTTAAACTGTGTTTTGCAAAGACAATGGCAGAGATTAATGCCTCATCTTTTATTTGCAGAGTTGATAGAATGCTCAAAAAGTCTCGACCTGTGTTTGAAGTGTTTGTCATCTAGAATAACACTGGTGCAATCTTGGCTGTGTGAAAGGTACGCTCACATATAATGATGTAGCTTTTTGCAGGTACAAGGTGATTGAATTTAAGGAAAATATTTCTGTAGCACCTATAATGGTCTCAAAGCAAATGAGGCAGGAAAACTAATCAGTCCAAACAATATGATTTTGCTACTACAAAGTAATTTCAAAATCCATTTTATTCTCTCTGGCTGTGGAAGGAAGGTTAGAGTGACATGTTTTCCAAAATAGATTTACATAAACATTGGGTCAAAGTCTATTTTGAGCTTGTGAAAGGAAGGACATGACATTATTTTGAAAAGAACACTGTGATAAATAAGAAAAAAATATGCTTGCTAGTGTTTACAGACTGCAGATGTAGGATTTAAACACTCATATTCACCTGACAATGCATTTTAAAATAAGAAATGAGGTCATTGTAAATTTTATAAAAAATAAATAAATAACTCATTGTTCGAAAACTTGCGGACATTTAAAAAATGTGACAAATCAGTGTCTACTAATATATACATATACGTATTTGTATACGTATATACATATACAAACAAGAATGGACAACCAAGGATACAAACAGAGGACTATTAATACACTGGTGAACAAAGGAAGGAAACAAGATAACAAGCAACTCAACTACAAACAGGTGTGTAACTTGAATCAGTAACCATGACAACTAACAAGGAAATCAAACAGGCAGGCAAACAGGAAAACCTGAAACTAAAAAGTGTCAACCTAAACATAACCCTGATATTCTGCTATTCTGTGATGTCAAAAATAATGATATATTATTGAACTATTGTCAAACAGCAAAACATAAGTATTTTTGCTTATTTTACATGCAAAGTGTGTGTTTAGGGTGGAAAAGAATTATACTAAACTAAAATATGAATTACAATAACCTTGATTAACATTATACCTTCGACTCCACCTGAAACGCAGACCTGTGACACATCAATACAAACATGACACTTGTTTGTGATGTTTGTATTGATGGGTCACAGGTCTGTGAGTCAAAGTATTCATGGAGATTGGCATTGTATATATCATGGAATGAAGAAAAGAGCACCTGTCATGTTATTGTGATTTTGTGGAACAATGGGCCGAGAGGCCATGTATTCCTGAAATAAATTTGAAATTGAAATTTGAATTGAATTTGAATAACATTATAAGAAGTCCACAGAAAAAAAAAAAAAAAAAAAAAAAAAAAATGATATGATGAATGAGCTTGCCATTAATACTATGAAAAAAAAAAATCAAATTATTGCTTAGTGTCCTGATAATGTTGTCACATTTATTTCACTGTAAAAAACAATTGTACTTTTAACTGTAAAAGACTGTAAAATGCTACAGTAAAAACCTGTTCATTTGTTCAACACTAAGTTATCTTACAATATTATAGTAGCCTACTGTATACAGGGAAAAACTGGAATAGATGTAATTTTACATTTAATTTCATTTTATAGTAAATGTACTGTAAATTTCACTGTAAGATCAAATCTTACAGTGAAATTTGCAGTGAAAAAAAATGGACATTCCCATCATTTTACATTTGATGGTTTTTAATATGAATAATTTTTTTAATGTTTTTGTTGTTGTTGTTGTATTATTATTTTTTGTTAACACAATGGTGTTTTTTATTTGTTGGTAAAATGACACTGTGCACCTTCTATATATTAATATTTAGGCAGCAGCTATTTGAAAAATAGCAATATTTTCTTTACACTAAGAATTAATAGTAGTTAGATGCTTTTTATACTTAGTGCAAATACTGCCAGATTCTATTTACACCTCAGTGTATTGTAGTATATTATAAAACAGCACACAATAAAAACATAATATTAAGTGTCTATTATTGTATTTATTAAAATCATAAATGGATACTGCGTTATTGGGACATTGTGCCTCTCCTACGCCAACCCCTAACCATACCAGATAAACACTTAATTCACACTATTAAATACCTGTTAGACACTTTATTTCCACGTATAAAATATTTTCTTAATTTTATTTAAAATGAACACGTCTCTGAGCTGATATGCCTTGGGAAAAGGGAGAAGAATGAGTTCAGAATAAGGTCTCATCAAAAGCTAACTCTCTTACCCTCCACACACTGATGCTGTTATCTGACATGTTTCTTGTGTAGTTTTATCTGTCAATCAGACACTGGTGGGCGGAGCTACTGTAAATACTGTAAACGGCCTCTGCTAAACAAGGCGGTCTATTTCCAGTCGGTGTGAATAAAATAGGCACAGCTTCATGCGGCTTTCTCTTTACTCCCTGTGTTATGGTGTATTTCAGCATTAAGGTAAAAAACAGACTTTAGTGGAAGCATTGCTATTTCAGCAGAATTATATTACAGAATTATTCTGGCAACCACAGCTGTCAGATGTTACTGTAAAAAAAAAAAAAAAAAAAAAAAAAAAAAAAACATTTATTACAGAATGTTTCAAAGAAGCTTCACTTTATTAAACAGGATGATAACAGTGTTGTAAAATTCCTCAATTAATTTTAGCTGTAAAGCCACTCAGAAAACAATATTCAGCTCAACTTAGTTCACTGTTCTTTAAACTCAGTTTTTTGGTCAATGTTGCAATACTCATGTTTAAGATTAGCCAATTTTATTTGGCTAAAATAAATTTGGCAAAGATTTTATTTTTTATTCTTCACAATACTGCACAAATCCTTTTAACAATCTTTAGAAAAAGAGTTGAGATGAACAGGTTTGAGCTCTCCTAAACACGAGAGCTCCTCAGAAGATGAGATGCTAATATATGCCATTAAATCAATTTGGCAGGAGGATGTTTGAGCTGCCCTCAGTCAGCGAACACATGTACCGGGATCATTCTTATTAATTTATCAAGAAGTGAGTCTGACTCATCTGCACCTTACCTGTCTGATCCTTTAATAGTTCTGTGAACATGAAGAGTCCTGTGTGCCGATTAGCTTTTAATATATTCTCTCTCTAGACCACACAGACACAGGTGGAGAACATTTCATGCTTCCGTAGAAACTGAAAGACTCAGACATTCAACACTGTTTAGTGCCAGCTTTGCATACACCAAAGACGTTCATAAGATGAGACTAGTCAGAGAACACGTGGATGGCATACCGTCTTAATGTCAAAGGTCACATCTAATATTCTCACCATGTTTTCAATGTTTCTTGGGATGAACCCATATGCAAATGACATTTCTGTTTAATATCTCAATTGTTTAAAACTACACAACAAAAACATTAAATGGAGAGTAAAAGTCTCAAAAGTCTCTTGCTTCCCCAATGTTTCTCATAAGAAAAGTGAAATCTCAGTCCTTGGGATGCAATTGCAGTGTACATCAAATCTCAAAAAGTGTATTCTTTACTCTTTAAAAGTATGCTTAAGTGTACTTCTTTTCACAAGGTTAGGTCTGCTGAAAAAGAAACATCCTAGCAATAATATCTTAGAACACACTGAATCCATCGCTCATAGCCTTTTTGTTGTTCACGTCACATATGGCTCTACTCTGACTAAGGTCTATAGGAATAGCATGTAACTAAAATTGTGTGCTTTTGTGACTTGTGTGTGTGTGTTTAGACAATGCATTAAATGTTTAATTTTTCAGTTTGAAACACTGTTAATTACCCATGAATGGCAGAGCGAGTGCGCACTCATAGTCTTCTTACCGCTCATCTTCTGATTCATGGCGTTTCCTCTTTTCTCCTTCGCTTCAAGTTGCTTTGTAGTTTAATGATTATTTTTCTTTAAAGTCGAGAAACAAATCACTCGCTGCTTTGTTCAATTGTACAGAAATTCTAAAATAATCTCACTGCCAACAGAGCTGTAAGGCTTTGTTTACCAAGGAAATTAATCAGAATTTGTTTATTAGGAAAAACTGTCCTAATGCCTTATTCTCTTTGAAATAATGAACTGTGAGGAGATGAAAACAAGTCATTTTCCTAATCCATTGCCTCTTTGCATTGCTCTATTACCCACGAGTGCATAAAGTTCTTATTTTTTGTTTGTTTTTGTGTTTCATCAGAAAAGACCTTGTGTCAATCCTCACCTCAAGGTTTCTCAGCAGATCTCATGTTTTATGGTCAGATATGAGTGTTCAGTTTATATGTACCACAGCAGTATTTGCATCCGATCCCTGCTTTTTTGCATAGAAATGGTGCAAATGCATAAGCAGAGTCAATTCTAAGTCAAAAATCTGCAGCACACATTTATAACAGACAACACTCGGTGTGAACACTAATATAGTCATCGTTATCTTTATATTATTGTTCTTGGTGTGAACGGACCTGTAAGGAACAAACCTTTTAGGGGTAAATAAGGTACAAAGTAGGTACCAATGCTTCACATTTTTATTTGAACAAGTAGGCCTAGTCTTTGTATTTGACATTGAAATTATTTGACAGTGATAATGCGATTCATTTGGTTGATCGCAAGTCTTCTGAAACAACAATGATTAATTTCACACTTCCACTTTTACAGAATGTCCTTTTTGGGACAGTTTTGGGTCCCATTGACTTTCATAATATAGACGAATGAAGCATACGTCAAAATATCTTCTTTTGTGTGACGCAGATGAAAGTCAGTCGAATAGGCTTGACAACATGATGGTGAGTAAATCATGGCAGAATTCTCATTTTGGGGTGAACTATTTTATTCAAGGGTGCAAAAACCCAACATGGGAAAAAACAATATGTAATTGTGTTATAAGTCGCATTTCCATTACCCTACAAATTTAAATTACGAATTGAAAATACGCTCAATGGAAACACGTCAATTTCACAAAAACTCCCATATATCACAAAAAAAGTTTTTACGCTCGCATGAGGGGATTTTTCAGGCAATTCGAAAAAGGAATATTACGCAAAACTACAATGGAAACAGTTTTTTTTTTGCATTATAGGTCACATGACGTACGTAAAATTCGATCATTCTTTAAAGATGGCGCAGTATGTTTGGACAGAAGACGAGACGGAGATCTTCATTAAACTCATAAAAGACAAAAGAATTACAGGAATACTGGTTTCTAAACAACAAAGAAATGCCATAATTTATCCAGACCTTAAAGCAGAAATGAGGGAGAAACACCCAGAAACTCCTCATACTGTATGTGCCGCTCACAAGTATAAGAGGCTTTCCTTGCCATTAATGCTTGGATAAGACGCCTACGACTCCTTCCATTAAAAATAATGGCTAGTGCGTTGACTGGAATATACGTAAACCTACCAACATACGTCGCCATGATTTTTGGAATGACTTATGGCGAGAGAAAAAATGACGTTTTAGTCGCATAACATCAGTTAATGGAAACGCCTTCATTTCGACATTTAGAAAATATCGCAAAAGTTTTGCGCAAATCTATAATGGAAACCCAACTACTGTAGATGTTTCACCACACTTTCCCACGAAGATTTTCCCCGTTTGCATGCGCCAGACCAGAAACCGCCTTTGAGATGACAGGAAACTCTTTCCAAATATACTAAAACTTCGGTAACACTTTATTTTGATGGTCCCTTTTGAACATTGAACTGTTGACTATAAGTAACTTTGCAACTACATGTCAACTAACTCTCATTAGAGTATTAGTAGACTGTCTGCTTAATATCTTATAACTCTTTATTGTGATGCTCCCCAATAGACATTCTACTGACTATAAGTAACTTTGCAACTACATGTCAACTTATTCTAACCCTACCAGTCTACTAATACTCTACTAACACTTTAATGAGAGTTAGTTGACATATAAGTGCAAAGTTACTTATAGTCAACAGAATGTTTTAAAGGGACCATCAAAATAAAGTGAAACCATAACTTCTTAGTGGAAATGTGCGGCGTGGAGCCAGATTGAGCAGCGACTGTGGCACTAGAATATTGTTGCATACGAGTTGCATAGTTAAGTTAAAGTCAGGAGTGATTTCCCAGTTGTATTACAGAGCTGCTTTAATTTGCTTGCAATCTTGCCTCTCCAGTGTATGTCAGCTGGCCATGTTTACCATTGTCAAAAATAGCCATGCTTGTGGTTTTACATGAAGACGTGTTCTGTTAGTCAGCAGCGCTGTCGGGGCTTGTTCATGCACAAACAGGCACTCGTACAGGCTCAGGTCCTTATTCTGTCATACTGGATTGGTGGGTAAGGGCTGGGATGGTGAGTGTGGTCAGGATGCCTGTTGGGACGGGTCACGGGGAGTTTGGGGCCTGACTGTGGGCTAAAACACCCAGCCGAGGTGGACTGATAGGTGACCTGAACGGACAGCAGGAGCGAGGTGAATGAGAGGGACTGTGGAGTGGCACAGCACATACATGTGACCTGTGGGCTTGCTGAGGAACGCATGTGTCATATCGCATTACCTCTGCTTTAAGAGTAAGACTCCTGTGCTGTGATTCACTCTTCTGTCTGGTGGCGGTGCATGTGTTTGTGCATGAACCAGGACACAGGCTGTTGTCATTGGAAAGAAAGACCCCCGTGTGATTCTAGTTTTGTTTTGACCTGTAACGCTGCCTGAATCATAATCATACACTGTTCGCTCGTTGGCCAGAGGAGAACTGGCCCCCGACTGAGCCTGGGTTCTCCCAAGGCTTTTTTCTCCATTCTGTCACCTGATGGAGTTTTGGTTTCTTGTCACCGTCGCCTTTTTCGGCCTTTGGCTTTTGGCTTGCTTTGTTGGGGGACATTTAATATTCAACAATATTATTGATCTGCCTGCACTGACACCATTATATGACAACTGAACTGAGCTGGATAATGACATCACGGTTTTTAAACATCATTGAACTTACTTAAGCTGGACTGTGACTCCATTTTCTTCTAGAAACAAACGTTGTTGCATTATTTTCCTGTTATCTCTGTAAAGCTGCTTTGAATCAATCTGTATTGTAAAAAGCGCTATATAAATAAAGATGACTTGACTTTTGAATTCATGCTGCCATCGAGACAGACAAGTATACATAAATTAAACATATACAAGTTACAGTAGGTGATGTTTGCAGTTGCGTTATGTGCTCAGTGTTGACAATCAAACAGCAAAATTAATAATTACTTGGGAATCAATCAAGATGTTTCATTATCCAAAATAATAATAATTACATTTACTCGAACTGTAACAACAAAAAACAAAAAGGTGCACTTAAAGGTATATGTATGATTTTTGTAATAAAATATTCAAAAAACACTTTCACAGTGTGATATACTTCATGCAGTTTTGTACTTACATAATCCCAAAAGTTCCCAAGGATTTGTAAATCCAGAGAAATTCCAGTTTTAAATAATGGCTCGTCCGTTGTCATTGTCGCCTATCAGTGACGTAATATCCACACTATCCTCGGTTTCCGCTTATAGAAACCATAGATATAATACATAAATGCCTCATTAGTGGCCCTTTCAATGGGCCGCTATACGTAAGCCATTAATGAGGTATATTTATATACATCTATGATATAGCATCTCGCACGCCGTTGTTGTGTCATTCAGTCATCAAGGTTCACGATTATTGATTGGGAGTACAGAAAAAAAAAAAAAAAAAACTAAAAAAAACTAAACGTAAATGTAAACGTAGATCAGAAGCAAACAGGCTTTGAAAAAAATAAAAATAAATAAATCAAGGATCAATATCGGCGTGGTGTTCTCAGGATGGAAAGCTTCGCGACAAACTTGGACTTGACCGAGACTCAGGTAAGCTTTTAATAGACAGGTAAGCAAATATATATTATACACATAGTTATATTGCACTTTGGTTGTACTTCAGTAACGCTTTTTATCAAGTCTGGTGACCAAGTCTATGCCAGTGAAATTAAATACAGTATGTTTTGCACAAAAATATTTAGCCATTACTTGCAAATACTGTGGTTTCGTTCAAATTTACTTTTTGAACGATTGTTTAAAACGTGTAAAACTGTGCAGCATTACCCCACCAAATCATTTGACAAATAATCACAGATCAGTAACAGGATAATATAGCATTAGATTTCACGTTTCTTTGCAGCTAATTCATTACGAAGACAAAAAATAGTGTGATCAAACGTGCAGGTATACAAAAACTAATGTGTTACCTCATCCGTGAACATGATTTGTGAATTTACAAATTATACCATACATCTCTGGATGGTGAAAACGACATCTCCCTTCGTTCCACTCTCCTTCATAGCGTCATCAAGCTTCGTCTTTGTAATTGTTTTGAAAATGCAACCTCTGGCGGAGAAAAATGACATATTGTAGCTTTAAAGAGAATACAATTTGTTAAGTAGACTTAAGTTTTTAAAAGTTTTAATATGTTTATTTTAGAAGACGAAGGTAGACAGGATCCAATACGATGTGACTTTAATAATATAACAAACACAGGAACAGACAGAAGGTTTAACAGTGAGTGTGTAAAACATGGGAAACACACACAACATACAAACATCGACCGACAGAAACAGAGTGAACAGAGAGGAACTAAAGACATGGTGGTGAGTGACGAACTAAACGATGAACAGATGTGATGAATGAATGTCCGGTTACTGATGAGTGACGGGAAAATCAAACAAAGCAACACGTGATGAATGAAAACAAACTGAAAGTCCATGAAAACAAAAGTAAAGATGATTGAGTCCAGATGACTGTGGCACCTACATTATCCCATAGAAATTGATTAATTGTCTAATCTAAACGTACATATCAGTGACTTTGATTTTAGCATCTGCAGAATTTAGCCAAACCGTTCCCATTAGAGCTGCATCTCTGCCCACAGAGGTTATAATAGAGGATGTGGCGTCCACTCCACATATAATTGGCCCCGACACACATTGCCAGAACGTCGGGCATCATCTCGGCCGCGCTGCAGATAAACAGATGGAGTGATGAATGATCAATCACACACGCTATGGATTTCTCTGGCAGCACAATTTGTGAAGGTAATGAATGTGTCAGTGCAGTCAGGTCAGTGTATGGTGTTCTCAATCTCTGCCGCCAGGGTCACCGCCGGTGGTCTGACCAGCTGCTAGCCGGAGGGGGAAGTGATGCGTCGCTGCTTCCTGTGACAGTGGCAACTGCTCTTCTGGTGAGTGAGACGCCACACTGAAGCTCCAGGCTGGTCTCGTCTCTCACACACACGCGTGTCCCTCCTGCGGGGCCCCTCCCGGCCCCTGAGTCCTCAGATGATGAAGGTCTGACACCAACTCCCTCTTCCTTTCCCAGGGGGATGTAGGAAGATAAAAGGTGCTGTTTTTCTTGCTTCTTTTATGCATTTATCTTGAAGGAAGGGTACACCTGTGTGGTCATAATACAAAACTGAATGCTAAGGAATGCTGAACTATCACTAAGGAAATAATAGCATAAGTAATGAGAACAAGGCATCAAGCTAAACCTGTGCATGCTGTTGTTTTTGTTTTATACAGCAGAATTCCAGAATTATATTTCCCATTCTAAAATACCATTTCTTAAGATTTCTAACAACTACAACTTTGAAATGAATCACAATATTATGTCATTTCATGAAATCTACGATTCCCATTTCCATTTTGAAAATCACTTCATTTACTTTTATACATTACATAGTTTATGGGTTCATTATTTAAAGAGGAGCTATTATGCCTTTTTTCAAAGTCTTGATATTATTTTTCGGCTCTACTAGAACATGTTTTCATGCTTGAATGTTGATTATTTTCCTCATATTCTCCATTGTTGCAGCTCCTCTCTTCCCAGTCTGTCAGTAACGCTCTGTTTAGTTCCTGTCTCTATGAAGCCCCTCCTTCTGAAAAGCACACTGTGCTCTGATTGGACGGCTGGAACAGTGTGTTGTGATTGGTCGAGCGCTTCGAGTGTGTTTGGGAAATGTCCCGCCCCTTATCATAAACGCCAGTTTAACACACTACTAACTAACTCAACCAGGCCCCGCTCCTTTATTCTGCGTATGAATTATTTAAATGAGGAATATTGTGATGTGTTTGTTCCGGAAGAAAACTCAAGACTACAATGGAGGCGTTTCAGGGAGTTCAGAAACACTGACACTGATATAGGGAGTGACTCCAGCTGGAGGGACTTTGGAACATTGCAGAGCTTTTTCATGCTCAAATAGCAACATTACAAACATGTAGAAAAGCATAATAGGTCCTCTTTAAAAAACAGAACTGCACATTGCTTCTACGCAACTTTATTATATATATATATATTTAAATGATAATAACACTGTGAGACGAAATAACCATCACTTTGGAGCTCATGGTAAGTCTTGAAATGCATATTACATTCACATTAACAATACTTTTGTTCTTAGGATTAACTTTTATGTTTGGAACCTCATCGGTAAACTGCATCTGATGAGAAAGGAACTGCATATTACTTTTTTTTTGACTAACCATTTTGTTTCTACAGGTCCTGAAAAGTAAAGATGTTTATATAGCATTCATAGCATTTGGTGTCAGTAAGATGTTTTTGAAACACGTCTCTTCTGCTCACCAAGGCTGCATTTATTTGATCAAAAGTACACTAAAAATTGTGAAATATTATTCCCATTTAAAATAGCTGATTTCTATGTGAATGTGTGTTAAAACTTAATTTATTTCTGTGTTCAAAGCTGAAATTTCAGCATCATAACTCAGTGTCTCATGATCCTTCAGAAATCATTCAAATATGCTGATATGTTGCTCAATTATTAATAACGGTTCTGATAATTATTTATTCTGGAAAATGTTCTTGCAGAATTTTGAAAAATAGAAATAGAAATCTTAATGCAGCTTTGGTGAGCAAAAGAAGCTTCTTTAAAAAAATAAATAAAAAAAAAAAACCTTTAAAAACATTTAATCCCAAGCTTTTGCCTGATAGTGGAACACACAGAACAATCAATGCAGTTAGACAACTTATCTTCAATAGGAATGATCTGGTCTAATTGTCCTGTCTTTACAGATTTTATGCCCTTTTGTATAGTATCCACTCAGTTTCACCATGTTAGAGTGGCTGAAGCCTATAAAGTGGACATTATAAGTACCATTACTACTTTTTTTTACGCAGGAGGCCGTGTTTCACTGATGCACTAATAGGTCACTGGAGCGTCATTCGATGAATAGAAGTTTGATCGAGAGTGGATGGTTGCTATGGAAATGGGCCAGATAACACAGGTAAGGGTTGCTGTTGATTGCCTGAACTCAAGAGGGCCTGATGACAGGAAAGACCACTATACAATCACCAACAGCACATACCTCACTTAGAGAGTGACAGGGGGAGAGAGGAACAATCCTTTTCAAAGCAAGCAAGCCTAGCGCAGAGAGTTTAAGCTTAAAATTCTCAAACTTAAAGCCAGAAGTCCCATAAATAGCCTCATGTATCGCTTGCAATGAAGCAAGAGCACGGTGGCTGACAACAACGCAGATCTACTGTTCTTCACCGAGAGGAGAATGAAGCAAGTTCCAATATATGCCACTGAAGCGCAAAAAAGATAATTTCCAATGAAAAATGCTTAACTAGCACGGGCCAGATAAACCGCTTCTTCTGGGGAAGAAAATCTGAGGAGCAGATGGCGTATTCTCTGTATTAAGAGTGAGTGACGTAGCGCTGAGGAGGCGCCCGCGCCATCAGCCAATGTATGGCGCCCGCGCCATCAGCCAAACATATGATTTAATGAAGTGCCGTGATTCTATACGGGTTCAGACAATCAGCACCGTTTCCCATTGCGTCATCGCTACAAAGCGTTGAGTGAACCTATGAAAGAGAACACATAGATGTTGTATTATGGATATTAATACTTTTATTCAGCAAGGATGCATGAAATGAATCAAAAGTGACAGTAAATGCATTTATAATGTTACAAAATATTTGTTTCCAATAAATGTTGTTCATAGAACATTCCATTCATCAAAAAATCATGAAAAAATCACTCAACATTGATAGAAATAATCACTATTATTAATAATAATATAGCACCAAATCAACATTTTTAGAAAGAATTCTGAAGACTTTCTGAAGACTGGAGTAATAATGCTGAAAATCCAGCTTTGCCATCAAAGAAATAAATGAGATTTTAAATATATTAAAAATAATATATTAAAATAGAAAACTATTTGTTCTTTTCACAAAATTATGGGTTCATCCTTATTTAACATTCATATTATATTATATTATATTATATTATATTATATTATACTTGCTTTTCAATCAGGAAGAACGGAATTGCTCTGAAAAACGCAAAAATAACCACTCATTGGTGACATTTATGAGTGCTTTTAGTGTTTTCAGTGATCTGCAGCCTGTACATACAGTATGTGTTTTGGGGTTGCATGACCCTTTAAGGTAAAGTAATTACACGTTACTATAAGTACTTACTATAGTAACAGTAAATTATGCATAATTGCAAGTAACTAACCCTGAACGGTAACTCTATTGTAAATACATTTAGTTAATTAATATTACTCAGTACTTATTTGAGTTAGTACAATTGGTACTTTACAATAACAGGGCATGAATAATCATGTACTAATACCTGAATTAATAGTTACTTCAACATGAACTCATGATTAGTGACGATACGAACTAATCATGAACCAATGAAGAGCGATCCTTAACTATGACAGGAGTCATAATGGTTCATGCATGAATAACAGCAGCCTTAAACATGTTAGCCGATGTTTGATAGTTACTGCATTGTTTACGTTTAGGGGTAAACTAAATCAACCAGGCTCCGTAAGAATAAATAATAAGTAATCTAAATTTGAATTAAACATATGATTTAATACTGCCATAATTTAAACTGTAATATCATAATCTGCCATCTGCAGATTTGTGACAAATAACTGGAATGGCACATGATTATTTAGCCATTAATTACACAGATCCGTCTAACCAAACGTGGAAAATAGACTAATAACTACCACTAATAAATTGAAATTGATCTAAACCATTTTCTGATTTTTATAGTTTATTTAGGCCTATATTTTGTAATAGCTACTTTTTATCCTGGAACTACAGTATGTAAGGTTTGTTTCTGGTGGGATACTCATGGTGGCGCACTCGGTGCTCGCACTGCACGTTAGTCTTGTTCATATGGTAATGCTGGCATTTTAATCTCATAAATCAAGCATAGCGTCAGTTCTGGCAGGTCACGTTAGTCAAGCTCGCATCAGCTGACTCTCAGCTGATCCACGTCTACCTATAGGAATACGACGTATTATGTACGTATTCCTATTCCATACACTGTATACATATATAAGCTCCTTCAGTATTATCAGCAGCTATCGCGTTTCTCAGGAGCGAATTAAATGGTGAAATTCGGCAAGCAAACTACATCATCTCACAAGGAATCCTGCAATGGGGAATTTAGCAAGAGGAATTCATTCCCCACAAGGATTTCACCTCAGATTCATTCAAGTTTGTGAACTTGAACACAAAATTCGCTGCATTGATCATATGTTGCCTGATTTGGAAGTGACCTCAGTCTGCATTGCTGCTCGCATCGCTGCATTATTGACACAGGACTCGATGTAATTCATTCTCCATTCATCTCTGAAAGTCTTCACAAAGCTAAGCTAAGTTCCTTTTTAATGCTCATTGCTAAAAGCTATCAGGGAATGGGCAACATGCTTGTTACTAATGCTATAAGTGTGGCTTGGGCTTATCCAACTTAGTCGTTTTCATTAAAATGCTCTTGCTAGGCTCATGCGATCATATTGGCTCTGTGCGTTACTATGTGTTTTCATTGGCAGCTGATCGCGTTGCACATTCTGTGCTTTTAGCACTATGCAGCACAGATTCAAGCAGCTTGCAGTGATAGGAATTAACAATTCATGGTGTAATCACTATTCAGTTGAGTCTATCTAGTTCTTGGAAACACGGCGTTCATAAAGCTATAGTGTATTGTATACCGTGCTTGCATTTTAATGCATTGTTTTTTTAAGGGCTTGCAGTATTGAAACACTGCTTGTTCTAAAGGCTATCTAGTGGCTATTGGAAACATGGTTGTTTTACTTTTAAGGTTATTTAGCCCAGTCGTTATTTGGAACATGGCTGTGCTTTAGGCTTATACCTGGTGTCATTGTCACATGCTGTGGTAAGCTTATCAGGCATCAGCAATATGCTGTCATTTCAGCTACATTGCTATCAGTATTGTATGGTGGTTGCTAGTGCAATGTTATCGAATATACACTCACCTAAAGCAGGGGTTTTCAACCGGTGGTCCGCGGCCCCCTGGTGGTCCGCGGCAGCATTGCATGTGGTCCGTGACATGCATTCCAGCCTATGTAATTTCACTATTAAAATCACTTTTTTTCCATAAAAAAAAAAAAAGTTTGTCTTAAAAAAAAGGCAAGTCAGTCAGTAATAAATACATTGGCATTCAGTAAAGTGTTGAACCCATAAAAAGTAGAAACATTGTGTGAGTGAGTGAGTATGGCGTTCACGGCAAACGCGAATAGAGCGTCTGGCGCAAGTGATTTTCATGTCAAGTCAATGTAAAGACGCGTTTACGCGCATCTGGAGGTCCTGCAGCGCGAATGAGGCGAATTGAGCGTCTGGCGTGATACGCGCGAGTGATTTGAGGGTGAGAGAGCGAGCGAGAGAGAGAGAGAGAGAGAGAGAGAGAGAGAGAGAATTCTGATTAGTCGAGAGGATAAATCGCGTTTAGGCTAAAAATAGGTTCAGCGCTTATCGGTTTGGAAAGAAACTGCATCTTGCAGTACATTTTAAACAAGGAAATATATCAATTTGGCATGAAACGTTGATGGAGCAGTTAATAGGTTCAGTACACAGCAAAATTACATGACTAACTCATTTTTTTTTTTTTTTTTTTTTTTTATGCCATTTCCTCAATTGGTCGTCCGACTGTGCTATCTGACAAAGGAACCCACACACTACACACTCACACGGGCCGCCGATTACTTGTTAGTCAGAATGGTGGTCCCTGGCACAGAACCAGTTGAAAACCCCTGACCTAAAGGATTATTAGGAACACCTGTTCAATTTTTCATTAATGCAATTATCTAATCAACCAATCACATGGCAGTTGCTTCAATGCATTTAGGGGTGTAGTCCTGGTCAAGACAATCTCCTGAACTCCAAACTGAATGTCAGAATGGGAAAGAAAGGTGATTTAAGCAATTTTGAGCGTGGCATGGTTGTTGGTGCCAGACGGGCCGGTCTGAGTATTTCACAATCTGCTCAGTTACTGGGATTTTCCCTGACAACCATTTCTAGGGTTTACAAAGAATGGTGTGAAAAGGGAAAAACATCCAGTTTGCGGCAGTCCTGTGGGCGAAAATGCCTTGTTGATGCTAGAGGTCAGAGGAGAATGGGCCGACTGATTCAAGCTGATAGAAGAGCAACTTTGACTGAAATAACCTCTCGTTACAACCGAGGTATGCAGCAAAGCATTTGTGAAGCCACAACACACACAACCTTGAGGTGGATGGGCTACAACAGCAGAAGACCCCACCGGGTACCACTCATCTCCACTACAAATAGGAAAAAGAGGCTACAATTTGCACGAGCTCACCAAAATTGGACAGTTGAAGACTGGAAAAATGTTGCCTGGTCTGATGAGTCTCGATTTCTGTTGAGACATTCAGATGGTAGAGTCAGAATTTGGCATAAACAGAATGAGAACATGGATCCATCATGCCTTGTTACCACTGTGCAGGCTGGTGGTGGTGGTGTAATGGTGTGGGGGATGTTTTTTTGGCACACTTTAGGCCCCTTAGTGCCAATTGGGCATCGTTTAAATGCCACGGCCTACCTGAGCATTGTTTCTGACCATGTCCATCCCTTTATGACCACCATGTACCCATCCTCTGATGGCTACTTCCAGCAGGATAATGCACCATGTCACAAAGCTCGAATCATTTCAAATTGGTTTCTTGAACATGACAATGAGTTCACTGTACTAAAATGGCCCCCACAGTCACCAGATCTCAACCCAATAGAGCATCTTTGGGATGTAGTGGAACGGGAGCTTCGTGCCCTGGATGTGCATCCCACAAATCTCCATCAACTGCAAGATGCTATCCTATCAATATGGGCCAACATTTCTAAAGAATGCTTTCAGCACCTTGTTGAATCAATGCCACATAGAGTTAAGGCAGTTCTGAAGGCGAAAGGGGGTCAAACACAGTATTAGTATGGTGTTCCTAATAATCCTTTAGGTGAGTGTATGTTTGTTACTTCAGCTTCCAGTATTTTCTGCATACTGTCCTCAGCAACATGCTGTAGTAATCAAGCGTTGTTTTATGCTTATCGGGTTGCAATGGAAAAATGCTCATTCTTTATTCTATCCGATTATTGTAACATGCTGTGTTAAAGTTACCACACTCTTGTGGCTAAAGCTATCTAGATATCGGTAACATACTTGTGCAAAATACACAACCGCAGAGGTCTGGTATTCAACACAACATCATCGTAGCTTTGATGGTTCTGTGAAGGACTGTGGAATCATGGGAGTCGTCATCTTCTGGGGGTAGTGTGAAAAAACCCCTAAAAAAAATAATAATATTTTCTTGGTTTTTACATAAATAACTACAACCAAGTATAACAAGGTATGACGTCATAGACAAGTGACAGTGTATGCAGTGCATGTCAACAAATAACTTGTGTAGTGATTGGAATTTATGCAAACCTACATATTTGTGCCTAAATATATCCAAGTATCAGCATCACGCTTGTTGCAGTAAACCATGCACCGATACGGTATCGGGCCCGATACTGAGTTCATGTACTCGTACTCGTAAAAATGCTCCGATACCAACAACCGATACCAGGCAGCGTTTGTACACTTGTGTCCAGACAAAGAAACACTGAGCACAGAGAGTATAATGGGGATAAAAAAAGAAGGCTGTCTATGAAGTAAATGTATCTTATTAGTGGGATATTGATTGAAATATAGGAACACCTATAGGTGTGGTGCACTAGCTGATAAGAGAAAAATGTGCCGTGGATTGAGCGCGCAGCGGCATTGGTTGAGCACATCCCTTTTTCACAGACGTCAGTGGAAAGTTTGTAGTTCAGTCGGATGTCAGTGGCAAAGAAAGTAAAACCAGGCATGTAGCTTATTATTAATGTTAACTGACGAGAGAGAGAGAGAGAGAGAGAGAGAGAGAGAGAGCGCACTTCTGTTGAATGCTCTTGATTGCTGATCGTTCACTCAGCAAGTGTTATTTGGATTAAAACTAAATTGTATATGTAAGTAAAACATGAACTGTTACCTGATTTATGTATAACGAGTGGTTCTCTACATTATTACTTACAGGATGTTTGCAGGCCAAGAAGTGTCACATACAAGAAGTTCCAACACAAACATCCAAAGCGCGCGCCCCGAAAACCAACGTATCAGACAGCGCGCGAATACTGAATTGAATTACTGAAACCAATTACAAATGCAGTGAAAATACAGGTGTTGGTTATGGTATCGGTATAGGCGAGTACCAAAAATGACAGTATCGGACTCGTTCTGGAAAAAGTGGTATTGGTGCATCCCTAATCTCCATCTCTAAGTCGTCACTCAAATAAACTGGATTCAAAACAAAACAAAACTATTTCTAAGGAATTGAATATTTAAAAGTGTCAGTAAATGCACTCTTCCTTGGATTAATGGTGATGTTTGGAGACTAATGAAGGAGACAGACCATGCCCTACGAACATTTCTTAACACTAAGTTACTGACTGACAGATACATCTTTACTTCTCTAAGAAACAAGGTAACAAAGGACATCCGGGTCGCTAAAGCAAACTTCTTTCTTAGTCTGATAGGCGAAGCTAAGGGAAATCACAAACAAATCTGGGACAAAATGAAAAAGTTAACTGGGAAATGGCATAATAATATAATAAAGCAGCTGGAGATTAAAGACAATGGCTCCCTGAATAAAGGGGCAACATAAAGTGCAACTTTCCTTAATTCATATTTTGTGAACTCTGTTAAGATGATAGTAAGCCTATCCATTAATCAAACTGAAACTTTGGACACATCACCGATAGACATCTCTCAGTCAGCCTTGTCTCTAATGGAGGTCAAAATTGCAAATTGCTTCTTAGAAAACATCAAGCTAAGGGTGGGTTGTGAAACCTCACCCTTTCTGAGCAATGAAATGGGTGTGCCTCAGGGATCCATCCTGGGGCCACTCCTGTTCAGCTTATATATAAATGATTTACCTTCATTATGTACAGGTTGTGAGGTTCAGATGTATGCAGACGAAATCGTAATTTATGTTAAATGTTAACAAATGGCTTAATGATTCACACTTGTTTCTTAATGTCAAGAAGACTGCTTGTATGTTCTTCACAAAGACACACTCTGCAACTGACCGTGGTCCCAAAGTCTATGTGTCTGGAGAGATCATCCATGTAGTCTCTTATGTTAAATATCTGGGTATTATCCTTGACTCCACATTATCCTTTAAAAAACAAGTGAAGAAAGTATTTCAAATAACAAAATACAATTTGGCTAATTTTAGGTAGATAAGAAACTACAACTACAGCAGCAAAATTATTTTTAATTTCAATGATTATCCCTCATTTAACACACTGTATGACAAGTTTGTCTCTAGCTAAAGGTACAACTTTGAAGCTCATTCTCTCCTTGTATAAGCAGGCCTTCAAAGTGTTAGACAGAAAATCCAATGCTTACCACCACTGTGATATTTTGGGCAAAAATGATATCCTTAGCTGGAAAAATCTGACAAAATACTTTGTCGCCTGTTTGATGTTTAAGATCCTAAATGGAAAAGCTCCTCCACCACTTAGTATTTTTATTAAAAAGTTAAATTCTAACAACTGATCTACAAGATCAGCACAGAGAGGGGACTGTGTCAGGTCCACCTTCTTTAGCCAATCATGCTTCTTCTCCGTAAGAGCTTCTCAGTTGTGGAACACACTTCCAACTGAAATAAGAAACTGTGCCACATATCACTCCTTTACACAAAGTCTTAAAGTCTGGCTTCCAGAAAATCAGATCAGATAATTTTTAATCTCTGTAGTTCAATGCTTATTTTTGTTTCTATTACTGTGTTTGTTATTTAACCTGCTGCTAATATGGTCCATGTCCTTTGCTCGTTGCCAGTCATCAGTGTAGCTTGGGTATGTATGGAATATTGTATTTTATTTTATGTGTTTAACAGTTTGGTATGTGCTGTTTTATAATTTAGATACATGTTACCATTTTTTTATCCATAACTGTGTCTCTAATATTTTATTGAGATTAATATACTGTTGGTTGTGTTTTAAGTAATGTCCTCGTAATGTACTTTTATTATTTGAAGGTTTCAAAAACATCTTGCCAAAGGACTGCAGTTGAAAATTACCCAGCTGGCTAACACTGGCACATTTACAGAACTGTTGATTAATGTGTGTTGTCCTTATAAAGAAAGAAAGAAAGAAAGAAAGAAAGAAAGAAAGAAAGAAAGAAAGGAAGGAATGAAGGAACTGAACAGTGGATATACAACCGCAAGCATCTGATTAATTTTGATATCTCAATTTTTACTTCTTCATTTCAGGCGGCATGTCATTAATTGCAACATGCATGTTTACTGCTAGGCATTTGGGGTATTGACAACATGCTTGTTGCTATGGCTTATGTGGGAATTGGCAACATACTCGTTTAGGTCATCCAGGTAAGGGCAACATACTTGTTGCTTATAAATCCAGAATTGGGCTGTCAGTTTGGGTTTGGGGGATATTGCTGCTCTCCCTGCTCTTATCCATGCTAGGCTACATGAATGCGCAGGGAGTTCTTGCCCAGAACAGAACCATACCGCCAATCCAAACTGTATGCTAATTGTCAATCGTATTTGACGATAGTGGTCCTGACTGAAATGTTGACTGCTTTGGTAAACCAAATTAATAATTCAAGACATGTTTGCATATATGTTGTATTTGGGAGTTTTCAGGAGGTTATGTACAGTAATCAACTGAATTTTTTGTTGTTTAAATGTATATGCTTCGATTAGCTCATGCCCTATTTTACATGTAAACATGCCTTATGTGTGTCTTTACAGGTATGTTTGGGCTTTCTTTTAAGTCCATATATGTTTAATTATATAAATACAAATAAAAGGACTACACATAATTGTTCTATTTGTTTTTGTTTTTTTGTACCATGGGTGTAAAGGAATAAGGATGACACTCTTATTTTATATGTTATTCATATATTAGCAAATGATTTGTAAGTGCATCACTGTGTCATAACTTTACTTGAGGAGGCACATCATAATTCATTATTATCTCACCATAAAGCTAACATCAACTAATTGTCGTGAGGCCTGGAGTAAAATATGAGGAGGACTCAAATGCAGTGAGGAGAAGTTTATTAGAAAACTTTGTGAACAATATAATAAATTCCGTGACACAGTGAGTAATCGTGAAGCCTCTCCGATTAGCGGTTCCAGAGAGAACAGGCCACAATCCTGCGGACGTGAAGAGAAGCAGAGACCAAGGTCAGACAGAGAGAACCCAGGAATGTCCAGCAATAGATGAGGACAGGAACCAGCAGGTGAACTGTCCTGCACTGATCTTCACGTCTAGGAATCCTGAACACAGATCACTGGTAAGTAGCACAGTTAACACCAACAGACCAGAAGCACACACGCGACATAAAACAATCCACTGACAAACACTGGTAGACACAGCTGGGGATATAAAGGGTAGAGGAAACGAGTGACAGGTGGGGAAGATCAGCTCGTGATTGTGCTAATTGCCACCCTCACGAGCTGCAGAAATGTCAGGACCAAAACAAACAACAGAGAGGGACCGGTGACACACCCTGACCCGTGACACTAATGGCTTGTTAATGCATCATGTCGTGACTTTACTTGAGGGGGCACATCATTACTAACTCATGATTAACTAACAATACACTAACATAAAGTAATGGCTTGTTAATGCCTGGCTGTGTCATGACTTTACTTGAGGGGGCACATCATAATTAATTCACTGTTAACTACAACCCAATTTCATCTCATGATTTATCATAAACTTACTATCAGATACACATGTACTACAACTAGCAGTGGTTAAATTGGGCCGGGGCTCTCCGGGGCTCAGCCCCGGCACATAAGACTGCTCGTTTGCAGTCAGTTGCCTACTGGAAATTATGTCACATAAAATTTGATGAAAGTGATGCTTTTGAAAACATATTTCTGATTATAAATGAAAGATTTTGAAATGGGCACATCATTACTAACTCATGATTAACTAACAATACACTGACATAAAGTAATGGCTTGTTAATGCCTGGCTGTGTCATGACTTTACTTGAGGGGGCACATCATAATTAATACTACTACTCAGAACTCCGACATGGATAAATGTATGCAGCAATAATGAATGTTCCTGGGAGATCCGTAGTTGCGCGGGATGTGGAAGCGCGCAAAAGTTCCAGAACCTTCTACTGCCTTGAAAAAAAAAAAAAAAAAAAAAAAACGAGCTGCTGGCCACCGCTGCAGCAACAGATCAGTTTTGTCAAGTTCAGCACAACTTTGGTTGTACAAAAAGTGCCCTGGCCTTGAATGACAAGGTAAGGAAAAAATGTTTGGCACATTGTATGGGTCACTATCATAACAAGGTAATACAGTGTGTAATCAAGCGTTTTATATTTAATATGAGGGAAATAGGCTACACATGCCGTGGACGGGACACAAAAAATCTTTAACTTTTAGGTGGCAAAATATTTTTTTGTAATTCTGTGGATTACACTGCAAACCAAAGTAATACTACCCACTGGATGAAGAAGGGTTGGCTCTCCACAGAACATAACATATTCATTTTATTTTATTTTTCATGTTCGCATTTATGAGGAAAAAACAATGTTACGGACGGGACCACTCTGAAAGTGGCACTAATAGACTGTTTACAACTTTCACTGAGACCTCAAACAGAAAGCACAAAGCCTTTCTTTAAAATTAATTTCGTTTTGTATTAATTGTATCTTAATTTTAATCAATGTTTCATCAACCAATTGCCTGGATTTAATAAATAAAGAAGTAAATATAGTATATAGACAATAGATAATCACGACACGGACGCGCCGGCGAGTGAACTGGACTCTCGTCTCATAAATGAACCGAAACTCAGCGTATAAGGGAGCCTACTTTCCTGACAGACCTGATAAATATATCTATAGAAAGCTTGGAAGGTCTTCCTTTAAACAGAACAATTCAAAACGAAAGAAAACAGACGCTGCTTGTGTAGCCTAATCCGTATGAAATGTGCATTTCTCTCTGGCGAGTTCACTACTGCGAAGATTGCGAGGATAGCATCGTCAACTTCATCTATGCAGGGCACTGACACAGAAAGCACTTGTTTATTAATAAACAATTAAAATGTCTCCTTGCTATATTTTACATATTCATAATCATTACTTTTGCCGGTTCTTTGTGACAGCTTTTAGGTGCTTTTTTGGCAGCGCCACCCTTACATGAACATGTCACCACCGCATCAGCACCGAAAACAGGACATTTTTTTCAATCCCTGTTTTGGCAGGGGAAAAACTGATCAGAAAATGTAACGAAACGTTGTAGAAATGTAGTGGAGTAGAAAGTATAATAATTGCTGCAAAATGTAACGAAGTAAAAGTCAAAAGTATGCACTATTGATTCTACTTAAGTAAAGTAGGCCTAAACGAAGTATTTGTACTTTGTTACATTCCACCACTGCGTAAATGCTAAATGTCCTAATACCTGTTGATACTACAACAATGCAAATATGCTCTTAACCTTGCAGTTTTTCACATATCATGTAAGACTCAATTTCTCCATTTCTTTGCACAAAACTCTCCAGAAAATGCCATTTAATAGTTTATTTTTCAAAAGAAATTCCCGGGGGGCATACCCCCGGACCCCTTACAACTAGTATTCAGCCCTGTGATGTTGTGTGGCTTTTTTTTTCAAAAAGTCAGAGAAGGAAGGTCGGCCTGTATCATCACGGCCTGTGTCTGGATGGAGAGTGAACTACTGATCCCAGCAAACGTTCCCCTGACCTTAGTTCATGTTTCCTGTTTGGCTATTTTTGGGGGTACCGATTCCTCAGGAACTGTTGTAAGTCACAGTGGGTTTAATTTGATGGGAAATAGAATATCACAAAACAGATTAGGACCTTTTAAGATAAATTATTAGTGTATTTATTATTTTCTATGTTTTATAAGGAGGATCAGTAAATGTAATTTACTAACTTGTCCAACTACATACATGTAGGCATATGAGCAGTGAGCACTATATTCAAATGTCTCAATTCAAAATGTACATCAATTCATTGACAGTGTCAATTCACGTTTGCCCAAAAAACCTTCATTAATGTCCTCTTCCTCACCCGAGTCTTCCTCGCTCCTGTCTCCCCCAAGAAGAATATCCTCATTTGCCTGGCGGTCATCGCCGACGCCTAGTAGGCTAACATTAGCAGTAACGGTGCGTGTCCACTACAGCAGCAAAGCTCCACTCCACTGGCAACGCTGTAACGTCTCCGCTTTGGTTGCGAGTGTGTTTAATCAAAGTTTTTTCCAACACACGGAGAGTATAATCATCAGTGATGCATGCGATTACATTTAGAAATAGACACGATTTGTTTCCAAATGCACCAAGCAAAGATCCTTTCAATTTTATAAACTTTTATAAACCCATCCAATATAATCACAATGAACACATCCAAAATAAAATCTTTAACACATATAACAACTGCAAAACCACTCAATTGACATCTGTCCATTTTGGATTTAGATTCATTTTCTGTAGCCGTGAAAAAAATTGAAATGACACATTTGCGCGTGTAGTTCATGTTGAAGTAACTATTAATTCAGGTATTAGTAGATGATTATTAGTTACCGTACAATGTAACTATGTCACCTTAAAATAAAGTGTTATATTATATTTTTTTATTATTAGCCTATATTATATTATTTTATAATATTTTAAGTTATTCAATATAACAATAAGTTATATTGTTTAAGTTATCTGTAAAAAATAAATAAATAAATTCTGAGTCTGGCCCAATTGTAAGCATCTCAGTGAGTCAAAAACGACTTTAATTTAAACTAAATAAACAAATAATAATAATAATAATAATAATAATAATAATAATACTACTACGACTAATAATAATAATAATAATAAATGAATGAAATCCCAGATCCCAAACTTCCTTATGACATTCTGTACGTAACTGGCAAAGCCTTTAAAGCAGCAAAGGTTACGACCCTTACATGCCTCCTCTTGTCTCACTATTGATTTAATTACAGAGCCGATATCAGGCTTACTTTAATGAACCGTTGCAGCAGAACTGAACCAAACTCTTTCTTAAAACCCTAAGAAACGGAGAGCTAAAATAATTCTGAAACCTTTCTGCTCTGACGGATTCCTGATCAGCAAGGAAAGCGATCCCATCGTCTCCACATGAGATGTCTCCAAATGCTCCAATCAAAGAAGAAGCAAACCCTTGTGCTCTCTAAAAATAGTCTGTCTTTATCCTGCTCTGATTTGTGATACGGATGTGTGAGCGTTCCCGTAGCCGCGCGGCGTGCGCTGGCTGAATGTCTGCCAGAGACTTCAGAGAGGTCTGTGTCAGGGAGAGAAATCATTGACGGAGGCGGCATCCGAGAAGTTGTGGTTCGTGAAGGGGTGTTTACCACGCTGAAAAAGATACAGCTTTGGAAATGGAAATTGCCTGCCTAACCACCTGTGCAACGTTAGCTTGATGAATGTAGTGAATAATGTTTCAGCTCGCGCGACAGGGAAGCCTCCGGCACGCGGGGTGTCAAGCAGTCTGCCAGAGCGTCTTCGGCTCAATTTAAAGTCAGGAGGCGGAGCTTGACGCCCACTGACCTGTCACTCTCAGCTCTGCCATTACAGTGCAACCATCATTATCTGCAGGGTTTAATATGGCAGTCATGCATCAAACTGACAGACAAATTATTTTATCAACACAAATGAAAACATGCACGTGCATACACACTTATACCGGCAAAAAGATTGCCTGGATTGTACAAGATTTTCTTACAGTTTAAATACTGTATTCATAATTTTACTGTGAAATCCATGCACACCAGGTCATTTTGTGTTAGAACAGGCGATCCAGGCGACACAGCTATTTGTACATTTCTGGTAAAGTCAGCTGGTAAAAATACCATCTTATGAACACACATACAGCGAGCACATTTAGCCCAGTACACGACATTGTTTTGAATGTTCGATAAATTCTGTCACAAAATATACACCATAAAAGCCTTTTGTATCTTTAGGTTTGGTGTTAAAATTACAGTCTTGCACATTGAGAAAATGGCTGGCTTTCACATTTAAAAATAAGTTGGATATCCTAGTGATCTTAACATGGATCATTTTGTTCCAGTCAGTAGTAACTGATCACATGTAATCTGGATTACTTAACCCACATTCCAAAAGTTAAGCACTTTTTACATACATAATCATACTACAGTTACTTTTTTATTGATTACATAACTAGACATTGTTCACAGGATTGCAGTAAATTATTGATGATTTATTGATTATCCTTTCCTAATTATTTTTTGTCTTTTAAATTTTGCCTTTTAAAAATGCCTTTCTGAAAGAAAAAAAAAATAAATTACACACAAAATCCAATAACTTGAAAGGCCACACAACATTTGACCAGTGGTTAAATAGAAAATGTTTCACCTTTAAGGAGGGTTTTCTCAACACTGCATATCTAATCAACTCCTGACAGACACATTTTAATTGCCATTTGAATTATCTTTTAGTCATTTATCATGTCTTTGGAAGGCTTTTGGCATTCAAACACATCAAAAAGCACAAATTTCATAATTTATAGTAACAGCACATTTGCATGTTCACGGTTCTCTGGTGTCAGTTAAATTGTCACATGATATAAAGGTAAAAAAATAAAAAAAATAAAAAAATAAAAACATCTTTTTAAGAAATTGTATTCATTTGATTGTTTTTAATTTAAAATTAAACTATTTTTATTTATTTATGATGATTTAATTATCAGCTTTTCATGACCTTACGGACCCTCTTCAGTTTCTTCACAAATCCCAGTTTGGAAGTCCCAAACATAATTAAATGTTTAATGCACTTCATGTTGCTGATGACAAAGAATGGAATATTTACATTTTATTCTTATTTTTATATAAAAATGAGTAACACTTTATTTTTACAGTGTCCTTGTTACATGTTACATGTACTTACCATAGTAATAACAGTAAATTATGCATAATTACATGCAACTACCCCTCAACCAAACCCTAATCCTACCCTAACCCTATAGTAAGTACATGTAGTTGCTTAATTACTCAGTACCTAAATATATAATTACACTGTAACAATGACACCTTAAAATAAAGTGTAACCTAAAAATGTGATAAATAAAAAATGTAAATGTAAAAATCAAAAAACATAAAAAACATATAAATGTGATAAATATGTTCAAGGTTAAATTTAAACTAAAATAATCAAAAAGTAGTTTGAATATATTACCTAAAATGTGAAATAGATTATGCTACTAACCAATGGACTACAATTTATAAGTAATACCTAGAACTGTGTACATAACTAAATTGATTACATTTAGAAAATTACATAATGCTGCTATCTACATTATCAATAGGGTTACCCATGAAGGGAAAACTGTAAATGCATAATGGATAGGGAATGTATTTTGGTTTGTTTTGATATTGGCCTTGAAAAAGCTCTGCTAAATTTCAAAGCACAAAGTCTCTCCAGCGGGAGTTCTTCTCTATATCAGTGTCAGTGTTTCTGAACTCCCTGAAACGCCTCCATTGTAGTCTTGAGTTTCTTCCGGAAACAAACACGTCACAATAATCCTACTTTAAATAATTAATACGCAGAATTAAGGGGCGGAGCCTGGTTGAGTTAGTTAGTAGTGTGTTAAACTGGCGGTTATGGTAAGGGAAACATTCAAGCAGGAAAACCTGTTCTAGTAGAGCCTATAAACAACATCAAGACTTTATAAAGGGCGTTATATGGTCTTTTTAAATTCAAGAATTACTACAACCAATGCCTAGTGATCATAATGATGGTAAACAGATATAAAAAACCTGAACATAGCAGTACAGTAAAATAATTGTGTACATTTATTTGTCCACTCAAGACTATAAAGGATTTTGTTTTCTCTGAAAGCAACCAGATAAATGTGGTGCATGTGTCACATTTAGGAAATGAGATTTGCTTCTGAAAGCCATACGTCGCTCTAAACGGCCCTAATGCTGCTGTGTTTCTACACTGAGGCCAACTGATTCAATTAGGGGGCAGCAGAGATACATGCCAAGTTACACATTCAGTGATGAATATGTGCTTTCAGTGCATGAATATTCATTTCAGCCTGCTGGGTATGCATTCACTCAGATATAAGCGCTAAGGCAATAAATGCCATTAAGAGGAGCCTCTGTTGTTTGGCTGTATGTACAAGAGTGAAAGTAGCTGCAGGATACAGACTCCAGTCATTTATCATACTTTGTCAATGTAAATCAAGCTTTTGGGGCAGTGTCCAGTGGTGTTCCCACAGGAGGATGAATGCCAGTGAGTGGAAACCTGAATTCAGCCAACGTAACACACTCACAGACAACATGAAACAACACTCCAACCCAGGCTCATGAAAAAATACGTGCCTGTAATGCCATTTTTCTGGCAAACAAAAAAAAGAAAAAAAAGAAAGAAGTGAAGCGGCTAGTGAGTGGCGTTAACTCTGTAAGGCCCACTGTTGTAATATCACAACATCAAGTTTACCTCTACTAAAATAAACCTGTAGATTGTTTTGTTTTCTTCTGAGGTCTACGTTTTTTTAATTAGTTTTATATTATCAGTTTATTTTGATAAACATGACACAATATAACATCGCGACTATGTAAAAAGAGATTATACGGTTAGCATTAGTAGAACTGAAGGAGTGAGAATAAACACGAAACACACGTGATCGTTGTCATGCCGTGGATTCGGCCAATTGTGGAACAGTTGTGTCGTCATCAGAGCTCATGCATAGTCAAGTGGCGTCGGCGCTGTCTCAAGTCGGACACAATTTCTAACCGGCATGCACTGCTTCAAGTCAGCTGCTGATCGGTATGAAGTCGAACAAGCCTACGTTCCCACGGCTATGCTAAACCCTCCCCTAACTGTGTATTCACACCGCCGGCGACGAGAGCATCAAAATTCGCTCTGGCTGCCCTGCCAACAAAGTTGTAGAAAGACTCGTGGACCCTCTGGCGTAGATCGAAAGCTTGGTCTCGTAAACTTTATTTAAAGAGCCGCAAAGCAAACAAGCATGTTGATCGTATTTGTGCTGACTGACCACAAGTAGGGTATAAGTTAACCTCATGAAATCTTTTAAATGTGAAAGTAAGAAATTGATTGATGGAAAGAACGTAACAATTATAGTTAAATGTTTGATAATGAAATAAACCATGACACCTTTCACTGATTTCTTTACACTCTTTGGGTTCAGTCTTTCCCAAGTTTGACGCCAAACATAATGTTTTCCATTTGACCCATATGAATTAAACTTGTTCTCATCACTAAAGTAATCTTTGTACCAGTTTTCCTCTGTCCGCACAACATGCTCCTCAGCAAAGGTTAGCCTAGCCTTTTGATTCTTTCCGCTTATGAGAGGCTTGGTGGGCTTTTCAGTCTAAATTGTCTTAAACGGCGAGACACTGTATGCCGAGACGGACCCCTAACCTGCAGTGCTGAACTGGCGAGCAATTCCAGCAGCTGAAGCAATTTCCCATCGAGAGGGCCTTCATGTGGACGACCTGCTGTCGCAGGGTTTCGGTCAGTTTGTATATAACTGCTAGGGACTTTCTAAGATGCTCCAATGAGTTGTTTTTCTTTGTGGTTGCCAACTTGCCCAAGTCACACATACACACACAAAAAAAACATCCTCAAGTCTCAACATGTAAAATCAAGTTCTACCACACTAGAGTTGTCAAAAAGTACCGACTTCGGTACCAAGTTAATATATCAACTAATATATCCGCTGATAGACGCCGCTTTTAAACCATCGTTCCAACGAACATTCGCAAACAGCATCAAAAGTTGTGTGTTTGGAGCGACAGATCTCGACCTGTGGTTAGAAGCAGAGTTTCTAGTTTGCATGACATGTGGACTCAATAAATCCTGATCTTGAGCAAAATAAGCAAGATGACTTTCAGTACAACCTGTGTATTTTATTTAGAATACATACAAATGTAATTTATGTCTTTTAGTTCAGTTATTCTAATCTCACATACTATTAAGGATGGATAGTATGGACATTGGGATGCAGGGATAGCCTTATGTCTATGTTTGCAATTGCTAAGTAAAATTAGTTTGCAAATTTTAAAGATTCAAATTTGAAAAAAAAAAAAAAAATTGTTTCTAGCCCTTACGGTTCAAAAGTTATTAAACATAAGTCAAACTTTGGACAGCTGTTGGCGCTAGAGGGATTCATTTAGAGACTTCAAATTTGCTATGGTGAAAGTTCAGATTGTCCTCTATCAGGGTGCCAAATTTCATAACTTTCCTGCAAGCGGTTCTATGGGCTGCCATAGACTTCCAGAGCGGAAGAAGAAGAAGAAGAAGAACACCAAAAATTACAATAGGTGCCTAAGCACTTACAGTGTTTGGCCCTTAATGAGGTTGATGGAAGTGAAGTGGGAGAGAGAGAGAGAGGGAGAGAGAGAGAGAGAGAGAAAGAGAGAGAGAGAGAGAGAGAGAGAGAGAGAGAGAGAGAGAGAGAGAGAGAGAGAGAGAGAGAGAGAGAGGGGATATGCGATCAGAAAGGATATGGCAATGTAGAATAAGTATCCAGTAGATCTGATTGTTGGACTCTGAATGATTAATTAGCTTGTGATGGACATTAATTTTCAGGCTGGCAGCATTTTAACTACAAATAAAGGAAGGTAAGCACCGGGGGCCTGTTGAGTAATACGCTTTCCCAGCGGTGTGCTTTAGGAGTCAGTCGGCAGGGACGGGTCAACCTGCAAATCAACCTGTTTGACCCGCAATTTATACCAGAGGAGATCGGCAGCAATAAAAGCTAGCGAAGTCACATTTCTCAGACGCTCGTTCTTTATTAGTCAGCCTTTATTGCTGGGAGAGCCGGCTTGGTTAAGGAGGTTTTCTGTTTCTCAACGTGAAGCAGTCTCCTGTGGGGATCAGTAAACGTGCCACCCTCCTCTGTCTGTTAAAAGAGACGGATGTAAAGAGCGTGGAGCTCACATCTCCAGGCACAGGGACTACAATGAGAGAGAGACCAACTTAAAAGTGCTGATATACTTCAGTAACCTCTAACTAGCTCCGGTCTGTCAGTCAAACACACATACAGTAATTACAGACAGATGCTGAGGAGCCAGACAGGCCTGCTTTATAATTAATCAATAGCTGACATGCATCTGAATTCGGTCTGTCTTTATGGGGTTTAAATTAGTATATGTTCACTGTATGAAATTGGAGAGGATGGGAAAACCCTTGTGGGAATGAAGTGTTTGAATGTGCACTTGCAGTGTATATGTAT
The DNA here is from genome assembly GCF_949319135.1 of Squalius cephalus. Taxonomy (NCBI): domain Eukaryota; kingdom Metazoa; phylum Chordata; class Actinopteri; order Cypriniformes; family Leuciscidae; genus Squalius; species Squalius cephalus. The sequence goes on along the minus strand of NC_137136.1, from coordinate 34,994,870 downwards.
ATATAAACTCTTCTTGCAGATAGCATGATATTTATTGAACAAAAAGGCCACTTCAGTGTAACTGAAGAGAGTGATTTTATAAAAAATCAAAAGTGCACTTTGTAATATAAAAAAAGTATCATTATTGTAAAATCAAATTAAGATACTTCAATGCACATTTTAAATTGTAATATTTTAATAATCTTTTAGCATGCTTTAAAGAAGTACACTTATTTTGCTGTTGACTGACAAACTAAAGCACTAGATTATGATTTTAAACTGCGGTGTTATTTTATATTACCTTTAATGTATTTGTTAAATGTACTAAATTGCAACTTCATCAGTACATTTGTATAATTACAAATACATTTGACATACAAGTTTCAGTAGAAATGCATTAAGGTCTATTTTAGTTTACCATAAATACTCGTCACATTCAGCAGTAACTTTAACAAAGACAATAGAAGTTATTATGATTTTTTTTTTTAAATTAAATATGAAACCTTAAGTGGTCAAATAAGCACTGTACATTTCAACTAACTGCATTAAATATATGTCTTACATGTCTTGGTTGAATTCTAATGTAGAATGCGGTGTGTTATTTCTTGATAACAGACCGCTGTTAAGTATAACACACCGTTGCCATGGAAAACAGAGCGTTGCTATGGACGCAGGATTCTAACCGTAGAGACGGAACGGACTATTTTCTTTAGCGGAAGCAATACAATCGTTTTTAAATCAATAAACTCATTTTTAAATCAATATTTTGTGTCAAATTATTGATTTATTTGGTATAGCCATGTAATAAGCGGGATTATTACTCCTATTCGCGCCGGGGTCCTGATCAGCCTGTCAGGGTTGTATTCGCTATAACAACCGCCTCGCTCTACATTATCCCTTACTACTATAACACATTTAACTGTAAATAACATGATATTAAGCGTCTGAAAACATTACATTCAGTTTATTCTTAAGTTCAGTTCTTGCTCAGTTTATTTGTTTAAAGTGCATTATTTCTGTAACAACTATTTTTAAAAGCAAATGGAATACATTTTTTTCACAAGGGAGAAACTCTTTTATTGCATCATATTTGTCACTCCCAAAACTTTTCAGTGAGTATGTGGCCATTGTGTTGCATCATGATTTCGTAACTGGGCCACAATTAAAGGCTAGAGAGACAGTACATGCATATACATATGCTGATAAAATGTTAGAATAGAATATAGATCAAATATATACTGATAAAAATAGCTGGTAACACTTTAGAATACTGTTCCTTCATTAATGAATAACTACACAGGAACAAATGAGTAATGCATTAGTAACACTCTAGTAACTACTATTAACTAACAAGAAACTCTGATCAACAAATTAGTAAGTAATAGCGCTCATTCGGATGTGGTAGTTCACTACACTGTAAAAAATATTTTCATGATTTGTTATCACAACTTTTAATCTTTTGTCAAATCAACTTAGATAATTAATGTGGTTTTAAGTTAAACCTTTAACTTAAAAATGTAAGTTACCTGGTTGCCTTAAAATTTTGAGTTCATTGAAATTAAAAAATTGAGTTAATGCAACAAAGAGATTGGTTTAATAAATAGAAACTCAAAATATATGTTATCTGAACAACATTATCTAAGTTGATTTGACAAAAGATTATGGTTTAATAAATAGAACTTCAAAATATATGTTATCTGAACCACATTAATTATCTAAGTTGTTTTGACAAAAGATTAAAAGTTAAGATAACAAATCATGAAAATATTTTTTTACAGTGTATTAGCTAATCAATAACTACTATTTTTCATACCTCACTGAAGACTGAAGATCTACTATATACAGGTTAATACATATTTATAATGCACAATGTTTAATATAAGGTAATGGTAGCCCATTAGTAATGAATCAAGTGTTACTACATCCTTCTAAAGGAACTACTAATAATTTGGATCAGTATTCTAAAGTGAAAAACATGATAACTACCTAATATTGACTGAAGTCACTGTAAGCTTTAAAGGCTTTTGTAAGGTTTTGGATAGTAATGAATCAAGTGTTTCTACATCTTTCTAAAGGCACTATTAATGATTTGGATCAGTATTCTAAAGTGAAGATCATGGGAACACACTAGTAATGACTAAAGTGTTACCAAATCCAATGGAAGGAATTGCTATTCAAAATCTTACAAAAATCTCAAAAGCTTACAGTGACTTCAGTCAATATTAGGTAGTTATCATGTTTTTCACTTTAGAATACTGATCCAAATAATTAGTAGTTCCTTTAGAATGATGTAGTAATACTTGAGTCATTACTAGTGGGTTACCATTACCTTTTATTATAAATTATGCATTATTCATGTTAATTATGAATCTGTAGATAGTAGTTCTCTGAGAGGTATGAAAAAAATAGTGAACTAATAGTGAACTACTACATTCATCTGAGCGCTATTACTTACTAATTTGTTAATCAGAGTTTCTTGTTAGTTAATAGTAGTTACTAGAATGTTAATAATTTGTTACTCGTTTGTTCCTGTGTAATTACTCATTAATGAAGGAACAGTATTCTAAAGTGTTACCAAATAGCTTGAATATACTGTAAGCACTGGATAAAACGCTTCATATTAAATAATGGATAAGGCTGATGAAAAGCCATCATTGGTTTTGCTCTGTATGCTGGATTTAATTGCTGTTCCAGCTGGGAATGCATCGGATCACGGCTGTTCAATATCAATGATTACCCATGTTGAAATCATGCAGATATCCATGCGTCCATTATCCACCTGTCCTGAGCACTGACGAGTCTGCAATACACACTATTCTCAGCTCCTCGTTCTATTGCGTCATATCTCTAGAATAGTGTTGCATAAAAGCTAAACATTCACGAAATCATAACAATGCAAAATTGAAAAACAAACAATCCATATAAAACATTTAATAAAAAAAAAAAAAAGATGTTTGCATCCATGTCACATGACCATCAACCAACATCAAAGAACTGTGTACATGAAGATATGTATTAAATATTAACTTAAACTCTCAGGGGGGTGCAACAATCTTTAGAGAATCCCTGGACTAGACCATTGGCCCTATATGTTTTTTCAAAGAGAAATAAAAACCACAGGATCGATAGGGTTGAATCTATTCAAAGGGCTCATCCTGCAGGTCAAGCGACTGCTCTTTATTTGTTCCGAAGGTCTTGATGGGATCCCACAAATCAAACAATCCACTTGATTGTATCCTTACAGGGAATTGATTTCCAACTCGGACGTCACAGCCCTCGGCTGATTAAACCTTAACGTCCTCCCTCCTCTCAGAAGGATGGAAACTACAGTCAAATCAGTCTCGGGAATGAAGCACATCTTGCATTCGACTGGCCTCTACTCATCTAAACAGATGTAACAGAATTCTGAACCTGAAATATAACCTTTTGCTTGTTGCTGAAGTGATAGAGATATTTGACATTCTGTCATGTCATGCTACGTCCAGTAATTGGAAATGCTCTCTGATTTTTTTTTTTTTTTTTTTTTTTTTAATAATCATCAGTTGTGCAGTCTGAAAATGAAGTGTTATGATTTGAGCTAACATGACGTTCTCAGATCTTTGGCACATTCTTGAAAGGTTCTCTCAGGGTTATGAACAAACGCTCCTCCAACATTATTAGAACATTCGTTCAAAGTTATCTAGCCTTAAACTCTTTTACCACCAGCATTTCTGATGATTTTCACAAGTTTCATGGCCCCCAGAATATTTTGTTTTATGAATATCTGAACATGCAACATCAAAAGAAAGAACAGAGCCTCCACTTTTAAACAAACAAACAAACAAACAAACAAAAACTTCTAGCTTCATGCATTCTTTTTTTATCAACACCTGAATGTGGGTAAGTTTCATAAAAAAGGAAAATTGAGCAAAAAGCTGAGAAAATCGCTCAAAAACTACAAAATGCATAAGCAATGATTTTATCGCTTATTTCTGCATCTTCTTCACCAGTGTTTTGATCCAGAGATTCTCTACTCTTTCAGAAGATGTGTAACAGCGCCCCCTACTGCATAACAGTGAAAATGCAGAAATCAGGAAAAATCCGTCAATGGCAGGGAAAGAGTTAACAATGTTCTCAAAACTTTAACACAAAAATGTTATTTATACATTGTTCATGAAACTTTTTTGAAAGTTTTAGTTGGATGTTTTTATCTAATGTTTTTTAAATGTTACTACTTGTTTCAAGAATGATACAATTGAATGTTCCCTTAAAGTGCCCCTATTATGCTATTTTAAAGTTTCCTAATGTTGTTTTGAAGTCTCCTACAACAGGTTTACATGCTGTTTACATACATCTCATAATATACATTTGCACATCACCACATTTTCAATGATTCTCAAATGACTCGTCAGATGAATCAATCTCTCTAAATCCCTCCTTTCCGCGATATACTCTGCTCTGATTGGCCAGACAGCTCAGTCTGTTTTGGCCAGCGCGTCAAAAAAAAAAAAAAAAAAAAAAAAAAGCCCATTGCCATAACAACGTCAGCTCTGCTTGTCCTGAGGCTTCCTACACTGTAAACTAAACACAGTAACGTATCCTGCATTGAACTCCGAGATTTGAGAAGCAGTTTTCAGTGAAATAAAGGGAACACAGCAAAAGTTTAGGATTATACTGCTGTGATATCGTGGTCAAGATTAACTTTAACCACTGATTCTTCACATGCTCGTCCTTGGGCAGTGGAAATAAAACTGGCTTTACCTTCACACTATAGAGCACAGCGTCTTCTGGACATGATGCTGTCCAGTATCCACAGGAATCAGATGCAGTGTTTCAGGTTCAAGTTTTCCCTGGTGTCTGCGCGTGCAATATGCTAATGTTTCGTCTTGACGTCACAACGAAACGGCTTATGACTCGTTTGAAAAACTATTCATTTCATTGACTCAGAGTCGACTCTTACTTTTGAAAGACAATAACTTTATATACTGTGCACTTTCAGATTTAAAACTTTGCATGATGTTTTCATTCACTTAGAGCCGTGTTACACACTACATGAAAGGTCATTTTCAAAAATCCCTTTAAATATTATTATTATAATTGTTTTTGGACATTTTTTTTTTTTGGACATTTTGAACATTCAAAGAACATTCTGAAATGAAGATTTAATTTAATGGGAACAATAGCAAAAGTTATCTTTTTTGTCTCAGTTTTACTAGATGTTTTCATACTAAATAAAACACATACACTACAGTTTCCACATAAATATTACACAGTAAAAACTTTTCAACACTGATAATAATGAGCATCAAATCACCGTATTAGAATGATTTCTGAAGGATCATGTGACACTGAAGACTGGAGTAATGATGCTGAAAGTTCAGCATTTGATCACAGGAATAAATTACATTTGAACATATATAGAAAAAAAGCTATACAAATATTTCACAATGTTTTTATGTAGTTGATGATTTCATGTAGGCTTAATGAGCAGAAGAAACTACTTTCAAAAGCATTAAAACAATCTTAATTACTCCAAACGTTTGACCTGTGGTGTATGAGAAAATATGCATGCAATATGAATATAAAGCTCATATCATTTGATACAACATGAAACCGATGAGAAATGTTTGCAAACATTGACATATCTGACTTTTAATTGCATGCTTTGTGACCTTGGCAATTTTGAACTTCATTTGAGATGTTATTTAGATCTCCATCTCCAGAGACCTTTTTCACAGGCGAGAATTCAGAAGTCACAATTTGCTCTCAATTTAATCACACTGTTGTCTAGAAGGAACAATTGATTCGCTAATGAGATCTCTTTTGTGATTTTTCTTGCCAACTATTCTGTCTAGTAATTAATCTACATTCCAATTACAAAAAGCGAACATCAACAAAAATGTTCACACTTTATGTGTCCAGTTCCATTGGCAAAGACTCAAAATTATCTGTTTTCCATTCATGCATCAAAAACTATAGATCAAACCGCAGTAGATGTGAGAGAAAACAAGGCTTTTGATCCGCTCTCCAGGATTGCTGGTGGGTTTCTCCCGCTGAGGTTCAGGCGGATTTGGGAAGTCAGTAGAGTCTAACTAATCAGGGGCTGCTTGGGGGAGCACTGAGACAGACATGTGGAGGGGAAATGTGACACCTGGAAATTACACAATGTAATGGAATCAGCCAAGTGGTAAATGTAGCTTTTAAACGGGTTTTGTGTTCTCCATTAACTGCACAGACAATGATTGGTTCTGACAGTGCAGAAAGTGCTGGTCAGCATGTTCGCTAACTCCTATCGCTCGCCACAACTTCTCCAAGTTAGTGGGCGGCTGAGGCCCGGAGACAGTTCACCTGGAGTAATGTGAGGAGAACAAGGCATCAGGTACGCCTAACCCAAAATTAGCCCCATTACAGTCAAATCTTCATTTTTTTATTTAGTTTACAGAATGTAGTTCCTTTTAATTTATAGTTTTTAGTTAGGTTTATAGGAACCGCGAATTATGAACATTTTGAAAGCATACAATTAACCTCATATTACTTTACAATTATATGCTGTTATTATTGTTTTTTTCCTCCGTGGGACACAAAATAACAATGTTTGCGCAGCTCTTTCCCAGGCAACAATTCAAAATGGCCATCGCTTTCAAGCTCTGAATTTGGTATCTTGGCATTTGGTATGTAACTTGATGTCAGGATGTCATTTCTGAACCTGAATGCAAGCGAGACAGATTTTAGCTAATGAGATTTAAAGGGATAGTTCACTTTGAAATTAAATTTTGGTATGTTTTAGCTTACCTCAAGGGCATCCAAGATGTAGGTGTCTTTTTTTCCGCAGTAGTTTCAATTTTGATATTTTTAGGTCAAACCGTTCTTGTCTGTCAGTCATATAATGCAGGTCTATGGTCACTGTCTCAAAGAGCATGCACAGAGTCCAAATTAAAACAATTCCCCATCGTCCAAATTAAACAATTCCCCATCGTAAGTACACATTGATGGCCTAAGACACGAAACGAGCGGTTTGTGTGAGAAAACGAACAGTATTTATATCGTTGTTACCTCTTGAACACAGCCGCGTCCAAATGATCTGAGGGCGCGGGCGGGTATAGATATATACACTAGACGTCGCCTTGGCTACTGCAGTTCATTGGAACGAAATGTGTCTTTAAATGATAATGAGCTTTGCTCACCCCGCCCCTCCGTTCTGTGCGGACACCGTTTGTAACACAATAACCATAACCTTGCGTTGTTCATTATAAACGTGGGATTATGAATTATATTGAGAACGTCGTACATAGAAAACATGCCATAATGTACAGAGTGTAAACCTTAGCCGCATTCATCGTGAAGCGTGCAGCGATTTGCAAAGATTAATATAAAGGTCAATAAAACGTTACACTCACTTCTTCTTCTGGAGGTGCAGCAGGAACACCAATAGTTGGTACTGATCCTTTCTTCAGGAGCAGCTTCAGCAAAACCAGCTTTACTAATCCTCATTTGTAAAGCAGTCTGGTGTGTGAAATGATTCACGCATTTGAAAGCATTGATGTTGATCGTGGGGAATATTCCCTTTGAAAACAAACTCAGCCACTGAGTCTTCAGCGGTTCGGGTTTAGGAACATCAAAATGATGCTGTGTTCCTTATTGCACCCAAGAACAGAACACCACAATCGCAGACGCCATTCTGCTCCAGCGCATCAACAATGACCTTTCTTTTACTGTCTATGACAATGACGGACTATGATGACAGCTCGCTCAGGGCGGGTCTGTGTTGAAACGCTGCTGTCAATTAAGAATCGTGGGAGGGGCGTCCGACCGTCAGACGGCTCGATTTGAGACAGGGGAAAACATATAAGAAGATTTAAAAAAAGACCACTAGATGGATTTTTATCATTATATGATGGTTGTGTACAGGCACTGCCAACACACATTTCAGTACAATCAAATTGTAAAAGTGCATGTACCATTAATTGACCCCTTTAACAGTTGAATATGGTAATATTTTATTATGCTGGTTGTTGTACGCTGTCATGCTGGTTTAGAATTTAAATGTTCGGTGTGGCGCTAAAAGGTTAATCGCGTTCAATCATAACGTAGCTCCTACACTAAACCTAACAGACAGAGAGAACAAAAGCAAGATACAAACTCATTTGCTGAAGAAACCATGTATTTGAGCTTCTTCTAGAAGTCTTTGAGCTCTTTTAATTGGGATTGTTGTTTCATTGGACTCGGACTCGAGCGCTTCACATCACGAGTGCACTGCTGTATCAGGTGAGTGACTAAGCAAGCTTACTATATCAGAAACATGGAGCTGGTCATGTGATGCAAACATCACAATGTATTAGTTTACAAATCATGCGCTGTGGTAAAAGTGTTTTGAGGTCATATTAGGCCTATTGCAAAGGAACAATACTATGTCCAAAAAGTAATAAATTGATAATATCCCCCGTAATCATAATTTGTGTAACAATGAATACCTTGTTCGTGTTTTGCTGCCACTAATGTTCTTTTCAGCTGGAAATTGCAGTGAATTGTATTGATAGGAAGGTTTTTTTAGTTTTCAAAAATATAGGTAGTCACGTTTTTCCAATGTTTGTGGGTTTTAGAATAAATGATGACATAATTTTGGGGTGAATTACAATATTAAAGTTTAAATGAGCACAAAATATGCATGTAAAGTTGATTGAACTTCTAAAATGGCAGTGGCCTCTGGTTAACTGTGGTCCAGTCCAGTCGAACAGCAGCCTTTATACCCGACACCTCTGATATGCTTTGAATATACACTGCATGTTGATTTCATTTTCTTGGCATTGTGAAACATGTGCTGCAGGAGGGAACCCTGGTTACTGGAGCCAAATCTGTGACAAGGGTGAAGTGAGCTAAGGCCTTTCTAAGAGGCATGCACCATCTCCATTGCAAATGAGCGAGGAATCTAGTTGCAGAGGTTTATGCATTTCAAATGAATAAATGAGAAAAGCTTCCATTCTGCCAGTCACTAAATGCACGCGTCCAACTTTTCTGCTTCTACTAAATTAGTTTCCCACATCAATAATCAGAGATGTTTCTTTTTAAAAACCTCATAATTTAAAGCATTGTGTGTGTGTGTGTGTGTGTGTGTGTGTGTGTGTGTGTGTGTGTGTGATCCTCAACTGCATTAGCTCAATAATCCAAAGCATGAGAAGTTAAATTAGCCCAAGGGATGCTAATGTTAAAATTGTCATGATGGCAATTAACTGCATTGCCTGAGGTACATTTGTAACTCGCTATTAACATAATGGACTAAAACTTTCATGGCATTGCAAAAGCCCTACAAATCAGCATCAAGTCTCAAAGCACTATCTAACTGAGCATAAAATCCAGACTGACAGTCGACGAGCACCTTTGCTTTTTTTAGCATCTAGGTCATCTCTTTAGCATTGGCTCTCTGCTTCGCTCTGTGTGGCTGCCCAGTCATCTGAAGGGCAAGATCAAATACGTTCTTTGAGCGCTATTGAACCCTAAATGCATTGTCACGTGGATATTTAATGAAGCTTCAGTACATAGTTACACTCTCTTGTGAGGAAACATTACTCTAGCAACTTCTATCCTGATACCACTGGATTCTTTAGAAGATATTAAATATATCAGGATGAATCACGAGTATTTGCGCTAAATCTGCGCAGAAATGTCTTACACGAACTTCTCCAGCAAAGTGAGTAAACATAAGTAACACGACAAATTGGCTGGTGATTTGACAGCAATACCCGACACAGCATACGCGTACCTTGGCGGGAGTTAATTTCAAACCCTGCCGATAGTGTTAAAGGGATACTTCAGGATTTAGCATTAAGCTTTGTATTAGTAGAAAACCTGTAGTATTTTCGAATTACCGTGCTTTCCACCCTCATATCCCCCTGAGACAAGAGATTTATGTATTTTTTGTCTGGAAAAAATCCTCTGATGACGCAAAAATCGTCATTTTGCGTCATCGGAGGATTTTCTGGCCAGAGGCTAAAGACTACAGCCAGTAGGAGGCGCTGTCCCGCATGTTTTCAGCCCGCCCATAGGGGGTGGGATCTCACTCACAGGATGGACACAGTGTCAGCCGTCTTTCTTTGGAAGCTAAGCTAGCAGGCTCTTGTTCTGTGGAGAAAGCTGAATAGTAGGAGAAAGCTGAATAGTAGGAGAAAGCTGAATAGTAGGACAAAGCTGAGTAGTAGGGGTTACCATCCTCCTTTTCCCGGACTTGTCCGGCGGGCGAGATCGTCCAAAATGTCTGAGATTCGGCTTTTGCGTTCTGCGGTCGCCATTGTTTACATGCACACCTTTTGTTTCAATCTAACTGAATTCATTCCGATCGGTGAATCTGAATGTAGTGTTTACATGAACGCTAAACAAGTGATCAGTTGATGTGCGTTTTAACATTGCTAAGAAAATTCCCGCTCCTCCGTGAGAGATGCGAGACCCGGCGCGTCTCAGTAATGACGCCACCGGCCTCGCGCCGTTCTCCCGCGGCCGTCAGCCTCGTCCTGCTCGCCACAGTAAACATGATGAATGGCGACTGTAGAACGCAAAAGCCATTTTGGGCGATCTCTAAATCCCTGGCAAACTCATCACGTAGGCTAGCCTTGTTGTTTGTTTTCAACTGCGCTCCCTTACCGGTAGGCGTGGCCTCCTAAGGCAGCAAAGCAAGTGCATTCTGGGAGTTGTTGTCTTTCATCCACATAAGCCAAAAATACATTTTCTGGCTTTTCTCAGTCTAGAAAGCTCCAAATTCAAAAATTTCTTCACATTTCTTCTACTTAAATGACCTATTTTAAATACACATTCATCTTCCCAGAGGTGAAGTATCCCTTTAACAAAAGCAAATGTGACATAAACACATAATCGTAACCATGACATTTTAGCTTGTTTTTGAACTCTTTTATTGTGACTTGTCTTTCACGGGATTCTCATCACAAATACAATTCTGTACCAGCTGAGCTATTGAGCAAGCTTTGTATGTCAGTAAAACCACACATGTGGAGCTGGTTAATGATGCAAACTTAATAATATATTAGTTTACAAATCATACACTATGGTAAAAAGTGTTTTGAGGTCATAACATAATTGTGCGAGGGAACAAGTTTTTATTAATCCATAATCTGCCCCTTTAATCATAATTGTGTGTGAAAACGATTAAAAGTGCTTCTGTTTTACTGCCTCTAGTGTTCATTTCTGTTGGAAACTGCAGTGATATGTACGTATCGGTACGTATTTTGTGTATTCACAGGTACTTTTTTTCCAAGAGCCTGTGTTGCAGCGATTGATTCAATGCATTTTGGAGGATTCCAGTTCCCAATTCACCTAATATTCTTCCAAACCTGTATGATTTTCTTCTTACTGTTGAACAAAAAGAAGCTTCTGGACACTTAAAGCACGGTTTCCCTTATGAGATTGCCTTGTGCATATTTGGTGTTGATATACTGTACATCAAGTTACCCTTAAGCAACTTTTCCACTATCTCCGACGTTTGCATGTTACTTGCAATGTTTCAGGGATAACATGTCGTATCTCTGTTTCCCGCACAATATTTTTAAAATCTATTTAAATATTTAAAAGTCTGCAATGGAAAAATGGTCCTGGTGCAAAGTCGACCTGAAGTGATAGGGTTTCTTTTAAAAACTATTTACTTAACGCGTTTACACTTGTCTTTTCATTGTGTATGTGGACAACATCCGGAAACAGGTCGCATGTTAATGAAAGGAAACCATAGCAGTTTTTGAGGGATAATCAATGTACATTTTTTATTTAACAATTATAAAATGACTATTTCAGACATAATTACTCATGACCGACCATTTGACAGAAATGGTGTCTGAAGAATAATGTTTATTGGTAAAATATATGAAATTTTCACTGTTCACTCAAAGTTTTGATAAAAATAAGTCACATCTGATTTGGCAGTAGCATTTGGTCACAATTGTGAGTTAATATAACGCAATTCTGAGAAAAGAAGTGAGAATTGCAATATGTATACACGCAACTCTATGAAAAGGTGTCAAAATTGCGAGATAAAAAGTGACAATTATCTTTTAAACTGTTTTATTCTGTGGCAGAAACAAGCTTCCATAAACTCGTATCAATCTAATTTGTTTGTTTGCTTGCCATCTGCTAATGTGACCATTATCGCTTGTGTTCCAGGGTGGGGTTTAGGGTCATTTTTTCCTTCAAGAGTTTTGATATGAAATCTCTACCTCGTAAAAAATTGGGTTTGAAACGGCTCCATTTAAAGATATGGTTGTGCAGTATTTAGTTGTCATGGCACAGAGCCGGCTTAAATCTGAAGGTTTGATTCTCACCCATCCATCAAACCTAAAAGGGTGATTTCATTTAAATCATTACATTTTGACTTTCAGGCCTATTGTGCACATTATTAAAGACTGCTAAATAGGAAGTGCTTGGCAGGTTATCAAAATACACCAAGAACGGATTCTCCAAATGTGCAACAGATGGAATCAGGGCGGTGATGAACAAGAACAGTCTGTCCATCAATGAATGTGTGTTCAACGGTGAAATGCTTTTGTTATATTACTGTGCTACTTTTGAGTTTTGCCATTCTTGGAAATATGTGGAAGTTACAGTATATACAAATGTATTTATTTTTAACTCCTCCGAGATGGTCATTCTTGTGATTTTAAAAGCAACAAAATCTGGGACACCTGCATTAATTATTAATCAGGCCTTTATTTTCTCCATCATGTGATTTGATTATATTCTTTTTGAAGTGTCTAAGCCGGATGAGGTTGAATTATTAATAGCTGACAGCATAAAGCCTAATCACAGACAATGATATTTGGACATTTCTGTGGATTGCTTGACTTCCAAAATCATCTGTGAACCACTAAAATGCTGTTATGATATTAACAGTGTTTGGGGATCAGGGAGGGCCAGAGAAATTCAACCACAAAACAAAAAAAAAGAAAAGAATCAGAAAGACAGAAATATCAGATTAACCTTTTGTTCTGTTTGCACTTTCTTTGAATGGCTGTGTAACTACCACTGGCTGCCAGCTGAGACTGTTTACTTCAGCAAGAAGCCTTTAACCTGAGAAATGACAGTTTCCATACTCTATTGTCATTACTCTGTAAGCTGAAGCGAGTCCAGTGGCCGCCGTCGTGCCCGTCGTGCCCGTGAGAAGGGCATCAGAGTCCCAGCCGTTAGAGGGGCACTGACCCTGATGCCATCCGACGCGCTGTCGATGTCCGCCTGCCATTTCAGAGGACAACAGCACAAGAAAAAGAGCTCATTTACATATTTTCATATTTTACAAGGTTTTGTACAGCTCCCGCTGCAAACAAACACGAATGATGAAAACATTGTAGATTTTGAGGTGATGTAATCCATGAAACTATAATAATAAAACAAAGCTAAATATTATAATCCATTGGCAAATTGACTTCCCCAAATGTAATTTAATTAATTAATAGTCATTTATTTTCTGAAAACCAATCATAGAATTTGCCCTATGTATAAGTTTGCCATGTTACGGACATCAAATCTTTGAAAGATATTCAATATGTGTTGCAATTTATAGCAATAACTTTGTTGGTTTAACTTTAAACTTGTAATGTTACCTTTAAATTTTGAGTTCATTGAAATTAATAATTTTAGTTAGTACAATGTAGGAGATTGGTTTAATCAACTGAAACTCAAAATATCTGAACCACATTAATTAAGTTGATTTGACAAAAGAAAAAAGCTGTGATAAATCATGAAAATATTTTTCTACAGTGAGATATGCAGGAGAAAACATGTATATATAATGTCTGAAATATTGATTTGATTCTGCACCATTTTGTTCCCACACTGATCTGTTGTTGTAATATAATCGTTGATCTGATCAACCCTGCTCTAACAGGGACATAAACACAAGCAGTGACTGATCGTTTTACATGTCCGTCACACAAATCTTCCTGTGTAAGTGGGCGGTTCTTGGCCAGATAAATTACAATGTGGACCAGAGCTTATTTCATTTAGTCTGTGGTCTAATGCGCACAGCTCTACAACCAATCACCTCTCTTACTCTGTAATTCAAACTATAAATACAATCTTTATTAGTACTGTAGCCAACCAACAGGAATACAATGCTTGACTCATCAATACAGTTTACTTAAAAATAATACGATCTCAAAATAATCTGTATAATTTACAACATAACAAAAAACAAGTTATTTTGCAGCAGGGTCATAACCACCATAGACACTGAGCAACACAATTCACCTCCAACAATTACAAATGGCGAAATTATGAAAATATAGACCCCTTTTCAGTTAGTAAACATCCCAGCAAACACAGAACGTTGGCACAACGTAGCCAACCTTCTAACAACGTTTTATCAACATGGCCAAAAGGTTGCTATAAATACGTTGTATGGTGAAGGTTGTTACAGCGTTGTCACAATGTTGACATTAAACCACCGTTCAGGGCCATTGCTTAAGGTTGTGCCGAGGGTGTCTGGACAACCACTGGACTACATATGTACTCGTCACTGCCCTGAAGAGCGAAAATCAGCCTTTTAAATTCCAACCACCTGTTGGGCTCATTGTGTTGTCTCGTTCTTCATCGAGCAAGGATACGTGAGTATTGCATTTAATTTAGCCTTCCTCAGCTATCAAACACAACCTACAACTTTCATTTCTAATGTGCTTAATGTAGCCTCGCTTGCACTGTTCATTTTGTCATTAGATTTTTCCGCTATCTCATTCGTTTCTTTGCTCCTCTGGATTTGTGGATGTTTCCCCGGTTTCCGACCTTTATCGGCCGGCTTTCAGCTACTGTCTGCCATACAGACCCAGTTTTGTTCATTAAATGTTCTGATCTGCCTTTGCTTTTTATGTTTTATTAATTATGCTTAAAATAATTGTGTATATTCGTTTATTTTGTTTTTTTTCTTTTTTCACAAATGTATTACTTTTGGAAGTGCAATTTGATTACGTTGAATTAACGAAACCTTCTGTCATTTTTACTCTTCAAAGTGTCCACTTGCAGGTGTTGATAGCCCCATTAAATAATAACATAGATAAACAATAAACTATAAAAAGTATATAATTATCTAACAAAATGCTAAATGGGGGATATAGCAGCATATAAAAATATTGTCAGAACGTCGTCTCTCAGTTGCTGAATGTCGCGCAACAATGTTGCTCCAGCCCTGTCGCCTCTTACAATTCTACGTTGTTACAATGTTGCGAGCACGTAGACAGCGATGTTGCCATAGCAGAAATACAACGTGCCACAGACGTTGCCACAACGTAAATGTGTTTGCTGGGATGGTGAGGTTTCTTTGTGGGCGGAGCTTAGGTGGAGGCAGAACGATCCCTCTGGCCGCTTCGTTAACAAACAAGCTAACAAAACTTACTAACTAGCGTTAGTTAGCAAGTTTTGTTAGCTTGTTTTTTAACAGTGACTGGAGAAAATCCGATTTTATCTTAATGTATAAGGTCACTCACTGTCCAGCACCGTGATTGTTATTTGCAAAAGTTAACTTAAACGGACAGAACCACTGTAGCGTATGGATCAAATCACAATGACTTGCTCATTCTAAGATTCAGAAAGCTTTTAACCTATTGACTCATTGCATGTAAATCACAGCTTAGCGCCAATGAGTCTGGATCAAATTGCTCCCTTTGACACATTTGCGGCGTGGTAGAAATTAAACAGAAACACCTCCACGCTCCGTCATGAGCTTCAAACAGATCGTAATCAGTTCAACTCCCCTTTCTCGGCAAGCAAGAAGTCCAGGTGGCAGGAAGAGCTCTCTCCGAGATGCCCAATACACATACACAAACATTCTTTGCATCTAACTCAGAATATAAGTAATTCCAAAATGATATATTTGTATATGATATATTCCTGTCCTCCCCCCCCCCTCCCTCCTCCTCATATTAGCCTAGTTATGACTTTCTAGTTGTGGTAGTTGAACTCTAAGTGCTTATTTTAAAGAATTAGAATGTATCTCTATGTTTGTATCTTCTGGACATATCGATCTTGGTGCCGAATTAAACCTCTTGGTTTGTCTAAGCAAAATATATATAGTAGGTTACCATAAAATGTATTATACTATGTTTACCGTCTTTTGGAGTAGAACTGACAAATTCTAACACCACCATAAACCATGCAAATTAGGCCGTCAAGCAGAGACAAATAAACTCTTAGTTTCTGAATTCTATTGGTCGGTTCACCCAGTCAGGCGTGGGCTGAGTTTCCTTTAAAGGATAATGACGCTCTCTTCAAGTTCTCTCTTCAAGCTTTTGTTTTGCTTTCAAGTTGGTCCTCTCTCCGAGTTTTGTTTTATGTCTTGCCTCGTTTTAGTCTCATGCTCATTCGTTTCTATCTATGAGTGAAATGGACTTAAACTGAGTTTCTGGCAACTTTGCTTACAAGTAAACCGTTTGAACGGCACGCGCTCCGGAGAACCGAAAGAATGCTTCAAACTAACGGACACACCAAGGACGGACGCTCGAACGGGCTGGACACTCACACACACGCATTCTTGCTCAGCAACAAAGCTCCATGCAAGTATTATTTCTATCGAGATTTAAGATTATCTGCTCCTGCTTTAAGGTGATTTGATTCTTTGCTGGCTCTCAAAGGTTAACTGTGATCTTCTCTTTCTTTCTTTATTTACTTTCATTATTCTGTTTATATATATATTCTTTGTTAAATGTAGTTGTATGTTTTATAGTTTCATTTATTAAAAACCCATTATACGCTTGATTGTCTCTGTCTGCTGCTCAACGAACAAAGCCTCTTGAATGTGTGATCTTAAGCTACAAGCTTTATATTGTTGATTAGCCTACAAGCTACTAATCTTATAGAACAAGAAAGTTATCCTTCATGACCAGAAGAATAGCCTTTCTTGAGAGTTTATAAGAGTAATAATACTCCCTGAGAGTTGATAAGAAGATCATATGGTCGGTTCGGTGGAATTTGTTGTGAAACTAATTTTGTAGGTTATTCTGAAATTTGATCTATAGCCTATCTGAATATGTAGAATTGATTTCAATTCGTTGTGGTTAATTATCTATAGAGATACAAATATATGGGCTATGTATTCCCTTTTTGGGCGATTTAAAATGTGTAGGTAATAATGGCTCATAACCAGTATGATTAATTATCAATTATATATTCCCCTCATTTGAGCTGATTCTCTACATGGCCGACCTGTACACGCTCACTCAGTGGAGGATCTGACAGGATTAACGTGACCTCGGTTGAGTGGCCTGACATCAACACCTGACAGAGAACTCGAGCATAAAGAGAAACTGAGGGCATATAAATCTTTAGATGCCTATGACTATATGGTGAATGGTCACATACACGACTTGTGTGGTACGACCCAAAGTTCTGCCTAGTCAGCGCCAAGGCCAGAGGGCGACCATGTAAAGAGTGACATTACAGTGTAATTTTAATGATGTGAATATTTTCTAGAAATAAAAATTCCACATACAGCAAATCAATTTTTAACTTTATGTATTTGATTATCTCTTTCTTATCAAGGTTCTTCAAAAAGTCTAGTCACAATCAATCCACAACAATGTATACAATCATAGATGCTTCACAAATAATCACAATAGTTTTGAAAACATTATGCGATAAAATTTCAAATTGGAGCCTGTACTCCGTCGATTCTGGCACCCAACTACACAACAAGATTACATTTTAAGCTCCTAATGTATCTGAATCTGTGCTGGTTTGTATTGGCTGCCTCCAGTTTCCCCTTTGCTTTGCCTCCAGCTAATGCCGTGACGTAACTGTGACGTCGACGCAAAAAGAATCTGTTCAATCATTTACATGCATTTCATTCAGTAAGTGCAGATAGCAATAGATTCTATTTACACTAAGTACAAGTAGCAAGAGATTGAATTTAGCCAACACTCAATGAAAATAGCAATAGATTCTATTTACACTGTGTAAAAATAGTAGTATTTTCGTTAAAATAGTAGTTAGATGCTATTCATAGGCTACTTATAAATAGTGGCAGATACTATATGCACCTCAGTGTTGTTGCACATTAAACGGTATGTAATAATAATAAAGCCCCCCTACCCCAACCCATAAACACTTTATTATTAAACACACTTTAAACACTTTATTTCCACCTTTCTTCCTTTTTATTGAAAATAAATGCCTTTCCGATCTGACGTGATGGGAAAAGAGAGTAGGTTCTGTCACGTGCCAACCCCTACACTGTTGCTAATGTTGATGTTACGACCCTTCACTGTTTTTAAAAGTCTAGGGAGTTAGAAAGGAAACATTAGGCCACCTGTCAACAATTATTACCATTAAAACACTGGGAAAGTGAATGAGACCATCAAGAAGCTGCAGAAAATGTAAACACATTTATTGTGTGCAATAACCGGCCAAAAAGATATATCTATTGGCCTATATATAGTACATATATAGAGAAAGAGAACAAAGAAAAACAAAAAAACAATTGAAGCAAAATAAATTAGTATTTAAAATGAACACGAAAAATCACAGGAAAAACCAGCAAATTATATTATACCAGACCTGGGAAGAAAAAAGGGAGTAATTGGACAATGCCAACATAAAGAAAAATATAAAACAAAAGGAATCTTTCTAACCCATTTCAACTAATCTATCTAATACAAAAGAAAAATGTAGAAATAAAAGTCTTCAACGTCCAAGATGTCGTATACTTCCCTACTCTACCTATCAAAACAAAAATTACAACGAATGGCACATGCCCCTAAACCTAATGGGTCTAAACAAAATACATCAAACCTATATGTGTGTGCGAAGTCACGTGACATAACTTATCTATCCCTTTTTCCTCTATCCAGCCCAAAACACAGCATTACCGCTCTCAAATATTCAGTAATAAAGGAAATAGGACGGTAAAGTAACTTAATCTCACATGAGAATTATAGCACACAAACAAAGCTTGATTATAACCCAAAATTGAATCAAACAAAAACAAACCAAGCATAGCAGAAAATGCCAAGCGCACAAACACAGGTCAAGTTCACAAATAAAGAGCCGCCGCCTCTAGTGCGTTTGTGTGTCCTTTTATAGTTCCCGGGTAACAATATGACTGGATCTCATCGTCCGACGTCAGCACGCCAAAACCCTCCCCTCAGATGATTGACAGCAGAGACGAACCAATCAGCTCGTCACCTGCGAAAGAGAAAGTAAAAACGGACAGCGGCAGAACACAATACAAAGGAAAAAAAAAAACTACAAAGAACACCCAAGCCACACATCTTGGTGTCACATTATAACGTAACAGTTGACAATTCGCTCTATGCACGAACGCTGTTGACGTATTTCCGGTAGAATCTCAGCCAGCGTCTTTACTTCCGCGTAGCGCGTTCTATAGCTAAGTGTAGTAGCTCCATAATTTTCTCACGGAGACACCGATTTTAGAAACCGATTCTCTAGTCGGATTTCGCATGATATGAGAGAATACTCAACCTCAAAGTTGTCGATGTAGCTTGAAATATATAATTTAAAGCCCTTCTCTTTCTTACTCTTAGGTGTGACATAACTGCCTCACAATACTGTTAACATCATTCACGTTAACCACTGGAAGTTCTTGTAAACAGCGAGTGTAATTTACCATTATCTCCACCGAATGCAAAAGCGGCTTCCGACGCAGCACCGGATGTAACTGGGTGGGCTGAGAAAAAATGCGGAAGCGGTCGTGCATAGAGCCTATTCAGCGTCTTCCGTAATTTTGTCTGGCCCAATCAGACGTCAGTGGGCGGAGTTAGTGTAAATCGCCTCTGCCAACAAATTTTTTTTTTCTAACTTCAAAAGCTTTCCAAAAAGACATTTCTTTGAGCCTCCTGATCAGTCACAGAGCAACATCTGCTCAATGGCACGAGTTATGGGTGGGGCGATCTGGTTCTCCAACCAATAAAAAAATGGGGTGAGTGAAAGCAGTTATTGTTGTAATTCCATTTAGTGTCACTAGAGGCACAGAAATGACACATTTCACATTTAAAGAAACTTGCAAATGAACTATAAATATGATCCGCCACATGCCTGTATCTCATTCGCCTTTGAGAAACATAATTATCCTTTCTTCAAAAGGATTCCACTCTGCGGTTTTGAGAACGGCTTTTTTTTCTCTTCCATATAGCCCAGTTTATTTCAGTGTCTGCATTCCTCTTTCATTTCAGAGGACGGCTGAGAAAAGAACAGGTGTGCGAGTGTGTGCCCCGTCTCTCCTCAGAACTGGTGACGGTCTATGTATCATCCTCTCAGATGACTATGTGACTGGAAATTCTATTAAAGCAAACATTTAACCAGATTCAATCTTTAATGAGACCGTCTCTAATTTTATCACATTTCCTTTCTAAAGCATCGCTCCGACTCTCGCCCACGCTTGCCGAAGAGCGTCTCAGCGCCGGCCTCCCTTATCAGCAGAGACAGATGGGATTGTTGATAGTTGACAGACATGCTGATAGTTGATCTCATTTTATTTTTATTTTTTTATCCAAAATCACTGAGAATGCACTGAGAATCTAAATCTTCAAAGTGACTAAAAGGCCAGTTACACAAGCATGCATTTTAAACATGTTTACACCGTTGAGTTTTTGGCTGCACTAAATGCACGACACAATTGCAAATGTAGCTTAATGTCTTCAATTAGTAGTAATATTTGTGCATTTGCACATTGACATTTTTTATTTCAGCTACATTGAGAAGACAGACCTTTAAAGCCAGGTAGGTGTGTTATATAATGCATAAAGTGGTGTGGGAGGATTTCATCTATTGTTTTAAGAGAGCTCAAATAGTGCTCATTATTTCTCACAGATTATGAGTGCTTGTGGTGTTAACACTGAATTGCACTGCTTTTGCTTAGAGTTTGACAGTTGAAATGGTAAAATCACTGTTCATAATATTGATATGATATACAATAATTACCTTTTCTGAAGAGTTTAAGTAATGTAAACGGTTTCTAAGGAGTTCCTATGCAGTTACTAGGGTGTTCTGGATAACTACTGCATGGTTGCAAATGGGTCTGGAGTGGTTTCAAGTGCATTGCTGTGACTGTTTCGGGAGGTTTCTAGCAGGCCCAAGTCAAAAGGGTCCACTCCAAAGTCTCAACGATATTCTGGCCTCTAAATATAATCAAGATCCCTTCTTCAATGTAAGTTTGTATTCCATGTTTTATCATCCATAAAGCAAAGACCATTCCTCTGATTTAAAAGAAGTGCACCAATCCTCAACAAGCTACCATTCAAATCTGTAGCACAAATGAATTACACACCAAAGACTAATACTCAGGTTAGAGGTTTAAATCCCAGAATCTGAGCATGAGCAATCGCAATAGTGATGCATACTTTCAGCAAACATCAGTAAATAAGCTGTTATGTTGATGACTTGAGGCAATGTGTTCTCACTGGGTCAGATGTCATTCAGTAAATGTTTTTTATTCAGACCAACAGCAGTACATTAATTACAGGAACAGAAGTTTCTTTGGAGAGATTTGTGGTTAAATACCCTCTTCAAGGTCAAAATCGTTATAAGTCAGGAGGAGTGTTTCAGGAACTCTCATGGGCTCCAGCCTCGATCCTTTGACCCACACATTAACATATCAGATTCTTAATCATCAGGCTGCCCTTATCTCACTCGCCTCATCAAATGCTGAGACCTGCCTTCAACGGCAATCTATGAAATGGCAATGCAAGCCTTGAAAATGTGGCAATGTGGTGTAGTGGTTAAGGCTCAGGTTTTGTAAATGACAAATGTTGAGACAAATCTCTAATCCAACAATTGTGATGACAGAAAGGCACTTACAATGGATGTCCACGGATCAGGCAATCAACTCAAAAATTCACACTGTTTCAAAAGTAGCCACAATTGTCACTTGTGTCAATTACAAATGTTATTGTCCACAATAAAGAAAAGGAATTTTCTTTTTTAGAAATATAGTTTAAAGTTGCGGCCGATCTTTTCTGAGTGTAACAGTTTATCGAAAAGGAAATCAAATGAAGGACACAGACTTGATTCAGTCCTTCTGTTGACAGAACGGCTGAATGTGACCTTACATTCAACTGAAAAAAGGGCCAGGATTAAAGTGAAATAAATGATTGGAGATTTCCGACATACATAACCTGAGAGAAGTCTGTCATTTCACCGGTAGATCGAGTTATGACATTTTGATGATTAATTATTAGATACAAAGCCTAAAAAATGACATCTGCACAGATGCATTGTTCACAAAAACATGCATTTAGAAAATAGATATGATGAATTTCCATTTTATGACAACTTTAAAACACATGTCCCAAGTTTCTTGAAATGTGCGCTTTGTATTCATATTGGTTTCATATGATTATGATTAAAAATGTCATTAATTAAGTTTTTCCTTACATCTTAAATGTGAGTGCATTAACACATTATAATAACTGCAAGCTATTAATCCTTAGTCAAGCATTAGTAAACAGTTAATTCACTGTTAATTAATATGCATTAATTCACAGTTTATAAATACAACTATAAATGATTTATTCTTGATTTATAAGCATATCTATAATGTGTTTAATAATTGTATTTTCATACTTTATTAATTAAACTTCATACAACTTACACTTTCTAAGTGATCTTATGATCCACTGACAACTCCTAAATAACTGGTTTGTAAATAATGCAATACTTCATTTAGAAATGATAAATTGATCATTAATAAAGTATGAAAATACAATTATTAAACACATTATAGATATGCTTATAAGTTAAGAATAAAAAATGTATAGCTGTATTTATAAACTGCTTATTAATGTATATTAATGCTTTATAACTGATGAGTTAACTGTTTACTAATGCTTAACTAATGATTAATAGCGTGCAGTTATTATAAAGTGTTACCCATTAATCTTAATCATTACTCACATATTTCTTTTTTATATCTTTTTTTCTCCTCCAAATATCACAAATTGACCTTGAACTGATCTTGCCTTGTCATAAAAGGTCAAATGATCTAATATCACTTATATCTTTTTTACCTAGGAATGTTAATGTTAACAAGCAGTCCCAGCTAATATAGGACAACATTATTAACAAGCTTTGCATTTTTTGCTTGTGGTTGAAATGATTTCCTATGGCAATCAACACTGTGCCACAAACACTGTTCATAGAGCTTACCTTTTACTGAACATTACTTACTCCATATAGTCTATGTAATAACTGTACTGTGAATGAAAGCATCTGACTATACTTACTGTAATCACTTTAATATAAAATGTGTTTGTCATTTGAGTGTTATGTAATGTAACATTCTGTACTTACCTTAGGTCGAAACCCATCCATCATGCGTAAGTGTTAATGGAAATGCTCTGGCTATTATTCCACAAACTGTCTGGCTACAAATATTAAATTATGAGACATTCTGTAATTGTGAGACGTTCTGCACAGTGACCAGTGCAAACGCCTGTGGGAATGCCTCACTAATGTCAGTTGTCATGTTTGTCTGGTATGGCATATTCTGTGTGTGCATTAATCAAGTGCATCCTGCATAAATCATTTATGATGTAATGGGACTGTTGTGTTGGCTGATGTCTTTCCTGTCCCCTCCTCCTCCTCCTCCTCAAAATAACAACAGCGTGGTCACAAGAGGCACCTTCAGCCCAATCGGTGTGCATCTGCCTGCCACATTTTAGCTAAAACATGATGAAGTATTAATGATATTTTCCTCGTAGACTGCCGCCAGCCAGGTCTGCAGTTGACATCTGTCTGACAGAACTTGAGGAGGCCATAGCCAAATCTCCACAGCCTTGAAGAATCACTTTTCCTTAGGGGACACACTCTGGCTAGATCCAGTGATTCTCCCTCCTTTCTATCTCCTCATGTTCCTTCGTATGTCAAGCCGAGCAAAGGACTTGGGGCTATTTTGGAACTGATTACTTTAATTGGCAATAAACTGCAATTATTTTGTGCAGCTGGAAATGAATGACACTCACAAACAAGAAAACAAAAGAAAATCTAACATTTTGCCAATCTTCCCCAAAACCAAGTTTTAATGAAAATGCAATCAGAAATCTTTAAGACTACATGAAATTGCTTGATAAGTACATTTTCTTTCTTTTGTTGATGTATTTCATATTGGAAGAGTAAGTTACTGTAGTGCTTGTCCCTTTTCTTAAAAATCTACTTGCTAGTCTGCGGTAAGTGGCATTAGGGGACAGGACATTCTAATGAGTATTTGTTTGGATTAATATGTGTATATGCTTGTAAGTGCAAGATGAGACATACATCTTGAGACAATTTTAAGCAGAGATTTTTTTTCTTTCTTTCTTTTGGCTGATCTCAGTTCCGGACTTGCACACAAACTTATGATTGCATTGCAATCATTTCCCAAAATGTTATTTGTATGGAAATATTACAATCTTACAATAACAGGATGTTAACACAGGCCAGAGACGGAGGCATGCTGAAGATGGATGCAAAGAGGAGAGAAGAGCACAGAAAATGCTGGAAAATATTGGAAATCATATTGAATTGGTTTATATGTATCTCTGACAGGAACTGACTGTCATCAGAAAAGTTTCAGTAGTATTTCCTTGTCCTTTTACCTCTGTATAATGGCTGTTAAAGTAGTGTTTATAATTCAGCGCAGCAGTAGCCAATGGAATATTGCTGTTCCATAAGTGTCACCTACTGTCAGAGAGTGAATTTGCATTGTCATTCAGTCTGTCTGCTGTTTTTGTTTTGTGCACGTATGTTTTATGTAGCATAATTTCACAAAGCCAAAACCATTTTGTTTTTGCTTTAAATTCTGATTATACAGTCCATTGTTCCATTGTTTTCTATGTAAATGTGCTAGACAGATTTGTTTGACCACAGCAATGGCATCTCACGTCTTTTGCAGCGCCTTGTGTTCGAAACTAACACAAATGTTCGCCTTGAAGATTTGGTCCGATTTTCACATTTCTTCAAGACCAAATTGTAAAAAAAAAAAAAAACAGACATGCTGAATGAAAATGCAACCAACCAATGCAATGTGCTTAAACATAACACAATAAGACAGAAGAGCACATTGCTCACACACTTTTGTCCGTCATGCGCTCCAACAGAAAACATAACATGTAGACTGACCGAAATGTACAGAGCATAGATGTCCTGACACTGAAACTGAACCAAGACTGAACCGAAGTGTCAGGATCTAGACATCATGCCCTAAACACACAAACAACATACATAAACACACGTCCAGGCAAACAAACCTGTGTGCTCACATAAAGCAAGACTAACAGAGGTACCAGGATCCCCTCAGCACTGATCCAGGAAAACTAGAACAGAGGTGACAGAACCCTGACACTCAAAGGGTCTCCACCTGGCGTCCCAACACAAACATAATCTACAACTACAAACAAGCACAACAGCAAGACAGACCGGAGGGAGGGAGCCACATCAAGGGAGGGGAACCGGAAGGACGGACTTAAGGGGGGGAAGCAAGGGGAATCGGAAGGACGGACTAAAGGGGAAGGGAGGGGAACCGGAAGAACGGAATAAAGGGGGGGAAGCAAGGGGAATCGGAAGGATGGAAGCAAGGGGAACCGGAAGAACGGACAAAAGGGGAAGGGAGGGGAACCGGAAGAACGGAATAAAGGGGGGGAAGCAAGGGGAATCGGAAGGACGGAAGCAAGGGGAATCGGAAGGACGGACGAAAGGGGAAGGGAGGGGAACCGGAAGAATGGAATAAAGGGGGGGAAGCAAGGGGAATCGGAAGGACGGAAGCAAGGGGAATTGGAAGGACGGACTAAAGGGGAGGGGAGGGGAACCGGAAGAACGGAATAAAGGGGGGGAAGCAAGGGGAATCGGAAGGACGGAAACAAGGGGAATCGGAAGGATGGAAGCAAGGGGAACCGGAAGAACGGACTAAAGGGGAAGGGAGGGGAACCGGAAGAACGGAATAAAGGGGGGGAAGCAAGGGGAATCGGAAGGACGGAAACAAGGGAAATCGGAAGGATGGAAGCAAGGGGAACCGGAAGAACGGACGAAAGGGGAAGGAAGGGGAACCAGAAGAATGGACTAAAGGGGGGGGAAGCAATGAAATCGGAAGGACGGAAACAAGGGGGGAAGCGAGGGGAATCGGAAGGACGGATGAAAGGGGAAGGGAGGGGAACCGGAAGGAAGGACCAAGGGGGGGAAGCGAGGGGAATCGAAAGGACGGACCAGCAGAACTAGAACCCCAGCAGATAACCAGGGCGAGACAAGAGGGACAGACCAGGGTGGCTCTGCCAATCGGAAACCCCAGCAGAGAACCAGGGTAGGACCAGAGGCGAGGGAAATCACGTTCCCTATTTAATCTCCCTGTGTTCTCTATTCTGTGCCAGTTCATTGTGGTTGTTCACCCTGTTTGTGCCAGTTTGACGCTCCTGTTTTCATCTGTGTTCCCCTTCAGCCTTGCCTATCTGCTCCACTTTTTAACTAATTAAGAGCCGTAAGTTACTCTGTGCCTGATACCCCACCTCATCACTTACCTTCACCTGACAGTAGTGTTTTAATGATGCAAAGAGGGAAAATTAGACAATGCAATACACTCATTATCCAGCTTCACCAGCAGAGACAATGGGAGAATTAGTACCTGTACGGCCAAAGAAGCACAAAAGGTTTGAAGCCAGAAAACAGAAATGCTGACAAAGACAAAAAGGAGCGTAAACATTGGTATGGCATACACAATGTAGAAAGATTCAATTTTTCGAAGGAATAGTGACACCCAAGTAGCTTATTTTTTGTTTGGATACGGGATAAGGGAATTAATTGTTGTGTAGACAGCTCTCCTAAACTCGCTAGTATCAATGTAATTTACATAAAACTCAGAGATGATCATGCTGAACCACATCAATAAATGACAACGTCTAACACCATCATATCGGTTTTTAAAGTACACAAAGAAAAGCGATGTTCCATCAAAAAGTGCTTTACAGTCGTGTATGTCACATCCCTTGCTGTTCTTGTGTGGATATCATGCAAAAGTTACACTGTCATGTCAGTTGAATCATGAGAGTTAAAAAGGATACACTTTGCACAGACAAGGGTAATAAGCAATGCTATCACACCAGTCTCATCTCAATATTCCTTTATGCTTTAAGATTTAATAAATACAAATTCATAAAATGCAACAGATTCTTTACATGTTTATTTAATCTATGATCCATATTATAAGGACTCAAATCAACTTATGAGTTTATGAAATTTAAAAAAAAAACTATTTCTATGGTTTCAAATAATTAAATTTGTTGCTTTAAGTATCACATAAGGAATAGCATCAGTTTTCATGCATCTCAGATAAATAAAAGGCTAAAGAAAAAGGAGCTGAATGACTGACTGACTGGCTGAATGGGTATCGGGTGAATGTCTGTTGGCGGTTACACCAGACAGGAGTAATGAAATTGTACAAGGACAGATTTAGTCATTCATAGACTTCTATGCATTATGCATTCATATTTTACTCTTCATGTGATGACATTGCGCTCTATAACATATCTTATGCTGCTTAGTGCAACTGCTCTGTGTCAAATAAAATACAGATAAAACTATTTTGGTTTTGTTTACCTATGTTACCATATTCTAATTAGGCATAATTTTATTAAATGTACACACATGTGCATGTTATACACAGACAATGTCAGAATTTTCATGTAATCTGCTAGTTTATTGCTTGAAAATTTTCAGCCACTTTTGTCAAACGGTTGTTTGTTAACAAAATACTGGATAAAATACTTGTGTATATAAATGAATATGCTTTTTATCTTTTCTTTATAAAAAAAGTACCTAAAGTACACATGAAAAAATAACTCTAAACTTTTTTTTTAATATCTACCATATTTTTAACTGCAGTGGACAATGCATATTGTTTAGAAGTGGAAATGGTTTTATTCTTGGTTTGTAAGCAAAAATAAACATATTTCCCTTTGTGATTTAATAATTAATACATCAAAGGGTTAAAAGAGCTGTAACATATATCCTTATTTCTAATAAAGTCCAACTGAAAACTCAGTCAAGCTTTCCAGGACAAACTCTAGCTGACAAGTCTGGAAGGTGATCCAGTCTAACCCTGGATAATGACCAGGCATGTCCAGAATGGACAGCGTGAGATGTGTGAGAGCAGATAGACAGGGCAGGGAGACACAGGACAGTGAAGTGTGGCAGATGAAACTTGTATTCCATCATCTGCAGCTGACAGAAGCCCAGGAACACAGACGACAGACTCTCTCTCATTTACCTTCTTTTGGTGTGTGAGAGTGTAATATTGTGTTAGAGTGTGTGTGTAAGTCTGTGCACAGTAGAGATTTGCTGGCACTGAGACCTTGGACAGAGGAGTAATTGATTTAGAGAATGTTAAAATCAATTGGCAGACAGCTGGGGTCTGGGAGATTAGAAGTGAAGTATAGGTGGAGTGGAGAGCAGCAGACGGCCCTAGAGCAAACAGTAATCTCAGCATTATAGACCAGGGGGAGATGTACCTGTTTTCTCTTATTTCACTTTCACTCTCTCTCTCTTACTCTTGTTTTTCTGTTGGGGACAGTCCATAGTCTCTTCCACCAATCTTGCCTCCGTCTCAGCACGTCTCAGCAGCTTTATTCCCCAGAGGGAGATGGCAAAATAAAATTTGTTGAGAGTGCAAAATGGCCAATTGAGTATCACGTGTCTCAGTAAGGCAAGTAAGGTGTAATTTCAAAATATACCAATCCTTATGCTGCAATCCATTCATCTCTGACAGTTGGTATTTTCAACGTCCTACTTGGAAATCCCAACATCGGCTCATTGGAATAACAATTCCACTGGACATAGAGAGCTTAGGAGGCCAAGTTGAAGCTCACCAATGACCCTTGTAATTACCTCCAAAGCCTAGAGGTATAGCCGTCAGTAAACAGAGGGAGATCACTAGGATGAATTTCAGGCCATTCGACTGTTTTAGAAACATGATCCATAGATTCAAATCCGCGAGGCAGGAAGGGATTAGGGACACTATATTGTATTGGGCCGGAAGGCAAGATGCAAGAGACATCAAGGGCATCGTTGGGGTACTTAAAATGTTGAAGTAATGTCAACTTTTGCTAACCAGGCTCCATAGCAAGCTTTTTTTTATTAGATAGATGGCTTGGTCTATGTTATCGTAGCACATGGAGAATTCTTCTAGTGGGATAAGGGTATTTATGCTTGGATGAGTGCTGTTGTCGGGAGCAGAGAGGTCGACGATCATTCGTTTTTTTCCCTGATCATTTTCTTGTGGCTATACCGATACGGTGAATGTGATTTCACCAAGTACAACATGTTCCTGGATCAATGTCTTTATTGATCCTGGAACTACATTCCAATCAACCAATCAGATTTCAGGGACAAATTTACAGTTTATGTAAAGTTTAGGCTTACAACCAGGGTTAGGTGCTTCTACATCAGTGTTATTCACCTGTCATTTCCCTCTGATTTTAGGGATAACTTATGGGTAGGGATAGGATTAGGACTACATTTTCGGACAGAAATGTTGTTCCAGGATCAACAAAATATTTACTTTACTTTGGAAAAATCACAGTGGCCATACCGATACAGCTTATAGGGAACAACTGGAAAGGTGGTGAGTCAAAGGGACTGATCATGAATCCGGACTCCAGCTCTTTAGATATCAATCTGTCGACTGTTTTGGGTTTGGCTATTGCAGACTGTGGGTTTTTGCAAATAAGGCTAGTAGTAGGTAAGCTTTCCATACCTGGATTAAAACCTTCCTTGGAACCTGAAAGTAGATATTGTGTAGATTTGCCAGTTCATGCCCTAAAGAGGAGACAAAGATAGGAGATGGCAGACAATTTTTAAATTCTTCCCTGGAGTTGAGCTCCAACACAGAAATTACATATATGTTATCCCTGGAATCGCACTTGGACTGTGTTACATAATATGTAGAATTGATGAGCTGGCCTGGATTAGTGTCTGGATATCTGGGAAAGGCGGGATTGAAAAGGGGACATGAGGAAGGCTCATGTGTGACGGAATTACACAATACACAAGACACACTTCAGCAGCCCAGGAAAACACTGTAAAGCTCCAGCTCAAGATCACCCCAATAAGGACATTGATTCCACTGGGTGATTCGGGCTGCACATTTGGCTGAAAATAGCCTGTAATAGGTGAAAAAATGAGTACTTTCGTAGGAGTGTGACAGTTCAGCTATGCTAGATAAAGTGTTTATCTAGCATAAAATTATTTCTGGCCAGGGAAATGGACCGTTTGCGGAAGCAACCTCACGCTTGGATCTTCTCCGATAGCAGAGGAGGAATGAATGGAAGAGGGAGGAGGGCGGCCACTTGCAAAGGCAGCCTTACGTTTTGGTCTCTACCATGGCTAGATGGATCCGACTTAGTCTGGAAGACAGAAGGAAGAAGTTAAATACAAAGAAGGAGAGGACATCATGAGCATCATGAATCATGAGCATCTCACCTAAGGGAGGGGGAAAGGTTAAAGTCACTGTCGGGGTGGCTGCGTAACTGTCAGTCATAATTCGGGTTTGGGCAAGCCGAATACCCAAAGAACTGACAACGGGAAGAAATAGGAGGCTGTTTTCATACCCTGGTATTAATTAGAAGATTAGATGGGCGTTTAATAACTTGAAGTTATTGTGTTTGGTAACTTCACTAGAAGTCAATATATTGTTTGTTTTATATTGAGTTTGTCAGTCTCCGGACTAGTTCTGATTATGGAATTTTTTAACATACTAAAGTTACATTAAAATTACTTCTCAACTTTCCAGTAAAAGTTCTTACACTACAGGATAATTAAATCTGTTTAGCAAACTTTTGCAGGCACAAGTGTGTAAAACATGTTAAATGATCTATTCTCGTTTGATAATCATACAACTTCAGCACAAATGCATTGCACAGCATTTTTCACAATTCTATTTTATCCATCACAATTTAGCTGATAAATGATTTTGTTGACAATGAACACATGCAAAGCAGACAGTAGCATTGACATTTTTCTTTCTTATATCTCATAGTCTGAGTATTGAGCAATGAAATGGCCTCTGGCAAAAGAGGAGATATCAAAGTTGGAATATACCACATCTGACAAAAATCATTTTCTTAATCTGTATTTTTATTTTAGTCCAGAAAAAAAAAAAAAAAAATCTAAACATCCTTTAAACAACATACATTTACTTGAGATTGAAGCAAACTTGTGTAAAAAATAAATAAATAAATGAATATATATATATATATATATATATATATATATATGTACAGCATGTCTTGAATGAAGTAGATTTTTCTTACCACTTGGGCAAATGCTTTTTCATTTGACAATAAAGCACAGACTAAATTTCCTTAAATTCTAAGGATTTTAAGAGGATTTGTATTTTTCGTCTCCTTTTCCAGTAAATGTTGCTGTGTACAACAAGGGCCACATAGAGTTTGGGTTTTAAAGTACTGCTCAAGACGAAAGAGGCCACTTAATTTAATGAAATAACCAAGGCTACAGACCAAAGGTTATTTGTTTAATTGTTTTCAGCCCGATAGAACAACTTGAAAATATCCGAACCTTTGTCCCACTGCTGGAATATATCAAGTCTGTTGTCCGATAGATTGAATTAAATCAGCAGAGTAAATCTATCAGTGTACCGGTGGAGAAAGAGGCTTTGGAAGCGGACACAGGCTGAAGATATACAGCAACGAGGAGTAAAGAGTGCAGACTACACCATTCACAACAGATTAGTTACATCAGTGCAGAAGTTTGAATACTTTCCCTTCAGCTATTTAGAACCAGTCTGAAGGAATATGATAACTGAATGATGATTTACTGCTAATGTGACCGCAATAATTAACATTATGATGATGATTATCCCTCATACAGAACATAAATACATAATATACATACTGTGGATGGTCAGGATAGCACTGCAGTACTGGCCTTTATGTAAATGTCTGGGAATGTAAATGGGTTTAAGGTAGCTGAATCAGAGTTTGTATTTGAGAAAAGGTTATTGGAGTGGAAAGAATATGTTTGTATAGTCAGTCTTAACTCTCACAGGTGTTAGAAAATCTTGTTAGGTTGTAGCTTTGTGTGGTTGTCAGTCAAAATAAAGAATTATGTCTATTTGTTTAATAAAATATTTCAAGACAAAGCATCTGAAATAGATTTGCAGCATGGAAAGAAACCTTCAGGAAATGTCCATACTGTGCCGGTGTTTAACTGTATTACTCCATCATCTTCAGCTGTACTTTACTGAACCCTTGAGTAAATGCTGAATTAAATATTTAAAAACAGGCTTATGAATCTTATGAAAGTTCCAATCCTTCCTTCGTGTAAAGTTGAATAGCTTCTCTAAAACAGACATGTCTAATCGAATCTGCATTAGTAGATTACAGTACACACAATACTTTAGCATGTCTTGTTAGACTGTATTCACATCTCGCAAGCCAGAGGATACTTGCAAATCCATGCAATGTCTTCAAGAAGTCATAGTGTGTAATTGCATTGTAATAAAAGCTTCATAAATGGTCATCAGATTGTACATTTGGTGTATGTTTCCTCTGTTTCACAGTGATAGCACTAATCTATACTAAACTGCTGCAGTTGAAGAAGGTTTAATACAACAGCTTAGTGGGATATTCTCCACTATAGCATTACTTTCTGGATCAGAGAGGATAAACCTTTCACTTTGTAGGGCTAGGACTAACTCTATGAGACCGCCTCAAGACTAGTCAGGGTTATTTGTTTGGTCTTTATGTTGCAGGTTGGTGGCGGGATCAGATCATTTTTTGTTTGTCGTGATGGTAAATCCAAGGCTTGTGCATCTACTTACATTTTTGCAAAGCTCCAAAAATTCACTGCAGTTTCCCGCTGAGAGGAACACTAGTGGCAATAAAACACCACCAACTTCTGTTCCCTTTCACACAAATTATGATTACAGAAGCAGATTATCCATTAATAAAGACTTCTTTTTATGTGATTCCTTGCACAATACTACTTTATGACCTCAAAACACTTTTATCATAGTGCATGATTTATAAACTAATACAATATGGTGTTTGCATCACATAACCAGCTCTACATGTTTGGCTTTTCTAACATAGTAAACGTGCTCAGTAGCTCGTCTGATACAGTGCACTTGGGATGTGAAGCGTTCAGGTACGAGTCTTGTGAAACACGAAACATGGTGAAAGAGCTCAAAGACTTGTAGAAACAGCTAAATAACATGGCTGTGTTTTTATCTCGCGTTTGCTTTTGTTAGCTCTATTGGTTAGGTTTAGGGTAGGTGGGACGCTATTTTCAAACCCAATAGAATATTAACGTTTAGTGCTGCTCACCGTACTTTGCCAGATAGTATCTGCTTGCAACATTATATCTTCTTCACACAGTGGGCATTATAATTAAGTGTGTGTGTGTGTGTGTGTGTGTGTGTGTGTGTGTGTGTGTATTGATTATGAATGTCTATTAATGCAGCAGGATGTTTTACATACATACATTTGTGTTGGGTTGTATTGTCAATCTTCTTGTTCCTGCTTTGATGGGGAATTTATATACGTCTGCTTATGCGGCAGCAGCATATCTAACATGCTCACATCAGTGTGTCTGGATCTATTAGTAGAAGCAAGTCCAGTAAATACTTACTCTGCAGCAGCAATAATAATCAACAGCAGCAGATCTAATCTGTCAAGACCAAATACATTAACATCGCCATATTCATTAACATGCTAAACTACAGTAGTGGCCAAAATTGATGTCAGGCTTAGGAAAATTGACATCTTCACCCTTTATTCAATTATTATTAAAAATGTGTTAATGAATTTGTAAGCATATTGCATGGTTGTGCTTGGAGTCAATTGTTTTATTGTTTCGAGCAGGGCATGATGAATGAGATTTGTAATGCTGCAAAACTGAACTAACCATGATATTTCCCCCTATTTTTAATTCAATGAAGTGGTTCACATTTATATAACCTCTAAAACTTTTATCAGAAGTGCTCCATTTTGCAGAAACATTTGTTAAGATAGAATGATCATGTTAGGATGTCACACAACACGCTATAAATTTGTGCCGCTTGTCTCCTGGATGTGTGAGGATGAGTCACAGCCCGAACGCTTCTGAAGATTTGACACAGCACATCTGAAGCCATGAAGCTGATGCCCCTCGGAAGCTGTTAGCGTCAAAGGGAATTCTTCTACCGTAATCTCTTATTTCCCCCATATTTTATTGCAGCGTGCAGAATACAGTGATGAAAACAGGACAAAAGACATCACTCTTCTGTGCGAGATATCAAAAGGTCAGGCCTGAGGTTTTAACTTGTTATCTGGTGGGAATTATGGGTTTAGATCTTAGTAATAAGAGTTATCACAGGTACGCTGCCCGTGAATGTGTTATTCTGATGAATGTTGGCCTTTAAGATTGAAAAGACTCATCCATCTACACATTGAGCAATCACAAATTGCAAAAAGACAGCACGACTTTTACTAAGGTTACGGGTTCTTTTCCTTTTGCTGTATCTTTCCTTTGCCAATAAGATAATACAGGTAAGACTGGGGCTCATTGTCACAAGGTCTATATCTCAGTAATATCCAATTACACAAAAGATTGGTTTCTCTAATAGTGGTTTTGCTTTTTATTTTCAATTAGAATATATATATATATATATATATATATATATATATATATATATATATATATATATATATACATATATATATATATATATATATATATATATATATACTACTATTCAAAAAATGTTATGTTCAAAAAGCTGAATTTATTTGATGTAAATAAAGTTATATTGTGACAGTTACAAATTAAAATATCTGTTTTCTATTTGTTTTCTAAAAATGTAATTAATTTGTGGGATGCAATGCTGAATTTTCTAGTCAAGTCACCTTTATTCATATAGTTATTTATACAGTGTGTTTCAACAGCCCGGTCTCACCCCAAAACGTCACATACTGACGCGTCTTGACCATACGGCAACATACGACGAAAAGGGTACCCCTAAAACGTCCATATGAGACGAAGACATAAGCGCACCAGCAGCGCCTCTTAGCGGTACCCTAACGCATACCTAAACCTACCCATAACCCAAAACGTCACATATGGACGTTTTAGGGGTACCCTTTTCGTCGTATGTTGCCGTATGGTCAAGACGCGTCAGTATGTGACGTTTTGGGGTGAGACTGTGTTAGTTTCAAAGCCGATTTACAGTAATAAACAGGATAGCAATGATCAATGATTTTCAATTCAATTCAAAATTCAATTACCCTACAAATTCACTGTACTCAAGCACAGCCTGAACGCAAATGGAAGAGACTCAAGCGAGTCAACTTCGAGTTGGTACTGGCAGCTGAACCGAGAAGTTCGACACAAGATGAAAGCCGAGCGTTGAAGTAGCAGCATCACGGTATGAGTATCAGTTCTTGCATCAGACGCTCAGGAGGCTTTCAGGGCGAAGTTGAAGAACGACAACATTTAAGTATGTCAGTATCTCCATCAAGTCACTTGATATCTTCACCGACTTGATATCTATGACCCACCTAGCTCAGCCAAATGGCTTGAAGATCAATCCGGACAAGACCATAGACCATGACAATGGATGGCTCGCCAGAAATTGTGCACTTCAATGGATTCCATATAAAACAATAGTTTGAAGAGTTCGCATGAGTTTAAAAAAGTCCAATCGGTGAAGATTGCTGAATGAATGGATGGCTCGCCCGCAATTGTGCATTTCGGTGGAAAAAAAGTGTGGGAAATTAAGGCCCAATCCCAATTCTCTGTTTTACCCCTTCCCCTTAGTTTTCCACTCTCACGTGAATGTGCAAAACTAAGGGGAAGGGGTAAGACAGAGAATTGGGATTGGGACGCGCTAGTCCAGTCGGCGAAGATTGCTTCAGCTGCTGAAATCCATTCAAGAATTGGTCAGGATATGTGTGCCTGGCCAACACATTCTCATCCTAGGGCGTCATATACTGACACTTTTGACATTTTGTCTACATCGAACGCACATGGCACCCTTTAGCGTCAATATGACACGCACAGAGCTTTGTTCGGTTATGGGTAGGTTTAGGTCTGGGGTAGGGTTAGGGTTAGACCACTAGGAGGCGCCTTCTGGCCCATATCTATCTGCGTCTCATATTGACGCTAAAGGGTGCCATGTGCGTTCGATGTAGACGAAATGTCAAAAGCGTCAGTATATGACGCCTTGGGATGAGAACGGGCTGGCCTGGCTCATATGGTGACAATGGAAAAGGATAAATATCGATATTAGGACCAAAATATGCCTCTTTCGGACGCTGATCCTCTTGCATGGATCCAGAACTTGGATCTTACTCAAGCCAGAGCTGAACAAACTTGAGGCTGGTGCATATATCCGCACTGAAGAAGACGTGGACCAAACACATTGAGGAAGATCTGAGGAAAACGTAGCTCAACCTCCTCCACCAAGAAGATCACCATCAGAAAGTCAGAATCCTGCGGCTCCCGGCACAGCGCCAGCTCAGGACCAGAGTGAAGTGAGAGATGAATAGGGAGTTCAAAAGAACAGGGTTTATTTGAAATAGTGAAAGGACCAGATATAATGAAGATAATTTTTAAATGAAAGGTTGAACTTGTGTTCTCAGGACAAGGGTATAGTTCATAAATGTCTGGTCAAGTTGAGTTGTTTCCAGTGCAATAACAGTAGGTATACTCTCTACTGTGTTTAGAAACATTATGCAAATAAACTGATGGTAACACTTTATGTGTAATGCTTTATGAAGGTATTCATAATGTACATTATAATGTATTACATTTTTTTTTTATAAATAATTGTAACCAAAGTTAAAATGCATTATAATATTCACAGATTCCTTGTTAAATCTGAAATTGGCTGTTTGTCATGTATGCATGCACTATCCTTTCTAAAGACGTATTATAATGTACTATAAATGTGGCTACACTTATTCATTAAACCATACAATGCATAATAAGGTGCATTACAAGGCATAATTAATGCATTAAAATACTTTTTTATATTGCATTATACATAAAGGCTTTAAGTAAAGTGTTACCAAACTGACTTTAATAAAATTCCTATTTGAGAATTATTCACTGGAGTCAAATGTGTGAAAACTAGCCCTGGTCACCACTATATTCAGAACAGCCTGATTTTGTATTCATGTTATGCATGTCTGCTTAAATGTTCATCAAATAGACTATGCTTTACACAAGTTCTCCAGAAGCAGTTGTACTGTAATTTCCATTCGCTGCATTTTATATATAATTAGATGTCATTGCCATATGCCACAGTCGTCTGAAACACCAGCATATAGCGCAGTGTCATGCTAATCTGCTGGACTGCTTCGGCTGATGCTCACGCCTGTGTGTTTTTACATGTGCATCAGCCCTCCAGATTTGCTGGGACTGTGGTTTTGCATTCCCTCAGCGGGGCGCTGGGAGCACACATGCATGCGGTCCGGGCCGGGCTCGGGGATCCGGGATCGGGGATGTGTGTGCACTGATCCAGAAGATGTCGAGATCACATCACGCAGAGAGCCCTGCTTATAGCTCCCAGCCGCAAGCTAAACGTTTGGCAGATCCGTGCGGTTTATGGTTGTCAGATTGTGTCCCACATGCACAGATATGTAAATCAGACTGACAAATAACTCAAGCCCTGGTTAGAGAGGAGAGGGCATTTGCACTCAGAGTGGAGGCTAATGTAGGGAATGAAGTGAGAATTTATTCAAGTCAAAAAAGGCATCGCTGCTTGACAGGATGGTGCCAAAACCATTCCTCTTTTCTCTGTGAAGAAAATGCGATGCCACGGGGCAATGATGACTTTAATAAAACATTCATGCTGCACTGAAATCCAACTGCATAAACTGCAAAACTTGAGATAACAAATGGTAAAATTACATACGAGAACCCTTACTTTGAGCGTATGATTATGCAGGTTTGTTTCACCAGAGATTGATGCTGTTGCTGCTGTGAATCTATGGCATTCATTCTTGAGATTTTGGAAACGTTAGCAAGACTGAGCAAAGATTTCCACTTTGAAATGGATCAAGAATCATCACTAAACTGAACTCAGCAATACAGTAACACTATGGGCCTATCCTTATACGCACAGGAACTTGCATAGTTCAAATTCGTACAAATGATTTAGCAAAAATCGTACGAATTCGTACAGGTGAGATCGTATGAATTGGTACAAATTAGCCACCTTGTAAAATTTGTACGAATTGCCGTGAGATCGGGTTGGATAATTGGATGGAGTTTAACATCGTCCAGTATTCTCAGTTCATTCATTCGTTGAAGTGAAAGTTCTGTAAATATTTATGATGTATATTTGATGCATTAATTCTGTAACTGACTCAACTCAACTGACCCATTATGAGTAAATGGAAACCTCTAAATATAAAACACCTGACATGACCATAACATTAGTGTGTATTTTTTATTTTATTTTATTTTTTTACATTTGTGTTTTCAGTTATATAAATAATAAATATAATCCAGTTTTTTTTTTTTTTTTGTGATAATAAAAAAATAAAATTGATAACTTTTTTTTGCAAAGATATTCATCCATCTCTAGGCTGAATATTTTTCAGACTCAAACCACAGAAGGATAAACAGTCAGATGATTATGTAAATACAGCTATAAGATATGAGTCACTTTGTATAATGGGCGCTGAGTGCTTGTACCTTTTTCTTTTTTTTTTGCATTGGAAAAGAGACAGTCTGTTTTTCAGCCTTGTTTCATTTAACTCTTTTGTTGCTTTCGGTTTCTCTGCATGAAATGCAACAAAGGCAAAATATCATTGGTTTCACAGAGTATTGGAACTCCTGTGAATGTGAAATAACCAAAAAAAACAATAAGACCCATGCATATTATAACCACAGACATTCATCAAAGAAACTGTAACAGTCAAAGACTCTACGCATTGTTGCCTATCAAATTTGCTGTTAAAACTGTGAAACAGGTATGGTATTATTTACCCTAGTAACAAACCAGGACATGTTCCTGGATCATCAATATCCATATTTCTTAATTTATGCCAGGAGTGCAAAATAATCAATCTGTAATGTTTAATATTTTGAATAGATTATCAACACAAATATGAATTCTCTTCCGTCTGCTCCACTTTATTTGTGTTCACATTGATGCATTAGACAGCGTCCACTAGGGATTTTAGTGGAATTAGTGGAGAAAAATGATTTATTCTCACATGTTTGCTAAATGTTTCGTCATACAGAATACCATTTCTATGCATTTCTCACTGAATTATGCGATCTGAAGACCTGAAAGAGCGTTTAGAGCGAGCTCTGTCTCTCCTGTAGTTATAATGAACAATCTGTTCACTGCGTCTGTCAAATGAACGAAAGACTCAGAAGGAAAAGTATTTATGTTCCCTGTAAATCATCTTTGGCTGCATTATAATGATTTCTTCATTTAGAATATGATCAATATTGCATCGGTGGATCTGTTCTGGGAATTTGGCTGTTAAAGGTATAACATTTAAAGCCACTTAAATGAACAAAATAGCTCGAATAAAGATCAAACAAGAGTCACTAAAATGATCTAAACTTAAAGGAGAACTCGGCAACTCTAGCGAACTCTAGTCACTTCTTCGCTGATTTTTCCTTTTGTTGTCGCATGTTTTCCCCACGAGCTCCCCCTACAGCAGTCATGAGCAGGGGGGCATATATTTCACAACACGGTCGTAAAAAACTCACTTGCGGCGGCCTCCTCCCCCTCTCTACCGCTGCTCATGTGCGTTTGTTTTGATCGGAGCAAGCCAACTGTATCGTGTGGAGCTATGTCTACCGAGGTGGGTAATACATCATACATGCGTGTGTGTTTATGTCGAATTGCCGTAAAGCAATTCGTGTTTCGCGCTCGTTCTCGTTCTCGCTTCTCACGAGACTTCCAATTTCTATCTTGCCGGGACGGTAGTCCCCAAGTTGCAAGGTTGGTTTTCCGCCTGGGGGGAGCGGGGAAAGTCACCAATATCACCAGAACAGGTTGTTTAACCATCCAAATGAATTCTAGACAGTTTTATTAAGTTAAAAAAGTTACCAAGTTCTCCTTTAACATTAGTCAAAACACTGCTTCATGACACCTTTACAAATCTTTTGTTCCGAATCAGTGGTTTGGCGCGTGTATCAAACTCACGTGATTTCAGTAAACGAGGCTTCATTATGTCATAACTGTTACGAAACATTTCAAAACACTTGGAAATTTCAATGGTTCACCACTAGGGGCGATGATCTCTGTCAACCCATGAATCATGAGTCACTGAGAACCAATGAACAAGTCTTACCCAAGCGGGAAGGAAGTCGACCGGAAGTTGAAGCCGGCCGCGTGCCACCATCTTGTAGCAGAACTTCACCTGCTGTTAGCATCCCATTGACTCCCATTCATTTTGGCGTCACTTTGACAGCGAATAACTTTACATCTGAGGCATTTGAAGACTCCATTTGTCCATTATTTATTTCTAAAGAAACACGACAATGTATAAAATGCTCCATTACCTTGTAGCTTATGTTATGGCCCTGTAGAAGCAGTTTTTGTAAAAGTAGGCTAACGATTGCGTCATAACCACGCGACTCTCTGT
Source organism: Squalius cephalus (assembly GCF_949319135.1). Classification (NCBI taxonomy): domain Eukaryota; kingdom Metazoa; phylum Chordata; class Actinopteri; order Cypriniformes; family Leuciscidae; genus Squalius; species Squalius cephalus. Next base: position 34,954,353 of record NC_137136.1, on the reverse strand, counting down.
CGCACAGTAGAGAGATTACCGTATGGACGGGAGGAAAAGCTCGCGGGCAATCGGGGGGACGTGGAGGCAAAATTACAAAATAATTAATCAGAATACCTAGCAAAAGTTTCTCCTGCTCCAAGCTCATGGACAGCTCCTACTCACACTCTCCGTCTCTGCAAGTTTCGGAAGGGAAAAGGTGTTTTTATGCATGTTTTTGTTGCATTTACACTGTTCTGGCCACTAGGGGTCACCGCGGAGAGTGTTCCGCCCACCACTACTTACATCACTACTTGAAAACTAAACTTGACCATAACTTGACATAAACACACAGCAGTTATAGGAAAAATTCAAGACCAGATACAATGGAAAAATGAGGCCTATTTATACAACAAGACTAATGTTATGAGCAGCAACCTTTTCATTTCAGGTATGTCATTTATGCTCCACCTGCCAAAATTGGGGGTGTGGGGTTAAGGGTTCAACTTACTCTAATATCTAACGATACACAAACATTTTAAATTAGTTCAAATGTTGACCTTTATCTTACCAAGATTTGATTTTATAGATGCTTTATTATATACATAAATGGACCAAGGTGATCAAAATTAGACCGTTGTGAACACTGTTCAAGGACTTCGAAGTATGCAGCCTCTGAATTGGGACGCAGTTATAGTTAATATCTGCAATAGCGACATCAAAATACAAAACATTTGGGGGTAGCTTTTGTAAACAGAATGTAAACCACCGAAACAGATCTGAAAACAATTCACTTTCATCCGAGGCTTGGTGTTGTCATTTCATAGCAGGGTTTTCAGTTTGCTAGCTTACAGTATTGATTCACTGACAGAATCTCAAATGTAAATTAGTTTGAACAACTTTATAGATTCCAAAAGATTTTGTGCATCTGTAAACAATATTGGGGATGGTTATTTTTTTTTTTAAAGTAATGCATTACACTATTGCGTTACTCCCTAAAAAAGTAACTAATTGCGTACTTGGTTATTTTTTATGGAAAGTAATTCATTAAATTACTTTTGGATTACCTTCTCACCTGGGCTAGCCTTACTTTGGGCTCTGGGTTTGTTTTTAATTATAAAAACAAAAGTTCTATTTTTGGTAAATGTGAAGGCCGTTTCACACTAAATGTAGAAGTGAATAAGCCTCAGGCTGAAGGAAGTGTAAATTCACTCCCGTACAGTAGAGGGCGCAGCTCAAACAAACCTTTCATCAGTGCCTGGATCGCAGAAGATCAGGACGCAGGAGAAGTTCAACACTTTTACTTCAGCAATAGAAACAAAGAAAATGAAACACAAATGTGATGCTTATCTAAAGTCATTTTTGCTTATTGGTATGGTTGAATTGAATCATTGAATGTCAGGAGCAAAATACATTGCTCAATAAAGTGAGATTAAATACATATACCACCGATTTCACATATAAGGCTTAAACCTAATCCCAGACTAAAATGCATGTTTGAGCTGTTTTAACTGAAAGCAACTTGCACTGACATATATTAAAATATATCAGTGTCATAATTTTGTCTCAAGATGCTCACCAGTGATGGTTTTATTTTCTAGGGCAAGTTTATCAAAGCTGCTTAAATGCCCTAATTGAATTAAGACGTAATCCTGGCTTAATCTAAGACCTGTCTGTGAAACCGGGCCAAAGTATATTTGTGTAATGTAATGTATTTAATTATTGCAGATTTGGATAATATGCAGCATTTGCGTTTCACTGTTTTTATTCATTTTGAGTATGTGAGATGAGTAAATGCTTACATTAAGGGTGTACAATGACAACAATGTACTAAGGTTTTCCTTTTGCATTTTCCCCCGTACAGACGACACCATTGTCGAAATGATCCCGTTCACGTGGATTATTTATTCCAGGCCAGTAGATGGCGATGTCACTTTGAAAAGAAACACTACGCGCCTATAGACTGAACACGTTACACGCATGCACATGATGTCATCGTTTCCACAAATTCGAAAGTCGATAACAGTGTTGTTCTCAAAAAAATGGTTTTCAAAAGTTTGCGTTCCCTTTCAAGGGAACTCGAGCTGCGTCGAGACGCGGTGGGAACGCCCTGCGTGATTGCGTCGTGAAGCACGTGTATAATCAGTTCAATGGAAAGACGAGATGTCATAGTGACGTCACCGACCAGGAAACTATAAGGCAGCCCCGCTGACACAGATCGCGTTAGCTTCTGTGCCTTCAGCAAGCGCTCTCTGTATATCTGTCCCTGTCATATTTATTGTTGTCTGTCAAGCTCAATATATATTTATCTATTATGGCGAATAAGCAAGAATACAGGCGTTGTGTTGTTCCCTGCCCTCGTTACATCACGGGTGGGGACACACATCTGCTTTGTGTTTTTTGTTTGGGAGTGGAGCATGCCCAGTCAGTTTTCGAGGGAGCTGACTGTGAGCATTGCGTAAAGCTGTCCTTGCGGACGCTCCGCTCTCGCCGGGCGTTCTTTGAGGAGGACGGTTCGGTTCGCGTTCCCCGAGGTGCGGGTCCCACTGCTGCCGAGGCACAGCGGAGGCTTTCATCTTGGGGTTCGCATATGGATTTAGTAGCGGGGCTTGAGACGGGCTCCGCCCTTTCTCAACCCTTACCTGCTGAATCCGGTGCTTCAGCCCAGGAAGGAGCCCGCGCTGCGGCTTCTCCTTCCCAGACTGAAGCACCAATGTTGCGACTATCCAGTTCTGAGGAACTGGATGTCGTCAGTGTTGAGCAAAATATTGATGAGTGTTCGCCAGCTCGTATTTCTGGGGATGAGGAGCTTATGGAGGTTTTAACTCGTGCTGTTGCCAAGTTAAATATTGAATGGCCATCTGATGATATTGAAACTGTGTCTAATAAAAGTCTTTTAGATGAACGTTTTTTGCCATCAAAATCACGACCTCCTCGTCGGGAACTGCCGTTTTTTCCTGATCTTCACACTGAGGTGTCTAGATCATGGATTAAACCGGCGTCTTTCAGAGTGCACAATCCACAAACACACAACTATAGTAATATTAAAGATATTTCACACTATGGTTATTTGACGATGCCTCCGGCGGAAGAGACGCTTGCGAGCCATCTTTCCCCCGAGTCATCGTCATCACTGAAAGCCCCGGCGTTACCCACCAAGCCATTAAAAGCTACATCAATGATGGTGGGTAAAGCATATTCGGCAGCAGGTCAGGCAGCAGCATGTTTACACACTATGTCGATTTTGCAAGCATATCAGGCTGACCTGCTGAGGGACATGGATGATTGTGAGGAAGTTAGTGCTGACGCAATTCGAGAATTGCGTCGGGCGACAGATCTATCTCTCCGGGCCACCAAGGAGACGGCAAAATCTGTGGGCCGTTCTATGGCAGCCCTGGTGGTCACGGAGCGTCATTTATGGTTAAATTTATCTGATATAAAGGATAAAGATAGATCTGTTCTTCTGGATGCCCCGCTTTCGCCTTCAAGTCTGTTCGGCGATGCTATAAATTGTGTTGTTGACAGATTCACTGAGTCAAAGAAACAGGCGGCGGCATTTCAGAGGTTTCTTCCTCGCCGATCCAGTGTCCCAGAGACTGCTGGGCGTAATGTTAAATCCGAGCAGTCTCGGCCGTCTACGAGCTCCGCACAGCACAGAGTGCAACAAAAACAGAGCGTCGCCTCTCGGGTTCCTCCACAGTCTGGGGAGTCCAGGGGGCGGGCGCAGTTTAAGCCAGTTAGAGGTAGACAAGATCTGAGGACTGTCCTCTCTAGGAAGGCTTGGGACAAGAAGAAGTCCTGACGCCAGTGGTGTCAAAATGTTGAGGGTGGTCCCCTCAGGGGAGGGACGGTTTCGAGGGATCGTTCCTCCTCTGCGCCCGCTGGGGGGCGGCTCTCTGAGGAGAGTCGCAGCGCTGTCACATCGGTTGTTCCCTGCCGGTTCGCCGTTTCAGGGCACCGATGTGTCAGCGTCCCCGTACGATCCTCCGAGGAGGGTCGTAAAACGGTCAGTTCGGTTGTTCCCTGCCGGTTCGCCGCTTCAGGGCACCGAAATGTCTGTTCAACTAAATCCAGAGACCAGTCTCGAGAGACTGGTTCCCTTAGCAGAATTTCTGGTAGCGTGGAAACCTCTACCAAATATTTCTCAATGGGTCCTGCATATAGTGGAAAAGGGTTACAGAATTCAGTTCGGTTCTTGTCCGCCCAGATTTCAAGGAGTTCTGCCCACAGTGGTGGACTCCGAGCAGGCTCTGGTTATGGAGCAGGAAGTACTGACGCTTCTTCGAAAAGGAGCTATAGAAAGGGTTTCTCCTCCCAGCAGAGAGTCAGGGTTTTACAGCCGTTATTTCATTGTTCCAAAGAAGGATGGGGGGTTGCGTCCTATTCTAGATCTGCGGCAGTTAAACCGCAGAGTTCAGAAACTCAAGTTCAAGATGCTTACACTCAAACAGATTGTATCTCAGATTCAGTCCGAGGACTGGTTTGTCACAATAGACTTGAAGGACGCATACTTCCATGTATCTATTCATCCTCATCACAGGAAGTTCCTGAGGTTTGCTTTCGGGGGCGAAGCATACCAGTATCGGGTTCTTCCCTTCGGCCTAGGTCTATCACCACCCCGCACCTTTACAAAATGTGTGGATGCAGCTTTGGCTCCTCTAAGACTCCAGGGCATTCGCATATTAAACTATATAGACGATTGGTTGATTCTAGCTCAGTCAGAGCAGATGGCAGTTCGGCATCGAGGTGTCGTTCTGTCTCATATAGAGAAGTTGGGGTTGCGGCTCAACGCCAAAAAGAGTGTGCTCCTCCCAGCTCAGAGGACCACTTTTCTAGGCGTAATTTGGGATTCAACAACAATGCAGGCACGTCTGTCTCCTGCACGTATATCAGCGATTCTCACAGCCGTAAGAGGAATAAAACTAGGCCAGTCACTCACTGTAAAACAGTTTCAGAAACTGTTGGGGCTCATGGCAGCGGCGTCCAACGTAATTACTTTTGGCCTTCTGTACATGAGACCTCTGCAGTGGTGGCTCAGGACCAAGGGGTTTTCTCCGAGGGGAAATCCGTTTCGCATGATCAAGGTCACGCGGCGTTGCCTTCGTGCTTTGGTCATGTGGAAGAAACCTTGGTTCCTCGCCCAGGGCCCAGTGTTGGGGGCTTCTTGTCGACGCGTAACGCTTTCGACAGACGCTTCCCTCACGGGGTGGGGCGCAGTCATGAGCGGTCGCTCGGTGTCAGGTCTTTGGCAGGACCATCAACTGTCTTGGCACATAAATCGGTTAGAAATGATGGCCGTATTTCATGCTCTCAAATACTTCCTGCCAGACCTGAGAGGCCATCACGTGTTGGTCCGCACGGACAACACATCGGTGGTTTCGTACATCAACCATCAGGGGGGTCTGAGGTCTCGACTACTATGCAATCTGGCTCATCAGATCCTCCTATGGGCCCAGGGGAAATTACTGTCACTGAGGGCAGTATATATTCCAGGGCATCTGAATGTAGGAGCAGATATCCTGTCAAGGCAGGGGCTGAGGCCCGGGGAGTGGAGGCTTCACCCCGAGGTGGTGGAGCTCCTATGGAAGAAATATGGTCGAGCTCGAGTAGACCTTTTCGCATCATCAGATTCAACCCATTGTCCGCTTTGGTTCTCTCTCACACATCCAGCTCCTCTCGGACTGGATGCAATGGTGCAGGTGTGGCCGAGGCTACACCTGTACGGATTTCCCCCCGTATCGATGCTCCCGGGAGTTCTGGAGAGGGTTCGCCGGGAAGGGGCTCATCTACTGTTAATAGCCCCGTACTGGCCGACACGAGTCTGGTTCTCGGACCTAGTATCTCTTCTGGACGGCTCTCCGATGGAGATTCCCGTCAGGAGGGACTTGCTGTCCCAAGCAAGGGGCACGATATTTCACCCTCACCCAGAGTTATGGAAGTTGTGGGCTTGGCCTCTGAGGGGGCCCAGCTCATAGAATCCGGTCTCTCGACTGAGGTCGTTGAGACCATCCTTCAATCCAGAGCTCCCTCCACGAGGAAACTTTATGCTTTGAAATGGAAATTATTTTCTACCTGGTGTGGAAATCGTAATTTGAATCCTGTTAACTGCCCTGTTGGTACAGTTCTCGAATTTCTACAAGACCGTTTCTCTGCTGGATTATCTCCTTCCACCTTAAAGGTGTATGTTGCTGCTATATCTGCTTATCACACCCCTCTGGCGGGCACTTCAGTTGGGAGAGATCCTCTAATTATTAGTTTTCTCCGTGGCACTTTGAGGTTGAGACCTGCATTGCACTCTAGAGCACCGGCATGGGATTTGGCCATTGTACTTGAGGGTCTGGCCTTGGCTCCCTTCGAACCCATTGAAGAGGTTTCAGAAAAGTTCCTCACTCTAAAAACTTTATTTCTTCTTGCTATTTCGTCTATCAAGAGAATTGGAGATTTACAAGCTTTGTCGGTGGCTCCATCATGTCTGGAATTTGCACCTGGTATGGTGAAGGCATTTCTTCACCCTAGACTAGGTTACATACCTAAGGTCCCTACTAATGTTGGGGGCCCAATAGTGCTGCAGGCCTTTTATCCTCCACCATTTAATACCCCAGACCAGGAAAACCTTAATCTGTTGTGCCCTGTGCGGGCGTTGGATGCTTACGTCCACAGAGCTGCCCTGTGGTGTAAATCGGAACAATTATTTGTCTGCTTTGGTGCACCTAAGAGAGGGTGCCCTGCATCTAAACAGATAATGAGCAAGTGGATAGTTGAGGCGATCTCGCTTGCATATGAAGCGGCCGGACAGCCTTCACCTTTGACTGTTCGGGCCCATTCTACGAGGAGTATGGCTGCCTCTACGGCTTTAATTTCGGGAGTTTCCCTTCATGACATTTGTAATGCGGCAGGATGGTCTTCTCCGCATACATTTGTGAGATTTTATGACTTGGACCTCTCCACTCCTGGGGTCAAATTGCTTGCTTCTTAGTATGCGCTTGGTACTTCATACAGAACAGGCACATCGTCATTATGGCATAGTGGGTATGGGGTTCCCACCGCGTCTCGACGCAGCTCGAGTTCCCTTGAAAGGGAACGTCTCAGGTTACGTATGTAACCCTGGTTCCCTGAGAGGGAACGAGACGCTGCGTCGCCTTGCCATACTTCCTGCATGCCCTGACCGACTTGCTTCAGGCTTTTTCAGAAGCTAACGCGATCTGTGTCAGCGGGGCTGCCTTATAGTTTCCTGGTCGGTGACGTCACTATGACATCTCGTCTTTCCATTGGACTGATTATACACGTGCTTCACAACGCAATCACGCAGGGCGTTCCCACCGCGTCTCGACGCAGCGTCTCGTTCCCTCTCAGGGAACCAGGGTTACATACGTAACCTGAGACGTTTTCAGGCCCCCAAAAAGCCTGACATGAACGGCCAAAACGCAAACATTTTTTAAAAAGTTTTTAGTGGAAATTTCTAGTTGTTTATACTACTACATTTTACCCAACATCTCAGATTAACCTGACATCGCTAGCTTTTGTTATTAGTACTACTAGCACAAAACGCTAGTAATTCGCTAGCCTGTTAACGCGCCACCCGTGCGCTCAGCTATTTTTATTTATTTATTTTTCTCTCGCGCGTCCGCGCCTTTGAGTTCATAAAAAGCTCAGGTGAGTAAGAATCAGTCAACAAACACGGTGAGTAATGTCTTGTCCTGTTATTGTCACTTGCACTTCATGTCACATGTTTAGTATAGCCTTCTCTGTCGACAATATAGGATTTATATGTGATAAATGTAAGGAGACAGTTAGGTTGACAGAGAAGATTTCAGAATTAGAAACACGCATCCAAACTTTAATTGAGGATAGTAAGAGTGCTAGTGCTTTAGATGTTTTGGATGCGCATAGAATAGTGAACACTTTACATGGCGTGGTTCCGGCTGAAGTAGAGCCCGTGCAGCCGGGCAAATGGGTGACAGTGAGGGATCGCTCTAGTCGCGGATCTAAAAACCACTCTTCCGTTCCGATTACCATAACAAATCGATTTGCCCCGCTCAGTGAAACACCCACTGAGAATGATTGTGCCCTAGTTATTGGCGATTATATCACACGGAACGTGAAAATAGAGACACCAACCACCATAGTCACATGTTTGCCGGGAGCCAGAGCGCCTGACATCAAAGCAAATTTAAAAGTGCTGGCTAATGCTAATCGTAAATTCTCTAAGATCATTATTCATGTCGGCACTAATGATGTTCGACTCCGCCAGTCGGAGATCACCAAAATTAATATTAAAGAGGTGTGTGAACTTGCAAGTACGATGTCAAGGACTGTAATTTGCTCTGGCCCCCTTCCTGTTCGCAGGAGTGATGAGATAGTTAGTAGATTGTGTTCGCTTAACGGTTGGCTGTCTAGGTGGTGTCCGCTTAATAATATAGAATTCATAGACAATTGGAAAAGTTTTTGGGGCAAACCTGACCTGTTGAAAAGAGATGGTATTCATCCCTCCTGGGATGGTGCTGCTCTTCTCTCTAGTAATATGGCTCATAGTCTTAGAGCTCAAACATGACAATCTGGGGCTCAGGTCAGGAAGCAGACAGACTGGCTAAACCGACCGTCTGCTAGCGGCCTCGCGTCACCAAGGTCAGATAAATCCTATCACATAGAGCCTCTTTCACCTAGCTATCATCATATAGAGACTGTGTCTGTTCCCCGAATTTGGAAATCCAAAAAACGTTTAAACCCATCTAAGGTAAAAAATTTAATTGATGTTCAACAAATAAAAAACAGCTATATTACAGATGAGCAAATGCTAAAGCTTGGGTTGCTGAATATTCGATCGCTTACTTCAAAAGCACTCGTTGTTAACGATATGATTTCAGATAATAACCTAGATGTGCTGTGTTTGACAGAAACCTGGCTAAAACCAAACGATTACATTACTTTAAATGAATCAACCCCGCAAGATTACTGTTATAAACATGAGCCTCGTCCGAAACGCAAAGGGGGTGGTGTTGCTGTAATTTATAGTAATAGTTTCAAAACCACTAAGAAATCAAGTTTTAAATATAATTCTTTTGAAGCATTGGTGCTTAATGTAAAAATATATAGTGTAAACGATAAATCACGTTTGAGATTTGTGCTGGCTACTGTATACAGGCCACCAGGGCACCATACAGACTTTATCAAAGAATTTGCGGACTTTCTATCAGAATTAATATTGACTGCAGATAAAGTACTAATTGTTGGTGATTTTAATATACACATCGATAATGAAAAAGATGCATTGGGATTGGCATTTAAAGACATTGTAAATTCAATTGGAGTTAGACAACACGTGTCAGGACCTACTCATCGTCGTAATCATACTCTAGATCTAATATTATCACACGGAATAGATGTTGATGCCGTTGAAATTCTGCAACAGAGCGATGACATCTCAGATCATTATCTAGTCTCGTGTAATTTGCATTTAGCCAAGGCTGCAAAGCCGACTCCGTGTTTCAAATATGTGAGACCTATCACTTCTGCTACTAAAGATTGCTTTATTAATAATCTTCCTAATCAGTTTCATCATCTCAGCATCTCAGATAGCTTAGAAGAACTAGATATTACAACAGAAACGTTTAACTCTCTCTTTTCCAGCACTTTAGACACAGTTGCTCCGTTGCGCTTAAAGAAGATTAAAGAAAATAGTCCAACGCCGTGGTACAATGAGCACACTCGGGCCCTTAAGAGAGCAGCTAGAAAAATGGAGCGCAACTGGAAGAAAACAAAACTAGAGGTATTTCGCATTTCATGGAAGGAGAGCTCTATTGCTTACAGAGAGGCTTTAAAAGCTGCTAGATCTGCTTATTTTTCAACCCTATTAGAAGAAAATAAACATAATCCTAGGTATTTATTTGAAACGGTGGCTAAACTAACGAAAAATAAAGCTTCAAGCCCAGAAGTTTCCAAGCAACACAGCAGTAATGACTTTATGAACTTCTTCAATTATAAGATTGATAATATCAGGGACAAAATTATAACTATGCAACCATCTTCTACAGTATCGCATCAGGGAGTGCATTGCAGTCTCCCTGAGGAAAAATTTGATTCATTCGTTGCTATAGGAGAGGAAGAATTTACTAAACTCATTAAATCATCTAAATCTACAACATGTATGTTAGACCCTATACCGACTAAGCTACTGAAAGAAATACTTCCAGAGGTCATAGATCCTCTTCTTAATATCATTAATTCGTCTTTGTCTCTAGGATACGTACCAAAAAACTTTAAGCTGGCTATGATTAAACCGCTTGTTAAAAAAACGCAACTTGATCCTACAGAATTAGTCAATTACAGGCCGATCTCGAATCTACCTTTTCTGTCAAAGATATTAGAAAAGGCAGTATCCTCACAACTGTGTTCCTTTCTTGAAAGAAATGATATCTGCGAGGATTTCCAGTCAGGATTTAGACCGTACCATAGTACCGAGACAGCTCTCGTTAGAGTCACAAATGATTTGCTCTTATCATCCGATCGTGGTTGTATCTCTCTATTAGTGTTACTCGATCTTAGTGCTGCATTTGACACCATTGACCACAACGTTCTTTTAAATAGATTAGAACATTATGTTGGCATTACGGGAATTGCACTAGCATGGTTTAAATCATACTTATCTGACCGTTATCAGTTTGTAGCAGTAAATGATGAGATGTCTCATCGATCACAAGTTCAGTATGGCGTACCACAAGGCTCAGTACTAGGACCGTTGCTGTTCACTCTGTACATGCTACCCTTAGGAGATATCATTAGGAAACATGGCATTAGCTTTCACTGTTATGCCGATGATACTCAGCTCTATATTTCTTCAAAACCTAACGAAACTTATCAATTCACAAAATTAACGGAATGCATAGCGGATATAAAAAATTGGATGACTTGTAATTTCCTACTTCTAAATTCTGAAAAAACAGAGTTTCTAATTATTGGACAAAAAAAAACTTCCTCACGTAATAATCTAGAATACTGTCTAACACTCGATGGCTGCTCTGTTAAGTCTTCGTCGTCGGTTAGGAACCTGGGTGTGCTCTTTGATACCAATCTTTCATTTGAAAGTCACGTGTCTAGTATCTGTAAAACTGCATTTTTCCATCTTAAAAATATATCTAAATTACGCCATATGCTCTCATTGACAAATGCGGAACAATTAGTTCATGCGTTCATGACCTCAAGGCTAGATTATTGTAATGCTCTACTGGGTGGTTGTCCTGCACACTTAATAAACAAACTACAGCTGGTTCAAAACGCAGCAGCTCGAGTTCTTACCAGAACCAGGAAGTATGACCATATTAGCCCGGTTCTGTCAAAACTGCATTGGCTCCCTATTAAACATCGCATCAATTTTAAAATATTGCTGATCACTTACAAAGCACTAAATGGTTTAGCTCCGCAGTACTTGAGCGTGCTCTTAACGCATTATAGTCCGTCACGTCTATTGCGATCTCAAAATTCCGGCCAGTTGATAATACCTAGAATATCAAAATCGACTGCTGGCGGTAGATCCTTTTCCTATTTAGCACCAAAACTCTGGAACAGTCTTCCTACCATTGTCCGGGAAGCAGACACACTCTGTCAGTTCAAAGCCAGATTAAAGACACATCTCTTTGACCTAGCTTTCACATAATACATTATAGACTTCTATAATTTAATGTTAGGCTGCATAGATTAGGTCAGCCGGAACCGGGAACACTTCCCAAAAATCCTGATGTACTCGTTACATCATGAGAAGAATGGCATCTACGCTAATTTTAGTGTCTGTGTTTATCCCGAGGTTTTCCTGCAGCCTGCCGGATCCAGGCCGTATCCAGATCTGACGAAGGACCTTCGCCTGGACCGATGACAACGCAGTGCTGAAGTGCCAACTAGTCTCTCCCTATGGAGGATCCCACTACCACTCTACAGATAAGGCGTTGTCGGGAAAATCCGTTTCGCGTTCCTACCCCAAAGCAACAAAATAAAATAAAATTCTTTATCAAAATTTATAGGGAAAGACAAGTACTTTGTTTAGGCTTGGCTTGTAGGGAATTCCAAACCTGCATATATTCAAACGCACATAACTATAGAACTCATTCTAAATGCTCATGTGAACGCCATCAGTGTTTCTCACAGGTTCGCGTTTAAAGTCTGTGTAGAGGGAATGGTGTCGTCTTAGCGGCCCCTAATTTAATAACAAATGATCGTTGCGACGGAAGCAAATCAATCAAAACTAACTTTAGATGGAAATAACTTAACTCTGCTGTAAAGCCGAAACAATCTCTGTTACCTTAAATTATACGCTTATCTCTGTAAAGCTGCTTTGAAACAATCTACATTGTTAAAAGCGCTATATAAATGAAGATGACTTGACTGACTTGACTTGGAAAACAGAGTCGTGTAAACAGCCCTGCAGTCTAGAACTACGATAACCATCAGCTTACTCATGAGTTGTCTCAACATGGGGATAGGAGAGCTGTCAGTCAATAAATGGGAATATGCACCTACTTCAGTTACTTAATTGAAAAAGTAACTCCGATATTTTGTTGTGAATTTAAAAATAATGTGTTTCTTTACTAGTTAATTGAAAAAAGTAATGATTACGTAACTCGAGTTACTTGTTATGGCCCCAACACTGTCTATAAATATTGAATTCATGGAATTATTTGGTTCAGCTCAACTGTGTTTAAGGCACGAAACCCATGAGGTTTGAGCAAGTACTGTTGATCTTCCGTTTACCATATAGAGGACCACAATCTCTCCTTGAAGGGAACGTCATCCATTAATCTGTGCCACTTGCTAACAAAGGAAATTTGTCCACTGGGCTCCTGACCTGACCAAGGTTGAGTAGCACTGATCTATGCTAACTACCATGCAAGCACAGCACTGAATGCAGATGAGCCACATCACAAACTACTATTCCCAATCGCATCTGATATGAGATGCAACATCATCAAGAAAATAACATGTGATCTGATTTATACATCCTAGTCTATGGAGTAGAGTAGGGTTGCACGATTTGGGGAGGGGGAAATCTAATTGCAATTTGTCTGCTAAAAATTGCAATTGCTACTTAATGAAAAGAAAGATTTAAGGAAAAACAATATAATAGTAATTTAATCATGCAAAGAAGCTAGCTAAAGTCAGCGAATAAAATACTGACACAATGATGAAGAAGTAACAATAATATTCAAGATAAGATTTACTGAATAATTAAGTAAACCTAATTTCTTAATTTATCTTAGTAAAGAAACCTCATTGCTTAACTGGCTACTCTCTGCTGTCTCAGACGATGACATCACTTCCTGTCGGCCAGCGTAACTTCTGTTGGGTGCAATTTGTAACCTCACCACTAAATGCCGCTAAAAATTACACACCGCACCTTTAAGTTTGGGAAGAAGGCTGCCGCATGTTGCTCACATGTAAGAATGCAGTGCTATAGCCTGGCGAGACTTGGTCTGGGAACCACGTGTTCATTTTCTCATATTTGAGGCGTGGTTTACGAATGCCCAGAGCCGTTTATTGGGCGCTATGGATGTCTATCAAATGCGCCTGTATGTACTGTAGCTCATAGCCAATCGCTTCAATTATACCAGATGACGTATGTAGAGTGACAGAAATTCGACGAGGAAAAAGACGATGGGTCAAAGATTTATTTGTACACTATTGCGTTTAGCGAATATTACCGTTTGTGCAAGATAAACATGAGGGTAGAAGGTAATGTCGAGTCTGATGCCATGTTGGATCCATAGATATAAACAAACTGCTTCGGTGTCGTCATCGTCTTGCTGCTCCCTCCCCGTTCTGTGATTGGTTCCCTTTTCAGGGGAAAATTTGGTCCATGGTGTCCAGACTGCCTAGCAGCGTGAATAAAATCGCGCTGCTAGCAAGGCAGTATGGGGAAACCCAGGCTAGCAGTGCTATGCTTTACTCTGAAACATGCAGTGCATATATTTAATTAGATAGCAGCCTTCGCGATTTTATAATCGTACTGAGACATATCACAACTTTTATTTTATTTCAATTAATCGTGCAGCCCTAAATAGTTGCATGCCAATTTCACAGTATTATCCACTGACTCTTTCCACACTTCACACTGTCTGAAATGGTGCAACGCTGTCTTGTTCACTGACTACACAATAAAACATTCAAGCTTTCCAACATCCTTGTTTCAAATGGGCAACAAGCAACATTAAGCAAGAGACATGTGACGATTTAAACAAGCTCAATGTGTAAATGTAGTTTCTACAACAAGAGAAATAAAAGACTACATTTCTTTTCTTAGAAGTGCATTCTTTCAAAATGCTTCCAACCTGTCTGCAAGCATCAGAATTTCCTGTTTTGGCATTTCATTGTGAGCCCGTGTCTGGCGGGGAATGGTTGTCTCTGATGATAATAACAATGCTCAGGGGGGTGGCAGTCCTTGTAGCACACGTTATCTTCAGTCTACCATGCACAAGAGTGTTGTTTTTTTCACATGCCTGGTAAAGCAGCCTTAGGCAAATGTCAAGACGGCCATTATCGGCCTCGCACATTTATTGTGTAGCATATTAGTAAAGCTACCGCACATTCGCTCGGGTTCCCCGTAATCCTCTGCAGGAGTGTGGACCGGTGGACCGAGCTTTCGTGATCTAGAGAACCATGTAATGCGGCATTATTATGTATTGTTGTCTAGAATTGAGTTTAGAATACGTAAGTATTTATTTATTTTTTTAGATTTTTGAAAGAAGTCTTGTATGCTCACCAAGGCTGCATTTATTTAATCACAAAAAAAAGTCAAAAATAAACAAACAAACAAAAAAAAAATATTATTGTGAAATATTACAATTAATAATTTCTATTAAAATGTAATTAATTCCTGTGATCAAAGCTGAATTTTCAGCATCATTACTCCAGTCTTCAGTGTCACATGATCCTTCAAAAATCATCCTAATATGCTGATTTGCAGCTCAATTATTAATAACAATATAAAACCGTAAAAAAAAAAAAAAAAAAAAAAAAAAAAAAAACACGTTTTTGCTGCTTCATATTTTTGCGGAAACCTTGAGACCGAGCTTTCGAGGGTGTGTGTGGACAGACCGGATGATGGTCGCTGCCAATGGATCTACTCACAGGGAATAAGAAGGATTCGGTTGGCAGAAGCACCAGGCGAAAACCCATCCAACCTTTCAGAGATGGGAGTAAAGGTGCAAAGTAAGCATCTTATCGCAATCCTCAAGCACATTGTTCTGCTATTTCCCCTGTCTTGTGTCCGTCGTTGTATGTGGAACATTTAGTTGACTTTCCAAGCATGTGCTGCATCCAGACGGCTCATACAGTTCTCATTAAAGTTTAACAAGAGAGGAAACACTGGAGAAAATACATACATTTTCTCAAGTTTCAGTCCACAAGAGGTCTGTTCAATAATAAATGTGACCCTGGATCACAAAACCAGTCATAAGTCGCACGGGTATATTTGAGGCAATAGCCAACAGTACATTGTATGGGTCAAAATTATCCATTTTTCTTTTATGCCAAAAATCATTAGGATATTAAGTAAAGATCATGTTCCATGAAGATATTTAGTACATTTCCTACTGTAAATATATAAAACATGTATTTCTGTGAGTGAATGCAGCACAATCGCCAACATAAATGAACAACTTTAAAGGAGATTTTCTCAATGTTTCGATTTTTTTGCACCCTCAGATTCCAGATTTTCAATAGTTGTATCTCGATCAAATATTGTCCTATCCTAACAAACCATACATCAATGGAAAGCCTATTTATTCAGCTTTCAGATGATGTATAAATCTCAGTTTCATAAAATTGACCAATATGACTGGTTTTGTGGTCCAGGGTCACAAATGTGGTTTTCGTGGCATGAGGGAGGATTCGAGGAGCACTGGGATTAAAGGGTGTGTGTGTTGGGATTGTGTCTCTCACATACAGTGTGTGCCCAGCCAGCATTCCTGAGCAGAAATTATTTGTAATTATTCATATACAATATCGACATAACAGCATGTTAAACACAAATATTTTATGCATAAACAGTTTAACCCCACAAAGTCAGTCCTTCTAAATGAAAGAGCCAGTCGTTTCACTGCAGCAGATGTTCGGACTCTGGCCGTCGAGATCCACTTGCCTGCAGAGATTCACTACAACCCTAATCACACCTGGACACGCTAATCAAGGTCAGGATTACTGGAAAGTTACAGGCAGGTGAGTTTGATCAAGGTTAAAAGTAAAGTCTGCTGGAAAGTGAGAAGCTCTCCCAGCAAGCTATTCTGCCTTTAAAAGACATCTAATAGCATCCAAACACAGCCCAGACGTCTAAAACAAGGCAAAATATGGGTCGTCAGTGAGGATTTAATAGACATCTAAACCATAGCCCAAGAATAGACTAGTTATCAATTAGATAACAAAGAAACAAATTGAAACTATGGAATGTTTGCTGGGCTGTGTTCGAAGCTCTGGTTCTCATAGAAACATGTTGTTAGAGTGTTAGGGGTAAATATTGTGGCTGTGGATCCACAACCATGATATTTTATTCTGTAGGTCCCTAATATACGTTAGCATCCAGCACATTGGCTGGACCATTTTTTGTTGTTGTTGAGATTTCAGTATTTTCCCAGTTGGTTTTGCATGACTAAAAAAGCTGCCCGGAGGCATTGCCAATATCACTTCCTAGTGAACGGACTTTCTTTGAAAGCGACATTGACTGAGGACAGTTGTAATGAGGTACACAGTTATAACACTGATTTCCCCTTTCATGCAAGTTCGAACAGTCATCATCCATGTGCACATTCACGTTAACATCTTCTCTTTGCACAGAAAAACTGAAGCACGGTCCAAATTCGTGCTGAAATACTTGAAGGAGAAAAAAACTCATGTTTTATTGTGAATAGAATGTCATTCATATCTGATCATGAAAACATATTTTGCATGTAATTATTGATTTGTAATTTTGGGACATGCTAGGATGCAATTGTAAGGATCTGAAAAAAATCAGACTGTTATATTTGGGGTCCCATGTTGACTGCACTGATGGTGGGAGGATGTATATCTGCCATCACTGTGAACATCGAAAAAAAATAATGAACTGATGTATGGAACACATTAAAAATACTTGAAAACAATTAGAGGATAAAATGTATCAGTACATTTCACTTAAATGTCCTGGGCACTCCTTTCCTTTAGATATTAACTGTGGAATATAGGAATTGTATGCCTGTTTCTGACATTTAATTAGCTGGCGGACGGATACAGGCAAAAATGTACCATGTTTATTCTAGTTATTATTTGTGCAGTAGAGCAAACAGCAAAAATGTTACAACTGTATTTTTCCAAACACTAATACTGGGTGTTTGTATTGTCATGATTATTGGCCAGACAATAAAAATCACACAGAACAAAATGAAAACATTTAAATGTCACATCATGTAATTGTATAACTGTGTAACGGTCACCAGCTGGAGTGCCCTTGAGAACCACCAGAGGGCACTCCACATCAGACTATTGTCATTCCCTCACAAACTACATATCCCATAACTCACTGTCCGGACTCATCATCCCTGATTACATACACATGTGTCTCATTACCTTGTCATTCTCAGCCTATTCAAACCATGTACTTATTCATTCCCTGCAAAGTCTTGTATGTTAAGCCTGGAACACACCAAGCCGACGGTCGGCCGTCGGGCAGTTTCCGTGCGTCGGCCGACTAAATCTTCTCAGTGTGTTCCGCACCGTCGGCTGAAATTGGTCCTCGTCGGCTTTGTAATGGCCGATTCGACATGTTGAATCGGCGTCGGGCCGTCGGCGAAAGAGGGAACTCTGATTGGCTGTTCAGCTTAGTGAATGAGGCAGTGCATGAGAATAATAGCAAAACAGCGAGCAAAGAAGTCAAACCGGTCCAGATAGACGCTGTTCTAACGTTACGTCATCTTACCTGAGTGTTCCTTGGCGCATATTTTAATATTAACACGAGAGGAGTGGAATAAAGAAAGTGTTTAGCAGGACTGATATTCAAAACGGTAAGCACGCACTGCTTTGTTTACGGTGTGTGTATCTGCAGCCGCAGCGTCGGTTTCCCTTTTTGAATGACGAATATAGATGAATATATCTGCAGAAATAGACAGTTGTCTCATTTACACGCAGGCGCAGAACGCGCATTCTAGCTGACAGTCTGCAGTAGTTCTCTCGGTGTGTTCAGGTGGCGCTTTTAACCCCGACGCGAGGCGACAACACAGTCGGCTTTCATCAGCGCTAGTTCGTCGGCGTCGGCTTGGTGTGTTCCAGGCTTTACACTGCATCTCTGAGCATTCTCTCTGGTTTCATTGTCTCTTGGATTCCCGCCTGTTTCTTGGATTCCTTTTTGCCTCTGACCCCTGCCTGTTTATTTGGACTGCCTTCCTGTGCTTCACCCTTTGCCTGTGTTTGATTACGATTCTGGATTACTTAAATAAACTGCATTTGGATCCTCAACCTTTGTGTCTCAGAGCAGTTCGTGACAGAAGACTTCGCCACTTATGGATTGTTACGTTCCCAATTGGTATTTTCTATGGGCAAAAGGGAAGTAACCTTTTAAAGCTTATGTTAACAGATCTGTGTCCCAGCACACAATACACAAAGTAAAATTTACAATATATTTATTTACAAGAAACAAGTGATTACATAAATACAGTGAAAGAATCCCAGCATTGCAAATCATTCGTTTGCAGCAAGGTAATCGGTCCCTGGAGGACCACATCCAGGACTTCTTAAACATTGCAGATTTCTTTGGCCTTCCTGACTATGCTCTCGTTGACTTCTTTTGTTACGGACTCAAGTCAAGTCACCTACATATAGCGCTTTTAACAATATGGATTGTTTCAAAGCAGCTTTACAGTGATAATAGGAAATTACTGTAACAGATTGTTTTGGCTTTACAGCAGCTCTAGACTAAAGTTATTGTCCAGCTAAAGTTAGTTTTGATTGATTGATTCACTTCCGTTGCGAAGATCATTAGTTATTAACTTAGGGGCCGCTAACACATCACCGTTCTAACAGGAAAACCCTTAACAAGCTCCGGCCGCCCATCCGCACAAAACAGAGCCTGGTTTCTTGAGAACGCACTCCCTGAAATAGGTTCCAAGGTGCAAGCGATTATCAGTTAACTCTGCGCAAACCTACGCAACCTCTGCGCAAGCCTCTACGCAAACACTGACGTCGCACACGTGTGCATTACGTGTTCAGTCCATAGGTATGCACGTTTGAATATGTGCGCAGGCGTGTAGTCCTTTTTACAAATCGATCCTCAACAAACTACTTGTCTGACCTTAAAAATGTATAATGCAGAATTATGTATCGCGTCCGTGTAGCCACATGGTGACTCTGTACAGATAAAACGACTCAATGATTATTACCAGACTAGGCTTATCCGTGATGGTCCTCGAGGGTCCCTCATTGAATTTTCTGAATTATGCCCTGCTTTTGTGTGGTTCCTCTTTCACATTTGATGAGGTTGAGGAGGACATGTCCCCTTAAAATTTTTGTGGTGGGGCACCACACACCAAGATCCAGTGCCCATGTTGCTTGGCCCACCACGGTCACCAGCATCTCCAGCCATAATTGTCGCTAGTCCTGTGGTCCCAGTACGCCGCCATGCTTGTGTCTTCGGACAAGATGGCCCGCCTTCGGACAAGATGGCTACGCCTGTGTCATCCACTCTGGCCCCCTGAACCGTCGGATCAGCCCTGGTCCCTTGAAACGTCGGTGCCTGCTCCGCCTCAGTCTCCAGGCCCTCTTCCGCTCCACGGGCCTGGCCCTCCATCCTACCCCACGTGTCCGCCTCCGCTCCACCTCCCTCCTGGACGATTTTAGGAGTGTCTGGAAGCTGCTCTTGTAGGGAATGTATGGACTTGACTAACTCTGGGGGATACGGTGAATAAGCTAAAGTCCCAAAAAGTCGGTGTGTTCCTTTAACCCCCTGGGGTCGACAATCACGCCGGTGCGATAGGCTCGCTTTTTTTCTTATCAGTTCAAAAGAGACTCAAAATACTCTGTTGACTTTGATATTACAAAGAAGTTTCATACAATCGATCCTGTTAAGTGTGTATTATTTTTGTGTATACTCACAATAAAAACAAAGTGTTGTGCTTTTTGCCAAATAAAGCAAAATAAACATGATGCGAGTTCTGCCTTCTCTCTGTCAGTGTAGTCCATTCTGAAACGCGTCCGAAAATGAACAATAACTCAGCGAATACTCAGTCAAACAGTCATACAGACACACATGCATGAAGCTTGAATTCTCTTCTTTTAAATGAAGTAATTTTTATAAAAAACAAATATTTTCAGTTTATGTAATATGTATGAAAAGAGAGAGATGTCAGTCTTTCTCATCTCATCTCATTATGTTTTAATGTGACCCCGCCCACGGAGAGCGTGCGCTATTCAAACACAAATTATCTGAGGCGATCCAATGCAAACCTGTGAACGCCCCCATCAGCTGGATAACACTCACCGCGTGTTCACTTTCAGACTCGTACTTTACGACACATATTTAGTATGTGTTTTGTGGCCTTATTTCAGAAACTTTCATTTTTAGTTTTTTCAATAACCATGCATAAACAGTATTCTTTCAAAAATACAAACATGTACATACATGTTGCTCACATATTATGGTATCCCTGTTTTTGCTAAATAGAGTGTAATTACACCTTTGCCCTTAATATGTTTATAAGCAACTGAAAAAAGCACAAATGTCAGAGCATGTCAGAACATCTCAATGACCCCAAAAACACCCCAGACCCCAGAGGGTTAATCAAACAAACGACTAATAAAATATCTCTCACTGCTCTACTGTAAAAAAAAAAAAAAAAAAAAAAAAAAAAAAACCTGTTAGAACTATCTGAAACCCCCTGTTTATTTAATTTGTACCTTTGTTCTACTTTATTTATTGTGATATTGCTTGTAATTTGATTATTTGTGCATGTTTTTCTTACTGTTTACTTGTATTTAATAATGTTTTAAATGTAAATTAGTTAGGCTAGTAGTTTTAGCTGTGAGAATTGTGAATATTCACTGGTATCTAAAACATTGGTGTCATTACTGCCTGTTTGTGCAAAAAGAGTTTCATGGCTGGTAAAAAATATTTATACATTTTCCCAAGTCAACAGCCAACAGGTGTGGCAAAACGTTTTATGCCCTGCATGTAATAATGCAGTATGAAGAGGAAATTGAAAGATGTGCATATGTTAATTGGACACATAATTGTAAATCTGAATTCTCACTACATTCATCAGATTCCAAAATACCTTGCGTAAATGTATTCCTTTGCAGAATAAACAAACATTTTTGGAGTGCTTTTAGAAAAAACAACAAAAAACATTGATTTGAAATGATACAATACTTGGCACAGGAACCTAATTCATATAAAGCAGTAGCAACACGCATCAGTAAGCGTTTGGCTTCCACCGTATCTTCTGCGGGAGCCATGTTTGTTTCATTAAATCACATAATCTAAAAATGCAATGTCGTTTTGTTTCTATTCCAAATCCATGAACTCCTGCAGTACAGCTCTCTCTCGACCCAGCCATTCCTCTTCCAGAGAAGTCTAGCTATTGATGGAGGAATGGGCAAATGGCCAATATGTTTACACCAGATAAAGTTTCAGGACGCTGCTTCTTTAGTGCAGAAAAGTTTGCGACATAAGACGATGGCTTTCTTGGCATAACATTAGATGTGACAGAAAGCCAAACATGCCAATTACACACTGGGGGTCCACTGAATTCCCTGACTCGTGGCTTTCTCTGAGAGGACAGAAACTTCTCGCTGCTATGGTAACATTGACATGAATTAGCAATCTTCTTACTGCAGTAATGTTGTTCAGAATACACGAGATTCATGTGTAAAGGTGTACTTTCGTCAGGTAGCGAATCAATCACAGGCGATCCACACTCCAGTCCAGAAGGGGGCGCACACGGTAATGCAACGCTGTTTGCTAACAGGAAATAGAGCAGAACGGCCCAACCCAAAACAAGAGTTCAGTTGTTTTTTAGCTCACGTGTTGAAGCGACCCCCCACCCCCCACTCCAGAACACAATTTTTACCCCCCGGAACGAGATTGGGTGCATTTAAACTTCAACTGGGCTGGTTTTATTACGCAAATCTGGCAACTCTGGCTTGTGCTCGCAAGATCTGGCAACACAAGTCAGGCTCGTAGCACTTTCCCTGTGATTTCTTGCACCACAGATGATGCTAAAATACGTATTTTATCGTTCATCAGATATGTTGGGTAAATTCTGGTTGGTTGGGACACTTTTTCCCAATCATCTCAATGGCAAAAAGATTACAGCCAACCTTAATTCACCCTATCGTTTCTGTCGTCTCTCATATCTCGTCGGACGTCATTAAACTGGTTGTTCAGTTTTTTCCGTACGTACTGCATATCATTTTTGTAAATGTGATTTTTGTAAATTTGAGTTAATTTGATTGTAGAATGCGGTTATCACTCCTGTAAATCACTGAACTGTGTGTGTGTGTGTGTGTGTGTGTGTGTGTGTGAACACAACAGGATTAAGCACTTACTGTAAAGGTGAATTTAGCTGCAGTGTGTAAGGTTATCATGTGATGGAAGACCCACAGCATTCACTCTCAAAACACCAGTGTGATTATACTGTGTGTAAAGGGTTTGTGGATGAAGAGAAGACAGCTTGAAAAAAAAAAAGATAAAGCTATAATTTGCTTTTTCACTAGAACTGAGACATTTTGGCAACAACACAGTTTTACTTGCTTGACAAAGAATGTGGATCTTTTAACATTTTTACACTGAAAGCATCTGGCAAATTTTAAAAGCATAAAATGATTATAACTCCTGGGTTAATGTTAAAGTGATGAAGAAATCTAAATTGAACCTATTCACTTTCATACACATTCCTGGTCTGTTTTTGCAATCTTTCATCAAAATAGCGTGATCCACCTTTGAAACGAGTTTTCTTTTCAGCGTATTGTTCAGCGGTGCTGTGAGATGGACATGATGGATACACACTGATGCCAAATCCCCATTTTTCCAAACTCTCTTCCCAAATTACACTGACTTTCTTATATTTCTTGGCATCATGCTGATGCTTTAGTCTTTACAATGGCAACCAATGTAGATATTCTGGATTTAGACAACACTGCCTGAAATAATGGATATAATCACTTCCAAAAAAATTATTTTTGAGCAGCATAATAATTTATAATATTGGTAACACTTTACAAAAATGTTCATTAGTTAACATCAGTTAACTGCCTTAGTTAACATTTACTAAGAATGAACAATACTTCTACAGCATTTATTAATCTTATGTCATAATTTCAACATTTACTAATACATTATTAAAATCAAAGGTTGTTTTTGTTAACATTAGTTAATGCACTGTGAGCTAACATGAACACCCACAATGAACAGCTGTATTTTTATTAACCAACATTAACTAATATTAATAAATACAACAAATGTATTGCTCATTGTTAGTTCATGTTAGTTAATACATTAACTAATGTTAACTAATGAACCTTATTGTAAAATGTTACCATAATACTATTTACAGTTTTTAACATGCCACCAGTTCACCAGTTTACCTCAAAATACCTCGTATTGTGAAAGTAAGGGTGTGTTTACATTTGCAGTTCAGTTCTTTTGGTCCGGACTTTTAGCAGTCTCAGTCAGAACTTTTTTTTTTTATTTTTTTTTTTTTATAATAGATAAAAATGACTGAAAAAAAATATTATTATGTATTGGAATCAAGCAATATTAATAAATGTATACGTTCCTTTTTTTCTTTTTCTTTTTTCACACAAGACTTTTTAATCCAGCCAAATCTGCCAAGTGTGAACAGACCCTAAGAGGCTGTCGATCTGAGACTTCATTTCATGTAATGTTGTGTAATACCAAATGTGCCATCTTTAGAAAGACAACCAGTAAGTGCCAGAGAGCTCTAATGATTTCATTTCACACTAATAGTTTTTGCCATAACTCCTAGTGTCAATGATGATGAATGCTGTTTTTGTTTACCCCAGTATTGCTTAGTAAATCAAGGGAGGGCTACAAACATCTGCATAGTAGTGTGAAACGATAGGCCCGCGAGTCCAGGTTGAAACGGAGGGTTCCAAATGCCACATTGAGCCACATGCTAATTAGTGCCGGAGAGAGTTAGAGAGATTTCCTAATGACACTCCCCCGGGGGATTCAACCACCAAACTCACAAAATTTCAGAGTGCGCTTCTGTCGGCTCTGACAGCGAGAGCAATGGGAGCAGCTTTTACTGGGGGAAACAAAGACTTCGCTGAGCTCCTGTGGGAGGCTTCATTTGAATCCTCTGTCTCTCGCTGTAGCTGTAGCGTCAGTTCCTTCGAAGCACTTACACGAAACAGCTGCATAATTGTGCCTCAAGCTTCAGTGCGTGGAGAACTGACACAGAACATAGAAGGGATTGGAAAAAACTTCACTTGATTTCAGCAAAGTTTGAGTTTACTCCCAATACTGCTGAGAGGGACTCAGTTTTGCTCACTTCAGAAGCAGATGTACCACGAAAAGGAATGGAAACTTGTGCATCCATTCGAGTGAGATTGTTCTCAGTGCAATATTACTTTTAGTATTTCTTTACATCCACATCTTAGGGATCAGGGTTTACTGGTTAGCATGAGCTGCTGGTCGATGCTGCGTCTACATCATTAAATAACCCAAAAAGCTTGGCTGAATTCAGAACATAATATTAAAATATTACCATTTCTACATTATAAACATATGCTTAAAATCATAAGAGACGAATGCCCATGTGCTGTTGCAAATACGTGTGTGTGTGACACAAATTTATCATCAGTACTGTACTCGTGCAGCTTGCACATACAGCTTGATATTTTCTGCAATAACTAGTGTGGCGAAACTGCTCTGGCCCATTGTTTCATAATCAAAGTAAAAAAAAAAATATTGCGGAGACGAAAAACGACAGAAACAAACCATTGGAGACGGCAACAACTATAGGGATGTCAGGATAAATCTTTTAAACACATCTCACAGTACATTACCAGCTGAAGCATCAGTATTGAGTTTACAAAATCGACAAAATGAACCAAATTTTCATAAATACACAGATGTCAATGAAAACAGACCCAATTTCCCTCTGAATACTTTATTAATGAGAATGAATTACCGGCTATTGTTACCAATCAAATTAAATCAGTGTTAACAAAATCTATTTTCGCACTGCAAAAGTGGCACCGAATCTGAAGTTATATTTAGATGGATTTACACTGACAGTTTAATGCTGCTCAGAGGTGGGATTAATGCCATTACAACTGCATAAATAATGTTACAAGATTAATGTTTTAAATAAAAAACTCTGGATATTGAAATATATATCAATATATATATATATATATATATATATATATATATATATATATATATATATATATATATATATATATATATATATATTTAAATAAATAAATATATATATATATATATATATATATATATATATTTATGTATATATTTATGTATTTAAATATATTATATATATAATTATATAATTATCATATAATAATAATTATTATATAATAATAATAATAATAATAATAATATATATATATATATATATATATATATATATATATATATATATATATATATATATATATATATATATATATATATATATTATTGATATAATATCAATATCTGGATATTGAAATATGAGATATTGGGGAAAATGAAATAGGAATACGTTTAAATTGGAAACTAAACCCGTCATTAAGCGGAAACAAGTTTTGGTGATTGAATAATTGATTCAACCGATGTGTTCAAAACTGCTGATTCGTTCAGGAACTAAGAAAGTGATTGTTTTTATGAATGGCTCAGTGATTCATTGAGTCATTCAGAAACTAAACACCTGCTGTGTGTTGCTCAGAGAAGCGCAATCGCTCTGCTTTGTTTAGCACTATTTTCATTGGCAAAATGATCAGTGATCAGAGCCAGAATCAAATATATTGTATTGACAAAGCTGAAACCTTCTTCAAAAATCTTTGTTTGTGTTTGCAGAAAAAAAAGAAAATCAATTAAGTTTGCAATTAAAAAAAAAAAAAATATATATATATATATATTTCATTTTTTGGAGAACCATTCTATGTAAGGTATTTAGATTTTTGACTATTACATATTTATATTTTTACTTGACTAAAGGGCACATTAATTGAGGTCACTGTGCTCTCGTTAGCATACATTTCTCAAAACAGTTTTCAAGGCTGTCCAGTGACCATCATCATCATCATCATCATGATAATGTTGATAATGGGGTGTTAAACACTTGGCTAGTTTCTCAAATTGTGTGTCCAAGTTTGTACAAATGACTTTAAAACTCACTATTTCTGAAGCCCCCTAAATATGAAGTCTTCCCCATTCTCTGGATTGTAACTGCTCAGCCCTGCAGTCAAGATTGTGTTACAAATATTGGCAGAGCTGGCGAACGACATTTCTGACAGCTCTGAGAGGGTTGCTTAAGCATCAGGTCCTCGGGCTCAAGACTGTGTAGCTGTGTTTAAAACAGACTGATAAAAGAAACCCTCTGGCTACAGAACTGTTCCCACTGAACACACCAGCAGACCTCCACACCATCACCCCCTCTTCTCCATCTCCAGCACAGAACAACTGTGGCCTAGTGTTGTGAAGAAGTGCAGTGCTATCACCAGTGTGTCCTTGATCAAGCGTTATAACCTCAGGATACACAGGGCTAATTGTTGCATTGGATAATGTGTGCTGTTAATGAGTGCTAACATTTAAGTTTATATTCCTGGAGGATTAAAGTACAATTACCTAAAGCGATTAGCAAAGGAAGTCTGGTAGCCTAAAGTAACACAAACAGACTGAAGCTACTCAGAGAAATGGTTTTATTGAGGCTGAGGGAAAAACCTAGGACTGGTTCACAAAAGTAGTTTTTTTATTTTATTATTTACATAATTGTAAATATTTAATGAACGATTTGATTGACAGCAGTGGTTCTTGAGGCAAAGTTGTTTAGTAGCTGTTAACACTTAATTTTACAGTGTGACCTTACGTTACATGTACTTACTGTAGTAACAGTGAATTATAATTGCATGCAATTAACTATTAACCAAACCCTACAGTAAGTACATGTTATTAATAAATATTACTCTGAATTTAAATCTATAATTACACTGTAAGAACACGCCTTCAAATAAAGTGTCACCAACTAATACTTACAAAAACAGTGGCTTACCACACAAATTCACTCGCTATTCCTTTTCCTCTTGCTCCGTGATTTGTGAGATCTCTGGCGGTGATAATTTCACTTTTTTTACTGTGGTCAATGCAGAGTATGAGCAGAACGCACAGTTTTACTTCTGCCACGTCTGAGGAGATCACAAACTATAAAACATCAATAACAGGCTTCAGCTATATGTTAGAGAACTTGAAAACATAAACTGCCACAAATAAATCTTTTCCTTCTTAATCACTGTATTAGTTATGGAATTTTACATCTGAAAGTGCCAAATATGGTTTAGGGGACATGACAAAGATGTACTAAAAAGTATATTTTTGATTGAAATTGACAAAATTTGCTGAAGTTTACATATTTAGTCATTTAGCAGACTCTTAAGTCCAAATTAGGACTAAATTAAGCGAGTCATTGTGAAGAGGCAAAAACAACGCAAGAAGTGCTCAAAATACAAAGTTCAGGCATTGGTCAGAGTAGCATAAGCCCGATAAGGGAGGATTAAAGGAAAAGGAAAGATTTTTCTTTTTTCTTTTTTGAAGTAGTTGAGTAGTTTGCCTCACTGGATATTACTGTTGGTTGTTTAACATCTTGTGCTTCTCAGGATCTATGGTGGTTACGGCCCTGGATAAAATGACTAAACAGGTTTTCCTGCTGTGGCCCTGAGGATCACATAAGGATTGAAGAAGAAAACAAAACTGACAACACAACAACATTAACAGCATTTAATAGAAATGAAACATTTGGAAAACTTCATTTGCAGTCGCTCAAGTGTTCCCGGCTCCTAGCACACGGTTTATGCTTTGGCAACACAGATCGTTGCATAGCAATAAAGCACTTTTTAATTGAACTGAAACTCAATTGTTTTTTTGTTTTTTTTGCAAGGTAGGAAATTGTTTATTATGTAATTATATTAACTATGAATAAATCTGGCAGTAGTGTAGCAGAGGTATGCCTATAGAGCTAATGCTGGATAATAGGCTTGTTTTTCATGCAAATTTATTGGGACAACAAATTTGCTTAGTGTTAGTGCAAACGAAATTAACAAAGTGGATATGTTCTTGTTTTTTTGTAGTTTTTCCAGAATCTTGTCTGTCAACTGAAGGTGTGATTAAGAAGAAAATGATTTGCTGCGACAAAGTGACTAGAAGTCATTCATTTTCAAAGAAAGAGTGATTTGTGGTGACATGAGGGCAGCGACTGTGCATCTTAAAGGAATAGTTCATCTAAAAATAGCATTTCTGTCATCTTTCAATCACTCTTATGTAGCAAAGCATATCTAGCACAAAAAAAAACAAAAAAAAACTGTTTTTTCCCCCATGCAGTTACAGTGAATGGGCCATAAAAGTTATGCAAAAGCTCCATAAAAATAGTCTGTCAGCTCTTCTGAAGCCATGTAGTATCTTTGTGTGATGAACTTGCCAAAATGTCTGCTATTCCCTGATAATGTTTTATTCACACTACTGTGACCGAATCGAGTTGAACTGAGCTTGTCTAGAATGTGTTTCCAAAAATCATCAGTTGTAACTATGATCACGTTTCATTCTTACCTTCATAGTTGAACGGTTTGGTGTTTCCCGAGAACTTAATCCCAATGAACAACACCACAAGTTCTGTGGTTAGAAGCATAGTTTTTTGTTAGCAAGTTAACATGCAGTGCCTTCTGTTTTTGATCATTCTGAATTTGTTTGATATGTTTTTAGCCATCTTTACTTCTACATAAAGACTGCACATGCGTTTGAGTGCCTCGGGGAACAAAACGGGGACCCTGCCACTTTCCCTGAATGCCTTTTGTCTTGAGCATGTTTTTTTGCATGTTTCTGTTGTCCATGTAAATGAGCTATAGTAATCTGACATTCATTCAATCTCAAACTGACTCATTCGCAGTTATTACTCCACCACATGTGTAATGTTTTTAACGTCAGTTTCGTTGCTGAACAAACATTGTTCGAATGATGGATATGTGCAACAATGTTACGGTTTCGGGAAACAGCCGTGACTGTAGCATTAGTTCATTTATTGTACGATGCATATGACGTATTGTTGAACTATCTTGGTAATTATGGAACTTGCGCAAATAGTTGGCTGTTGATGCTTTTGGGAAACGCTGGATCAACTTTTCATATGCGACTGAATGATTCGCTCATGAATCAGCTGACCAATCACAACACTGAGCTTCTCGAAAAAGCAGGCTTTAAAGAGACAGGAACGGAAATTGAGAGTTTCGAGCAGAGGGTGAAAAGAAATGCTGTAGCAAAGTACAGTAAATGAGAAGAATAATGATTTTTGAACTTGAAATATTCTAGCAGACCCCAAAAATAGAATTATAAAACATGGGCAATTTAGAAGCCTGACAGACAGTCCTATCCCCCATTCACTTTCATAACATATAACTCATGATTGTATTATTATTGTATTCCTTCAGGTCACGTGTCGATGAATTACACTCTTTACAGGAGGGAAAGTGTTCACTGATGTCATTTAGTTTGATTTACAAATCACAATATCCATTTACTGGCTCACTGTTTGAGTCAGTATTCATATAACCCAGCAGTCCAGGCTTTGTCATCTTGCGGCCTGTAACATTTCGCTGTCGCACTGTATTGTTGCAATACGGCGGGTAATGGGTTTCTGTTCTCTCTCTTGTTGTAGTGCTGATGGTGCAGGTTGTTGTGTTGTTTCTTCACCAGAGTCATTGGGATTTGCTCTACTGTGCTGTTGAACACATTCTCAATGAGGCTAACAGTGAATTTAAGATGACAGAGTGTAACTTAAGCTCTATTCGGACAGTAATTGTTTCTCATGTGGACGTCTGAAAAGAGACATTATCACCTCAGTTATAAAACTCATGCATTCATAAGGCGATTCATTGACGGTGGAAGAGAGAGTTTTGTGATCATACGGACCCACGAACGCGCTCCTCACGTAGTCATTCGCATGATTGTCTGCTGTAAATAAAATGTCAAATGCTTGGAATAATAAGAATAAATTCATATTTAAATTAATTATAGGAAAATAATGTTCTATTTAATATTTAATTATTTAAATGTCCTGTTGAAAAATAAGATATATACGCACTATAGTTCAAATAATTTTATCTTAAAATGATGGATGTCATTTTAAAACTGTGAAAATTAGCGGAAATAAGTCAAAACAGCCTCTTCATATGAGGTAAACCCAAAGCTGCATGGTTTATTCTTAAATTGCTGCCATAATAACAGCCCATTTCAAATGTGTACGTGCTTTTCTTCTCTTTATCATTTGAGCGGTGATGAAATATTGTTCTTCTAAATACTTTCCAGCATTTCAGTAAACAGTAATA
The DNA here is from genome assembly GCF_949319135.1 of Squalius cephalus. Lineage (NCBI taxonomy): Eukaryota > Metazoa > Chordata > Actinopteri > Cypriniformes > Leuciscidae > Squalius > Squalius cephalus. The sequence goes on along the minus strand of NC_137136.1, from coordinate 34,923,834 downwards.
GCCTACGCTAGATCTTTAAATTAGTTGATAAGTGCAACAGTTGCAATAGATGCTCGGCAGTGGTCAAAAAGGATTTAAACAGTAAATTTTGAAGTGATCTCTTCTTGTAAACTCCGATATGTGGATTCAGACGGCCATTAAAATACCACGCGATCTTGGTGTTCGTCTAAAAACAGTAGGTAATTCGGCCGGGGATTTTTACGTGGGTGGTGGGAGAAAAAAAACTGACATTCTGGATTCGGATGGCAATTATATCACAGACTAGACTCTGTAAATGACGAAAATACCTTACAACCACATGAGAAACACTTACCGCCCGCATATGGCTTATGTATTGTGTTTTACAGCTGTGGATACTATAATTCAACAGGTATCACAATGAAACTATTGAGCTGGATGTCAGCGAAGGAGAGCCACTGATAGAGGTTTGGCAATGATCGACCAAGGCTAGAAAACAACTTTAAAGATCCATTTTGAAAGCGCGGGACAGTTTGTTGAGAGGAATGGCTGGTTGTAGTTGTTGCAGTTGCCAGTTATTCCCTATAATTTAGGTTTAAAAACCTAAAAAACTACATTCTTGTCATACTGTGTGATGATTGCTTTGGACTCGGTGTCTGTGATGTTGTTGTCTAAGACACATGAAGTCAGCGCAGTGAGATTCTTCTCAAGATCAGTAGCGCTTCTGTCACACACAGATGTCTTCTCTCTCGTATTGGCAACACTTCAGTCATATCAGCTGTGACTCAAGTGTTTTTACCTGACACACAACGCTAAAAGACTTTCTGTAGCAGCAGATGTCATTGGCATGTCTGCAGTCACAGCGGAAAACAGGAGCGAAAGTACATCCCTTGTATTTTGTCTTCTAGCTGTAATTTATTTACGAGGCTGAGGCGGATATCTTGTTTATTGAATCATATCCATCCATCTATTTATCCATCCTTCTCTCCAAAAACCTGCATTATTAATACAATTTCCAGATTCCAGTGCTATTACTGAAATGCACTATGCGAGTTTAATCACATTGGGGCTTTGGCTAATCACAATAACATGTAATTTGCAAACACATGGACTTAAATCTATTAGATCTGGAATTACTTTAACCTGTTAGTTCAGGTTGCACTATAATCAGTTTGGTAATTCATTTAATCTATTAGTTCTAGTATTAATTTAAATCTGGATTATAGGCTCATCATCTGCGGTATTACAGAAAAGCCTAGTATACACACACTACGATAAACTAGAAGCCTTTGCAGTAATTGGGTAAATTTGGATAATTTTATTCTTTGTTATATCAGTGGTTGTCAAACCATAAATGGGTCACAGATCTGTTCTGATTAGCAGATTGGAAACATTTACTATGCATGCATCAATTGCAGAATAAATCTGAATAGCTTTTAAAAGAGAGGAAATACTTAATTCCTATATCTTTAGATGTTGACATCAAAAGTCCAATCAAACTCTACTGTATTTTGTTTGCAATTACATCTGTCATGTATTGAGCCAAATTAGACAGATAAAAAAAGCTATAAATATAGATTAATTTGCAGCAAGGCATGCATTGCAGTCACTTGATCCTGAAAGCATGAAACCATAAAAAAATAAAAAAAATAAAATAAAGAAAGACATTGTTTTCCCCCAAAAGAAAGCAACATAATCACTGTGAATCATCTACAAGTGTGTATGCTTCACAGGAGCAGGAATTAATTGTGCAATTGCAGGTTCATTGTTCAATGGGTACAAAGATGTTCACCACATTTTAGTTATGGTGAACGATCTCGACGCCGTGTTGGTTCATCACTCAGTCTCCAGTTACCAACACTGGCTCATTGGAAAAATGTGCCTTCTTACCAAACTCCAAAAATATACCTAAAGAATCCACTGCAGTTTCCATCAATAAACACCAACAACTTGTATTCCTTTTCACACACATTATGGGGTAGATTATTGATTAATAGCCACTTATTTTCGTGCGATTCTTGCACAATACTATGTTATGACCCCAAAACACTTTTAACCATAGTGGATGATGTAAAGTAATACATTTTGACATTTGTATCACACAATCAGCTCTATATGTTTGGCTTTTCTAACCAAGTAAACTTGCTCAGCAACTCATCTGATACAGCATTGCACTTGAGATATTGGGCCCTATTTTAACGATCTGAAACGCAAGTATCAAACGCGAAACGCCACTGTTGCTATTATACCGGCGGGATAAATGACTCTTGCGCCCGACGCAAATCTAAAATGTGTTGGTCTGAAGTAGCTTCATTATTCATAGGTGTGGTTTGGGCGTAACGTGAAATAAACCAATCAGAGCGACATCTCACATTCCCTTTAAGAGCAGGCGCGCTTGTTCCATGGCGGATTGCTATTATAACGGCGGATTTGCCAGGAGCGGTTCACAGCCGAGGAGACCGACGTTCTCGTCAGGGACGTAAAACACAGAGAAGTGACATTGGGGATGGAGAAACACACCCAAATTAGCTTCGGTTAAACAGGTGTATAATAATTTGGGTAAATGTGTAAGCTAGATTTATGCCTATTTTTTCACATCTTCATGGACACAACAATGATTTCCCTCATGTGGAATATTTTCCTTGTAATTAAGTATGGTTTGCAAAAATGTGAACTGCTGCGTCTGTGTGTAGATGAGAGAAGAAAAGTGAATGCGCGTTGTGCACACGCTACATTATGGCCAAGCATGCAAAACGTCGTGTCGTCGTAGGAGAGGAATGTGGACAAACGTTGACACAACATATTAAAGGTTGGCTTGTTCATCCTAAAATTTCAGATCAACCACTCCTTGTTAAATCCAATATTTAAACACAATCTGCTCCCATGAGTCCTGAGATCTCTCTCGCACTCAATAACTGAAGCATGAGCACAGGCTGCAATGATGGGCCTTTCACTCCTCCTCCGCCTCAAAATCATGGTGATGTTTGGCGAACTTCGCATATATCATCATATATAGCATCAAGCATTTTTCGCGTTCGTCCATCTGTGCAAGAGAAGTTAAAGCATGTGTGATGTTTCAGATATGGCATCGGATATGGGTCACAATTGAAAGAATGTGTAAATGGACGGTGAGAAAAATCGGATATAGGCAACAAATCAGAATTGGGCATCAAGTCCTGCAGTGTAAACAAGACTTCTCTCAGTTGACTGATTTAGTGTTGGTGCTGCATTCATTTCAAACATGAACGCACTTTTGATAGACATTTCACTTTTAAAGTGTTGAAAAATGTAATAATGTAATGTTTTGCAGAAATGTCGCCACAGGCAAAATGCCAATTACATAATTGTATGACAGTCTTTATTCCATTTTGACAATCAGAAGCATCATATAATAGCACGAAAGTCCCTGAAACAACAGCGGTAGCGGCAAACATGAATCTCCACATCATCGACGGCCCGTCCGCTTTGATGTGAATTTTTCATGCTCTTGTATCATTAATGATTTGCATGGCCTGACAAATATGCAGGTATAAATCAAGCCTGAGAGATTACATCCTAAACTATTTAAGAGCCGTTCTGAGCTCGCTAAGCTCCCGTGGAATAGATGTAATGTAATTAATTTGCCTTGTTTGTATTGGGTAGGGTCATTCAGGTTAATTGAGTCTTACTTCAAAACACTGGCAGAGAGCCACACTTTCTGCCTGTACAGTATATCGTCTTTAATTAATAATAAAATAGACGGCAGCAGGTTATGTCAGCCAATGACAGGCAAACAGAGTAAGACAAAAACAAAGTCAGCCTCACTGAAGCGCCTGACAGATATTAGGAGACGATGTGGATAATCAGATTCCTGCTGTCAGATGGAGGATCTGCCAAACTTCTGACAATTGAACAAATGTTGCAGATTATCTGAATTAGCAATATTTGTCTTAAATAACTCATAAGCCCTATTCGTACGGTAAGTGTTTCTCATGGGGTCGTGAGGTATTTTCATCATTTACAGGGGCTAGTCGGTGAATTTCTCCCACCACCCCGCGTAAAAATCCCCAAATCACCTGAATTACCTACTGTTTTAAGATGAACACCAAGATCGTGTGGTATTTTAATTGCCGTCAGAATCCACATCTCTGAGTTTACAAGAAGAGATCACTTCAAAATTCACTGTTTAAATCCTTTTTGACCACTGCCGAGCACCGTACGAATGACAACCGTTACGCTCAACTGTAATCTTAGAGATGTACACTTTTATTGCTGAAATGCTGGAAAGTATTTACAAGAACAATATTTCATCACTGCTTCAAGCAAACAAAAAGGAGAAAGAGAAAAAAAGCACGTAAACATTTGAAATGGGCCGTTATTGTGGCAGCAATACATGATACAGTTTTAAAATATGTAGGCTATTATGCACAACATTAAAAATAAAAATAATGCAGCTTTATTTTTACCTCATGTAAATAAGAGGCTGCATTAACTTGTTTCCGCTAATTTACATATTTTTTAAATTACATCCTTTTGAGATAAAATGCAAGACAGAAAACCATTTCGAATGTACCGTACATGTGTCAAGATTACTATTTTTAAAAATGAGATTTAAATAATAAATAGAACATTATTTTCCTATTATTAAATTAAATACGAATTTATTTGTATTATTCCAAGCATATGTAATTTTATTTATAGCAGACAATCGTGCGACTGACCACGTGAACAGCGCGTTTGTTGGTTCGTGAGATTATAAAACTCGTCAATAAATCGCCATCTGAACGCATGAGTTTTATCACTGAGGTGCCATGCAAATTTATTTAGACGTCCACATTTACCAATTACCGTCCGTATAGGGCTATAGTTTCATGGATTGTTTGTGGAGGTCAAGATGCCACAGATGCTTGTTTTACATTACATACATTTGGATTCTTGTTCAAACTGCAAGTTGTTACAGGTGTTTTATATATTGAGATTTTATACAATTCATAGTTTATAAATGTGTAATAATGATAAAAATTATAATCACAATAAACCTCATTTTCAATAGGCCTACAATATTCTTTTGGATTGCAGGGTTCTAATCTAAGGGGTTTGGTGTGCTTTTAATTATAGAAAATTGTGATGCATGTATGTAATTAGTACTTTTATTGGGAATATTGATATCATGAGAAATAATTACACAGATGGAGCAGGTTATGACAGAGCTGAATATACAACGCAGAGGCTCTTACACACAACTGTTATCTCTTAATCCACTGTATGAATGGATTTGATCATGTATTAGTCTAATACTTAATTAACCACCGTAACTCTGTTATATATCTAAGTATGGTTTATCCATGAGATCTTACACACTTAGGGCCCTATTTTAATGATCTAAGCTCATGGTCTAAAGCCCAGGGCGCAAGTTCACTTAGGGCGTGTCCGAATCCACTTTTGCTAGTTTAACGCTCCCGGCGCATGGTCTAAAAGGGTCGTCCCTATTCTATTAATGAGTAATGTGTGAGTTTTGGGATTTACGTGCATTAAAAAAATCAGAGTCTCATCTCCCATTCCCTTTAAATGCCAGTTGCGCTCGCGCTATGGCTGATTCGCTATTTACATGACGGAATTTGATAGTGGAAAGACCGAACGCATCTCCAGAGCGCAAACAGATCTGCTCGTGCGCAAGTAGACCATCTACGGGACAAGCTGGATTCCACCATATCTTTATGAACAAAATAATAATCTTTTACATTGTAATCCTTTTATTTTAAATATTTGGCATGTTTGTGTGCTGCTGTGCGTTTAATAAGCAGAGTGTACGCGCGTTGTGGTCCCGCCTATAGGCGCACATTACTAACGCGCTCATTGAATAACAAAAACAAATATTGCGCCATAGACTTTAGATCAGGTTTCAGTTGGTCAATGGCTCAGTCTATTTCAGTTGCCTCAAAAATAGCAACGCTCCAACAATGCGCCAGAACACACCTCGTTCTCAGACCAGCAGCCCATGGGTCACATGGCAGGACGTGAAAATGATAACTGTGTCGGGCTGAAACCAGCAAAAAACTCTGCATTGCACCGGGTGTAAGATAGGGCCTTTTAACTCTGCCAGGATTTTCATCGGCGTGATTGAAAGTGGTTAGAAACTGTAGACAAAGGACTGTTTTTCCATTTACTCTTATTTCTGACAAACAGTTGTGGGTATTAAGGGGTTCATAACCTCATTTTAACCACAGTGCTTTTAGACTTCCTTTGTGAATTATTGTGTTGCCATTTTGAATGCAGTCAGCTCTATTTTTATGAGTGTAAAGCCTGAGAGGTTTTGAATCTCATGCTGTTGAACATCAGAAAGTAAACAGACTTGAAGGTGCATTGCTTCTTGATTAAATATCAAATTACAATCAAAACAAAATCACAATTTTTTTGACTATATTGCATTAATATGCATTAAATACTCCCTAGATCATCTCTTCAGAAGCATTTCCAGTCTGTTTGGTATTTGAATTTACCATGAACCCACATTGAAACCCATTTTACTTCCATAATGTGAGTAAAAAAACACAAAAAAACAGGAAGTTTCATATCTTGCATTGCTTTCTCCTGTAGAAGACAAACATATATTTAGAAAAAAAAAACGTGTTTTTCTTTTCTTTTTCTTTTTTTTAACAATTCACAGTAACACTTTACATTAAGGTTCACTTTGTAAAGGGTTTATAAAGGTGTTCATTAATGACTAAATGTCTCATTTACAAATGCATGATAAATAATTGATAAACAGTTATAAAAGGGTGACTAACGTAAAACCTGCCAAACAGTGAGTCATTTTAAACTGCTTAATAATATATATTTAGTCGCACTTATTTTACTCAGAACCAGATTCCTGATTTATTTAATGATGCAGCAAAATAGACTATCATAGTGAGACTGAAGGGTATCTGTGGTTTTCTCATTAATATATCATGACTTATATCACTTTTCTTATGTTGTTTAAGTTACTCTTTAGTCTAGTTAGTCTTACCCATAATACTCTACAAACAGGTCATGATGCCAATCCACAGCAATGTATGAAAACTGATTTCTATCGTAGAATCTAACAGGGATATGATCAGAAACCAAAACTAAACAGAGCAGGGAAACAGGAACTAAAGGAAAACAGAACAGAATATCAAAATAAGAGTCCAAGGCTGTGACAATACTTTATTGTTTCTCTAAACTGTTTGCTATCAGTTTACTTGCATAAACCACTTTTGATGAGAAGCATCTCATATAATATAGTTTCATCAGACAACAATACTCTTTTCTTTGTGTGCATTAATGATTAATAAAGAAAGGATTTGCGTGTGTCCACTTCACATTAAGATTTACTTTCACAGGTTATTAACATTTATAAGTCATGTATTAATGGTGCTAAATTAAATCTATGACTGATTGCATCGTTACAGAACATTAACATCAGTATTAATTAATACATTAAATTAACTGTCCCGTGTTGCAATAGTAAATCCAAAAGGAGAAATACACGATGCAGAATGAACTATAAACACATTATTTATTAATCCAGGAAGAACGATACAAAACACAACGTACACAAGTTCAACACGAGGAAATGAACAGAGTTGAACCCAAGGCTTAATGCACTTTGAACTAACCTGAAGGAACAACATCATATTAACATTAACAAATATGGTTACACTTTTTTTGTTGATGGTCCACTTCAGACATTCTATTAACTATAAGTAACTTTGAGTATTAGTAGGCTGTTAGGGTCAGGGTTAGTGTTAGAATAAGTTAGACATGTATCAAAGTTATTTATATTCAGTAGGATGTCTGTTGGGGAGCATCAGAATAAAGTGTGTGCAGATATTAAAGGGGTGCTATTATGTTTTTCACTTTTTCAACTTTAGTTGGTGTGTAATGTTGCTGTTTGAACATAAAAAAGATCTGCAAGGTTACAAAGCACAAAGTCCACCCCAAAGGGAAATATTTTATATAAAGTCCCCCTGTGGTGAAAATCCAGCTTTTAATGTTTTTTATATGTCTATATGGTGTTTTTAATATTCTTTAAGACAAACCATGTGTAAGTTCATAAGTCGACAGCATTGCTGAGTATTTCCTCCTTAAAACTGCAGTGAACCAAAGACAGTCTCAAAAACACGCTTTGAAATCGCTGGTGTTTCTGACGTCACACACTACCTTGTAACCAATCAGATCAACGTGTGATCGTCAACCAGTGGATCTCTGAGTGAGTGAGTGAGTGGAGGCGGGGCTCATTTGCATATTCATAGAACCGTGCATACTAAATGAGGCAAGGGTGTCGAGTTACATTCAAGATATTTTAAGGCATGAAGATATTTTTTTTTTTCATGGAAAAAACATTTAAATATGTAATTTTGGTGATCAAAGATGAGTTTTAAGGGATACAATTATTGACTACACGGGGACTTTAACAGAATCCTCTTTACAAGAACTACAACGAACGACTCATTTGGACTATTACACAACTGTTAAATTAGATAAAATATAAAATTAAGGTACTTTTATTCCATTGTATTCTTTTAACCCCTAGAAACATGGAAATAACCTCGCCGTGAGTATATCGGGGCCTTAAAGAGTTTAGGATTTCTGCTTCTACTCAGGTTTCACAGCCACATGATGGAGTATAATCCCAGACTAATGTCCAAACACTGAGGAATCCATAGAAGTGTTGCTGGTGTCTCCCATCATCCGGTGTCCGTCGAGTCAACGCCGTGGGCTCCTTCCTCTCACAGGGCTATTGATTTATTCTCTAGTACAACTGCACTTGTTCACATTACATCAGCCTCATTGATACGGTTTCATCCACCCAGTCACTGATAAACAGAGGCCAGTCTCTTAACAATCTTTCAGTCCTCTCATTGAATTCCTGAAGCCAGGATGAATCTGAGCTCTCTAGATGTCGACTGGGAAGGGCCAGTGCTGAGGCTAACACTAAGATCAATGTGGAAATTAGGACGATTCCTCATGTGCTGGCTTGCAGACATCAGTCTGCCTTGAGCGCTGCGATACGAGGCCACAGTCCACGTCTAATCTGTCAGCATTGGGTAAAGTGGCGACACTGCTCTCGTAAACCATAGGTGAGTAAATAGACACTTAATCATCTGTGTGTGTCTGCTAACGCTGCAAGGACATTAGAGCAACAGGAGAGAACTGCCACTCAGGGACAGTAGTGTAGTGCACTAAAGCAGACGCTGAACTGCTGAAAGGAGAAACTCTGAAACCGGACACAAATGTGTGTGTTTCTGGCAAAATAAAAATAGATGACCTCGTTCAAAGCACAGACAGGTCCGGGTTCAGGTGTCCAGTTCATGTTTTACTCCAGAATCAAAACAAACAAACCAAACCTATTTACTAAAAAACAATTCTTACGATTTTTTTTTTTTTTTTTTTTTTTTTAAATAGTCAAATTATTTTCATAATATTTACACTGTAAAAAAAGGCAGCAGATGTGGTTGGCAGATCTTTTTAAGTTTTACAAATTGAAATGAAATTTACAGTAAAATAAAACAAAGAGCAAACATACATTTCATTAACATAGCAAAATACTTAAACTGCACATTAATGCAAGCTTTAAAAACACAAGATGTACCAAAACCCTAATGTACATAACTGAGAAGAAGAAGGAAGAAGAAGAAGAAACGATTATTAAATGAAAAGCCATGAAATGTGAGCTGGGAATGTCAGTTTACGTTTTTTTCACTGTAGATTATACGATTTGTTTGTTCTTGTTCACTTCCAAAAACTTATATTATATTACTGTCAAATTACATGAAATGCCCCTTTAGATCTATTACAGTTCTATATAGAATAAAGAAATTAATCAATTAACATGTTTTTACCGTAGGAATTTTATAGTCTGTTATTAAAATATTAGTCTAATTTTTTTTTTTTTTACACTAGCTCCCGAATTCTCATCATTGTACTTTCTAATTCTCGTTCTTCTCATTGGGTGAATTTAGATTGATGGGACATTTTCCAAGTCATCTCAGTGGCAAAAATTGTCTCAATCACTCTGAATTCTTCCTATATATATATGTTGCATGGTTAGATGTTAAGGGAAGGAGGAGGCGGGAACCGGCGAACATTCAAAGACTTTAATAAACGTAAAATAAACAAATACAAAATGAAAGTAAAGACAGCAGCCCCTCGTGGACACACATATATATATGTGTGTGTGTGTGTGTGTGTGTGTGTATGTTCATGCATGAAGACACAATCTTAGTCATCTGAAATCAAAATGGGCAATTCTTATTTTTATGGATTATTTTATTCTAAATGATTTATTGGTGCACATGATTATTGTTTTAAATGTATGTTCCTAGTAATCTTGAATCAGAATTCCTCTTGCAGCATGTCTTGTCTTCTCTGATGACGAGGGCGGAGCTATAACCTGTCAATCACATGAGATCAGACAAAAATTGTTGCTGCTTTTTCTACTTATTTCAGATATTATTTCAAGTAAACTTCTGTTAGAGTCGACTGAAAGTACTCTCTATTATTTAAAAGACGGGGGGAACACAAAAAGCTCAGTGCAATAAAGCAATTATTCTTTCAAAAGCAGGACAGGGAATGACACTCCATTCACAGCCACATTAAACATTCGAGACTGGCTCATTTTAGTCTTTTCTTGTAGAGAGGCGTTCTATTCTGACATTATCTTCAGTTGGGTGGAGAAGTCTTTTATATTTTCTAAAGCAGCAAATGAAAATCAATGAGAAAATGTTTCACTAGACTCTTTTTGTATGCTCAATACGAGTTCCACTGTTTCTCCAAACAATTATGAACAAACTCACAAGTTTGCAGCCGTATCTCCCGCTAGCCGATGACAGGGCAGGAGTTCATGCAGAAACTTCAGGACACCTATCAAGAATTGATCGCTTCTCTGTTCGGCTGCAATCGCTCGAGAACGAAAAGACGCCTGCTGATCAATCCGGTCAACTAAGTGGAACTTGTCAGTGTCTCAGAGAGTTGAGAGCTGTCTGAACTTTTAGCTAGAACGTACTGTGATTATCATCAACCGCACAGACCGGACACACACACACACACACACACACACACACACACACATACATGCATTATGGCACGAGTTTAGCCATTTCTCTGACAGTCTTTTAAACAATCATTTAAAATGTTGCTTTGCTGTGTCAAATAATGTTGAAGCTCATAGTAGTAATCAAAAATAAAATGTCAGCACGATTATGTAAGAAGGCATTTAATACTATTCCACCAGATTAATGCAAATATGCTTCAAAAGTCTGGTAAGATTTTGTCTTTGAAAGTCTTTTCTGCTCACCAAGACTGAATTTATGTGATCAAAAATACTGTAAACACAGTGAAATATGATTACAATGTAAAACAGCTGTTTGCTATGTGAATATGTTGTAAAGTGTAATTTATTCCTGTGATCTAATCTGAATTTCCAGTGTCCACACGATCCTTCAGAAATCATTATTATACAGTATGCTGATTTTCTGCTTATTATCAATGTTGAGAACAGTTGTGCTGCTTCAGGGCAGAGGTCTGGGGCTGAAGGGGGGAGCGAATAACGGGCTTAATCTCGGAGACATGAAACAACGGGTAAATCTCATTAAACTGAGGCGGTAATTCGAGTCGAACCATCACCGGGTTAAGCACCTTGGTTACGACATACAGTCAAATTTGGGTCCCAGTTTACATGCGGGAAGTTTGAGGGGAACTCCTGTGCTGACAACCAAACCTTCTGACCACACACGTAAAGTAGGGGCTTAGAACGGTGATGGTCCGCCGACGCCTTGTTCCTCTCGCCAGTCCGAGAAAGGGCTTCTCTGGTGAGCCCCCGTGTACGATGGCACCTTGGAAAAAGCAGATGGAACAACGGTGCCAGGGAAATAACCTAGACACAATAACCAAAACCTTGACACAAACTGGGGACCCCTGTCAGGGACACGTCCACTGGGAGGCCATGAATGCGAAAGACGTGATCTAAAAGATAGCCGCTGTATCCCTCGCTGTAGGCAATTTGGGGAGGGGGATGAAATGAACCACCTTTGAGAACCTGTCCACCACAGTGAGGACCACGGTATTGCCACTAGATGGGGGTAGGCCTGTGACAAAGTCCATGTGTGACCAGGGTCTTGAAGGGATTGACAGTAGCCGGAGTAGCCCTGCTGAGGGTCGATTCAAGCCCTTACCCACCGCACATACCAGACAGGCCGATACGAACTCTCGAGCGTCCCGCGCCACTGTTGGCCACCAGAACCGCTGCTTGATTAACAAACACGTTCGAGCCGCTCCCGGGTGGCAAGCTAGGCTGTATGAGTGGCCCCACTGAAGAACGGCACAAACTCAGGCACAAACAGCAGACCCTCTGGGCACCTCACGGGAATAGGGATGCCGTGTAATGCCTCATGGACCTTGGACTCCACTCCCCAGGTTACCGCCGTGACCACCTGGTGATCACTGGAGAAGTGGGTCTAGCCTCTGCCTCAAAAACCCCTGAGAGCGCATCGGGTTTACCGTTCTTACTACCCGGGCGATACGAGATGTCAAAAGTTGAACCGGCTGAAGAACAGTGCCCAGCGAGCCTCCCGAGAATTTAACCTTTTAGCGGAACAAATATGTTCTAAGTTCTTATGGTCGGTCCAAACTAAAAATGCAACTCCGTGCCCTCCAACCAGTGACACCACTCCTCCAGGGCCTACTTAACAGCCAGTAACTCCTTATTCCCGATGTCGTACTTCCGTTCCGAAGGGGTGAGACGATGAGAAAAAAAAAGGGTGGTTGGGTGTACTCCGAATGTGATTTCTGGGACAATATTACTCCCACTCCTTACTCCGATGCATCCACCTCCACAATAAATTGACAAAACGGGTCGGGGTTGTTGAGCAATGGCTCGACACAACTCAGGTTCATCCGTTAAGTCCATCGTGGTCAGTGGATTTTGTCAGGCTATGGATAAATGGAGGACTCAATTGACCGTTCGCAAAGACCCGCCCCCTATAGTTACTGTTGCTATGTCCGACAAGCCACGCCTCTCTCACGCCACACCATGTTCTCACGCAGTGAAAAATACATTGCGGAGCAGACACTGACAAAGCGCTGACAGACAGGACAGACCAGGTTACTTTTGATATGAAACAAAGTCTCAACTTTCAAATTTGGTCATTTTTTAAAGAAATTTGAACAAAAATATTTTGTGGCTCTTTAATGTTTTGTGACAGCTCGCTGTAGCACCTCAGTTAAAGCTGCTCGTGAACGATCATCTCTTCCTTCTAGTTCATTTATAGCATCAAATAAATATGAAAGAACATAAGAAGGAGTGTTGTTTTAACCGCGGAAAGACATCGGTACACTCCGTTTTTCAAGTTCAAATCCTCCAACCTTAATCTACTAACTCTCCAGACTGCTTTGTGGACAAAAATGGCGGATTCGGCGGATGGCGGATAATGATTGGTCAGATCGCCTTCAATCAAACTCCCTGCGAATCGTCAATTGCTGTGAACAAACGTAATAAAGTTTATTTAAAAACTTTCGTGACAACGTGAAATTGAAGAGACTTTGTATGGTATTTCCCGTGTTCTCCGCGCACACATCAGCGGACACACAAACTGAGGAGACCACCAGGGAGGAAACGAAAGCAGGACGACCAACTGATAACGAGTCCGAGTCCAGCAAGTGAAATAGCCTTGCTACAAACTCCTCGTCTTTGTGTCCTGAGCACAATATTACAAGCAGGTAAGTGACAGAAACAAAACACTTAATGGTAGCACAGAACATTAAACATCCACGCGGCATTAATAGTTATCAACTGACAACTAGAGGTAGACCCAGGTGACAGGTGTGGGAGGTCAGCTCGTGACTGTGCGCACAGCGCTATAAGGCAACGCAAATTACGCAAATTGCTCAAATCACAGGCTACCAAAAATGACAGGACCAAAAACAAAACAACAGAGACACACCCTGGCCCGTGACAGTAATAATGAAGTAGGATATCCCAATAAGTTAACATTATTCCAGTTGTTATATCATTTCACACGCAAAGACGTTACATAGAAATCTTAAAGGCACAGCACCAGAAAACATCAAGCTATTGACTTTTAAGGGCTAGATAGAGGGTATTTAATAAATTATCAGTCTTTTTTCTTCTTTTTTTTTTTGCTAGAAAAACAAACTGATTTTGTGATATGACCCTTTTAAACCAGCTCAGTAATATAGTGTGTTAGGGAAATGTTTTAGAAGCTTGGCTCTCTATCACTGATAAATGCCAGAGGTTCTTGTTAAAGGACATCATTACAACTAGGGCCAAAATAATGCACCATAGACTATTAAATGGGTATAAGCGCTATAAATTATCATTTCTTCTCCATCATTGTTTCACTGTAGTCACAAATATGACAGAACATTATTATCTGCTCTCTCATGCAAGAAAGAAATCACATCCATCGAGGAGAGCTAAATGATGATAATGGCACATTTCTCCTCTTGTGATGTCTGGCGTCAGCCTGCCAAAATCACTGATCAGAATCATTGATCAGCTCCATTTATCGTTCAGGCTAATGGACGGCCCCGAGACAGAGGGACCAGGCTCCTTCACACAACATTTTGTTTGCTAAAGCAGTGTACGTTCTGTATTTCTGAAAGTGGCAGTCAATGAATCTTGATAATGTGCGAGCATTGGGTGCATAACTCACATTGATAGCCCTTATATTGTGCCAGGCAGTTATAAATCTGGAGACATGAATATGCATTGACAGTCAACTCCAGTGCAGTGGCAGCAGATAGTTTCAGTGATACAAGCAGTTTGACGGCGACAACCACGCTTGAGGTCATTCAAGATATCTACAAAGTTAAAAGCACTAATTATGGTAAATGGACTTTTAATTTCCCATTCAAATCAGATGTGCCTTACAGCAGTGTATTGCTCATTCATCATGTTTGTCTAAATTGCTGTGCCAAATTCATGCATTCCCATCTTCAAATTTGGTCAAGTAGCACTTCCTAAGTTGTTTTGTCCCATTCGTTTGAGATCACTGAAAAATCTGTCATCTATCTGTCCTTATGTCAATGCAAACTATTGATTTAAAAAGGGGGTTATTGATTTAAAAACGACTGTATTGCTTCCGCTAAAGAAAATAGTCCGTTCCGTCTCTACGGTTAGAATCCTGCGTCCATAGCAACGCTCTGTTTTTCATGGCAACGGTGTGTTATACTTCGCAGCGGTCAAGAAATAACACACCGCATTCTACATTAGAATTCAAACAAGCCATGTAATAAAAATAACTAATTAGGGCCAGATTTACTAACAGCTTGCAACAGCGCAAACCCACTTTTAGCGTTAAAAAAAACGAATGTCAGGATTTACTTAAGACACGGAGTGGACAGGGTTATATATGCGGCTGATATTATTGCATGTGCGTTTGAAGGAGTTTCCCTTTCAGACACAACATTTATGGGAGGAGAGTATTTAAATGAATCACGCAAGGTGATTTACTAAGGTTTGGTATTTCCACCATTATTAACCGCCCAAAAGAGCTAATTTGCGCTGCTCTTGGTAGATTGTGTTGGTCATTATGGAAATGATCCAGCTGTGTCTGTTATCTTTAATTTGCATGTTGTCAGTAGATCACGTGCAGAACTTTCCACTCCCATCGGTGCTTTTATGGGATTGCGCTCTCACGCTAATTTTCCGTTTAGTAAATCTGGCCCAGTAATGCAACTGTTGCCTCTTTTAAAAAGGGTTCTCATCAAATTCTTCCAAGGTCAAATCATGCAAGCTATGTTACTGTATATGCATTCTTGTTAAAGGTCACCAGTCGCCCCATGTGTGTCATTCTCTTCTTTGTAGTGAAATTTTTGTGAAAACAAATTAGACAAAGTTGATACTTGACATGAAATCTCCTGAGCTGTGAAAGAGCAACCCTCGAGCAGTAACACGTTCCTCTGGGACTGTGTGTAGGGACACACTCTGTTGTTATGATCAGTGTGGTTTCTCACAACAGATGGCCACATCAGTGCACTCTGCACTATAAAACACTGAACCCGTACTATTAGAAATGCTTCACGTCAGTAATTAACTGCTCATGTCACAGATGGGAACAAACACACTTATTCAGTTTTACTACTCACAGGTATAGTAGGTATTCAGCCCTGAAACCATCATGATTCACCTGTGGCGAGCGGCTGACGGCATCACATAAAACATGAGGGATGGAAAGACAGATAAGCACAATGAGCAGTTATGTGGGCCTAATGTACTCACTGACACAGATCAAGTGGCGCAAATAAAGAGCGTAAGTGCCGTTCTCTGTCAACAGCTTCATCCCTTGTAGCCGTGCTATCGTTCTCCATCATTTTAATGGTTTGCCGTATTTCTTCATTCCACTGGGCAGTCACCTAGAATTAATCTTTGTCTCCGAGAACAAGCTGATTAGCTTAAGGATGCAGATGCCTGTGTAAAAAACCTTTGTTTCGAAGCTCGTAGGTTACGTTCACACAGCCTGTGATTGGGAGTGACAACCGTATTTGACTTAAATCACCCTGTTCAAAAGCTCACAGTGGCTTTACAGTGTGTATGAATAAGAAAAGTCAATCTCCTTCTCTATTCTCCAAATCCATTAACCAGGTATGCATAGTGGCAGAGAGTAAAGTTAAAAAACACTGATTATAACACAAGAAATCTTACCACAATTAACGCAATGTTTTTTAACTCTTTCTCCGCCAGCGTTTTTGAAAAAAATTGCCATCCAGCGCCAGCATTTTTGATCATTTTCACAAGTGTCATCGCCCACAGAATATTTTGTTGTATAAATATCCGAAGAACATGCAGTACGTCAAAAGAAAGAACAGCCTCTGCTTTTCTTAAAAAAACAAAAAAAACAACAACCTTGTTTTATTCTCGCTTCATGTATTGTTTTTTATCAACACTTGAATGTGGGAAAGTTACACAAAAAACAACATTTTGAGAAAAAAGCTGAGAAAAACGTTTTGTCAAAGACTGCGTCTGAATCAGATTCAGAACGATGATCAAAACACAGATGGAGTAGATCGAGTTCATCAACACCCAAAGCTTCACAGTCCTAAAGCTCGTCCTGCTTCGACATTTCATTCACTAACGTTAGGCAGTTTTTATATATATACTGTTTAATGTTGATGATCGCATTATTTTACATAATGATTACATCTGACATCGCTTGTTTCTGCTTCTTCTTCTCCTGTGTTTTGATCAGGGGATTCTGTACTCTTTCAGAAGATGTGGAATAGTGCCCCCTACCGAATAACAGTGAAAACACGGAAAGCCGGAAAATGGCGGGGAAAGAGTTAATGAACATGAGCAGGGCAGGGACAGTGTGTTGACCAGGGGCCGTATTCAGAATTTTAAGGCTAAAAGTAGCTCCTAACTGGCAAATTTAGGAGCAACTCCTAAAAATAATGGGCGTGTCACTCGTAACTTTAGGACTCCTAATTTTTTTGACTAAGAGTAATTCACGAAGCATTTTAGCCCTAAAAGTAGCACCTAAGCCTGGGACAGCTTAAAAGAAGTCGAGAGGACTCCTAACTCACTAAGACCTTCACAAACTGCTTTCTGTGGCATTTCACGTGGCGATGTTTTGAAATGCGTATGCGGCGGCTACAGGAGCTTCCAATCGCGAGGAACAATTCTGCATTGTCGGCATAACTAGGGATGCAATAACGCCACCAACAACAACCAAAACTAGGCTACTCATTGCATGTGAACTAATTGTAACGTTTCATTGTGAATCAAATTAAAATGTTCTTCTCTTTGCAAACGTAGGCAGAGGCATATAGTGACAGATTAATTCAATAATGTTGCAAAGATATTGCATCAATCCATATGTTTCATTAGGCTACTAGGCTATTTGTTTTGCCTTACTCTTTATTCATTTAGGCTATTTATTCAGTTATTCATCATCTTCCGTCCTTCGCACTACTTGTGTAGCGCACGCATTCTCAGACCTGTCACCTGTCACTCATCATCGTAGGGGAGGTGTTTGGAATCATTCCCGCGTTACAATCATCAGCCAATCAAGGTGGTCACTTCAGTCAAGCTCGTGCATGAGTAATGACGTCATCCATAGCAACCAAGACTCACTCTTAGTTTAGGAGTTGTCATTTTTCTTTACTAAGAGTAGGTCTGAAAGGCGTTGTGAATAACTTAAGAGAAAACTCCTAGCTAAAATCTTTTAGTGCGATTTAGGAGTACTCCTAGTGGTAAGATAAAATGCTTTGTGAATACGGCCCCTGAACTATAGTTTATGCAAACCAAACCGGTTCTGTTTTATTGTTAAACGACCAAAACTCAGGTCTAAGTACTATTGATATATTTTACCCATCAATTATATAAAAAACACTCTTATGCCTGAAAGTAATATATATATATAATTTAAGAAAATGAATTAATGAATTTAGCCGTAATTAGTAGACAGTCTAATCACAAACAGTTTCATACAAAACAATCTGATCATGTATTAAGCTGTCATTTAATTGCTCACAGTGTGTTTGCAATAATCATTTAGTATTCTGTTTATAATACTGTTTATAGACGGTGGATTTCCCAGAAGTCCTTGCGTGACCTGCCATGTGAGGGCTTTTAGTTTATTTCTGTTCAAGTTATTTTTACATTTATTTGCTTTAGGTTGCAATATCATTTAGCTCTTGCTTATTGTGTTTCGTTTTTTAGTCATGTGCATTTGTCACTCTAATAGTACTTTATGTTGTTGCAGCTTAATCGTGTCCTATTATAATTACATCTTTTTTTTTCACCGTTAAGCAATTTAAAAGTCATTTAGATAGACTGGGTGAAGTCGAGCTAAGTCACAATATTAAATCTAATGTTTTTAGTTAAGGCATATATGAAAGATATTAATAGATATTAAACAGGTGTTTCAGTGCAGCTTAAAGATGGATCATTGGTGTAATGAAAACGCACTAGCCTCAGGAGACACACGACCGATGCTATCACTGCTGAACGCTTCATGCAAAGTGTGAACACCACAGGCAATTATGAAGACCATCATTTAATCAAGTCTTTATGAAACTCTACCGAAATGACGTTGACACAGCAAATAGTGTTAAAAGAGATGTTTTTCAAATGCCAAGACTTCTTGCGCTCAGTGGTGTCGAGGTGAAGACACTCGAGAGGAAACTCAAGCATGGATCAGTGCAGTAAATGAGTATTATCATCTGCCCTGCTCACACTGTCAAGAAAACCCTCCAGAGCCACTCTTTACTTCACAACGCTCATGGTACAGTGTAATTACTGTAACACTAATGAACAACAAGCACTTCAAGCATAATTGTTTATGGTAGACTCATTTAGAGCACTGTGACTGTGAAATTAATAGGGGAACTTCATTCTTATTAAATCAGATCAAATGTTTTGGAATGAGACAAACCAATAATATCACAAAATTCATCAAATCCATAGCTAATAAGCCTGAAGGTTTCTGCTCTTGTTTTCCTCCAAAAAAAACCCCAAAAAGATGTCACTTCCTGGAGGATGATGTCATTACCTTGCTTTTGTCAGTTAAAGGGACACTATCCAGCTTATTTTTCAACATGGAAGTAAAGTGTTTTCTGTGAATGCGCAAGACTTCAGATTTATTAGCCGCTATAGGGAAATGACGAGAAGAATATATCAAAGTGCAGTAAACTGAAAAACTGTTTGCGCTATTAAGACACTATTCAAATAATATGGTAAGAAATACCAGTTTGCAATAATAAGCTGTTTTGTACAGCTACAAATAACTGGAAGCGAATGACGCCAGACACATTAAAATGGCTGCGCTTGCCTGAAAGTAAGGTGGAGTTCAGTCAAGCAGACTGTGAGGAGAGGGAAACATTGATTGTCAGTTAAAACTATATCCACAAACAATGTTTGAATCATTTCTATTAGGAAAAGTAAAAGAAACAAACAAGTAAGTAAGATTATTTATTCATTCATTCATTTTAGGAACAGGAAAAATAAAGAAGCACTTGAAATATTTCTAATAAATTGCCAGGTTTTTATTTTAGATATATGGTAAAAATGTCTGAAACTAAATTAGCGAAATTACTTAAAATTCAACCCATGTTCACTTCATTGTGATATTATGATGAAATACAATGAATATGATTTCCATCTTTAAAAGCAGTGAATTTATTATTTAGAGTTCAAAGGTTATGACCTTTTTCAAAGGTTATGAAAAATTATGTCATTTTTTATTCATTTAACAAAAGTCAGAAATAGCTCAATTAAAAAGAAAAATAAAAAAAAGTTTGTATTTCAAGATGTCAATGATGCCAGTGCTCCACATTATCCAGGTCTCCCGAATAGCATCTTGTGCTTCAGTGAAGCAGCTGGGAAATCTGAGGAGTCAACATGGACAATATCACAAATATGCTTCCATTTGTTTAGTGCCCTACTAGAACTAGTGCTGAATCTGAGTGAGTTCACCTCACATTTACATCATGTAGCCTATCTGAACATTTTGTTTAACATTTTAGAAATCCTAAAACTTTGCATCCCAGTCGAAATAAAAAAGCGTATGTTTTCAATGTGACTCTGCACCGTTGAACCCAACTGTGAAGGCCAGATATTTGACAGGTCGATGTCTTTCTGCGCAGTTCTGCCAGCACGCAATACGCGAACAGCGCGACGCGGCCGGTGTAACGCGCAGCGTTAGCGTTAGTCCCCATCCACACTGACGCGGGACTCCAGCCCGGTTGTTGCGGCATCAGCGGTAGGAGGAGATACAGGGATACAGGGATTCAGAGGGATACAGGGACTCCTGCAGGCAGATTTCAGCAGCTCAGACTCGCAGGTGGATCCCGAGCTCCGTCTGAGACCCGAGCGCGCGCGCACTCACGCACTCGAATTAATGAATAAAATCATTAATACAGCGAGCTCGTGTTCAAACCAACTACAATGAGAGCAAATCTGTCGCAGTCAGTCCAATCCTCATATGACTCCCAGCCATTTAACATTTGATGAGCAGTTTTTTGGAGAGCTCCTTGGATTGATCCCAGTGTTTTCCAGTCATGAAGAACAGGAGGGAATATGTGGAATACTGGAGCGCGATTATAGTGGGTCTCTTCTGGATTCACAGCTCTTTCGGGATGCCCCATGTCATACGGATAGGTAAGAGAATGCGTAACGGACACGGACTCTCTATCTGACTGATCGCATGTTTTTATGAGTGTTTAAAGTGCTTGGTTGGGTCGACCTGGTGTTAGTTTGCCTTTCGTATTCAATAAAGTGAAATAAATGTCTTGCACGGACTGTTTAAGCGCTAGAAATGTAGATGCGCGTGCCGTGCGTCTTCGGAACAGATGGTGCTGCATTGATTTCGTGATTTCACGGACATTTGGAGAGAAAAATGTTAACAGTTGAAAATATAGCACGTGGAATTAGTGACATTTGGCGAGAACAGTGGCATTGCGGTATTTCTTGTAAATTCACAAGTTCACAGTCTTAACAGGTGAGCTGGGAAACATTGCGCTGAAGTTTGCCTGGAAACCTCAGCTTTACGCGCCGTGTCGCCAGACTGAAGGTCCTCGCTAATACAGTGAAAAATAGTGCACTCATGCAGCCTGACAACGAGAGATTTTTCTCCGTCTGAGAAGCTGAAATATGTGTGGCGCGTGGAGACAGGAGCCCAATAAAGATCAATACAGGTTTGTCTGAAGGCAGATCACTTTTGACAAGTGGTTCGATGCAATGCAGAAAAATGGCTCTAAATGTCATTATGAGACATTAACATGTCCAAGCACAGCCTCCAACTTCCCCAGCACATAAAGAGAGAGTGGCACATTCATGCAGTTCAAATAGAACATTTATACACAGAGAATGACTTTAGTTTGTTCTATTTGCATTTTACATTTAATTCCATTATAGTTTGGCACTACATGTAAATGAACTACATTTAGTGTTTTGTTTTTCTTTCCCCTCTTCTGAAGGAATCACTGCGATGTGGATTTTTTTTTTATAAGACCCCGTTATTTGGGAACATTTAGAGGAATGTGTTTCCTTGGCATGTTCTGGTTCTTTCTCTCTGGATGTGATTGATGACTCTGGCTGTGACTTCAATGACATTGTGCTGGAGATGTGTGATTTTTGACAGCTCAGATCTCTCTCTCTTTTTTTTTTTTTTTTTTTTTTTTTCACGGCAGTGTAAACGGAAATGTTTTCTCAACAGCTGCTTTAATATTTCAACGGCACATTTGAAATGAAAAATAATGTGGCAGGTGTGTGAATTGAGTCAAATCTGCTTTGAGAATATCCTCAAGTAGACAGATAAAGCACTGATCAGTGTGTGCTTCTGAAGAACCCCTGTAAATATGATCATCAGTATGCATGACTTCGTGGGAGTGCATATATGTGCATTATTCTCCCACTGTGCACAATTTGTGCTGCAAAATAAACTACCTAACAAGCAAAAGCCGTCATTTCACCGTCTCGGTTAACTATAGACCCGATATAGTCCGGCTATGAGTAACACACTTCTAGCCAAAATAACCTTGAATTTGGTCACATGTCGTTTTTGCCAGAATAACTTGTGAGATGTATGATATTCCATCATGTAAGCAAAGTCAACAGAGATTACACGGTGTTTGGTTTCATTTCTTCACTCATTTCATTTCATTTCTTTGTTAATTGATGACTGGTCTATTCTTTGGATGCGGTTTAGACGTCTATTACATTTTCTCTGACAGCCCAAATTCTGCCTTGTTTTAGCCTAGACGTCCGGGCTGTGTTTGGACGCTGTTAGACATCTTTCAAACGCAGAATTGCTTGCTGGGTAAATGTGTGTGTGTAAAGGCATTGGTCCACCCTGGGTCCAGCAGAGGGCTTTCTGTGAGTTTGCCCTGTCGTCAGCATGGAAATGAATCGGAGAGGCTTGTGTCTGAAGAGAGCAGGCAGGGAGGCAGATCCGTGTGCCAGTTTAAGTGTTACACCATCAACACGGGCTGTGTAATGGTGGGCATCCACAGCAGACATGCCTCCATTGATTTCACTGTTTTTACAACGCACTTCTCCGAGGCCAGATGGTCGATCAAACTCACTCCGCAAGACTGTAAATGTCGAGGGGAAGAGCGGTTCCGCTGTGCCTGTGTGTTATTAGCTGTGTGTCTTGCCCTCCTGCTATGAAACTCGAACGGGATCCGCTTTGGAAAAGCACAATGCAGTGTATCGTTACAGTATTACAACGTCTGTTTGTGGCGGAGCCGTAGGATTTAGTGAACTCTAAGTATTTAGATCCATGTTGTTTGGGAGTGATTTAGCGATCGGCATGGTTTGTTTGGCATGGCAAAAACTGTGATCCTGTTGAGATATACTGAGAAGCCAGGAGTAAGACACGTATGATGTAGAAGAATTGCAAACGTCTATACTGTACATTGACACATATGTGCTTTAAGGTCTGAAATGACCTCAGTAGGGCCACGTTATCCTTCATTATGTCACATGTCAGTCGTCCAATCACTGCAGATCCAAAAACAGCCTTTGAGGTCAAACTCAATGGGTTTTCAATACCCAGCTTGACTTTTTAGTGTGGTTTGGATTCAGTGCTGTCACTCAATCCTTTCAATATCGTTCAGGGCAGCTGCAGCCTATCAGAATCCACTCCAGTTCTGGCAGCGAACGCTCTGGATCGCATCCAAATGTCACTGCAGAGTACTGCATATGTCTTGAAAAATAATGATGAACTCTCAAGAGATTTGGCTTTTTTTGAATCCTAATTTGAAAGAATTTGTCTTGTACACTGTGACCTTCAGAATGGGCCAATTTAAATTCGATTTTTCGAACATTTTGGTATAAGTTTACACGCATCGCCTTTATAAATGTAGAGTCTTCTGGGTTTTTGCTTGTGCATTTAAGCTGTCTCATCTGTTGTTCAAGAATACGATTAATGGAATAAATGTAATGCCTTTAAATGAGAGAATCAGCGCCAAAGAAAGATTTATTGAAAAATCAATGGCTTTATCTACCTAAGAGTTACAGTGCTTCATTATGACCAGTTAATCAATCTCACACACAGTTATGTGTCACTTTTAGTTTTGCCTTTTTCCTATATATATATATATATGAAAAATAAATAAATACTAAAAGCCGTTATTGGCTGTTTTGCAAATGGCTGTTTCATACTAGAGACCCTTGCACTAATTTAAAACACAAATGTGCTGCAAATCCACATCATGTGTTCAGTACAGTGTATTTGACACACACACACACACACACACACACACACACACACACACACACACACACACACACACACACAATGATGCTTCATATAACAGTATCTCTGCACTTTTCTCGTTTTTTTAAATGCTCTTCACATTAAAAGCACATGATAGTGTGTGAGGCTTGTGTCCCCTAAACGTGTTTCACGTGCGGTGAATTCCCGCATGACAAAAGAGCAGGAGGAGGAGATAAATTTCTAAAGAAGCTGACAACAAGAATTGTGTCATCGGTATAAGATGGCCATCAGCAGCAGAGTGAAAATGAATTTTTTAATTTTTGTGCAAATTTAATCTGTAAACTGTCGTGGGCGAGCTAGAACTCTCCCTGGAGAGACTCGAGGTCGATGTGCGCGCGCGTGATTCGCGGATTCGCAGGACGACGCACGGAGCGGTTCGAGCCGCGTGCACGAGCACTGTAGCGCCAGTGTCTCACACACACGCACACCGAACTGCATGTGGTTTGTACACACGCACACAGCTGTGTGGTTTCACTGAAGCTGTTGTACATTTACGGAGTCAGCACACTTATGGCCTGCCGATTAGCTTCAGTGCCGGTAATGAGAGCGACCAGATGTCGCGTTTGTTCACATGAAACCCTGAATCAAATGCTCCGTACTCTCTTCTCTCAAATCAGTGTCACTCTGTTATTCTGAAGCTGAGATCTACTTAAAAACCGACTAGACACACACACACACACGTTTTCGCATAAATTCAATATGTAGCTACACAAAAGATTTGAAACGAAAGGGAACCAAATGGTGCATATAGTGACACACATTATGTTGATTATGTTAATGCAGCAGAAAATCTCCATTACACGAGTTTGAAACTTAATCTGAAAATGTAGGCATTCTGTAGAGCATAATTGCAAGGGTTTGAGGGTATGAAAGGACTTGGACACACCCGAAGCGTTGATAATCAAGCATTTTGAAAAGCATGGATTGACCCTTACAAGCTTTCCTATCACACTTTTAGTTAAAGTTAAAAAATCGAATAAATGTCAACCTCTGAAATGACTTTCCTTTTTGACTGTCACTTAGTCTGTGCAGGCTTTTGGTTATATCAGAAATTGGCAAATAGCTATTATTTTATGCTAATGTTATAGGTAATGCTGTCTTTTTAAAATCATAGCAATAAGGTAAAGTGAAGTGTGTAATTTGTGCACTACCAGCATCGTAATTGCATTCAACATGTTTTACTTTTTCAGACAGATTTCTGCAGTTGACGAATATGCAGTCTCACCCCAAACTCACGCCATTTGTTGAGCCAATGTTACTGTCAGCTTACCCTGCACATTAAGCTGGAGAAGAGAAAGAATTTCAACATTAAAAAATACATCAGATTTAAAGTCGCAATGAAATGGAAGTAGCGACAGATCTTTTCTTCTATATCGAGACAAGAGTATTGAAAAAACGTAGGACGGGGACTTCTATGCATGCGTTGTTGATTGGATTTTCCATTCAGGATCTTCCATTTCCTCACTATTGAGGAATCATGGAGCAAAAGAAAACACAATCTTTCGAGAAACGCACACAAAGGCAGCGGAGTGATACAGTTAATTTTATATAAGTATATTTTTAAGTAAACTTTATGTAGAAAGCATACTAATATCAACGTACTTGTAGTATACTTGTAAGTGTACAATTGCAGTTGTGACTAAATTGGCCCACTTTTTAGTGTATAAAAATATACTTTTAAGTATAGGCCTACTTTAAGTGTAACAGTAGTAAACTTTGAGTGCACAACTAGTTATGGCGCTTTTCCACTACACAGTACCAGCTCGCCTCTCCTCGACTCGACTCGCCTTTGTTTGGTTTTCCACTGTGTAAAAGTTGTACCTGTACCTGCTTCCAGGTACTTTTTTTCGTATCACCTCCGGCGAGGTTCTGAGCGAGCTGAGGCGATACTAAAATGTGACGTGAAAACACGGCAGACTGCTGATTGGTCAGAGAGAATCGTCACTATTCACCGCGTCATCATTGCACGCGCCAGACGGAGTATCCTGAATAAAAAACAGCAAAAACAAAAACATCCAAAAACAGCATACACTCGATTTCCTCCATTGTCCTGTGTGTGTGTGTGTCGCGTAGAAGATTAAGTCACGGCAGTTTCCTGCGGCGTCGCTATGACGACCAGGTACTATTGTGGAGGTACTATCTGCAATGGAAAAGCGAGGCGAGTCGAGTCGAGTTGAGTTGAGCTGGTACTGGTAATGGAAAAGCGCCATTAGTGTTTTGTTTGTACTGCAACTATACTACAAGTGAAATTATAGGTACTGATAGTATACTAGTTAAATAATTACTCTCAGTAAACTAGTAGTTTTATACTGCAATCATACTTGTAAGTTTTCTTTAAGTGAACCTAACATCACACTTATAGTAGATTACACACAAATCACATACTCAGAATTAAGAACATATCTGTCGTCTTTACAAATCAATATTTTCTCAATCAAAAGAGTGAACACAACTACAAGTCAAGTATACTTAGAATACTTATATATTTTTAATTATATCTTAATCAAAAGACTAAGTGTAGGCCAATTATACATAGACATTTCTGTCAGTGTAAGTCAAGTATACTAAAGTGTGATTTTAAGTGTATTTCTGAGAAGTACAATGCCTGTTTTTAGTTTAAAAGTAGGAGTGAGCGGGGCATAAACTAACGCGGGCTAGTTGTAACACACTTATTTTAAATACTTCCACACATGCTAGCATGACGAAACTTAGTGTATTTACTTGCCATATCAACAATATAGAGAAGAAATTGTACCAAAATTCAGAAATCTTTAAAAGATATCACTGAATATTTATTTAACCATAGCAAAAGTAAATTTCTTATGATCATTTTTCATCTCTGTTTTTTGTTTATTTAAAAATTAGACAAATCTGATATTATTTTAATCCCCGATCTGTTATTTAATAGTTGAAATAGTTATTTAATGCTTCGCTAAGACACTAGCTGGGTTTAAATCCCAGTTGCACAGGCGGGGCATGTTGTCACACTGCGTTACAATGAGCCCCTAATCTAACTATGATATTCTATTCTATACTTTTATGAATTCTATTGAGAAACCATGAGAAAAAGGTGAATAAAGACTGAGAGCCAATGTTCAGAAATGATTAATTATTTTGTTTTGAACTATGCTGTATAGCTGTGTTTCGCCGTGTTTGTTGTCAAACTCAAAAAAAATGGTTTATTTCTAATTATTAAAAAATGCCATTATTTTATATAAAAAAGTTAATAATTGTATTTTATTGACAAAATATTTTAGTTTGGCTTGTATAATCTGTCATATGCTCATGTTACAATGTACTATGGGGCATGTTGTCACATTTCACTTCCATTCTTTGGGGGTAAATCAAGAAAAAATATGCACTGTATTAAAACACTACCACATAAGTGTACTAGACGTGTGAAATTAATGCGGTAAAACATAAATGCTCTGAACCTTAAGTAGGTTTACACAAACTGAGAAAGCGTTAGGTTGAGCCCTGCTCTCCCCTACAGTAATAGCACACTTGAACAAACCTCTTTTCTGAAGGGTTGAGCTACACATGTAAACGTGCCTCCTTCTTTCTGTAGTTGCATATAAAGGTCATAGCAGTGAATAGAGATAACATTACGACAGTGGCACGAGAGTGAACTAATTCACTGACACACAAGGTCTTCCCTTTCACCAAGAGTGTTCTCCCAACAGATGGTGTTTTCATATCACACCGCAAAGTGTGTGCTAGGTCTTTCAGCAACATATGCTCTTTATAATAAATAATAAGCTGACTAATCTCACTCCGATACACCCGTTCCTCGCCTCGGAGGATAATACGCCAGCTCTCTGATCAGTCCCCTGGATGTGTGTGACCTTCCGGCTGGGAAAAATACATAGCTTGTCAATGTAGTTGTTTTCTCCGTCTCGCTCCTTCAATTTCACTCTTGCTCTGCGTTACTCTTATTTTAGTTGTGGGAGGTGCAACACCAGCAGACAGAATCAAATGTCACGTCCACCCATTTGTCTTTATTACGAGCGCCTGTCCAACGCATCCGATTCCCACTCGCTCCCATCAGCCGGCCCCTGCTGGGAAAGTCAAACAGAATTAAACCGTCCAAACGGGAAAACCCGGTCTCGGGTCGCAGCGGCTCGAAGAATAAACAGCGGCGGCCGTTTCTCAGTGGTGCGAGTGACCAGAAGAGCGAACGCTGAATCTCTGCTGTGAGAACGCTGGAGCCAGACGGAGCTTGGGAGACTCTTATTTAGTTTGTTAATTAGCTCAAACCTTTTGATCCCAATTTAAAAACCTGCCACGTTGCTGCGCTCGCCTCTTTTGTGCATTGCCCCGAGCAAAATAGAACGGAGCCCATTTTTCCCCCTTTGCTTTTCAAATAGTGTGGCATTCAAGTCCTCCCCCGTCACACACTCCCTCCGTTTGATGCGAGCTGCCTTTTCTGTCTGCCGACAGCCTGCAGAAACACACGTACGGATCACGTTTCCTTCAGCTTCACTGAGCATTGGTGACATTACGGTATATTGATTTAAATGTACATGTGAGGAGGTGAAAGTGAAAATGCACAAAAGACATTCCTATTATCTCAATTAGTTCGACTAGGCAGTGCGATTAAATTGAGAGCAAGCGCAGACTTAACCTTCAGAAATGTCTCCAATTTATTCGACGTGTGAAATATTTGATACACTATAAAATTGTTTGCCTAACTTAATAAAACTATGGCATTTCCCACCAGGTTGGAATGAAAATTCACAAAAGAGATAACTTTTATTTCTTCTTTATTATTATGGTTCTAATGAGATTATAGTGAGCCCAAATGGAGATTTTTTCTTGAATTGCTAAAGTCTAAGTGTGCAAATATTTTGATATGTGAAATATTAGATAGTTAGTCTAACTTAATAAAATTATAACACACACATTTCCACAGAGTTGAATAGAGTGAGTTGAGCTGCTCAACTTAATTCAGTTAGTTCACTTCAATTTCATTTGACTTATGTGATTTTCACTCGGAAATAATATACTTTTGCTGATGCAATTATAATTAAATGCAGAAGTAAAAAAAAAAAAAAAAAAAAAAAAAAAAAAACTATTTTACTACAATGTATGGGCGGGAAAAGCAAGAAGAGACTGTTCTGCACTGAAATTAGCTCTAACTAATACTAACAAGTGAATCAGAATAACTTCCCTCTTGCAGCATCTCTTCTCTGATGATGAGGGCGGGGCAACCTGTCACTCACATGAGATCAGCCAATAGCAAACCACTACAATCCAACCAGCCAATCAACTCCCCACGGACAAAATCAAGCCACGCCTACATTTGTTCTTGTTCCAGAAGCGTTTCACTCGGATATAAGTCACTATAGGGAAAAAAAGACGAGCGCAACTTCCCTTTCATGACAACTTTGATTTCAACATTCACTCCCCTGATCTAATCACACTAATTTAATCAGAAATCCACTGTCCAGTTAATGCCAACAAAAATGAAATGTGCAGTAACAAACATCAAAGGGTTCAGATAACTTGCACTTTACAAATGTAAGTGGATTAAACATAATGAAATTAAGTGACAACATGGTTTAGCTTATTTTGAATGAAGTAAATTTAACAAACAGCAAAAATCTTTTTTGAGAGAGAGAGAGAGAGAGAGAGAGAGAGAGAGAGAGAGAGAGAGAGAGAGGATTTTTTCTTTCTAAAATACTGTCTCGTCTTCCAGCTAAATATACAGACAGATTTAAGTAAGCCCTTTGTAGGCTGATTACCCTAGAAACCACCGAAACATTTCTCTGTTTGTATGATTTTGACCCAGTGGTGTCAGTTTGGGGCGCATCTGTTTGTTTGTGCAACTGTGTCAGACAGTTCAGGAAGTCATTTGTTTTTGCAGTTTCATTTGGTGAAGCAGAAAGTACACAATTCACTTTTATCTTAGATGGTCTTAAGAAATATCACTACATCTTCAGAAAATATTGTACATCATTGTAAAACTGTACTCAGATGTGCCAATTTTGCAATCAATATGACATTTTATATGACTAATTTATCTGAGTTATTATGTCCACATTTTTTATCTCTGTCTCTCACCTTTTGTGAACTTTTCAATCTTTTATGTCAGATTTGGAGAAGCATTTGAGACAACCTTGAGGTATGAAAGAGCTGAGGCATAAAACATTCCTCTTGTACATGCTTTTATACGGTGACCTGGAGGGGACATGTTCGGTTCACTTAGTTTTGTCGTGGCCACAACATATAAACTCGTGGGAACGTCATAATATCTCGTTGGCACGAGATCGTATGTTGAGGGAACGGCATCCCGTTTCTCGTGGCCACCCGTTTTATAACATGTGGGAACCGAATCTTCACACGCGACACAGGCTCCTCCTTTTATCCCAGTCATAATTTACTTTGTTATTTGTTAATTTAAGTTTCTCAGAATTTGTTTTTGTGCATTGCCTTAAACGGGACTTTATTCGTGACCCGAGTATTTCATTCAAGCCAGCAAATTTCTGACGAAAAAGCCCATTCAACTTAAGAATGCGCTTCAGGTGTCTTTCACTTATAACGTACTCATGTCTTAATGCCAGAGACCGCACTATATTTTTATATGACATTCCTAATTCAAAGTAAAATGTTATTCATCAGTCATCTCCATCTCCGACTGCTGTTTATGTACAGTATTGACCGGTGTGGTTCCCTTAACATAACACGAGAAAAATAAATTGTTCCCTCAACATATGATCGCGAGGCCACGACTTTACATCGCATGGCCACGACATAATGAACAGCTCGGGTAAAATGGCCACTAATGAGGTTCATGGAAGGAATGCTAACAGATATCCGGCAGTCATTCTGAAGTACCTGGAACTTAACTCGACTTGCTTTCCTAATAGGCTCCTGTTGCAACCGCTAGCCCGTGATCTACAGGCAAGACATGAGTTATTGTGATCATCAGTTCATTGGCACTCAAAGAGGTCTGCGGAGGTCAACCACAGCTTAGCTGAATGAGAACTGCCTTTGAATTTCTATTGAGTAACAGTTCTTTTCTCCCACGTCTCCTTTGTCCTTCTGAGAATCTACAAGTGCTGTAGAAAGTTTCTGGTTTGGGAAGCATGCACTTAACTATTGTGTGTTTTAGCATTCCTGCAATAAAAGGCCTTTGCATCAGATTTGTTCCATTCCCCTGAAGATAAGTATTTGAAAAGATCAGCTTAGAAAGACGGACTGCAACTTTCATAAATGAAGTGCAGTTAGATAATTGTAGGTTTGCTTGAACAACCATTAATAAAATGGCCATTTTTAAAGAGCAACAAAGCTTTTTTTTTATGGATTCATCCAGTTTTTCTCTATATGCATTTCTATGCATTTGTGTAGCAGGAGAGATTGGAGTGGGAGCGGAGAGTGTTGACCTCAGATATAGTGGTAGTGGAGGTCAAGAGACCCACGAGTCCCAGAGCATCTCAAATGGATGCTCCAAAGAAACAGCACTTTGCAAGTGAAAAGAGGGTGAGATGTTATATAAGCAATATACATTTTCCAGGAAAAGAAGTCAAAGTCTTGTAATGGTCATTGATGAGTACATCCAACAGTGCTGGACATGTTTGGTAAAAAAACAATAAGAACTTTGCTTGGAGTCTCACTTTCTGGCCTGAGATTGTTCATTTTGCGACTTAGGCAGTTTTTAAGGGTTCTTGCCTGTAGGAAATAAATAATGAACTGCTGATTAAAAGATCACCAGCACTGTAGAGATCCAATAAAAACAAGTCCCTGCATGGAAATAGACTGTGTTGAACAATAAGTTTGAATACAGAATGATGGTGAAAGAATCATTAGCTGATTTAATTACCACACTGTTCATTGATCGACATCAGATGTGAACTTGAGGTCGTGAAATTTGCATGAATACACAGAGTTGGAAATCAATGGGTATTATTTAGCTTTAAAGAGTAAGATAAATAAATATTCATTCTACTTTAGTTCCGAAAAGAAAATCATTTCGCAATGAAACAAATGTCGTTAATTTGCCATGCATTGTTGTGGTTGCACTGGTTTATTCATCATGATAAATGGTTTGTCAAAACACTCTGCAGTTGAGTTTTGTAAGTAACATTTAAGACTGCTGATGCACCTCATGAAAACTGTATACTGAAATTATTTATTGCTTTGAGAGATACACATTTAATCTTGGCATGTCTATACAATATGCACTAGCTTGTAAGGCACTAACACAAAGCTATTACTGAACCGTAAGCCAACAGCTAGTATGGGAAATGTCAGGGGTAGTGTAGAGTCATTCAGGCAGGAGATGAGAGCAGCAAGGTGAACTCTGATCTGAGGAGCTAAAAGATTACCAATAAACACAAGAAAACAAGGGCTTTTGCTGCCGCCCTTGACAATAATGCAACGTCTGGACTTTGAAAGGTACCGCACAAAGATTGGACCACTATAAAGCTCAGAAACGGCAATGTTTTTTGAATGCGTAAATCGATTTGCTTTTAAATGTCATGGACAGTCAAGGCAGGAAACCACACACAAGCAAACTCAGATGTTGTTATAACTATGACGTTTTTCATATTCAGATTCATCTTCGTTGTATCGGGCATTTATTTAGCTGGTGGTTGTAAGGTTATGTGCCTTGAGTTATCAAAAAGTCACCCAGTGTATATGTCTGCATTTGTGCACTTGTCCATAGTGGTAAAAGTCATCATCCACACATGAACACGTTAAAGTTTCAGTGATAAATCATCGGTTATGTTTGACATTAGTTCACTCCAGGTTGTGGGTCTTAAAAAGGATGAATGAAACCCTGTGATTGAACAACATGAAACGAAGCAGTGATTGAAAAGAAAGAGGCACGTCTAGGCCAGGGGACAATCAGTGGGTCTTTGTGCAGTTTTCCCAGCCGGTAATGACATCTGGAACGCCTCGTGCATAGAAATAGGCATTAGTGCTCGGGCAGAATCCGGTGTGGCTGCAACTCTACAAAGATGACAGAATCCACACAGCGAGCGTCTGCGGGATGGGGGCCTATTAGAGACCGAGATCTGTTAGAGCTGCTGACAGACTTGAAAAGAAAGACTTGAGAAGATATTACCTCCAATTATGGGGCTTCCTGACCAGTGTGATCAAGTGTAACTGGGAAGGCTGAGCCCTTTCATACTCTCGACACGTCAACTTGTTTTTCAGAGGTCCCACGATGATATAGAATGGCTTTCTTTCCTCATTCCTTCATCCCTCGATCTCCACATCCTCGTCCTCAGCCCTCTCATCTCTTTTCCTTAAAGATCAGCGATGCAGGGCAGAGTGTTTCAAAGTCCTGAGAAAAAACACCCCACGTTCTCTGAAACGGAAAGTGTTTTTGTGGGGGACTCAACTGCGAAGTAGACCTCATCCTGTCAAATTGCAAATTTAATCCTATCCAGCATGTGCAAATGGTTGTAATCCCCACTGGGACACAATGGTCTGTTCACTACTCCTCCAACCCCTGCCTCATCTGGCTGGATTATAATGTTTCTATTTGAGTAATGATTGCCAATTACACATCTTTATATAATGGCCCTATTGCCATTTGGGTCTGCGCTCAAGTGCATGTTTAAGGATTTTATAAGCAGATGGAACATGAACATGATTATCATCCCCTCAATCAACTAGCCAACCAATAAATCAATTAATAAGTGAACCACATAGCCAACCAGTCAGTCAATCCGTGGTCTGTGACATCAGTGGTCCAATTAATCAACCAGTCAACCAACTGTCAATCAATTAGTCAACTAACCAACTCAGTAACCACCCAAACTACATTACCAACCAGTCAGTCAATCCCAGTAATTCTCGTCTGTGATATTAGTGATTTCAATCAACCAGTGAGTCAATCAATTGCCCAATCAATCAACAAGCCAATCAGTCATTCAACTAACTAACCCTGCTTCCCAATGTCCATACTATCCATCCTAAATAGTATGTGAGAATAGAATAAGTGTGTCCCAAAGCATTTTATGTTGAAAAGAGTATGTCAAAAATCCCTGGATGGTCTACTATTTCTGGTAGATTTTGCAATAACAATGTGGACTTTTATAAAGATCTGTTTGGCAATTAACTTTTAAATGCATAATTTTGCATTACTATGAGGAGAGTCCACATGATCAACATGCTGCTGCATTTCTCTCCAATACGGTTGGAAATGAAATTAAATGAAATGTGGAGGATTTTAACTGTGACACGATGATTGACAGGCGTGTTTACTGTGACAGGATGCGACAGAGAGCAACCGTTGAAGACGCTATTGTATGACGTGCTAGTTTGTCCCAAAGTTTGTCTACTCTTTTGCTAAACACTCAAAAGTATGTACTTTTAGAGCGTAGTATAAGTAGGCGAATTAGGACACAGCACAACTCACCAACCACACCCAACTCCTGTATCAACAAGCCAATCAGTCAGTCTGACAACTAACCAACTCATCAACCACCCAAACTACATTACCAGCCAGTCAGTCAATCCCAGTAACTCTGGTCTGTGACTTTAGTGATTTCAATAAACCAGTCAATAAATCAATCGGCCGATCATCCAACAAGCCAATCAGTCATTCAACTAACCAGCCCTGCGTCTCAATGTCCATACTATCCATCCTAAATAGTATGTGAGATTAGAATAACTGTGTCCCAAAGCATGTTATGTTGAAAAGAGTACTAGGGTACTGGTTTGAAAAAATCAAACTCCTGAACCAACCAGTCAAACTGTCAGTCAGTCAGTCAGTCAGTCAGTCAGTCAGTCAATCAATCAATCAATCAATCAATCAATCAATCAATCAATCAATCAATCAATCAATCAATCACCTGACCATCCAACAAGCCAATCAGTCAGTCAACTAACCAAGTCATCAACCACCCAAACTACTGTACCAACCAGTCAGTCAGTCAGTCAATCTCCCTAACATCCATCAAGCCAATCAGTCAGTCAACTAACCAACTCACCAGTCAGTCAATCTTAGCATCTCTGATCTGTGACATCAGTTCCTGACACTGTCAGGCTCAAAGTACCTTTTCTGTGATTTTCCAGTAATCTGAGTGGCTTGATTTGTCTCAGCTAGAGGGGATAAGCACTGATTGCCTTCCCCAGGTCTTGATGGCAAGTCGGAGTGCTCTCCCCTCAGAAGGAACGCGCTCCTCTGGGGACTGATTGGCTTCTTGGCCCTCACAGTGCTGGCTGACATGTTAGCTGTGTAATGCCGGTACACCT
Source organism: Squalius cephalus (assembly GCF_949319135.1). Lineage (NCBI taxonomy): Eukaryota > Metazoa > Chordata > Actinopteri > Cypriniformes > Leuciscidae > Squalius > Squalius cephalus. Next base: position 34,888,423 of record NC_137136.1, on the reverse strand, counting down.
GACAAAGCCCTCGTGATTGGAAGACTTTCTCTGTCCTGCCGAGCCTGAAGTATATCAGTTATCTTGTGTGAATTTGCCCCAGTTCGCAAATGTTGCGTCCATGGTGGATTATCAAAAGGTGATGGATGTTTCACCCGGTGGACTCCTGACAATATTTGGGATGATGAAGAGATGAGTTGGTAACGAAATAACAGGACAGAAATGTTCCCTGCACACAGTGTTCAGACCATCAACAATACAGCTTTTATTGCGTTGCATATTTTTATAGCAAATCGAGCAACGTTTTTTGTCAAACAAAGGAGTGAATTCACTGAACAGATTAATCATTTTTGCACACTGCATTTCATTGCAAAACCTAGCAGTAATCCAGTTTAACCAGGTGCTAAATGCACTGAAAAAGCACTGCACCAATATGTAAATAAAGTAATTCTCATTGTTTTCTGCGCAAACGTGCCTAATTTCTATGTAAATTAGTCTCATTATATATTGTGCCTTATTCACAAATCTCTAGTTTTCTGTCATAAATACAATTTGCCATAAGCACCGCACAAGCAGTAAACTGCTTTTCATTGAACAGAGACGTTTGTGTACAATTTCTATTGATCATGGCAGCACTCATTCATTAAATGATGTAGAAGAGCATTTTAGGCGTATATCCAGATGCAGATGAATGCACTTGCAGCATTTTAAAGAGCCGATTCAGGTGCTTGGATGACAGTGGCGGAGGAATACTGTAGCGCAAAGTCTCGCTTGAATTTCAATAGCGTGACACTTTGGCCCTGTTTACACCTAGTGTTAAGATGCGTTTTGGTCAATCGGATAACAAGTGGACGACGCTAAATAGGTGGTAAACGGTCGAAAATGTTTGGAGCTTGTCCACTTTTAACCCCTTCCAGAGGTAGTTGTAAATGCATTAGACGGGATTACTCTCGTAGTGTAGACGCTCATGTGGTCGAATGTGTTCGAACAGCCACAAAAGACTGTCTTCTCTCCGCCTATACTGACCTGATGAGTAAACATTATGAGACGAGCGCTAGCCAGACGTGATTTAAACTGTCGCCCGAAGACCCAAGTTTGGTTTGATCTTAATCAAGTGATAAAGTGTCGTTTGGCCTGCTGGAATTCCCTGTTATGTGAGAGAAGAATGACTGATGACACTTACCGAAACCAGATTGCAGTTACTGACACTGTAGAAATATGGTGTTTTTTTATTGTTTTTGCACATTTAGAATATATATTTTTTTTTTTCTATTACAAATTTCATACATGTGACTACTATGATCTTAGTAATGCCTTTAAATTCTGAATACTAACAATGGTACATTTTCATAAGGCAGTTAAAAAAAAAAAAAAAAAAGCCTTTGAAGCCTGGCCCCCCATCATGAATTCAGGACGAAGCGATGACTTTTTCTTCACCATAAATATGTTCAATTATAATAAACTTAAATTGAAGTAAAAAGTTCAGTAATTAAGGGTCTAATGAAAGATCAATATCAATGAGTCGGTCAAAATTAAACATTGCCTTATATATAAACTAACTTTTTATAGATTTTATTAACGTAAAAAAATAAATAAAATAAAAATCCAATCTTAAAATTAACCGCATTTGCAATTCAATAATATTTATTATTATTAATTTCTGTTGAGAGAAACACAACAATGTATCTTGAATGATTGAACAATGCAAGATTTTATTATTTATTTTTTATTATTTAGAACATTTATATTTCCACTTATTTCCACATATTTCTATTTATTTTACATATTTAGCAAGTTTATGTATGGATTTCAAAATTGAGACTGTTTACAGATCGCATGCTGAAATTAGAGCGATTGCCTAATATATGTTTGCAGAAAATGAACTAATAAACTACTAATACCAGATTGCAGCGACCACATTGCATGAATTGCATTGATGTGCATTTCATAATACACAGATTTTGAGGGCATCACTATTTGATTTGCGTAATTCCAGCGTATTCCAGTGAATAAGCGGCGCTATCCTTTGTGCATTTAGAACGAGCACGAGTTACTTTTTACTCAATGGCACATTAACTTTGAATGAATGTGTACTGTACTTTGTTAGGGTCAGTTGATGAAATCTCAGTGTTCTGCTCTGACATCAGCCAGACATGCGTTAACGTCAGGGCAGAGCATTGTGGGAATGTACGGCCAGAATAGATAAGTGCTAGTTGCTATCTGGCTGTCAGGTTTTGAGCAATGAATGACATGGAAACCAGCTTTTCTCAACTATCACAAAATGGAGGCACTCTAATGACTTTTTTAGCAAGGCAATTTTAATAGAACATCTCTAATAGCATTCACAATAATTTCATTTGGAGACATGATTGAAAGTAAGAGAATCTGGAAATGAAAGGAGGAAAAAGCCATTTTCTCTTTTGTTAATCTATATGAAGGACTCGATGTTCTTTTCTTTAGTGTATTATTCTCGTGGGACAGAGCAAGTTTCTTTTCATTGTGATGTGTACTTCTGCCTTGAATCTTAGGCAATCCATCAGAGCGTTCAAGACATTTATCAGACAAATAGAGGAACAACATGTGCAAAAAAGTGACTGCAAGGGAATACGAAATACAGGACAGCACATCGGTAACAAACATTGAAGACAAACTCACATTATTGACTTTAATGATAGCAAACAGACTCTTGGTTTACAGAAGTTAGTGTTTGCAGGTGAACTTAGATTGACCTTTCCTTTCCAATCCACTATAAACGGATGCAACTGGTGATAGAGGTCAGTGTTACTACACCAATATGACATATATGGAATAAAAAAAATAAAAAAAACTATTTATCTCGCATCATTCTGACTGTTTTCCCCCTCAGAATTGTGATATAAACATGCAATTGCAACATAAAGTCTGAATTGCAAAAATATAAAAAAATAGAGTCAGAATTATTAGATATAAACTCACAATTGTGAATTATTAAGTCGGCATTTTATACACAATTATAAAGTGAATTACAAAGTTGTGAGATAAAAAGTCGCAATTACCTTTTATTACACTTTCTAAGTGATCTTATGAACCACTGACAACTCCTAAATAATGCAATAATTCATGTACAGTTGAAATTGATCATTAGTAAAGTATGAAAATACAATTATTAAACACATTATAGATATGCTTAAAATAAAAAATAAAGCCTTTATAGTTGCATTTATAAACTGCTTAATAATGTCTATTAATGCTTTATAAATGATGAATTAACTGTTTACTAATGCTGTTATTATAAAGAGTTACCAACATTTTAACATTTAGTTTTTAAACATGAAACATTTTATTATGTTTATTAATCAATTTTCCTTGTGAGGACGAGCAGAAAGTCCTCATAAATCAGGGCATCTCAAGATTTACTATCCTTGTGGGGACATTTGGGTCCTAGCTAAACACACACACACACACTCAATCCACCAAACCTTCTGTTAAAACTCAGCCCAATATTAACCACACTCGTTGGCCTTAACATTCATTTAAATAGTTTAGGGTTCAGTTTTAGACTTCAAAACACATTTTGCAGCAGAGAGAACATGCAGTGGGAACATAATATCAAAGTTGAAGATAAATATCCTGCTGAGTTACACGAGTTACACGGCGTGTTTCAAGCATCCCATATTCTCCTTCATTTATAATGATCGTTTCTGGATAGATTAAACATGTGTTGTGTTGAATATTGCCACGATGCACCGCAACTCTTTTTGGTAGGTGTTCTTTATCCGTTTAGCTTTTGAGTGGAAGCATAAGCTTCTTGTTTTGCAGGATAATCTCTAAATCTTGTAAAAGTGCATAATTTATCTATTTATTTAAAGTTGCGGCCTTCCCCTTGATGTGTGCAATTGCATTTCAGCGGCTGCCATCTATTATCTAATCTTTCTCTAAATGAAGTGGCGACTGTAGCCACAGGCAAGTTCATGTTCGGTTAAAATGGAGTCCTACTTTTTTTCTCCGTCCCCAAACTCTCTGCATTTACTCCGCAGCCCTTCGGGTAAAAGCTGGAATTGTGTCTAGCTGGATCTGTGCCCTAATGTTTTTGTCAGCGGCATCTCTTCACACATTCTCTCTTTCCATTCAAGAGGAAGAGATGAGCTCTCTTTTCTCCTGCAGCCTTCCTCTACAATTATCTAGTTCCTACATTGTTCATGCATTTGCATGCAAGTCGTTTTTTTTTCTGGTTTTCCTGTCTTGCCCTGTGAAAATTTCCTCTCTATTGTCCCCTCAGAGAAGATTACAATGTGACAATACCGAATTTGTATAATTAAACGTGCTAGTGCGGAGGACTACGTGTCTGTGTTGATGATAGACCTGAGTCGCTGCGAGAGAGGAGAGGGCGAGGAAAATAAATCCTGATTGCTCTCTAAACTGCATTAACATAAGAAGTGGAAGTCAGTTGCAGAAGAACAGTTTGCAGTGGCGTTGCATGTTTGCTCAGTGAAGACCGGGTGAGGGCCTTTAAAACGGATGGAGATTCGTGAAGGGCATGTTGAGCAGAAGAAACAGATGAGCGCGATTTGTCTGATGTGTTCAACGATGGTGAACGGGGAGATTTGTTTGCATTCTCAACAAAAAAGACCCCTGGAAATGTCAAGAAATTCTTGACTAAAGAAAAACCAGGTTAGCCCTTTGCACTCGGTTGGATTGGAGACATTGCTGATGAGAAATGCGTTCGGACAGTTGACCTGCGTGGACTTGTCTTTTCTCAGACTAGTAGAAAGAAAACATCCAAAATACACATTTGAGTGTTTATTGTATTGCATTTGTTTCCGTACGATTACAACACACATCTTGAAAGGCCGTTTTCTCAAAGAGATGTCCTCTTCAGTAGCAGCGCGTCCTGAAATGTTATGGCTCTGCAAATGAGTCGAATTAAATATTCAATCATTCGCCCAAATTTCCAGAACAGAAATCTGAACATTGAATCAAGAATTCTTGTTTAATTTTGTTGACATTAGAGGTCAAGGTTTTTCCAGAGGGGATTTCTCTCTTTCTCATTCCATCAATCAAAAATTACTGTCAACAGCCAGAAAAAAAAAAAAAAAAAAATCACCATATTTTAAGTAGGGCCTAATAAAGTGTTACATTATTGATTATTCATTACATTGAGCAACCCCACCCCTAAACCGACCCATTTATATATATTTGTAAAACACACAATATAACAGGCAGATACGACTACAGATACAATTTATTCAAAACGTACAGTTTGATTTGTGTGAATGGATCGATCACCGTCTCCATCTGCTGTAGATCCTGTGCACACGTTCAAAACCCGCTGGACGAAGAAGCCTTGCGTCAGCTTTGATTGTGAAGTGCATTGGCTCTCATGTGTCTCGTGACCGACTGTGTCATGCTAAAGAGTCCGGCATGTCTTCATCTGAATGAGAATGAGATATGACTGCAAAAAAAAAAAAAAAAAAAAAAACTTTTTGAGCTGTATTTACCGCAGAGTTAGCATCTATTGTCATGTCCGACCAGCGGGAAGAGGAAGAACGTATAAAGAAAGCAGTAATTCAATATGCTCAGATTCATTGGCAGCATTAAGAGCATTCAGTTTGGCCAATCAAAGCTGCAGACACGATCTTATTCTTGAAATAATGCAGTGCATATACAGATTTAATTTAGGGTTCCAGCGCATGTTGAGGTAGAAAGAAATGAGATGGCAGATAAGTAAGCTAAAAACTCATTGAACATGAACAATTTAAAATAAAATAAAAATGTGCAAAAGAATTGGGGTCCTGACCAAGCATCCATACAGTGCTATGCATAAGTTTAGACACCCATACTAAAGTTGACTAAAAAGAGGAATAAAAAATCATCTTTTGGAAACTGAACTTAATGCCTTAATTTAAAAAATTAGGAAAAATCCAACCTTTAAGGACACCAATTTTCTTTGTGAATGAATAATGTATCGTAAATAAATAAATGTTCTTCCTTAAAATACAGGGTGCATAAGTTTGGACACCCCTATGTTAAATTCCCATAGAGGCAGGCAGATTTTTTTTTTTAAGTTTTTTTTTTGTTTTTTGTTTTTTTTAGGATACTATGCATCCTGATAAAGTTCCCTTGGCCTTTGGAATTAAAATAGCCCCACATCATCACATAGCCTTCACCATACCTAGAGATTGGCATGGTTTTATTTCAGTTAGCCTAATAGCTGGTTTGATTTGCATTGAGAGATGATCTTATGGAAAGTACCCCATGCCAATCTCTAGGTATGGTGAAGGCTATGTGATGATGTGGGGCTATTTTAATTCCAAAGGCCAAGGGAACTTTATCAGGATGCATAGTATCCTAAAAAAAAAAAAAAAAAAAAATACTTAAAAATAAAAATCTGCCTGCCTCTATGGGAATTTAACATAGGGGTGTCCAAACTTATGCACCCTGTATTTTAAGGAAGAACATTTATTTATTTACGATACATTATTCATTCACAAAGAAAATTGGTGTCCTTAAAGGTTGGATTTTTCCTAATTTTTTAAATTAAGGCATTGAGTTCAATTTCCAAAAGATGATTTTTTATTCCTCTTTTTAGTCAACTTTAGCATGGGTGTCTAAACTTATGCATAGCACTGTATGTGACGAGTTGGGAGAAAGAACAAATGCCTTCATGTACTGTGATTAACTGTGGAAAGTGTAATGATATCTATTAGTTACATTTTATTTTTACCCCTTTTCACATGGATTGTCTTGCATTAAACAGATAGCTCTGACTGTAAATTAAGTTGTTAAAAATATGATTATATACAAGCAATAAGCCATTTAAAATAAGTGTCATCTGGAGCCCCTAGTGACGTATCAAGGCAGTGCCTGAAAAAACCCAATAAGTAGATTCCCACATAAATCATATAACACTGGACCAAGTATGGAGCTAACCACTCAGCTGATTTGCTGCGGTTGAACAGTTGTTTCCTGGGAATAATCTCGTTTTGTACTTCAATAGATGATCACAGGTGTTACGTCTGATTTAAATGTTCTAAACATGCTTCAGTGTAATTGCACGTGCGCCTCTTTGGAGGTTTTGCCATTTGAATTGCATTATGGTTTTGTGCATAAAACAGTCCTTTCATTCTTTCGGCGGTCCTGTAATGACGCTCGATTAGCATTTGTTTGTTTTGTAATTTGGTCTTTGTACCACTATCTTCAATTGTTCGATTATGTTTTATACATCAGATAATAATGAGCACAGTAAAGCTGCTTTTAGTTTGTATCATTTGATTGTAAATTTACCAATGAGCGTTTAGCATGAGTAATGTCCGTGGGCAGGAACACTGTAACAGCGCTGCCTTATGCCATCATAATTGAAGAATAAGTCTCATATGACATGTTTACCCATTAATGGATTTGTCTTGATTAAAAAAAAAAGATCATTTTGTGCACTTTGCTACAGTGTTTGTCGGTTGCATTTATTTTCAACTCATGCAGGCAGATTTTTAAAATGAGGATTTATATTGTGTTCTGCATTGTCATTTTGACATAAATAATTCATACTTATAAGAATGAGTGTCCCTAAAATGTCAGTCTGATCTGACCCATCTGTTATCTGACATCATCATAGGTCAGATGTGTGCAGAAAATCATATTCTTTTTTGTATTATTTGACGTAGGTTTAGAATAGTTTAGCATTTTTATAATGAAAATGCTGATCAAGCTAGTTTTTTTTTCTCCATAGTGTGAGTGAATCTCCAAACAGAAGATATTTTTACATCAATAACATGTCTTTCTCTCTGTGCTGTGTGATCATCTGTTTATTTTGAAAATGATCCACCGTTTCTCTATTTTAACCTTCTTGAAGAAGATGAGAACTTGCATTGCCAACCTGACATTTTGAGTCTGTCTTAGGAGTAATAATAGCATTAATACACACATATTCAGTAATATTTTATTTTTACCAGCATAAGCTGTGTTCTCGGTAGTCTTGGGTGATTTTGTTTTTCACAGTTATCAGCCTAAATATGCAGTTGGTTTCCCAAGGTAGCAGGTGTTTAAGAAAAAGTGTGTAGAATCCGCTGTTCTCATTACAATAATGAATTATCTATGCGGGCTGTCGAAATAAACGCCCGAACCTACAGCTTCTCAGGGTTCACGCGAGCAGTCGTGACATTAGCTATCAAAGCAATGACGGAATATGATATTTAAAACATTATTGATCGTGTTCTCATTGGATTTCTTTTCACTCTTCATGGCTGGAGCACAAGCCCGAGGATGTGGAGTTGGCCGACCGTGCTGTTGCAGTATTGAAAACGAATTATTAGATTTAATGGTATGTAGGGGGAGAAAAGCAATGAATAAATAAGAGGTTATACAGTGGTGGAATTCAAATCAGTTGCAGATTCAATTTTAGGACAGAATGGTAATGTGGAGGCCAGAGAGGAGAAGCCAAGAGAGAGAGCTGTGATTTTCCCCAACACCGCTAGCGTCACAGCGTGCTAATTCAAGTTTCATGCTCCGCAAAAGCAGGCCAAACGACCGCTTTTCATGTCCAACCCTCGGCTGCCAGGGATTTCTTCCATTTTTCCCCAAGCCTATCTACTTTAAGGGGTATTACAAAGTCAATATCGCCTTTAAAAAATGACCAGCGTATCCAGGCAGGGGCTGGATGGTCTTTTGGTGTGTCGTTCGAGTGTCTCGAGGCCTCGTTTTACAGGCGGAGCATCTCTGAGGACTCTTCAAAGCGCCTCGGTAACAAGACTGCAAATGTCTGTGGGTAAAAAGGGTAAAAAGGCCCAGCGTAAATGCTCTCCTAATGACTCTCAGCAGGGTTACCCGCGTATCTTTCATAAAGAAAGAGAATAAAGCCCAGAACCATTACGCCGAGTCCGTGCGAAATCTGGGAGCGGTGTTGGGATTCAACAAAGAGAATACCCATTCTGCCAAATGGGGTGTAATGGGATACATTAGCGTGTTATATGCCTTGCGGTGTACCTGGCAGTCAGATGTTGTTGTGCTTTTTTTGTTGTAGAGATTGTCTCTCCAGATGGTAATTAATGTAATTTTGAATGCCCGAGTGCAAACATGGGGGACGAGCGTATGTTGCTGGGCACGGAGAGCTCTCTTGCTTTAAGGATCGATGAAACTGCAGTTAAACTCCTGAAGTGTGTTTGTCTCAAGCTAGCAGTAATATTTCAATTAGCTTGTGAAATTAGATTTTTTTTTTACATTAGGATACATATATAAATGAAATAAATTAACCACTTTTTTCCAACACAAATGAACCATCACTGAACTGACTTAAGCTGGACTATGACACTATTTTCTTCTAGATCTGCTGTACAGCAGAAACAAACTGTGTTGCATTATTTTCCTGTTATCACTGTAAAGATGCTTTGAAACAATCTGTAATGTAAAAAACTTGATATGTCCGTCCATTTTTAGACCTTTGGGGCCAGATTGCAACAGCGCAAACCCTCTTTTGGCGTTAAAAACAGGATTTACTAAAGACACGCAGTGAAACATTAAGGCTGAAAAGGCGTAGACGGTTATTTTTGCAGCTGACATTATTGCATATGCATTTGTTGGAATTTCCCTTTCAGACGCAACTTTTATTGGAGGAGAGTGTTTAAATGAATCACGCAAGGTGATTTACTAAGCTTTGCGCTAGTCAATTTACTGGTGTTTGCGCCATTATTAACCGCTCAAAAAAGCACGTCTTAAACCTGACGCTAAGTTGCACTGCTCGTGGTAGATTCGTTTTGAGGAGACCATTATTTTCCTGCCCTGAGAGCTCATGTAATGGATGTTTCTCAATCGGAAAAGCTGGATCTCGGCTGCCATGTCATCAAGCTCTGGTCCTTGGAAGGCTGCCTTCATTTTGCGCCATTTTGCCGTGTCTTGAAAGATGCCTCAAGCACATCCTTTGTGTCCTCCAATCACCCACAATCCTTTGCACATATTCATATTCACGAAGAAAAAAAAATGGCTGAAAATTAGTTGGCACTGAGCTCATGCATTTTCATGATGAAATGCAAGAAAAACATTATTCCGGATATAAATGCATGTTGTCAGTTAATGACATAATGCTAAACTACCCATGATGTGCTTTAAAACACTGGGAGACTACACATGATTTACATTCACTGTGTTGCATTAGTACAAAGTCACCTAATATAAAAAGTATTTTTTATAAACAGTAGGTTTCAGTTATTTGCATTAGTTCAATTTTTAAAATCATGTTACGCATTATGTAATTGCCGTCCCCTTTACTCCCGTTTCCATGTGGTTCATTCAGTCAGCAGCTTTTACTTCATTTCTGCAAGATACTGCTGTAACGAACACAACATCTGTCGGATGATTTCAATGTGTTTGATCCCTGTTATTTTGCTTTATGTGATGATTGATTCATTGCAGGTTCCCTCTTACGTCATTTACGCACATGCACACACACTTCATACACAGTGCTGATTGTTGACATGTTAAAATATATAATTTATTTAAATGATGAAGATTTAATATATAGAATATGCTGCAGGTTATCTTGCTTATTGTGAACAGGATCATGATCATTTTAAGTCCATGTCATATTATATTACCAAGAAACTATACTTCTAACCACAGGTTAGTTCCAACCACACAATTTTTTGATGCAATTTGTCAATGTTCGCTGGAACTATGTTTTTGGGAAATGCCAAATCACTGAATTAATGTTAGTGATGACTGAACTTGCGATCATAGTTTTTGCTTTTGGGAAACAGCAACACTGACTCAACCAATGGCGTGAGTTTGGCCATATGTTTGTCTGACTAACGGCTGACTCTAGTTGATAAGACGATTATAACCGAGCTCAATGCGAAGCGAGTCTGAGCGAGAGCAGACAGAGCAGGTTCAGTTTTTACCCTCTCCAACTGATCAGGCCACAGGCTCAGAGGAAGAAAGCTTCTCTTCGACTGGACGTGGTGTCATAAGCAGGAACCGACCGGACCACCACCTGGCAATGGCACCTTCGAGACTCGCACAGGGCAAATAGATCATTGTTCCCCTGGCAAGCAGAAGATGGCATTTGCTAATCAGAAAGTCATCTGTCTGTGGGATGAGCATCAATTAAGGCACTTACACAGCTAATGATCAGAGGGAAAAAAACCTAATGGGTCTATTTAAGGGTGGGATCTCACCTCTATCTGTCCAGCTCAGTGTGTGCACGCTTATGGAGAATGCTAATTTCATTTTGGTGTAAAGTCCTCGCAGTCGACCAAGGTCGTCACCACCTGTTACCTTAATCAACCTCAAGGTGCAATAGTAGCTCGTGGTTTTCTGTCAAACAATTAAGCCTTAATAAATCCAGATGATAGTTAGTTCGAGTGGGAGCACTGAGGCAGTGTGTGTGGAAGTAAACATGAAACATCCTCCTGAAAGCAATTCAATGTTTAATTCAGTCTAAAAATGATGCTGTCATAATTTACTCAATCCTGCGTCGTTCCGAACCCATCTGACGTTTTTCATTTAACGGGTTGTCGAGCTCCAAAAGATGATAGAATGTACTATAAAGGTATTAAAAATGGAGTACAACTTGTGATATACTTTATATATTATACATATACAAATATACATTTTTAATCACTAAAAATCACCAAAGTTCTCTACCAAAGGGTGAATAAATCAAGGTCAAATTTCAAGTTCAAGTCATACATTATCTTAAGCCAACTCATTGTTCATTGACTACTATTATCATCCCATTCATGGCTTTATCTCCCCGAAAATTGTAAACACTGAGTCTTCCAGACACCATCAAAAGTGTGTTGGACATGTGTGTGTTGAACGTGCAGGAGCTGAAAACTGAGACATGAGTCGGACACTTTCTGCTTCCCGTAGTGACGCTCGCGCTGTGTTTGCATACTTTATGAAGTGAATAGATGCAATATTTGTCAAATACAGTACATAGACTTTTCAGAGACATTTTTCATTCAATACTTTATGCACTGCTTAATGAATCTTATACTTCACCTTTAAAGTGAATATTTGGCTCGAAATAATAAAGTAGTGGCGCTTGTTTTCATCCATTGTGAATGACATTTTGTATGCATTTGGCAGACACTTTGTCTTACACTGCATTCAATATATTCATTTGAATCAAACCACAACCTTGCTGTTGCTAATGCCACAATACTGAATGAGCTGCAGGAACACTGTATATCATTTGATTGGATAGTGGATGATATTATTGGTTAATATTATTTTTCTCCATCCGCATGACCTTGGTTACACACCGTATTTTCCAGAAAATAAGTCACATTTTTTAATAATCTGAAACGTTCTGCAACTTATTTTCCAAAGCAACTTATATAATGCAATTAACGTCGCAAAACGTGTGGCAAAGTGCACATATTAGGATTTGTGCTGAATGAGAGATGTACATGAGTCCATGTTTATTTGTATAGCGCGTTTCCCACATTCAGTTCTTTAGGCTTGGTGATTATAATAAATGGTTAACACTTTACAATAAGGTTCATTAGTAAACATTAGGTAACTACGTTAGTAAAAATGAACTAATAACGAACTGCACGTATACAGCATTTATTAATCTTTGTTAATGTTAATTTCAACATTTATTAATACTTTATTAAAATCTTGTTAACATTAGTTAATGCACTGTGAACTAACATGAACAAACAATGAACAGCTGTATTTGTATTAACTAACGTTAACAAAGATGAACAAATACTGTAACAAATGGATTGCTCATGGTTAGTTCATGTTAGTTTATACATCAACTGATGTTAACTAATGAACCTTATTGTAAAGTGTTACCAATAAAGGTTTATAATGAATGCCTCTATAATGTATGATTGTTTTATATTTTACAATCCTGTTCTGTTCTAAATACTCTTGAATTCAAAGGATTTATTGTGGAGTGAGGGGAACTAAAATACAGTTTAGTTAGAAGTGAAATATCATTTCTTTCACTCTTTGTAAAAGAGGGTGAAATGTGACTTTTCTTCATAAGACCCAAACAGAGTCAGTGTTTATTTTCTACACTGACTTTGACGTTGCATTGAAGCGGCGGGTGGGAATCCTGTCGGACGCTGGATGGTCACTCCATGTAGACACTGACCTAGACTGACATTATCACACGCTGTCTCTGGATGTTCGATCGGCTAAGGGTGACCCTGCTGACAGCCGACCTTATTCAACACCTGCTCTTCCTCAAATCAGAAAAGCGTACAGCTCTCAATTACTCAGAGGACATTACATTTTACAAAGCGGTTAAGTAAAACCCACGTTCAAAACAAAAAGCAGGCCCTGTGTTTCTGTGAGCCTCGCGCTCAGCCATCAGGCGCATCTCTCTCGATGTGACATGACACACAGATGTGAGGCTGGGACTCGCTGAAGGCTAGATGGAGGGCGTAGCGTGATATTAGGGGTTTCCTCTTTAGGAACATGTCGCTGTGCTTCGGGACAGGCCTGCCAAAGGGGGCGACGGACCCACAGCTAGGGGTTAATTGCACCACTGGGGAAAAATGCCTCCTTTGATTCAATGCACAGTTGATCGGGTGGCTGGTGACAGGGAAAGAGAGCGATGTCTGGAGGAGAAGAAGGCCACTGAGAGCAGGAGCTGAAAATAAGTCGAGCTGACAGGGAACACTCCTCCTTTTGGAGGCAATTTCACATTTGTATCCACTTTGACTTACTAAGCTGTTATTAAAGAGAGAAAAGGGGGCAGATGTTCTTACGTGAAGCATCGGGGTTTGAGGACCATTCCTGTTTGATCGCGTGATTATCGGCTAGAGACTAAAACAATCGCAGCGCTGTTTGCTTAATTGATAGAGAAGAAGCAGTGGAAAGAACTGAGGGAAGAGATACAAGACGTGTAAGGAAACAGCAGTGGGTATTTGTTCATGCACATCCATTGTGTACGTGGCCAACTTAAATATCTTATTACATAAACATTAAGCATGAGCTCATTAGATGAAACACAGATATTTTTTCGATTTCTTTTGTGGAGAAGATACATCATAACTCAGCACAGTGGGAAGTCACGAGACTCAAAACAAGAAGAAACTATTTAATTGTCACATTATTCGTTTCAACAACATGATTTTAGAGTTGAAGGCGACCTTCATCTTGGGCCTGAACTGTTGCTAATGCAGATTTGACAGAAATACAGTTCATTGCTCATTCTGTAGGAATCATTTGAGAAACTGAAACACCATAGGCATGGTTGACTAAATCAAAAATAGAAATTTTTAACTAGAAAAGACTCCACAAATGTACCTCTATATGAAATTCACTGTGATTTCCAGCTGAACTGAACACTAGAGTTAGTAACACAGTTTGAATGCAGGGGCAGATTATCGATACATAAAGACTTCATTTTGCATGGTTCCTTGCACAGTACCATTTTATGACACTTTCACCATAGTGCAAGATTTTTTGAACACCAATCATGATAAAAGAGCTCAAAGACTTGTAGAAGCATCTAAATTACATGGTTGCTTCAGCAAATGCATTTGTATCTCACATTTGCTTTTCCTAACACTATTTTTTTTCAAACGTGATCATTAACCTTTTAACACCACTGATTAGTAGATACCTAGAACATAATGTACCATTGCGAGTTTATGATAAAAGTAAACATGCTTTTAGCACCACACACTGGATAAGTATCGCGGAAATGCGCAAAAAGCAACATAATGTAATTTTGATGTCTGCATATGGCTCTGGTCTTTCTTCAATGTACATCTTTTGGATTTTTTCACCCATTTTACTGTCCGCCAGGTGAAAATTGTAAATCCAATTGCTTTGAAAAGTAATAGCACACCTCTCCTGAACAAGCCTCACAATTCATGATACCTTTCATGTCTTCAGCACAAGTACGGTTATGCGGCAAAGGGCTTGAACAATAATAATAGTGATTTAGCAAGCAAACATGATTAATAAATCAGTTCGAATATAAAGTCTGTGATCCTGATTACAGTCATTCGTCTGCATCACTTTGAATCCTGAAAGAGTGTTTGTGCTCTGCTACTGTTGGATGTTTATTAGGTCTGACATGCACTGACCACATGAACCCAGACCCACAGTGCCTGTGATGAGCGTGAGTTTCTGTCATGCTCGCTCTCCCCTCGGCAGTAATTAATTTTCACATTTAACTGGGAGGCAAAACGCTGGTGTCCTGGGACGTGGCGCATGCCACTAACCCACACCCTGGATTCCGGGGATTAGGATAATTAGCCCCCGGAAGATTGCGTAGACAGATGGAGGAGACCCATCCCTCCCTCTCTCTCTCTCTCGCTTTGTCTGTCTTTCTTTCAGCTAAATGAGGGGTGTTTCCACAGCACGCGTCTCCTGTGCTCGTGTGGTTCTGCGGGAGGCCTGCGAGTTCAGAGGGGGTTTGTTCATACAGGATGAAAAGATTCACAAGAGTATTGATTGAAATGATATAGTGGAGCTGTTTGCTTGGGAGGTTCATATATGGATCTTTGCAGGCCTTTCATCTTCAGCGTGTGTGTGTGTGTGTGTGTGTGTGTATTGCATGTTGATTGAAATGCCAGTGCTATCACAGACAGCTATACAAAAACTCAAAATAATAAGATTACAATAAAGTATGATAAAACAAAAATAAAGAAAGTTTGTCCTTTCAATTATTATTCATCTGTTCATCAGTAATTGTAAATTATAATAAATTGTATTATATATTATATATACATATTATATATATTATATATATATACACACACACACACACACACACACACATAGATATATATATATCACTTCCATGGCCTCGGTTTTATAAAATCAAGCGCCAAGGCATGCAGACTGGACTCTAGATCAGTGGATATGTGTTCTCTGGAGTGACAAATCTGTCTGGGGTGGGGGGTGGAGGGTGGAGGGGGGTTATGGTGTGGGGTTGTTTGGTGGAGGGGGGATTATGGTGTGGGGTTATTTTGTGGAGGGGGGATTATGGTGTGGGGTTGCTTGGTGGAGGGGGGTTATGGTGTGGGGTTGTTTGGTGGAGGGGGGATTATGGTGTGGGGTTGTTTGGTGGAGGGGGATTATGGTGTGGGGTTGTTTGGTGGAGAGGGGATTATGGTGTGGGGTTGTTTGGTGGAGGGAGGTTATGGTGTGGGGTTGTTCGGTGGAGGGGGTTACGGTGTGGGGTTGTTCGGTGGAGGGGGTTACGGTGTGGGGTTGTTCGGTGGAGGGGGGGGTTACGGTGTGGGGTTGTTTGGTGGAGGGGGGATTATGGTGTGGGGTTGTTTGGTGGAGGGAGGTTATGGTGTGGGGTTGTTTGGTGGAGGGGGGGTTATGGTGTGGGGTTGTTTGGTGGAGGGGGGATTATGGTGTGGGGTTGTTTGGTGGAGGGAGGTTATGGTGTGGGGTTGTTTGGTGGAGGGGGTTACGGTGTGGGGTTGTTTGGTGGAAGGGGGGGGTGGAGGGGGGATTATGGTGTGGGGTTGTTTGGTGGAGGGGGATTATGGTGTGGGGTTGTTTGGTTGAGGGGTGATTATGGTGTGGGGTTGTTTGGTGGAGGGAGGTTATGGTGTGGGGTTGTTTGGTGGAGGGGGGATTATGGTGTGGGGTTGTTTGGTGAAGGGGGGATTATGGTGTGGGGTTGTTTGGTGGAGGGGGGTTATGGTGTGGGGTTGTTTGGTGGAGGGGGTTACGGTGTGGGGTTGTTTGGTGGAAGGGGGGGTGGAGGGGGGATTATGGTGTGGGGTTGTTTCGTGGAGGGGGATTATGGTGTGGGGTTGTTTGGTGGATGGGGGGATTATGGTGTGGGGTTTGGTGGAGGGAGGTTATGGTGTGGGGTTGTTTGGTGGAGGGGGTTACGGTGTGGAGTTGTTTGGTGGAGGGGGTTACGGTGTGAGGTTGTTTGGTGGAGGGGGGTTACGGTGTGGGGTTGTTTGGTGGAGGGGGGTTACGATGTGGGGTTGTTTGGTGGAAGGGGGGGTGGAGGGAGGATTATGGTGTGGGGTTGTTTGGTGGAGGGGGGTTATTGTGTGGGGTTGTTTGGTGGAGGGGGGGTTACGGTGTGGGGTTGTTTGGTGGAGGGGGGTTACGGTGTGGGGTTGTTTGGTGGAGGGGGGGTTACGGTGGGGGGTTGTTTGGTGGAGGGGTGTTACGGTGTGGGGGGTTACGGTGTGGGGTTGTTTGGTGGAGGGGTGTTACGGTGTGGGGTTTGGTGGAGGGGGGGTTACAGTGGGGTTGTTTGGTGGAGTGGGGTTACGGTGTGGGGTTGTTTGGTGGAGGGGGGGTTACAGTGGGGTTGTTTGGTGGAGGGGGGTTACGGTGTGGGGTTGTTTGGTGGAGAGGGGTTACGGTGTGGGGTTGTTTGGTGGAGGGGGTTATGGTGTGGGGTTGTTTGGTGGAGGGGGGATTATAGTGTGGGGTTGTTTGGTGGAGGGGGGATTATGGTGTGGGGTTGTTTGGTGGAGGGGGGTTATGGTGTGGGGTTGTTTGGTGGAGGGGGGTTATGGTGTGGGGTTGTTTGGTGGAGGGGGTTACGGTGTGGGGTTGTTTGGTGGAAGGGGGGGTGGAGGGGGGATTATGGTGTGGGGTTGTTTGGTGGATGGGGGGATTATGGTGTGGGGTTGTTTGGTGGAGGGAGGTTATGGTGTGGGGTTGTTTGGTGGAGGGGGTTACGGTGTGGGGTTGTTTGGTGGAGGGGGGTTACGGTGTGAGGTTGTTTGGTGGAGGGGGGTTACGGTGTGGGGTTGTTTGGTGGAGGGGGGTTACGATGTGGGGTTGTTTGGTGGAAGGGGGGGGTGGAGGGAGGATTATGGTGTGGGGTTGTTTGGTGGAGGGGGGTTATTGTGTGGGGTTGTTTGGTGGAGGGGGGGTTACGGTGTGGGGTTGTTTGGTGGAGGGGGGGTTACGGTGGGGGGTTGTTTGGTGGAGGGGTGTTACGGTGTGGGGTGTTACGGTGTGGGGTTGTTTGGTGGAGGGGTGTTACGGTGTGGGGTTTGGTGGAGGGGGGGTTACAGTGGGGTTGTTTGGTGGAGTGGGGTTACGGTGTGGGGTTGTTTGGTGGAGGGGGGGTTACAGTGGGGTTGTTTGGTGGAGGGGGGTTACGGTGTGGGGTTGTTTGGTGGAGAGGGGTTACGGTGTGGGGTTGTTTGGTGGAGGGGGTTATGGTGTGGGGTTGTTTGGTGGAGGGGGGATTATAGTGTGGGGTTGTTTGGTGGAGGGGGGATTATGGTGTGGGGTTGTTTGGTGGAGGGGAGGTTACAGTGGGGTTGTTTGGTGGAGGGGGGTTACGGTGTGGGGTTGTTTGGTGGAGGGGGGTTATGGTGTGGGGTTGTTTGGTGGAGGGGGGTTACGGTGTGGGGTTGTTTGGTGGAGAGGGGTTACGGTGTGGGGTTGTTTGGTGGAGGGGGTTATGGTGTGGGGTTGTTTGGTGGAGGGGGGATTATAGTGTGGGGTTGTTTGGTGGAGGGGGGATTATGGTGTGGGGTTGTTTGGTGGAGGGGGGGTTACAGTGGGGTTGTTTGGTGGAGGGGGGTTACGGTGTGGGGTTGTTTGGTGGAGGGGGGTTATGGTGTGGGGCTGTTTTTCAGGCTTGGCCTCTTAGTTCCAGTGAAAGGAACTCTTAATGCTTCAGCATACCAAGACATTTTGGACAATTTCATGCTTCTAACTTTCTGGGAACAGTTTGGGGATGTTCCTGTTCCAGCATGACTGTGCACCAGTGCACAAACCAGGTCCATACACACATGGATGAGGAGTTTGGTGTGGAGGAACTGGACCGTCCTGCACACAGTCCTGACCTCAACCCGATAGAACCCGTTTGGGATGAATTAGAGCAGATGCTGCGAGCTCGTCCAACATCAGTGCCTGACCTCACAAATGCGCTTCTAGAATAATGGTCAAAGATTCCCATTAACACACTCCTAAACCTTGTGGAAAGCCTTCCCAGAAGAGTTGAAGCTTTTATAGCAGCAAAAGGTGGCCAAATCCACATTAAACCCAACGGATTTCAGAATGGGATGTCTTTAAAGTTCATGTGCATGTAAAGGCAAACATCCCCCAAAATTTGGCAATATAGTGTATATACTTAATTTATATATAATTTGTTATATAATTATAAAACAAGAATGCATTATAATGATTTTTTTTCATGACGCATATCTATTAAAATATTTCAGTGCCATTGTTGTGTCCCAAGATGCACACCAGTGATGATATTTTTTTCTTCTTTTTTTCTAAGGCACGTTTATAAAAACTACTTAAATTTGGTAAAAGTACAAAGGCCTAATCCTGGCTTAATCTCAGCCCTGAAACCAGGCCTTTATGTTCTGTGTGTTTGAACTGTGAGATGGACATCTTGAGTTCTCTGCCAGCACTTCGGACTCTGTCAGGCTCTTAATGAAAAAGAGAGCGGACTGGTTTTGAACCGCTGATGGAGAAAACCGATTAACTCAGTCCAAGAGCGGTGACATAGACGTGAGCTAACAGAACCACCTCAGGTCAAAGAGGAGAGCAATAAATTCACACTGACCTCCTCACTGCTGAAAACAACCTGAGCTCTATTCCAACGGAGGAAGCGTTTAAGACATCATACACACACTCCTGATGAGAATCAAGATAGATCCATGCTTTCATGTTGTTTATGCCAAATTCTGACTCTACCATCTGAATGTTCAGGCAGAAATCGAGACCAGCTGACGTTATTCCAATCTTCTATGGTCCAGGTTTGGTGAGCTTGTGTGAATTGTAGCTTGTTTTTTGTAGCACTGGTGTGTTTCTTCTGCTGCTGGAGCTCTTCTGCTTCAAGGTTGGACGTGTTGTGTGTTCAGAGATGCTCTTCTGCAGACCTTGGTTGTAACGAGAGCTTATTTGAGTTACTGTTGCCTTTCTATCATCTCAAACCAGTCTGGTTGTTCTCCTCTGACCTCTGGCATCAACAAGGCATTTTCACCTGCAGATTTTAGCCCTCTTTTTCTGACCATTCTCTATAAACCTAGAGATCCCAGTAGATCAGCAGTTCCTGAAATACTCAGACCAACAACCATGACATGTTCAAAGTTGCTTCATCAGATCGTCTTGATCGTCTACATGCCTAAATGCATTGAGTTGCTGCCGTGTGATTGGCTGATTAGATATTCGCGTTTATGAACAGTTGAACAGGTGCAACTAATAAGTGGCTGGTGTGTGTGTGTGGGTGTGTGTGTGTGTGTGTGTGTGTGGGTGTTTGTTTGTTTATGTACCTCTCTCATTCAACACAAATCCAAATGTGTGTGTGTGTGTGTGTGTGTGTGTGTGTGTGTGTGTGTGTATAAATTCAATACTCTTTTTGTAAATGTTCTTTTTGAGTCTTGCCAGTATAAATTACTATCCACTTTTCTGCTTTTGTAATTCATGGGTCAAAGAAGATAATTAACAATTCAGTCCAACGACTTACTAATTTGTGGCCTTGTTTTAATTAGTTCCCTCATTTTAGTTACATTATGACCATGTTGTACTAATTCATTCCCTCGTTTTAATTTAAAATAAATTAATAAGTTAGGAGGACAAATGTGTGGTTACGATATCTTGTTTTTTTCGGCTCCGTATACAAGAGTAAATGACTGATTTGTTTTTGGGTGAAGTGACCCGAAATAAACAGCCTTCTATTAGATTGTACTGCATCTTTGAGCACTGAAATACTAGAAAAGAAATAGTGCCTGCTCTGTTTTTACTAGAACTGCATGAGGCGAGAACATTGGGCTTTTCAGATTTGGGTTTTGGTGTTTTTCACAAAATGGAGGAGAGTCTGACAGCAGAAAACAGAGTTAACACTGGAGTCTTTAACGCAGTCAAGTGACAGATCGCACGAGAAGGGGAAATACGATTGTGTGTGTGACGTGTGAAATCACTGACAGCAAATCAGCAGGAATATGAAAAGAAAGCATGTTCATGTTGCAAAATGACAATTTGAATGCGCTTAGACATCCCATCCTGCATAAATCCGACTTTAACATTATCATTTTCTGTGCTATAATGATGATTTATTGGATTGAAGTTCATTCAGAAGGAAAAATGTACAAGCTGTTGTGATAGACATACTATATACAGTCAAACCAAAAATGATTCGACACCAGATATCATTTTTGATATTTTTCATTTATGTAAGTGAGGATCGCAAAATAAAGTAAACTGTGACATATTATACCCAGTATTCATACAGTGACTATCAGTAAAATGTATCAAAATATGGGAGCAAAAATGATTCAGACACTTTGAGCTGATCATGTTTTGCTGAAGTGTGTTTTCTTTAATTGCTAATACTCTTTTCACACACAGACTGAACAAAATGAAGCATTGCTTGGTGATTAGTTGAGCTAAACTGGTATTATCTAATTGTGTAGTTAAATTTAACAGCTGACAGATATTCAACATAATTCATGTGTGAGACAGTCTAACAGAAGGACGGACAAAACCAGTCAAATATCAACTGAGTTCTGCTCATATTTTATTACCATTTTCTATAGCGAATAAACTGTAATAATGTGAGAAATGTTGAAGGTGTCTGAATAAATGTTGGTTTGACTGTAGTCTGCCTGTTTTCACATATATACCTTCCTCATTTTCCTGCGATCAGGATGTTTAAAATGGACTAAAAGTCATGACTTTGACCTCTGCACCCAGAACTTAAGAGATGCATTAAATGCGTTGCATTATCTTCCAACATGCCTTGTTTCACTGTCCTCTTTGTAATACAGCGCACTGGAGTTTTGAGAATTATTACACGACACACAAACAATAACCGACCAGGTGTGGACGGTGTTTCATCAGCCGCTGTCACTCGACGTCTCTCAGGAGAAGCCAATAATGGATGATGTCCATCCTTAACACGTCCCTTACAAACCCAGCGCTTGCCACCCGTGGAAGAGACGAGCGTATGTTGTTTTCCGAGCTTCAGGAGCCTGACGCTCAGACAGATGGCCAGCTTCAGTTTGTTTAGTTGCTTCTCAGCAGAAAAGCCTGAGAAACAAATCGAGCGATGAACATGCGTGCGTGTCATTATGTCTTTGCTATTGCAGATTCGCAACGGCAGCGACCATTTCGCTTATGGGATCAAATCGTATGTTTTTTGTGTGTTTTAAGACAGTGAAGTTATGCTGTTTGGACAATATACAATGAAATGCAGTTCAGCTTTGATAAAAGCATATTCAGAATGAGAATGGCTTATTAATTCTGTATTTTATGAACCAGTTCTCTTCACAACGACATGACCTAGATATTGCTCTGATGAAAACATAAAAAAAAAAAAAAAAGAATTTGAAATGATGCCATGTTTACCATCTACTCATCTTTTCAAAATAACTGCTGTATTTTTTTATTATTTTGTATTATTATTATTATTCTGTTTAATATATTCTTATAGTAGCGGCAAACAGCAAACATGTTTAAATGAGCTTGACATTATTTTGACAAAACAGTTCATTTTAATCATGAAGTTCTAGTGATTAAAACCTTGTGATGTTAAACATCTTATTTTACAGCTATTTTCACAGTTGTGGAATTTTACTATTGATGCTGTAAAAAATAATCATAAATACATTTTACTTTAAAAGACTATACAATGCTACAGTAAAAACCTGTTAATTGATTAAGTTCCTGTACTCTGTACAGTAAAAAAAACTGTAACAGATCTAATGGGACATTTTATATTTTGACAGTCAAATACTGTTAAATTTACATTTTATTTTTAGAAGTGAAAAAAGAAAAAGTCATCCTAATATTTTCTGTGAAACACCATAAATTGACATTTCCAGGATTTTCTGTGACAGCTGATATTTGATGGTTTTTCATTGAAATACCTTCTTAGTTTCTTGTTTTTTTTCAGCTATGTACATATGCATATATATATTCCACATACTATTAATGTTGTCTATATTCACTGTTTGAGTCACAATATCCAGTAAGCATTCTGGTATTCCATTTTGAACATGAAGAGTTTGATATTTTGATTGAAAATAAAATGTTCTAAGCCAATAACCTGAAGTAACACTACCAGCCCTTAGACAAAGTTGTATATTTGCCCTAAAAATAATGGTGATAAATCAGGATAAAATATCACAGATTAAATCATCATGCTTCCTGCTCAGTGTAACCCTACCGATCAGAAAACTGAGCAAATCTAATCCCAGTGAGTAGCAGAACAGTATTAAAGGTCAGACGACTCGTGACCCTCCTTCATTGCATATTGAGCGGTTGACCACAAAACACAACAATCACTGATGCATGGAGTAAAAACGTAAACCGCAAAGGGCAAAATGAGAGAATTTTCCTGTTTGGGCCAAGAATGTGACATTTGTGTGTGTGTGTGTGTGTGTGCGTGTGTGTGTGTGTGTGTGTGTGTGTTTGCGCGCTTATATTTGCTATTTTGTATTTGTACCACATTTGTTAATCTTAGTTAATGCTTACTTCAACATTTACTTGTACAATTTTAAAATCAAATGTGAATGAACAATGAATTGTATTTTCTAATTAACTAATAATAATAAAGATGAATAAATGCTGTAAAATATATATTGCACATTGTTAGTTCATGTTAGTTATTTCATTACCTAATGTTAAATTCCCCCTGTGGCAAAGTCCAGCTTTTAATGTAATTTATGTCTATGTGGTGTTTTTAATGTGTTTTAAGACAAACCATGTGTAAGTTCATAAGTCGACAGCATTGCTGAGTATTTCCTCCTTAAAACTGCAGTGAACCAAAGACAGTCTCAAAAACACGCTTTGAAATCGCTGGTGTTTCTGACGTCACAAACTACCTTGTAACCAATCAGATCAACGTGTGATTGTCAACCAGTGGATCTCTGAGCTGAGTGAGTGAGTGGAGGCGGGGCTCATTTGCATATTCATAGAACCACGTATACTAAATGAGGCAAGGGTGACGAGTTACGCTTCAAGGTATGAAGATTGTTTTTCAAGGAAAAAAACATTTAAATATGTCATTTTAGTGATCAAAGATGAGTTTTAAAGGATAACATTACTGACTACGGGGGACTTTAAGAAATTTTACTCTAAAAATCGTATTGCACCTTTTTTTCTACTGCATAGTGGACAGAAAAACATGTGAAGGGACTCACTTTGAAAATATGCAAGAATATCATGAAAATGGGCTCTTTTTTTATTTTGTGCTAGTAAATAACCGCCCAAAACAGCCTAGTAACCACATTACTATGCCCTGGCAACCACCCGCAACACCCTAGTGGCAATGAGGTTTGCAAGAACAAGCACACCACTTTCTTCAGACAATGTCAAAATAATCCTTAAATTACCTAACATCCATTCATTTTTGCTGTGACAGTAGAGACTCATATGCATGACAAGATTGAGATATGAATTATTGAACAGTCTCATGTTTATGGTGGACTGCTGGTTGTGAACACTACTGTGAAAACACTACATAGCATCAACATGAAGCGCGTCAAACATTTGCTCCAGAGCACAAGTTGTGCTGCTAATGAATAAGGAAAGGGAAAACATGACAAACCGGTTGAGATGAGCCACCAGATGTGTGTGAAGACTCAAACCCAGATCTGCTCAGCACTACCTGTACTATCTCAAACACACACACAGCATGTCAAATGATGGGCATCTCAGGAATATGTGTACGGCAGGAATATGAATATCCTCCGACATCAATTGGAAAAGGGTAATGCAGAATATCAGTGATGACACGTGTGTTTGAGACGAGGTAAAGCACGAATCTAGAGCAGGAACAAAGAGCAGGAGAAAAGCGAGCGACGTGCCACTTCGCTTTCCATTCAGCCGGAAAATTGTAGGCATCCAAATGGCTGATAATTTCAATTGCGAGGCGCACCCTAATCTTCCCTGATTCAAACATAGATTTCTGATTCTTTTGTGCGATTCATTTCAACCCACTTTGTATTTCAACCTGTGCTGGCACAAGCCAACAAAGAGCTCTGATTGTTGAGCATAATAGCAGGCTTTGTCGAGGTGTTTTTCTTGTCTTTTTCTTGTTGAATGCTTCAGTTTATACGGCATCCGTTCGCTGTGTATCAGCGGTTTATCAAGGCCGGCCGGTGGAGCATGACAAGCCTGATGCTCATCTCTCGCTGGACTAGATCTTCACATTTCTCATGATCCGAGGAGCATCCTTGAAATTGGCTCTGTGGATGTCAAAGCTGCTTCCCTGCTGTACTCCTGTTATTTACCGTGGTGAAATCGGCTGGGTGCACAATTAGGCTTTTCGATGGAAGGAGATACGAGGATAGAAAATATGCGTTGACATTTTAAGATGGCTTTTTTTTTTTTTTTTAATATAAATAGTTCTAGTTCTCGTTGGCTGGATGACGCAACACAATTGAACTGGTCTCTAAATCCACTTTTTGTGATGTCTACACAATGCTTTACTCATCTTATCGTGAAAGGATGCAATTTGTTGGATATAACAGAAAATGTTGTATTGAAAACAAATTTCTTCTCTATTGTGTCGTATATCTGAGTGAAACGGCTTCTGGAACAAGATCAAATGTGGGCGGGGCTTGATTGTGTCTGTGGGGAATTGATTGGATGGTTGTTTATTTGCTGTTGGCTGATCTCATGTGATTGGCAGGTTGCCCCGCCCTCGTCATCAGAGAAGAGATGCTGCTGATATTCTGATTCAAGATTACCAGGAACATGAATTTAACACAATAATGATGTGCACCAGTAAATCATTTATAATAAACACTGCAATAGTTCATACAAAATAAGCATTGAGATGTACAAAGCTACAACAAACGTTAACCGTGACTATATTTACAATATACCTCAGCTTCTCATTCCATTGTGCTCAACATAATGTCAGAGCTGAGGCTCAGTGCTCTTAAAAGGAAACTGAATTGAAAATGAATGTAGAGCTATTAACCACTGATGAGAAGCTTTAAAAACAGTTTTTTTTTTTTTTTTTTTAAGTATCTAAATTGGCTTTTAGTGATTAACGAAAGGAAATAATTTGGGGACAAAGACGAGGAATGGGATGAGAACAGGCTGGACATGTGAGGCAAAGCTCATGCACCATATGAAAAGAACTATAAGTATTATAAAAGTTTATTTAATTTTTGAAAATTACAGTGCATAATAATATTCTGGTCTGACATTCATCTGGCATATAAAAATGTAAGCCAAATAATATAAAAATAATATCTCAGAAGGACAAAAGATATGTGTTGGATTTACCTCACACCTCATTGTGACATAGACATAGGAACCAAGTCAATTTTATTTATATAATAATAATAATAATAATACTATTGTGTTGATGTAATGATGTCAGAAATAAATTACTATTGTAATTATAAAATTATACTTTAAAACAAAAAAATAATAATTATAATAATGATTTTATTTTACACTACAAATTACAATATTAATATGTCATTTCTGATTGAAGATTACGAGACATGTGACTTTTAAAGGGCACCTATTATGACGCTTTTCACAAGATGTAAAATAAGTCTCTGGTGTCCCCAGAGTATGTATGTGAAGTTTTAGCTCAAAATACTCCAGATATGTTTTACAGCATGTTTAAATAGTCCTTTTTTGGGGCTCAGAAAAACCAAGGGGTTAATCCAGCACCCAGAGAGTGTACCTGCCCTTGGGGCCGCCATTGATTAGCAGACCATCACCTGCTGTTAGCAATCCATTGATTCCCATTCATTTTGGCGTCACTTTGCCAGTGCATGACTTTACATCTGAGATGTTTAAAGACTCCATTTGTCCAATGTTTATTTCTAAAGAAACACGACAATATATAAAAGGCTCCATTACCTTGTATCTTACGTTATGGCCCCGTAGAAACAGTTTTTGTAAAAATAGGCTAACGATTGCGTCATAACCACGCGACTCTCTGTCGCACAGAAATTACCGTATGGACAGGAGGAGAAGCTCGCGGGCAATCAGGGGGACGTGGAGGCAAAATGACAAAATAATTAATCAGAAAACTTAGCAAAAGTTTCTCCTGCTCCAAGCTCATTGACATCTCCTACTCACACTCTCCGTCTCTGCAAGATTTGTAAGGTAATGATTCAGATTTCTCTCGGCACAGCTACTAGAAGACAGACGGGTTGCTCACGTCACATCTACGTCGTCAAGCTCAGTTTGAGTCTGCGCAGTCGCTCAGTCATCAGGAAGTGAGTGCTTCTAATTGACTTCACTTGTCTCAGTTGAAGTCTATGGGGTCGCTGTGTCCATTTATTTTTCTGTCTATGAGAAAAAAGCGCCGTTTTAGAGTGTATCCCTTTAAATGCAAATGAGCTGCTGCTGTCGGCCCAAAAGGTGGAGCCTCACGAGCTCGCGCTTAGAGCCAGGACAATCTCATCTGATGATATCAGAACAGAAACTCTCAGTTGCGGTGTTCATTTCGACTCGGAGTCGGACAATAATGCCCACAGAGCCAGAGAATATATGCTGTATGGACATAGAACAGGTATAGTTTAGTTTAATTATGGTTATAACTTATTTGTCATCTGCTTTTATCCACTATTAATACAATCCTGCTGTAGCAGACTCCGTCTGAATGATGACAAAAATATACTGATGAGTTCAATGAAGTTTATTGTACATCACACAAAAGATGAAGCGTTAGTTTTATTCCAGAAAA
The DNA here is from genome assembly GCF_949319135.1 of Squalius cephalus. Taxonomy (NCBI): domain Eukaryota; kingdom Metazoa; phylum Chordata; class Actinopteri; order Cypriniformes; family Leuciscidae; genus Squalius; species Squalius cephalus. Next base: position 34,860,876 of record NC_137136.1, on the reverse strand, counting down.
TCTCTGTAAGAGCTGAATAAACACAGTATAAGAAGTGAGCATATCCAAAACTCTCTCTCTCCCTTTCATTATCATGGGACATATATGTATACACAGTGAAGTACACAAAACACTCGTTACAACTAACAGTAAACAAATATATACACACCTTTTCAGTGGGTGCTTGATAAACTGGCACACTGTATATCTGTAAAACGACTCAATGAGCTGTCATAAAGTGCGCGCTCTCACTTTCATTTCTGCCGTGATCAGTAACGTTAGGCCTGTCGCTCTGGAGAGTGTAAGCTTGATCACGAACAGTTGGTACTGATCCATCCTCGAGTAACAACGGGAGTAAATGAAGACTGATATGTTCATTCTTACATCCAACAACAAAACACCTCAATCGCTTAGAAGACATTCTTGTCTACAGCTGCTCCAGCATCGAAACAATGGCGGACTGTGTCCAGCTCACTCAGGGCGGGTCTACGCTAAAACTGCAGTGTCAATCAACAGTCGTGGGAGGGGCCTGTGCAAAGTGACATCACATTGCCCCAAATCTGAGAACAGCTCGTTCTGAGACATTGCTTATGATTTAGGGGGATTTAAAAAAAAGCACTGGGTGAATTTCTATCATTATAGGGTGGTTGTGTACACACACTGCCAACACACATTTATGTTCAAACACCATGTAAAAGTGAATTTTGCATAATAGGTGTCCTTTAACAAAAATGATGTGCACAAATAAATCATTTATAATAAACACTGCAACATTCTGTAAAAAAATAAGTCCATTGTCCATTTTGATTTCATGGTGATTTAAGTTTGTTTATTTGACAACAGGCTTATAAACACCTCTCATTACAAATCTAATGAAATGCTGAAAATGTATGTATTGCAAATGTTGTGAATGAGAAAATAAAGTAAATGCATGTTCTAAGTGACACAGAGATTACGGTGAACGTCGGATCTTGAACTGCACGCATGTAAATGAACCAACACGATCTCATGGAAGTGCGTGTCTATAGCACTAATTGTATTTCTCGTGCCATTTATATGGCAAAAATAGTTTTTGCGTGCATATGATACGCACTGTAAACCCCTTGGGTAGGATTGGGGTTGTGGAGTGTGTGCGTATTACACACCATAATGTGCGTATCATATGCACGCAAACCAATTTTTGCCGTATAAATGGCACGCAAAATAAAATTCATGCTATAGATACGCACTTTCATGAGATCGGGCTGAAATGAACACAGAGCGACGCTTCACTCTTTAATAAAGACACAACCAGAAAACATGTTTGAATATTTA